>NW_028277174.1:6055357-7266428 GCF_051122295.1 Plectrocnemia conspersa | reverse complement strand
TGTCATTTGTGGCGTGACTTGTTTGGCACTTGGTTCATATGGCAACATAACAGGTACTCCGGCTCTCTTTTGCGTTTCCTAAACAATCGTAATACAATAAATCAACAGATTCACAGCATAAAATTTTTAATTTTTACTCACCAGTAGTAATACTTCCAATCGTATGATTCTATCTTTTAAGGTTTTTACAAGCGAGTTGTATTCCGTGTCTTTCTCTTGAAGCAACTGCTGATAGAATTCTTCTCTGTGCAACATGTCGATTTCTCGTTGTCGGTAATCTCGCAATAATTTTTTTGCCTTTATATGTATATAAATATATTGTAAGTTACAGAATTATTAATAAACACCCACCAATTATAAATATTGACTTACTTTACTATATTTGGAATCTAGATTGCCATACTGTTCTTGAGACTGCTGAAGCATATCTTTGTACGTCTGCGCTTCTCTTTGCGACGTTTTCAAATTTCGTTCCGATTCTCTTAGCTTCAAACCGGACTGTCTCAGTTTTTCGGAAAATTCCTCATTTTCAGCGCCGTTTGACTCTAGTTCCATCAGCTGAAAACATATGTATCGTATCACTGTATTTCTTCGGTTTCAAGTATTGTTTCTATGATAAAATATTTTTGGCATGCATCTAACGCTAATAAAATCAAATAATAATAATGAACTGAAAACTTGTTTACCTTCTGCTTTAATTGTGCAACAGACGATTCGGAAGAAATTAATTGTGAGTGTGTCTGAAAAACGAACACAAAAATCCAATAACATGCAACAAACACAAAAAAACGCATAACACAACAAACAAGCTACAGGTATAATAAATTCACTATAAAATAAAACAGACAAAACCAATGTAGTTTTGTTAATAACATGTGTTAATGTAATGTTGTATACACACACTACAAATTGTTAGCTTGACGTTGCACACATTTGCGAAAAAGGCATACTTTTTTAAAAAGTTTTAGAATTCTATATTTTCTGTTTAATGAAAATTTACTTTAGTTGAAAAAACAATCGAAATATCCAGTGGCATCATCAAAACATCCATACTCTTAAAATTATTATTGATCCAGTGACCAAAATGCTAAATTTTCTTATCTTGACGTAGTGATTTTTACTATATGTTAATTAATACAAGCTAGGATATGTTTGTTGATAGTGTGATACAGTTTAAATAAAAATCTCCAGAATAAGACAACTTATTCTGGAGATTATATTTTTATCCCTTTTTTCGCATACGAGTTCAACTGCAGTTTGAAAATAAAACAAGGTATTTTAACTCTACTTGCTTTTGGACTCGGATTTAAAAGAGTTAATATAATAATTTAAAATCAGATCATTTACCAATTTGGTTATTGGAAATAAAGAAAATTAAAATTTTGTCAATTTTATACATATTAAAAATTATATTTTAAGTTTTACTTTTATTAATAATAAACATGATCCGGTGTGGCTATACAAAGTTCCAAGAAATTGTAAAAACAAAATCTAGCACTGTTTTATATGATGAGCAAAGCTTAATTTTTGTAATAAGAGTAATCTCTAGAACAATATATCTGTAAATATTTTATATAAGTATAATTAATGAAGTAGTAGCAACTTGAAACAATACCTCCCTTATAGGCGAGATAACAAAAGATACAAGACGTTTTAAATAAGCTATAATATTCCAAAATGTTTATAAAAAAGCCATGGAGGTATTTTTTGTAATATGAATAAAAAATCTAAGCTAATGTTCTGGGGTAAGCAATGATTAATCTTGAAATGTTAGTAAATTAATTAATTAATTGTAATCATCAATCCAATAGTTGTTTAACAAAATTATGGGTAACTAATGTGATGAGTTTTTAGTATCGATTTTATTCAATGTTAAAAAAACAATGAGATTCCATAAGCCAACACCATAAGTTTGAACAATTTCTAAAAATAAATCACACAAATCCTCACAATCAACGATTATGTACCTCTTGTAGAAGACTCCTCAATGATTCGACGTCGTCTTTATCCTGCGAATGCTGAGTCGAATTTCCCAATGGCGGTGATGTGGAATTAACAATGGGAGGCGGAGATGAAGCCGCCACGGGTGGCGGAGGTGGCGGTTCTGAAGTAGACGAGTTTCCTGAAGACACGGGTTGTGTAGAGTCTTCCGATTGCCGTCTTTGCCTTTCTTCGAGTGCTCGCTGGTTTCTGAATATGATATAATAAAAAAAAATAAATAAAATTATTGTTCTTTAACACTTTGAACTTTTATGTCGAGATGGGCTCGACATCGGTTTTTTTATCAGCAACACTTATGTTGAGGTGGGCTCGACATTTTTTTCAAACTGTTTTTTAAATAATTTTTAGTTGAAAATGGACCAAATACCCACTCATTCAACGTCTGTAATTAATAAAAAAATTGTTTGCCTAGGATTGCTCGGCAGATGCAGCAGGTGCTTAATACAATAGTCTGTGTTGCGACGTATCGTCGCGAACATCAGTAATTTATTCATATTTACGTTTCAATGGATTTATCATTAATTAGTTAATTATATATTGATATTAGTGAGGGCATAGTGCGAGCAAAGTTCATTCAAAGGGAAACCACTGTAAACTCCGAATATTACAAGGGCGTACTGCAACGTTTGCGAAATGATGTATGGAGGGAGACCAGAAAAATGGACCAATGGCTTCCTCTTATATCACGACAACGCTACGTGCCACCTTGCGAATTTTTGGTCGAAAAAAAGTTCCTGTCTGTCCACATCCACCTTATTCTCCGGATTTAGCACCACGCGACTTCTGTCTTTTCTCAAAAATAAAAACCATGCTAAAAATAAAACGTTTCACCACCATTCTCGACATTGAGAGGTCTACAACGGGGTCTAGCGACTGAAGGCCCTTCCGAAAGAAGCCTTCAAAAAATGCTTCCAATCATGGAATCAATGTTAGGTTAAATGCATCGCTAGCCAAGGAGAGTACTTTGAAGGAGATTGATTAAAATTATATTTAAGCATATTACTTTGTTCGTAATAAAATTATTCATCATATTTTTTGATCACACCTCGTATATGAAAACCTGTTTTTCCCAAACATAATAATTGACAAATTCACTAAAAATGGCTTAGAGTTGCTGAAAAACTTTTGAAAAAGTCTTTGGAGTGCAATGGGTTAATACTATAATTATTAAAACTCGTAAATAGAATACTTAAGCGATGTTCCGCTGCGAATATTTTAGGTCAACAAATTTATTTTTGAAATAATATTATATAGCTATATACCTAGTTCTTCAAAAACGATAAATAATTGTGTCAACTAATGTAAAAATTGATTCAAGAGATAATGTCAGTAATAGAATGTTTATTTTACTCAATTGACAAAATAATGGACAAAGAATCCAAGTGGATTACAACAGCACAATCTAATTATCCAGGCTAGTAATCCTATGCTGCTGATGAATTTTGATCCACCAGGTTGGTTTTGAAGGCAACGGTCTTAACTGGCACATTAATTCCTAGTGATTTGCCGTTTAGCTTCAAGTAGTTTTATTTCATAATTCATCTTGGCAATTAATAAGTAACAAGGACGATCACTCAATGTGACAGGAATCAGCTTTAGAGATGCGAGCATCCAAAACAAGACAAATAAAATAATTTGTATATGATCAAGTTTTGAATAATACAATATAACTGAGAACAAAATATGGGTGTAGCATTTTTACATTGTTGATCCAATTTGTACATTGTACATTTATTCAGAAAATAAACATATCAATTCAGAAAAGCAGAAACACTTTTTGCTTTTAACTTTGTTAAATTAAATTAAGTATGGCATTCATTACTTCAAAATTATTACAATTTTGCAGACGTATATCTAGTGAACGACTATAGAAAACTAAATGACTAATATTGCTAGTAAAGACTTGTCCAAATGCAATTTCATCTGTGAATACAAATTAAATAGTAGAACAAATTTATACACAAAAAACTACCTTTCTTCTCTATCTTTATCGGCTTGTAAACTATGCTTAATCAGTCTTGCCACCTCACTATTTTGCGGATCTTTCTCGCGTCCAATTTGAAAGTTTACCAAACCGGACGTGTTTCTCAAGACGGATGCGGCATAGGCTTGAGTTACGCCAACCTATGGTTATAAAGCAATTAATCGAAGAGTATCGAAGATAATTCATTGAACTATTAAGTCACTTACCAAGCTTTTTCCGTCTACTTCAATTATTTGGTCGCACACGTGAATTCGACCGTCCCGAGCAGCAGCACCATTGTCGTTAATAGTTTTAACAAAAATACCTAATTTTTCTAACCCTGCATCGGCACCAACACCCATTCCTAAAATAATAATTTTGGTATAAATATGATACATAATAAATAAATACACACGTGTATAAAAATATTACCTATTATAGATAAACCTAAACCATCAGGTCCCTTGAGCAATCGTACGGGGAATACTATCATTTTTTCCACCCGTTTCTCTAATTCGTATTCAGCTGATGCGGCCACTGGGTCTACATCTTCGTTTCGCCTATCATACTCCATCACAGAGTGAGTGGAATACATTTTCATAGGAGCGGTACTGTGGATTGATCAGAGGAATATATTATAACAATGCAAGATGAAGTGTTTCACATTGCTCGATGAGTAACTCACCTAAAACTAACTTTGGAACTCTTTTTTACAAATACTGCCGGATAATAGTCATCATCGTCGTCTGTATCTTCGCACTCTGGAGGTAAACCAGGTATCTAAAAATATAGTACATATTATAAGTATAATCGAGCATGTATTTATCAATTACAGTAAATTATTGGCAATTACCTCTGTCCAAAAATGACCATCTTCATAAAAGTGTACACCGTCTTGTTCACCCAACACCGGAATCGGTTGCGGTGGATAAAAATGGTCCAAACTTTCACCACTCTGAACTTCTTCGATGCCCGATTCTAAAGATTCTCCATTTTCTTCTACCGATTTACCATTTGGAATATCATTTATTAAGGATGCAAAACTATCATTCATAGCAGTATCGCTTCCGTCCGAAATGAAGGACTTGTATAAGTCATTTATTGATGTCATACTATCGAGTAAGTTATTTGTAGGTGTGGTATGATTTTCAATCTGCTCTTCTATAGTCTTATCATTGCTGTCCTCATCTTTCGGCGATAGTAATCTGACAATTTCTTGTGCTTGCTCGTCGGATAAAAGAGCCTCTTGTCTACAGAAAAAAGTAAGTAATTAGATATATATGAGTGATACAAACTAAGTAACATTGCAAAGTTTTTTTGCTACGATGACGTTAGAAATTGTTAATTTAAAATATTCAAAAACATTTGTAATCGTATTTTAGTTATTGATTATGATCGTTTATTGGCCTTATACGTATTGCACAGATTTGAAGCAGAAATATACTGTGATGTTTGTGTGTGAACATATGTGAGCGAGTGTATTAAATATGTGGTAATTAATAGTAAACCAGCAGAAGACAAATTGTAAAATCAATAACGAATAAATCATATATAGCAAGTATATGCAAGAAGTACAGACAGACGTCGCGTCTCGCATATTGCTCCACTTGTCTGCATTTGGATATTACACTATGTTTTAAAAATATGATAGCTATTCTTACCGATATTACTACCGACTTTTGATATGAGAGTATTCGTCAAAGTATATTCAAACCGAATTTTGGTCAATAGAAGGATGCAAAAGCAATTATTACTTTTCAGATCTCAAAAATTCACGTCAAAAGCAATAAAATCGTGTCAGAGCCATCGCGAGCATTCCCACTGCAATGGCGCGATTTTATTACTTTTGACATGGATTTTTGACTTCTGAGAAGGGATAATTGTTTTTTTGCGCCCTCCTATTGGTCAAAATTCAGTTTAGATGTGCTTCACTCGATATTCACTTATTGTAAGTCGTAATTATTGTCATAAAATATCTTAATAGGTATGCTAGATAATCGAGCGATGGCACGATTTTATTTATTTTTATGTGGATTCTAAACAGAGATGTTCATTGGGGGGGGGGGGGCATGAATTTGGCCAGAAAAATGCATGAAATAACGTCCCAGACTATTCAATTTATCTTTATAAAAGTTTCCAAAAATCTCTATACACTCAATTGTTTTACAAAGTATAAATACTTGTATCAATACTTTTGATGGTTTATCAAAATTTGTTGGCGATCAGGATTATCCCCTTTTTGCCTCTAATCCTCCAAGTATATAATATCAGATTAAAATCTTGTTTTATCCTTCCTATTTGTGTCAGATGATATAAAATCAAATCGAAAGAGCGAAATTGATCGATTACATATTGCGCAAATTTACGCAGTAACGCGGAAATGGCCATTAATGTGCCAGGATCAATCGCATACTTATCAAACGCGTTAGTGCGAGAATTTGACAGTAGAGTAAAAATTGGGTTTATAGAAATAGTATTTTAACAATTATTTTATTAAAAAAATAAGATATTTTTATAATTTTTCATTATTCCGTTGAGCAAAAACTTTATTTAAATATGACGGTAAATTTGTAAGGATCTTTGAAAAAACATATTATGAAATAAAATGATTAATTGAACTCAATCACATACTACGAAAATTTACGCAGTAATGCGGAAATGGTGGTCAGTGTTAAGATCAACCGTATCAAACGCGCAAGTGCGAGAATTTAATAGTAGCAGAGAAATTGGATAAATAGTGTTTTAACAATTTTATTATTCGATACTCCGTTGAGAAAAAACTTAATTTAAGTATGACAATAAATTTGTAAGGATCTTAAAAAAATATTATAAAATAAAATTATTAGCTGCACTAACCTATCTGGTAAATAGCATTAAAAACATCCAATGTAGGAACACCCTCTCATTCCATTTATACTCTACCATATAGCTCATAGCTACACAGTAGTTAAAATATTTAATTTATATTATATTAATAAAATACTAAATAATTATATTCTAAAATATTAGAATGATTTAAAAATAAAAATTGAGCCCAATAACTATTATATAAAGTTAGTTCACGAATTACAAATGTTTGTGTTAATACAAATTTTTCATTAATAAAATTGTAACATGTAAAATTATTGCAAGAACGCAGACTTAAATTAGCGCATGATTATATTACACAATATGTACAAAATCAGGTTGTCTGTAGCAAAAAATTACAATGTAATTTAAAATAAAATATGTATTTAAATATTTAAAGTCTCCAACTACAGGCACTTCTTGAAATATGTAAATACTTAAAATTAAAATAAAAAAAAAACATTTAAACTGACCTTAATTTTTTTTCCAAAATACTAGAATCGTGAAAAAATAAATTGCCGATGATATGTGAGCATTCCGTGCAGCGAAATAAGACGTAAATTACATGCAATGACAGAAAAAAGATAAATAAAATAAACTGTGTAATAACAGAAAAAGATATTGTATGTATTATACATAAAGCAATGCTTGATTTATATATTGCGATGTAAATACAAAATTTACAAATTTTAGACGAATTGAGAAAATCACCTTGAACTCAACATGAGCTCAGCCTCGTCGGGAGTCATCACATTATCCGACGTCTTGTTGTTCGACTCTGTCTCTGGTAGTTCCCATTTGGCGCCTTCGTCGCTCCCGTCTTCCAAAACGGACGCTTCCGCCTCGCACTTTGCATAATCGTTTAAACTGCTCGTCGACGTCATATTAGTGTCTTGCAACGAACTGTCCAACCGCATCATGTCGCCGTCCGATTGCATACTCCACTGACTGTTCATCGATTTGTCCAAGATCTCGAGGGAGCCTTGGCTCGTTTCACTGATGACAACACCGGAGTCTTGCTGATGTATCGACGCCGTATCGGTTTGCGGCAATCGTTCGTCGAAATTATTATTATAATTACTATTTAAATTATTACTATTAAACATAAAATCAGTCTTCGGTTGCGTGGCGGTTTCAATGTAGAGTGGGCGATATATATCTGGAGGACTGCCACGACTCTCCAACTCCGCTAGGACCGAATTCATGATGACGCCTGAGTCGGGCGTGATGGAATCGGAAGCGTGGTTGTCACCGTTGCGCATGTGAACATTTGCTTGAGCGTCGCCGTCTTGCGGCGATTGAAAACTGTAACGGTGTCCGTCAGACGGGGGTTTCAAGCGAGCCCTTATCTCGGGGGAGGGTTCGTTGAAGCCGCCCTCGTCCGATACGCTGGACGTCCTAGACGGCGGTCTCCCGGTGATGTTGAGACACATTGAAGATATAACTTTGGACCGTTTGTCCGAGAGATCATTTTCATCTTCAACGGGAGACGAGACCGTCCGCTTCTCTTGCTCAGGTGACTTTTCACACAGACGACCTGAAAATATATACAACAATTCATTACTAAAATATTCAATGCTACGAATGGAAACGTGTAAATTTCAAAAAAATAAAGAGTGACACAAGATAATCTACACTGATAATAAAAGATGATAGCGAGGTTTAAAATCTAAAGAAATATATGAATAGATTAGTTTGAATATAAAGTGATCTTCAGAAATAATACTAAAATATTAATAATCCTTGAAAGTAAAAGAATCATATACGCTCCACAGAAAAATCATTTCATAAAAACAAGAATTTGATACTATAGTCATTTTAAAACAGAGGCAGTCCTAGATTTTTTTAGTGCAAAAATAAGCCACACAACGTAAAATTTTTGGAATTTTATTTAAAAATACGACTACATATAGTATATAACCAAGTCCAATAGCGAGAAAAGTGTATTATTGTTATTATATTGCAAATCTGCTACTGCAAATCAAAATATGTGAGCCCAATGCGTCATGGCCAGTAGCTACAAATAAATCTTTATATAAATATAAAGTTTATTTTTATTTAAAACTATATGGGTACATATACATATATGCCTGTTGTATTATACGCACACGCTCGGGCACGCACGTCAAGTCATTGGATCAAAGAGCCAACATGCTCACCAATGTTTCTCAAAATTTTATACATATATTATAATGTCAATTAAATTACTTTTAGATATACATATCTTAGGTTCAAATACCACTTTCACTATAGTTAGATCGATTAATCAGAGCCAGAACAAATAATATTAAAATTTCTCACTACCCTTTTTTTAACTAGTAAAATCAAAAATTTTCGCTGCGCGGCTAAATAAACATGAATTTTTTTATTAGTAAAAAAAAGTAGTTTTTCTAAATAATTAAAACTTGAAAATAATTTAAAAAAAAATAATTAAAATAATTACACCCTTGGGGATTTCGGTGATATTTGCTTACAATTGCATTTTTTTTATAACACCACTAAGTCCATTTAAAGTGAGGAAATCTCAGAATTTTTAAGGAATAGTAGTTTCCAAATATTCGTTATTTTAAAGTATATGAATATCGAATATATATATATATACATTAAAAATACGGTTTGAATAATGAATACAGGTGCATACACACAATTATATGTTATAAAAAAACAATAAAATGTATCAAGACTACTTATTTTAATTTTAAAAATAATAGAGCATTGAGTGTTTTATTGCTGCTGTAAGTAAAAGTGTGGCCGAAGACCGGAATTGTCGATTCGTCGGCGTTCGCAGCTTTTGGGCTTTTCTTATGGCTCCCTTTAAAAATTCAGATAACACAAAAACTGAAGCCCAGAGACCATGGACAGCGAAAACTTTACGCAGATTAAATGTTAGAGCAACAGGAACTTGAAGCTGATTTTTCAAAGAAAATCTTCTCTAATGCGGCACATTTTCCACCTCTCTAGGTATGTTAATAAGCAAAATTGCTGCATATGGGGTAAGGAAAATCCTCACGTGATTTACGAGATACCATAACATGCCCAAAAAGTGACTGTTTGGTGCACATCGTGGTCGGGCGGCGTCATTGAGTCTTAATTTTTTTTTAAAACGATAAAGCTCGGACTATAACATCAATAGTGAGCGCTGCAGTCGCACGATAACCAATTATTTTTGGCATGAAATCGAAGATATTGATGTATATTTTACGTGAAAAGCCCCCAAGTCGTATATTTCACGTTTTGGTGACGTCACTTGGCTGCCAAGATCATGCGATTTAACGCTGTTGGATTTTTTTTACATTGTTATGCTAAGAGTCGTGTCTACGCCGACAAACCCGACACGTTTAAGCACGTAAAAAACAACATTCATTGAGTTATAGCTAAGATACCGTCTGAAATGTATGAAAAAGTCATCGAAAGGATCAGCTGCTGAAAATGGTCCAGAAGCGGGCAATTAATTGATATTACTTTTCATGATAAATGAAATATAGCAAATGTGCGATTGATAAAAAAAATCTAAGGATATCCTGAAATTTGTGGGTTTTTTTAAATAAAAAGTTCGGAAACTGAAGTTGGATCAACTTTATTAATATTGAGATATATCGAAGCGTAGCGAAGATCAGGGATGAGAAAAAATCATATGCGGTTTATTGCCTCTCACCCCCTTCTCATTCCTAACTAATTTTCGACGTAATTTGATTTATAGTAAATAAAATATTTAAAAATTAATGCAATATAACTAACATAAACTTGACAAAAGTTCTACAATGTAATATACAGGTATTATATGCATATATTAATTACTAAACATATAACTTTTAATTAACGGGGGGAGCAAATTACTAGTAATTTTTGTGTAATTTACTTAAAAATGCTATTTTCAAGTACCAGCGTAGTGTAAAAAAATTTAATAATAAACTGCATTTTACCTGAATGCTAATGTTTTATTAATAAATTATTATATTATTTTAAAATTTTGAATATTTTTTACATTTGGCCGCGTATCGTGAAGTTTTTGGACATTCTATATAAACAAATTTAATTGTACTAAACTTAATTTTAATTTTATTTAAACAAATTTTCAATTAGTGAGAATATTTTTTGTAAATTTAATCCAGTAGTTGGCAATCGTCATCAAACTTTTGCAGTCGGACGCGGTTGACGTCTTGCATACTCCTGGTTTAAGATGGTTCTACCGAAGCAAGCCAATAAATGTATCAAGCATTCATTCATCGCAGATTCTTAAAATCACCACCACACAAGCGCAGCAACAAAAAACGAATCAGTTTTACGACTTGTGTCACTCTTTCGGAACATGATCCATGAATAAATCATCACAAACTAACCAGTGCACTGACCGCATAATTTCCTGATTTTGGAGCACATATTATTTTCGCTGTTGTGTTAGAAACTGCGCGTGCGAAATGCTAATTTTTCGATCGCTCTCAGCATATTCGTGAAGATTAAATATTTATTGTATCGGATTTGTTTTGCTTACACTGTGCGCGTAAATAATATTGAAAATAGAGATTCAGAAACTAGTTATTTCGATAACAGGAAATAATTTATTTGTAATAAGGCAAACGAGACTTCCTTATAAAGACACCGGACTCGAGATGCCGACGCGAATTCGATAGATTAGAGCAGTGGTTCTTAACCGGTGCACCGCGGTGCACCAGTGCACCGCGAGCTTATTGCTAGTGCACCGCGAGAAAATTAGTAAAAACAAAAAATCCGCAAAATAGTAAAATCTTAATGTTTCAATCAATTTATATTTTATTATAGTCGTGATACCCCACAATGGATAAATTTATTACTAAACGAAATTGTGAATGAGACTAAAATATTAATGACACTGGGAGTACAAGTGGAAGAAGTAGTGACGATGTTACTAGACATCATACGTCTCATACAAAAGAAAATATATCCAGTAAAATAAAAAAAAATAATGGACAGTATTTTGAAGAATATTTACGTTTCAGTTTTACTAGCATCAACGAGGAAGGATATCACATTCCACTATGTGTTGTATTTGGAGAAAAACTGTCCAATAGCGCGATGGATACTGACAAGTTAAATCGCCTCTTCACTACGAAGCACGCCGATCTTGCGTCAAAAAGTAAAGATTACTTCAAAAGATTGTTAAGCATGCAAAATAAACAAGCGAAATATTTTGTAAAAACTGTTAAAATTTCCGATAAGGCACAACTGGCGTCATACAAGATTGCTGAATTGATTGCTGTACAATTAAAACCACATACTATAGCAGAGTCTCTAATTTTACCTGCATATTGTGAAATAGGAAAAATTATGTTTGGTGATGAAGCAAAAAGGAAATTATGAGAATTCGTCTTTCAAACGATACAATAAAAAAAAATTAAATATGTCGGATGATACTGAGAAAACAGTTAACGATAAACTTTCCAAGCGATATTTTGTTTTACAAGTCGACGAATCTACTGACATTAGCGGTAAGGCACAAATACTAGGATTCGTTCGTTTCATAAATGAAAACAAAATAGTGAATCAATATCTATGCTGCAAAGAACTTACCGAGCATACGACAGGACAAGATGTTTTTGATCCTTTTTATTCATATTTAGAACAATTTAAAATATCATGGGAGTTATGTGCAGGAATTTGTATGTATGGTGCTCCTTCAATGGCAGGCTCATTTAAAGAATTTGTAACCCTTGCAAAGACAAGAACACCTAATATTATATCTACTCACTGTTTTTTACATAGAGAATCTTTAGTTTCGAAAACATTACCAGCAGCACTAAAACCTGTACTAGATCAAGTTGTAAATATAGTGAATTTCATAAAATCAAGACCTTTAAAAACACGCATGTTTAAAAAACTTTGCATTTCTATGGAAGCTATATACGAGTGTTTGCCTTTTCACACTGAAGTCAGGTGGTTATCTAAGGGTAAAGTTTTATGCCGATTCATAGAACTTAAGAATGAATTGTTAATCTTTTTTCGAAATGAAGGTATGGATGATTTTGTAAAATGTCTTCAGAATAATGATTGGTATGCTAAAGTGGCATATTCAGCAGATATTTTTAATTACTTAAATAACGTTAACACAAGCATTCAAAGAAAAAACGAAAAATTCATGACATCCATTGACAAATTGACAGGATTTCGGAAAAAAATAACTCTTTCGAAAAATCGAATAATAGAAAAAAAAGTAGATATGTTTCCTTCACTTAACGAAAACATTCCCAAGGGAGTTATTTCCGCAATAATAGAACATTTAACTTCATTGGAAGAAAAGATTGCACATTATTTTCCATTCTTAAATATAGAAAATTATGACCGGATACAAAATCATCAAATTAGTCTCATTGTCGACTGATCGTACTCTAAAAATTAAATTTTCCGAAATAACTATGAAGAATTTTTGGATTACTGTCCAAGAGGAATATTCAGTTCTTAACATGAAGGCACTGAAAATTTTGTTACAGTTTTCAACATCATATTTGTGTGAGCTTGGTTTTTCAACAACAACTAATATGAAAACTAAAAAACGAGAAAGACAGAAAAAAAATTAAACGAAGAATTCAGGGTAACTACATAAAATATTCGACCTAATATTTTTGATATCTGCAAAAGCCAACAAGCTCAGGTATCACATTAATTAATTTTTGATTGATCATATAAATTCTATTACGTTAAGCAGGAACGTCATTTTGGGTAAACAAAGGGTGGAAAATGCACCACTTAGATTTGCCACCCAAAGAGCACCTTAAAATATTAATACAAATATTTTTAATAAAACACGTAATTAAAAATCGGTTCTAGGGAAAAATTAACTATCTAAATTTATTTTCAATACTAAACTTTTTAATATATTTTTTTTTTAAATATGTAAAAAATTTGTATGTAATTTTGTATGTAACTATTATTTTTTTTAAATATGTAAGAAAAATTATGTCCACATATTTTTTTCGACCTCTTAATTCTGGTGCACCGCCATTTTTTCCCATGATCAAAAGTGCACCGTGACTTTGAAAAGGTTAAGAACCACTGGATTAGAGACTAAAATTCGAGTGTGGGTTCGAATAAATGACTAAGGAAAAAATAAACGATTGGTTTTATATATACATATATACAAAATATAAATCTATATATTGCATCACATCATTATATAGAGAACGAGTCATTTGAAAAATTCTGACAAATCTGTAGTACAGAAATTATTATGAACAAATGATCTGAAACAATCGAGCACCACTGAATTCATCTAGACTTAGACGAATTTCAGTAGTTTTAATAGTCGAAGCAGAGCCCTCCCCTTCGGTCAGATCTTAAAATAACAGTCGGTAGCTAGCTTCCTGTGTTGTGCGATTATCGGCTGTGAGTCAAAGATGTTTCCGCAATGAATGGATTCAGAAACAGTAGGGTTAAAAAGGAAACACAAAGGGTTCACGCGTGAAGACGCATCAGAGTTCGGGCTCGAAAGAGAATCTTTGTTTGGACTTTCCGGCCGAAAATAGAAGATCCTCATCAGAGCACTACTCGTGGATTCAACTACACGTTATAGATTATACCGATGACAATAAACTCGTGTGTGTATGTGCACGTGGTGGCACGAGAGATGGCCGTCACATCACTGGCGCTCGGTCGGCTGGACCGCTTCGGAAGCAGATCTATATTTGAACCTTGATCAGTGGTTCTCACTCGAGGACGCCGCGGCCTACGCAAACGAGAGACGATCGTCGTAAAGTTCGCGACTTCTGCAAAAGCTAACAGGCGCAATGTTCCAAACGGAAGATGAGGGAAACGCCTCAGAGCGTTGCGTCTTGACCTCCGATAACGAAGGCGAGTTCAACAGAATGGACGTCTGGATATAGTTCAAACAGAGGACGGAGTGTTCTCTGTACATATGCAACGTAAGGAGAATGCGTCTTAATTTACCAAGTTTATACAATTAGTAAAACGATAATGCCGACACAAACGGGCAGACTTGGTCTCTTGGCCTTATCTCAACAATATTGATTGTACAACAATGATGCTTTGTTCGTAATCAAGTATTGTTTATAATGGACGACACAAGTTAAATTAGCCCATTACCCAATCTAAATCCATCAGCGGTAGGTATATAATGCGAAACTTTCGCGAATTAATAACCCGCATTATGACTTGATGATTATTCGGTGGCGATAACTTCGTAAATTAATTCGCAACGTCCTCGAAGACTTAATAGCGAATATAAAAGTTTAACGAGATAGGGTCGCCGACTAGTTTGAAACTATTTCCGGGATGTTCAGCCCCGAGAGGTTGAGATTCACACGCGTCATAGTTTGTCCCGGGTTTATGACCCACTCGAGATAGGAGTTCCATTTCGGGACTGTCTCGGACGAGTTAGTACACTAAACAATTTTATCATTTGCGGTCAGAGAGGCATTAGAATTCTTCAAATATTCAAACCGTGCGATTTCGATGACGGTATCAGAAAAGTAAATATTTACCCCATTGTAGATCGAACAGCTGATGCCTATAGCACAGAAAGTCTATATGAAAAAAATGTGACAGTTGACAGCTGGCATTTTTTATCAAGTTTGACAGATAAATTCCGATCAGCTGACTCGAAACATAATCTTATAATAATGTTTTGGTTGACCAGACAGCATTTTTTTTTAGCAAATATGTTTATGTGGCACATGTTCATATTTTGTTAACCATTGGTTCAGATTTTTTTAATACATATTTTACATTCGATCGGAATAATTATAATAGTCACGATAGAAATTTAATCACATTGGGGTTCATGTATAATATTATTCAAGCCCAGATCTTCTCAGCATTACTCATATACTTACATCACTGATTTGTAATTGCAATAAATTCAGTGCTCAAATATATTTTAAAATACAGTAAAACTACACTATCGCGTTCCCCTATAGCGAACTTTCCTATAGCTTAATAACGTAATATTTGATGACACTGACAGTAATTAAACGCCTAATTACACGATTTAAGATGTTTAACTTATTTAATTTCTACCATTAATGTTTTTTCTTAATATGATTAAAAAGTTTTTATTAATATCCTAAAATAAAACATACTGCAGAAAAAGTTAGCAGGGAAATTCCTTTTCGCCAATGAGAATTCACATTTAGTGCGTTTTGCTACCTGCGTTTGTTCACTTTCGTTCATGGCCTTCCAAAGCTCTCAATTTTTTTTCATTAGAAATTGATTTAGAGTTGAAAATATCGAAACAAAAATTATCCCATTACTAAATGATATTTATAAAAAGTTATACATTTTGCAAATGTAAGATAAAACGCAAAGACTTATGGGACAATTTGATATTTGTTCAATAGTGTACTGATGCATTCTAATTGTAATTAGGGAAAGGGTTGAAGGAGCCTAACAAAATTAAATTGAAAAATAAAGAGTGTAAGAGACAAACCTTCAATCGTTTCATCTTTGTCCACGACCTCAGGCTCCTGTTCGTCGTCGACGGGAGGCGGTGAGGTGGACGGCAATAGGGTGTCATAGGTCGGCTCAGTCGTGTCGTCGATGTACTTTGGCGAGGTGGGCGAAGGGCTGGCGACCACCGGAGGACTGGACACGCCAGTCGGGGTGGTCACCGCCGGCGGACTCCGCGGACTAGATGCGCATGTCGGAGTGACGACCGCAGGCGGACTCCGCGGACTGTTCACCGCGCTCTCTACCAGCGGCGGGCTAAGGATCCTCGTGGGCGAAGCCGCCAGCGGAGGCGGCGACATCGGCGGAGATCTGAACGGACTCCTGATGCCACTC
The DNA here is from genome assembly GCF_051122295.1 of Plectrocnemia conspersa. NCBI lineage: Eukaryota > Metazoa > Arthropoda > Insecta > Trichoptera > Polycentropodidae > Plectrocnemia > Plectrocnemia conspersa. The sequence goes on along the minus strand of NW_028277174.1, from coordinate 7,249,849 downwards.
TGAACTGCTTCTCCTCCGGGCGACCGAATCCCGCTTCTGTCGTCACGATTAACACTCACTACTCCACTGGTTGTCTTCGAATCACTTTTGGAAACTTCACTCGGCGCCCTGGAAGTGCGCTGCTTCGAAAAATGCGACGTCCAGTTGCGCTGCTTCTCTATCAGCTCCTTGCTGTTGAACTTCCTCTCGGGTTTTTCCGGCTTCTCCGGCTTTTTCGCCAGAATCAGCGGCTTAACCCGGTTGGAGTCCTTGACGGATCCGTTGGCGTTCATCACTCTGTATTCGGTCTTGGAAGAGCGGACGTTGTTCGTTTCAACGTTGCCGTTGAGGGGTCGATCGTTTTCGATAATGCCGTTTTTGTTCGAAGCATTGGCGTAAGAGTGGCGGGGCAGGAGATCGGGTTTCGGCGGTGAAGGAGAACGGGAAAGCTTGCCGGCGCGAGATCCAGCCGAGCTGGACCGGGAGCGTCCCGACAGCGAGCCGACGACGCTGGAAGAGACGCCTCCGGTCGAAGGCGACTTCTCCACGCGATGCAGCGGCCTGGCCTCCTCGCCGAGCTTCTCGAATAGTGCTCGGGCATTGTTGAATCTGGCTAAGTGACTCTCTGTGCGCACGACGGTGACCTGTGGGCCCAGGGTTGGAGCAGCGGGAACGCTGACTGCGGTCTCTGCGACCTGACTTTCGCGAGCGGGCGCCATACCTAAAAATAAAAATAAAACAATTATGTAAAATTATAAACTTGATCTAATTTACTTAAACTTTACCTTGAAATATGTTTGCTATTTGGGATACTTTCGAACCGGAACTAGTTCTTCTTTTATCCTCCATGTCTCGGGCACAACCCTTAGGTGGACCTGTAATGTGATAGTTTAGTTTTGAATATATAACGAGACAATTACATAATAATATAGGGGAATACCCGAAGCAGTGCATCGTCAAACGGCAAACGAGCGACATGTCGATGTCGTTAGCTACCTGGAAAACGATTCGTGTCGCGACTGAGCAACGAGAACGATAAGAGGTACGCGAATAGCTCGGTGTTTGCAGAACTCCCCGTAACTGATAATGGCAACTTGTCGAGCGCAAAGAGGCGTAAAATTTATCAACGATAAGAAAAATGCGCGATAAAACCTTGGCTTTATTTTAGTCGCCTAATTCGATAGAAGGTATAATTAAAGTTGTGCTACTCGAGACTTGTATGGCGAGTTTTATTTAATATCAATCCTCTCCTGTCAATCGATAGGACCGCAATCTAAGAGGTGTTTTTTTAATATTTTATGATAATATCATTTTAGTATAAGCAATCATTTTATGTTTCACTAAAACTGCTATTATATTTTAATTAGTCGATTTCACTTAATCGGGACACATTAAACCCCAAACATTTTATCACAAATAAGCGACGTTTAACCATTTGAGTGGTATCGCCGTACATGTACGGCGGTCGATCTTTCACTGTTTTGAGGTACCTCATATAGTTATATATTTACATATATAACTTGAGAAATAATAAATAAAAAACATTATGGTAAATAATACTTTTTAAATTTGATTTAATGTAAATGGTTTTTATAAAAATAATACCAATAAATAATGAGTACGTAAATGAAAATATCAAAAAATATGTTTTATTATTTAATTTTATAAAAAAAATATTGAAAGCCTCCGAATAGATATAAAAAAAATACACAGAATCCGAAAAATATATAAAAAAATATGTAAAATAAATTAACGAAATTTAATATTAGAAAAGTGTTGAAATAAATGATTAAAACACACTTATACGAAAAAGTAGTAAAATTAATCAAATCAATTACACCACGTGAAACACTGATTTTTTTTCTATAATTTACTATAAATAATAATAAATAAATACAAAAAAAATAATTATGGAAAAATACGCAAAATTAACTCACCCCCAGGTATAATATATACTAACAAATTAACAATTATTCAAAGAATTAAAGTAAAATTAAATAATAATACGATTTTTTAAACATACATATGAATAAAATTTCACCGGTAAAAATATATATATCTACCGGGTAAAATGTATTCTGATATGATTTCACTGAAATAGCATATTTAAAAAAATATTTACGGGGTGGATTTGAGACTGTTTTTTTAGATTTTCTTTAGAGAAAAACCCAAGAATTTCTGCTTTAGAATCAGAAACGTCATTTTAGCTTTTTTAATGTTTTGATTTCATTATGATTCATAGTATTTAATTGAATGATATGCATTTTTCTGGCCAAATTCACGGGGGGGGGAATGTTCGCACCTGCCCTCCCATATAACGTCATTGGTATTAGTTGTACTGCATCTAGGATCGAGAGAATACGTTGTTCCTATTTGTATCTGAACTGAGCTGCATATTTTTCGGGTATTTTATAATTCTTATTTTCTTTCTTGTAATTATTGTTTTTTTTAATTGATTTTGTATATAAATATTTTTTAAAACAAAAAAAGGTATATATTTTTTGATTCCTTGCATTAAATGACGTACCCCTATTTACTCTGGCTAGTAGAAGAATATGATAATATAATATTAAGCGTTTCCTTCTTTTCTGATTTTGAAATGAAAATGCTCGGAAAAGTTTACTACTATTTCAGCGATACTGAGACTTCGGCAGAATGCTGAAAGTTAACCGATATTCTATATATTAATGAATAAGAAAAATGTATAGATAAAACATTATAGGCATATCATTTATTAAAATAAAAAATATTGTGTTAGGTAAACCCGTACAATTTATATAGGTATGTATGTATTTCATTTTAATTAAGTTTATGGTGGTGATACCAGTCTCACAAATATAAGTTGAGGCAGATTTAAGTACAATTCATAGCTTCAGAAAAATCTGTTTTTATTTTGATACAAAACGAGCCAAGCGAATTTGCACTCGATTACCAGCCAGATCACACACCTTCACAAGCAACACTGAAAAAAATTGATTTCAATGAAGTGGGGGCGAAATAGAAATGTTTTCTAATCAACAGCGAATTGTTTTACACATCTCAAGTTTATAGATTAGCGATATTTCTCGATCGTTTCTTATCCTAATTCGCTATGTTTTTCACCAGTAAAATATTTAAGCACGACTGTAATGTACTTTTATATCAATCAAAATGTACAGCATTCGCTGACGGTTGAGCACCTGATAAATCTACGTATTTCGTGTGCGGACGTAATAAATTATTTTAATTAGAACACGCACGATAAGTTGATCAAACAAAATTATACGACACCGTATAATATACTTCGCGTAGATGGTTATTACGTGGCGTGTTGTGTCGCTTTAAAAAAACGTAATTTTTCATTGGAAAGATAATTTAAAATATTAAAACGTTATCTTGGACTGAGAAAAATGTATTGATTCATTACTTATCGAAATTGATTAGATACGAGCAAGGTGATATTGTACACACGACAGTGTCGTGTGTCATACGCGGTGCTTGTTTGCGTTACTTTATTGTCAAGATGTCAAAACTTTTGCTTATGTTCCTTGTCACCGCGCTGTGCGAGCAGAGTTTCGGTAAATCCTGCTTCTACGGAAAGGACTGCATCACAGATCTGCAGCAAAGTGATTGCGATGTTGGTTACTATTTGGAGGATGACTATGGCGTGGGAGGGTGTTGTCCGGCGTGCAGAGTAATACGTAAGCGATTTTGATTTATAATTATGTACACTAACACGGCTTAATCCATTGTATTATCATTTAAAATAATACTACACGCGATTTATTTTCTTTCAAGCAACTATGCCAAGCATGTGCAACGCCATCAAAAACTGTCCGAAGGGGACAAAATGTGTACTGTACGAGTGTAAACCAGACAAAAGTGAGTACGATCAAAAACTTTATTAAAACATATAGGTGAAAAATACATCGAAATGTTATCAGTGTAAGCTTATATTGTGATGTGATGGGCGCTAGCCCAATGCGTTACAACGGGGTAACGAGCAACATACAAGTCACAGATTACTCGCAGAAAAGTGTTGTTCTGTTCATGTATGTCAATGAATTTGTACCGGATTTTTTCTTCTTCAAATCAATTCATTTTAATCTCACGGATGAATATCATGATTATTAATTAAAATCGAGCTAGGTCGTACATATTAGATTTTTTTTCTAATGAGCTACTTCGGCTCATAAAAAATATGTTATATATATATATGTATTAAACAACAACAAAAATGTGAGCAGTACTTATTGGAATCAAGGCGGCAGCAGCCATATTAAACGATACTCCACTAATCCAATTTGATGAATTACTATTAAATTAAAACTAATTTTGTATCGCTCAATTGATGCGGCACCCAAGTGACGAGATTTATGCCCCTTCCAAGCTTTCGTAGATAAGTTTAATGACTGAACAATCTCACGTGTCGTCAAATGGAGGTCACTATCATTAATGTTCATTTTATCCCTGTCCGCAATGACAAGACATGCTTTTTTGACATCATTTCTGCATGCTGTTGTTCCATATAGAGCACAATTGCGACTCATTTTGACTTTATTTTGGTAATGGTACGAAACATATATGTTACAACTTGTCACATAAAAAAATATTCTCCTCAATACATTGAATACTTAATCGGTAATAAAAGGATATTTTATTGTACTTGTTTATACGAAGCTTTCGAAGATGGTCAAACCGACCCGCTTCTGAAAAAGTTTTCCGATTCCTGACATAGATCACTGATCAGGCGGCATGTGTGCCGTGCCGATGCTTTTAAACATGATTTAGACGACCCTTAAACCCTATGTAAATTACCTTTTCATAACTTACAGGCGAATGCTGGCATATTCATTATCTGGAAGACAAAGAAAAACCCGTATATCTGCCTACGTGCGAACCCGACGGGACTTACTCCGCGGTACAGTGCAGAGGTGACGCCCTGGCTGGACGGTAGTATAAATTTATACACTAGTACGTGTGTAGCGTATTCTCGTTGCAATTTGATATAATATACATGGGTACGACATTCGCGTATCTTTGATAAATGACGCTCGTATTCAAATGAACAGGGAGAAAATTGTTTTTGGGCCCAAAATAATCGTTAAAAATTCATACTTCGTACAGGCATGTATATTTTTGGTGACGTATTGGAAGCACAAATGCCGCATTTTACAAAAGTAATATAATTATCTTACATACATCATTTCGTACCATAATAGATGCTTCTGCGCAGACACTTCAGGAAAGAGAATATTCGGCACATCTTGGATTACTGAAGCCAAAGATATGACGTGCGGTAATTATCAATCACTGATATCTAATCCACAAAAAAACTTAATTTATACTATACGTGTGTTTTAGCTTGCAGTAGAAGAAGGGTAGAAATGGAACTGGCAGGAAGGACCGACGTCACCCTTCACTGCTCAGATAATGGAAATTATGAGAAGCTCCAGTGCGATTTAGGCATATGCTGGTGCGTGAGCGAGAAGAACGGCGAACCTCTATCACTGACAGTGCCCGAGGACCTGGTGTCTCAATTACCGTGTTGTAAGTAATACAAAAAATGAGCACTTTTTTGGATTACGTAGAATACGGTTTTTGAAAATTGCAGATGATCCCGATATGTTCGGCTCTCAATATTTAAGAGTGTGCGAAAGCAAAGCTTATGCCATTTATAACATGAAGAACTTATTGAAGAATCATGGAACGATCAGAGTGAGCACGGAGACCGCCGTTTGTGATTTTGATGGATCGTTTGGATCTTATCAGATAGATAAGGGGATGTAAGTAAATTTTATAACAAAATTTATACAACCAGCTTTTATATTCGGCATAAACATTATGACATGAAATTCGCCAAGATAAAAACAATCATCTCTCAAATGAAATCTTGTTACATTGAGCGACATATAAAGCGAAGAAGTACGCTCAAGACGTTAGGCCAGTCGGAGTAGTTTCCTCAATAATATAAAATACATGTGTTAATTCCTGCACAACCAGCCGCGTCACATTGCATAGTTTTGGTGGATTTAAATTCATCAGAAGCATAATATAGCTTTAAAATTTAGAACTCAACTAGATACTTTGAAGCTTCTTATTCGAGTAGTATATTGTCAATGAAATAAAATAAATAAGCTACAACTGACATCATATCTTGAATCTATAAATTAATTTAATCGACTCTAATGCCTGCACTACACTCTCTGGAAGTTGGCCAAGGTTGGCCAAGGACGGAAAATATAGTGGGTTACTTTGGGGTTACTTCGGTCGAGTTCGGTTCTGCCTGCTCTAAAATCTCTCGGAAGTTGTCCGAGGTTACCAAGAACGGGAGGTAAAGTGGGAGGTAATTCAGTCGACTAGGCCAGTTTCGAGCGCTTCCGAACATTGTCGGCATTTTTTCCGAGTCAAAGGGACTGAAGTAGGAGCTGCTCTTTCGAGCGCGAGCGGTGAGATACTTCCCTTTTTGCTCTCTCGCGTGTTAAGTTACAAGATTGAGAGATAATGATGTTTCGCAAACTGAGATAGAACAAGTAATTCGGTTCAATTTCAGTATGCGCGTAGGCGTCCTATGGTTAACACGCATGTCGAGCGCTGCATCGTAGTCACGTGGTCAAGTTATAATACCACATGCTTATCGAGGATTTCAACTGACTTTTACTGACATCTTTGAATATTTTAGGGCACCAAAAGGGATTAATTATATTTTTGATAGTATAATCTTCTAACAGATATCGTAATTATATTTTTTTTCATGTAAAATTAAATAATTAAAAAATAATCAGTGGTACTTGATTTTGTTAAAAAAAATCGTTTCTAATATCCTTATGTATTTTCCTAGATCGGTTTATATAAATGTCACACCATAACGAATTCTTATTTAGAATCGATGGCGACAGTCTAGGATAGTCACAGATATGGTGTTCGTATTCTGAAGTATCATTTTTATGCCTTATGGAATTTTGCAAAAGACGACAAAGATTTTGCGTAAATTGAATATTTACGACCGAAAAGTTTTCATTGATTTTGTATTGGTTAGTGCCCACACAAACTTTTATAATTATCAGTAGCGTAATTTTAATAATATGACAATTTAAAAATTGCGATTATTTGGCACTTTTTTTGATCTCGCGCAAATATGCCGGCTGTACGTGCCAGAAGCCGCCGTTCGGACGTCATTCACGCTGCGAAGCGCGCGGGCATATGAAATTCCGACAGTATGGGCGCTTATTCGAAGTCGTAAATCTCGGCCGACTTCAGTTGTAACAAACTGTCTAATACAGCTTTTCAGGGGGGGGGGGGGGTAAAAATTGGTTGTTTTTATAAATATTTCAATTACAATAAGATACATGGTATTTCATTAAATGCACTTTTCTGACTAAACTCTAGGGGGCAAATGCCCTCTCCCATCAATTGACGTCCATGGCCATGACATACATACAATTTTATGTTTTTTAAAAATTATTTTTAATACCAACTAATCTATTTTTATAGCGCAAGTTTTACATTTTTAACGCAAAATATTAAATTTATAGTGCAATTATATATATACATTTACAATGCATGCAAATAAACAGTATCCTATTTCTGTGGTGGTGTCCATTTGAGAGACACAAGCTTTTGATAACTTTGAGATGGATTCCCTAAATATATATTTTTTTTTTTTTTTTAGAGCGTTTTGTTCGTGGACAGACGGTAAAAGAATCGAAGGTTATCAATCAAACGCTGGTTCAGATCTTGCTTCCGTCAACTGCAGTAAGATCTTTTTATGATAGAAAGTCGTGATTTTCTTTGACAACTGTTTTTTTTTCTAGACTGCGCTAGAGATTTAAAATATTTTGCAGCCGCGGGCAAATACATGAACCAAATTTGCGCTGGCAACGGAAACTATGAGCCAAAGCAGCAATTAAACGGGGAGGTTTATTGCGTGGACAGCGACGGATATCCCACTACAGAGCTGAGCAACCTAGGAGACCTATTGATCTGTACTCGTTAATCTAATAAATACTAGAGCACTTGATCGGTGTTTGATTTCGCTAACGACGCCGCGATTGACAAAACAAGGCTTGAACACTTCTCAAAAAAGGGAGGCTTCATTTTGCGCCTATGAAAAATTCATCGTTCAATTTCGGCCATGCGAGAATCTCGACCTAACTTATGTCGTGACGTAAAAATTGTTTTAATACGTCCACACAAACCGGGTTAATTATTTAGCGCGTTGACGGCATAAAGCACATTAATTACACGAGGGATCTTTGCAAAGTTTCGCCGCCGTGAAACTCGACCAACTTCGAATTCGACGGAACGAGATGATAAATTAAAACCTGGTAGATCTAAATATGTTTGAAATGTAAATACAGATTAAAACAATCAGAAGAGGCCCCAAAGTTTATGGTGGCATTTTGTTCAAGTGTTAACATTAAAACCCACTTTGTGAATACTGCGCGCAACGTTAAATTTTATCGGGTCAAACATTAAAGGGAAAGTCTTTAAAAAAATGAAAAGTCTCATTTCATGCATATCGGATCTCGGAAAATCGATTCAACCGTGATGATACCGGCCACGTTACGCTTCGAGTAACGGTCTTCAGGTGCCAATTTACCCCCATTCAAATGAAACACAAGGGTGTCGTTCCTGGGAGAAAAAATGCCACTTCGTCACGCAGCCCGCTATTGTGCGGCGAAAGGAGATCGACTACTTTATATAGCATAAACGGAGACATCGCGAATATACCGCGTGACCTTATGATACATGTTTTGTACATACGTGTAACAATTCTAAAAATAATCTAAGAATAGGAAAAAATATTCTATAATGGTGCAGTTTAGAATAAAGCATCACACACGTTTCGTTGAGATATTCGTCCTCAACTTCGATTGGATATACAAAATATTTAACATACTTTCACCGTATTCTGAACATCCATGGATACGTCTTGGATACGAGTTTTGTTGGACCAACAGGCTTGGACACAAATTGTTACACGACCGAAAACGAAGCAAAACTGGCATTGAGTGCAAAGACCAAGAAAGTTATAATTTTTATTTTCCAGAAGTGGGAATTGGAAAGGAAGATAATTAAAGTATTTCGAAACCACTTTTATCTACTACCTAAGCAACCAAAATAATAGCACAATTAATCAAAACGGGTCGATAGCGAATATGGAAGCGTAGATTTGGATATAAGTGAAGGATAAGCAGCGTCTTCGAGAGTTGTCCTGAGAAGGATCATCGGTATATGTTGGGATGTTGCTAGTAACAAGAGTTAAACATTAAATATGTAATAGAGATGTCGATCTAATCAATATTTAGGAAACTACCGAACTTAAAATTTAATTTTGGTGGGATGTTCATGAAAAAGCAGAAGCAAGTGACAGAGGCCTAGAAAAATAAATAAAAGCTCTATGTAAAGTAAGGAAAAAAAGTGACGAGAAGTCTCTAAATTTTTGATGCAGCAGTTATCATTAATTTCTTTGAAGATAACTCAGATCTATCTACTCTTGATTGCATTTGATATTTTTTAAGTAATTTAAATTTAAAGTGTTCTTCTATAACACTACGTTAGTGTTCACAATGAGTGGTTATAATGTGTAGTTTGTTTCATTTTAAATGTACATGATTTTATAAGGATATGGGAGTTCTTCCTAGATTCCCACCTTGCTCACCGAACCACGAACGGACATCCTTCGCGTTAACAATCCGTGCATGTATAATTGGAGAAACACCCTCATTTATAAAAAATGCACACGACAGTGACACGAGATGTGGTGGCAATTGTAGATTGAACACCCGAGTGCATACTTAATAGACTTAATCAATATGTATTTTACCTGAAATGCGTCGGTGCATTCACACCGAAGCATAGCATCATCATTCTCGCGTTGGGCAACTGCTCCGCACCGCCAGTCGAACTTTCGGCCATCTGAAAAGGAGACAAAAGTTAGCGAAATAGTTTTCGTTTTTCCGGAGTGTCGAAACGTGGAGCGCGCGAAAAATGCGACGCGTATTAGCGCTACGAAGAATTTCTAATATGTGTCGTCGAGTGAAGGAATGCGACCGCCGGGAAAATAACGACACCGCCTTCCGTTTTCCAGAAAAAGAGGAATTATGTATGTATAGTAAAGAATAAGAGCGAATAAATTAACGGAGAGTTAATTAGCGTCATAGCGAGTGAACGATCGGAGTCGGAACTGAGATGCATCGGATTGTTTGTTCTATTAGTTTGTTGTATATAAACGAGGTTTACGATTGTAAAACGTTATGTTCCGAGAAATAAATCAATGGGGTAATTTATTTATATACAATTCTTGCGTCTCATCTGATTACATTGTGAAATATCTGTTGGGAATTTGTTATCGAATATCATGAATAATAATAATATATCATTCAATATTCATTAGTATTCTCATTTTGCTGTCGTTTCTTTAAGATAATGTATTATAAAATATATTGGATAAAATTAAGCTTACTTATGCTACTTTTACTGATTGAGTCGCAGTGCTAAAAAAATCTTATTTGATCCCGAATTGGAAGCTAAAGAAATATCGGCCAATATCGGTCCGTTTTATACCACTGATTTAAGGCTATTCAGATATTTCGAAGACAAACTGAAACATATACTAGTATATATTGTTGTTATAAAATATATTGTATACAGTTTCTTTATTTTAATAATTCTAGCATACGTAGTATATTACACTGAGTGCAGATATAAATATAATAAATAAGTGCTTTTCAAACAGTATGGTTCGAATGATTGGGAAATGAGTCATTCGATTTTCTTGTAAAGTTTTTCGCAATATGCGCTCTAATGAGCTTTGGTTTTTTTAAGTAAAGCTAGCAGCTAAATATTTCAATTTTTTTTCATTGCGTAGCCAAATAAGATATTACATTCAGGCAGTCAATAAAACGTTAACTTTTAATTATGGTAATTAATTTTGGAATTTTATGAACGTATGTATGTCCTGTTATAAAATTTTACACTCCCTATAAAAAATAAAAATAATAGCTATCTATACAAATATTTCGATTTAGTAAAGATCACAACTCATGACCCTGTTCCGAAGCAAAAAACTGGAGTTCAGCAAGTATATAACGATAATGCATATCTTATAGAAATGATTGATTACATAAACTTGATTAATTTTTATCTAGTAATCCTAGGATAAAATTTATTTTATATTATCTTCTCGGAAACAAATATCTTACGATGTTTAATTTATAATTATTAGTAATATGGACGTTTCATTGTACCAAATATGAAGTGTAGAATCGTGCAAATTCTAGTTAATTTTTGCCTAAAATTAAAAACCCTTGTCAGTTCAGAGAATTCTCTATATGCTTTCAATAAAAAAAAATACATTGTCGAAACCACCGACTAGTGCAATTGTTGCTTGCATCTAGCCGATTAATACTAAATAATTGACGCACTGACAGTGAGAAAAAACATGTTGCAATACGCGTAAAAAGTGCAAAAAAAATCTATTCAAATTAAAAAAAATATTTGCCATACTTTTTGATCACACCTCGTATAACGCGTACATATCACATATTATTTTTTATGATATCTCTGACTTTATCTGACTCGCATCAAGTAGAGATACGGCGATCATCGACAGAGACTGAGAAGAACAAGCAGCCGCTTCCCTATTCACGTCAACCCTGGTCTAGCTACCAGCTTTTGGAATCCAGAGTTCAACCCGGTCTTCGGAGACGATTAGATTCTTAAGACGCAGATAAGTCTACGAGAACTTTACGTATTTATAGTAAATGTTTGAACAATACTATTCATTTCTAATTTAATAACTTTGCATTAAATAAATATAATATAATTATCCTGATAAATAATGTATGCACATTACTGTCAGTTTTTGAATTAATTGAAATATTTGAGTTTCTTTTATTATATTCTTATAATTACATTTAAAATACATATAAAATACTTTAAATCTGGGATTTATACAAATATGTATGTAATATACTTTTGGAATCCTTGGTTTTAAAAAGTGTCAAGAATCAGCTTCTCTAATAGGTATTGATTTGTGTTTATTTTTAGAGTTGCCCGTGGACATACATTCAATATAGTATTTTTTTTTATTTTCAAAAAGAAGGATCAAATGTAGAAGTTTAATTATAATCACTAATATAATTTAATTATAAGAGGTTTTAATTCAAATAACAAGATTTTAAAGTAGCACCCTTTGGTAATATAAACCCTGCCTTTGTAGTAAAAAAATATTTGATCAAGGTTGCCTTAGCGATACCTGACACGCGAATTCACTGCCATAAAAGCGACAAAAATAGAAGTTCCTTCGGCGTTCCTTAAAAACAGTCGATGGTGATAAACGTTCTTAATTAAGGTTGATTGAAAAATTATAACATTTTGTGCCTAGAATGACTATCTACGGGTGTGTAGTAGATAACATTCATTGTTTGTGACCTTATATAGCATTTTTATAGCTAAAAGCTTTTAGCGAAAAACCTTAGACATATCGACCGCTGAATTAAAAGCTTCAAAGCTCTCTTTTCAATCGAAGGATATTAATATTTTTAACTCAATTGCACGTGTACTACATACATACAAACATGTGTGATGTACGAATTCAATAACACTTGATGAAAGGGCCTGTCTCGCGAGGCGTGACGCACCGCCGAGATAGGGTGAGCCGGTCAGAATCGTTTTATGGTTGAAAAAGGGCGTTTAAATTAATTTCACCCAATTCAAAGCGCTCTCCGAGGTTGACGACCGCTCTTGTGTTTATTTGTGTAAGTTTTAAAACGCGCCGAGTCCTTGGGCGTATCGTGAAAAAGCGGTAGCTTTCGAAAGCTCGTTATTAAGTCGGGGCGAAAATTCGCGTGAAACTTTGCGCGTCTACACCGTGTCTAAAGCGCAGAGAAGAAAATGGCGAACGTTTCTCGCAATTTTCGACGAGCGCGTGTATGTGTGCGTGAAAAATGGAGATGGAAGCAGAGACGAATTGGGCACGCCGTGAGCTAATTTCGTTTCGGCGAACCAAATCGTGTAATGAGTGCTTCATAGACATAAGTTTAATTTATCACTTTTGACTAACAAGAATCGTGTAAAATCAACGTTCATATAATAAATTAAGCTTTATCTAAGCATTCCAAATGGACAATAGTTCGATCAAGAGCTTTCAGAATAAATTTAATTTAATGAAATTAAATGGTCGCGCCATTATTCGCATGCTGCATTTCCATATAAAGAGGCAACCATTCTAAAGTCAAATGCATCGGCATGAAACACTTTGTTTAAACATAAGTATGTGTAAATATACCCTTAATTGAGTACTGAAGATACAGCATAGGTTTTTGTTGACCGTTTTAGGAATGGATACTATGCTTTTTTTCAGATTCTAAAACTAATTTATTAATAATATAAGTTTAATTCAGCCAACATTTTAACAGCTTAGTTTCATTCGAGGTTTCATTGCCGAAACACATTTATTTTATACAGATATACTTATAAAAAAATCAACCAATTAAAATATCGGTAAATGCAAAACCTTCAGTACCGTACAATACACTAATGGTTGAGATTTTGACGAATATTTGTATGATATATAAAAATCCCAAGATAAAATTTTGATATGTATTTTTAATCATAATCATCTCCACAATTTTTTTTTACTAGAGATGACTATATATACATATATATTTTTTATATTTGTGAAGAAACTATAGGTAGGTTCATTCAGCAATATGTTTACGAGGTGAGCTTAATAACTGAATTGTGAGGTTATATGAACTGACATTAATATCTGCAAAGTTTTGAATTAACCCGCTATTTATTAATTTAGCGTCCATCCATAAAAAAATAAAACACAATACAATGATAACATACCTGCACAAAATGAGGTAAGCACAGAAGTAAATTCATAAATATATGGCAAATATTCACACGTAATTCAGTTGCATGTTCTACAAATTGTAGGATTAACTCGAAATTTAGTCTATATATTTCCATCAATCAGTACACAACACGTCGTTTAACGTCATTACATGTTCTTAAATGTGTGCCCTCTAATTGGTCGTATGCCGTGAGGGGTGTCCCTGTACGTGTAAATACACAGATCTGTATTGGTTTGTTCTCGAGGTACGATTGTCAAGATTATTATTTTATTGCATTTTTCACTTAATTTTTAAAACATAAAAATGGAAACATCGATAATACTAACTGTGATTTTTTTAATTTAAAAAGACATGAAAAATATTTTTCGAACGTTTTACAGAACCACAGACAAACGTTGATTAAAAAAAATCGATTCTAAAAGCTTTATTGAAATGAGTATGAGAAATAAAATTTCTTACACATTAAGAGTGCTATAAATCCATCCATCAACTATACGATCCTTCGAGACATTTTTAATGCAGACTGATGCAGACAATAGACGGAGTAAATTAAAAGCATCACAATAGCCATTCGAGACATTCTGCGAGTGTTATTATCAAATAATAAAGAACTTTGTGACCCAAAACAACACGTTGGGAAATTGGCGAATCACAAATCTGTTTAAAATATTTAATGACAGGTATATAATAATACAAAAATCCAGTATACAATATAATACAAAAATCCAGTAAGAAAACAGATTAATCCAATTACACCCCTAGGTCATCGTAATCGGTTCTGTCAGCAAAAAGTGAGGCGAGCACTAAGCCTAACTCAGACATTTCCTTATGCTCTGACTTCAAATTTAACAATTATAGTAAAATCAATGTTTTCTTCAGCGAATAAAATATTAATATATAGCAATGACAACAATTTTCAAGGATTAAAAACATATTGAACATTAAACATTGTTGCACTTGTAATCAGGGCTTTTTTGTCATGTAACGCGGTTTTGTCATGTATTCCGGCACCTTATTTTTTACAGTATTTTAAATGTTTAAAAAACATTGACAATCTGCGTAAGATTTCATTTCTTTATTTTTACGTAAATATGACGTCATTATTTTCATTTTACTTATTTTAAAGTGTAAAATGAAAGAAAATTTCGGTTACTTCTCAATCGCCGGTCCCACTAAAAAAGGACCAAAACAATAACAGAAACGACGTCAGAAAATATAATCGTCGCCGTCACCATTTTATTGCTTTTGACGTGAATTTTTGACTTCTGAGAAGTGATACTTGTTTTTGCGCTCTCCTATTGACCAAAATTCGATTTGAATATACTTTGACCAATACTCTCATATCAGTCAATTTTGAAATAAATTAATCTCTTATATAAATTTTGTTTATTTTTTTATGCGCTTCGTGGCAGATGAAATTAGAGTCTGCCCTTTGGCCTCTGGATTACCAAGTCTAGACATTGGTTCCGATTTATGTATAACACATATATTATAGTAAAAAAGGAGTCGGTCGATATTTTACGATTCGGACTCCGCCTAAAATGCCATGACTACGCGATTCCACAGCCCTAATAAAAACAGAAACAACAACAACAATATCAATAACTTCGACCGAGCTCAAGTGGAGCTGCCGACCATTAACAGACGGAGGTCAAGAAAGCCGCTGCTTCCCTCTTCACGTCAACTAGTCCAGCTCCACGTCCGGAATCCAGAGTTCGACCTACTTCGGAAAACTGGATCCTTCGGAAGTAGACGCTGGTAAGAGAATTTTGCGTATACATTAACATAAGTTTTAAGTGAAAGTGATTCAAATTATTGCACACTATCAATTATAAACTAATAACTTTGTTTGTATCAAAATAGGCACTTCTGATGCATATTTGTTATAATCATTGCCTTGCTTATTAGTGTTTTATTTTTACACTTCAACCCTGTTCTCAGTGACCACGACCCTTCTATGCATTTTCTGCTGACTCTTGAGAAAAATTGAGTGTAAGGGATATTTAATTATATATTTCTAACTCGACAAAAATCTAGTATGTATTTATTCTTTGGTTTCGTTAAATAAATATAATATAGTCTAGAATAAAACACCAAACTCCAGACGAGTTATTCGCCTGAATAATACGCACATGCGTTTATCGGTCGCCGGGGTTTCATTAACTATAGAAGATAGTGAGATGCATAATTTAGCGTGGAATTAATTCGTACAATCTAAAACCTATCTTGGCGTAGTAACACTCGTGCTGGAAATTATAGCAACGATCCTCATTTTTTTATTTAAATAATGATTTAATGAATGAAATATATTAGTAAAATATTATTACTAACTTATGACGCCCTTGTTTTTGAATTAAACCTTAGTTCACAAGCTCGTCTGATACACAACGGAAGCGGATGCGGTATTCTAGGGTGGCTGAGAGAGAGCCAAACGAGACTATACGACGGGAATATTCTCGGCAAGCTGGAAAGAGGATAGCTTTAGAGCTTTTCTGGACCGGATTGCACTCGTTCAAAAGCGCACACACAGGAAGGAAAGCATCCGAAGCGTCAGCTTTCAATTTGAACTGAGTCATCTCCTTCTCGCGATAAGCTCACAAATTGTTTGATTAATTGCATTTCTCGGCATACACGGAATAACCTCGTTATGTGGATTCTGCTCTGCATAACCTTTTCTCCCTTTATACGACGTAACGAATTTTCCATCTCTAAAAAGTAGCATAAAAGAGGCCAATTAACGCGGGCGACTATGAACGAGCACGGCGCTATAATCGTGTTCAAAGCCAGTCGACTGGCAAGGGGATGAAAAATCAGTTTTAAGGCAAGGGATGGGAAATTATATTTGAATGTAGTGATACCATTTTAGATTGAGATTCTTAAAAAAACAATTTCGCTAATTGCGTAAAACTGGAAATTATGAACACAACGCTGGATGTGTAATTAGATATTATAATTGGAGTAGTTTTTAACATTGTCGCAATATTATAAAAATACATTTCTTGTATACTACTCTTATAAGTATACTACAATAATATATGTATGTAAATGTACATAATACAGATCCATAATATAGTTCATTACCGCAAAACCATAATTATTTTTTATTGGAGTGATAAAATCACACGACACTTCGTTTATTTAATCGTCGCTGTAAACAGAATAATCTACTGTTGTTTGAGTTAAGAACGTCTGACGTTATCAGTTATCTCGATAGCCAGTGTTGGTTAAGAAGATACATAAACAAATTTATACATATGATTGATTAATCAGTATGCTAACAACAAAATGAATTCACCAGAATGTCAAGGGCTACTTTTTTATTGCCTGAGCAGCAAAATAATATTTTTGCCAAGGGTTGTGTCGCATTTCTGGTGCAGTTTTCCAGGGTCGCTTACACATAAGTCCGGAATTTTATACATCTGCTTCAAATACAAAGGGCGCATATTTACGATACATTCCTGATTCGCGACGATCAAATTGAATACCCCTGAATCATTATACAGTTTGACGTTATACTGGGCCGCTCCGTACATAATCTAATTTCTGAAATCGCGTCTCGCTTCGGTGCTTTTTAGATGAGGTATTAGATAACTCCGAAATGGCCATACGCGTACACGTAAACTGCGAGTGTAATAATTTGGACGTCTGTTGAATGTATTATTTCTCTTTTGAATACTCGATGGAAAACTTTTCAACTCAAAAGTAGCAAAGATCCTTCAGAAATGTAAATATAGAAGGGTCGTGGTAAATGTTATGGAAACTCGCCTCAGCGCAAATGCCGCGTTCGGTTGACTGGATACATCAATAAACTGTTTAGTTAGTGAACACAATTATTGCGAGTGAGAAAAATGAAAGCGAAAGTTCTGTATGCGTGTCGGATGGATTCTATGATAGATATATGTTAGGGGCGTATGCAATTATTGTAGCAATATTGCATTTTCATCGTTGTATTCTATAATTAAAAATATCGACCGTAGAACTGCTGTCTAATGTGAATGTATTCCATTGATATTTTTAAAAGCGCGATGTTTAGATGGGGGTAATAATTAACCATTACGAATAAGTCTGAGAGTCGATGACATATATTTTATAATATAGATATTAAAGGCAAAACCAGTTCCTAATATACATAATCACAGTTAGTTCATTGAGGAGCTGGATGGTTCTAGTCAGAGGGAAATTTTCGAGTGCTAATATCTTGGCGACGACGGCGAATAAGGAACGTGATCGCAACTCGTTATTCCGCAGAAAGAACCCCCGGAAGCATAGATGAATTGGCAATAAAATAAAGTGAATACGCGGACGCATCCACAGAAAACTTCACGTACAACTTACATATGCAAACTATACGTGACAATCACAAACCTGACACGAAGGTTAGCACTAATAAATAAATTAAAAACGTATTTAAATTTCTGAACAATAAATGACGCACATATGCGTTCCCCGGCGAGAAGTGTACTCAGTAATTTTAGGATATATTTTCGGTACACGGTCGAGATCGGAATTCGCTATATGTTTTGGAAGCTTTTTTTAAATGTAGATGCCGTATAACAGCAAATTTGTGCGTATTTTATATTATATTTGGTGCTTCCTACTAATACGTGAGTTTACTGTATTGTATATTCCACATATAGTCTGCGATTTTTTAAATAAAAATATTGAGGCTGCTTGAAATCGGATTTATACAATAACCATACATTTTGGCTTTCGTCCAGTAAAAAAATAGATTTTTCGGGTCAGTCGATACGGCTCACCCTCAAAGGGAGCAAATTATAACATGAAAAAAGTCTCTCTCTCTCTCTCGGGGGGTGAAACAAAAGGGTTTCGCGCAATTCACCCCCTTATTCCCGTTTCGCGAATATTCGGTATACCGTTAAAAAGCGGGCAACAAATTATTCATCACGAAGTACCGCTGCGTCACGGTGGGTCGCCGTAATGACGACCAACTTGCCGGAACGTTGTTAATATAACAATATACTTATGTAAATATTGTAAAAAAATGTATGAGGTACGAGAGCAGTGGTAAACGTTTTTTAGATTTGATACGTATCAAATAAAAATTAGAGAGAGAGGGTCTTTACTACCGTTTGATTGCGATTTAAATTTGTACGGGTATTTTTCTTGCTCTCAAGATATTAGCACATCGCGTTGAGCCACCGATCTATTTTTGTAAGTTGCTGATAAAAAACTAGACGAAACAAAACGTTGATAAAGTATTAGGTAATCTATTTTAGTACTTCTATTATTAAGTTTTTTGAAGAAGTGTCTTTGTATTTTTTGCACGCAAACATAATGTACACATGCAGTGAATCTCAAACATATATTCTATTGAATTTGCCATCATGTTTACGTTCTTTAATGCGTGTATTCTTAACGCATGGCTAGGTTGTCATGTATAACATTAAATTGCTATGTCGCAATGTTTTCACTTTCAGCACTAAGGCTGTTATTTCACTAACTATGCTAACGGGCTAGTTTCAGACTTGATTTTTTAGTCCCCTGCATCGTTTGACGTTTTCAACCATAACTAACCGCTTCATACTGTATCATGCAGATTTAAAGCTCCTCATTAATTTGACACGATTAAAAAGCTCAAAGCCATTTGGTTTTTCTTTCACTGTACACAATTTTCATTAAAATTCCCGTCAAAGTTGCGCTTTCTCGTCCACATCAATATCTTCGATTTCGTGCCAAAAATAATCTATAGCGCTAACCATTGACTGTTACAGTTCGACCTTTACGTTTAAAAAAAAAATACTCAATGACGCCGCTCGACCACAAAATGCGCACATAACAGTCACTTTTTGGGCATGTAATCTCTCATGAATCACGTGAGAATTTTCCTCGCCCCATATGCAGAAATTTTGATTATTAACACACCCAGAGAGGCGGAAATGTGCCTCATTAAAAAATAAGATTTTTTTTATGGGTGTAAAACGCGGCAAAGGGAGCCATAAGAAAGCCCAAAAGCTGCGAACGCTGACGAATCAACAATTCCGGTCTTCGGCCACACTTTCACTTACAGCAGAAATATTCTCGACTGAACTGGTGTCACGATGATGCACAGGCCTTACCCTAACTCCAACGTTTCCAGTCTCTTAAATTTTTTTTCACTACGTTGCGAATTGTTCGCTCAGTAAGACGATGAAATTTACCATAATCTTCCCGTAAATTTCGACACACAGTTCGTACAGAATTGTTGTATCTGTAGAATAATTGAAGAAGCTGTGATTAAGCGATCCATTTCGTAAATGTGTGCAAACTAACATTTGACACTTTAAACATTATTGACAGCTGTCTGATTTACAGTACTGCCAACATAGGTAACTCGAATTGGATCACCTGTTATTATACCCGGCATTGTCTGGTAGGAATTAACGATAATATACTCGTGAAAACTATTTTTGTTACACATGTATACATTCATAAAACTGAAAGCGGTTATTATTCTACGTGAAATACGAAGGAAATACAAACAAATATATTTTTTAGTTTGATTTTTAAAAAATACCAGTTTTGCTAATGATATATGCCAACTAAATGGAGGTAAGCATATTTTTCTCAGTAACATAGATTGCAATTGCAAAATTTAAAACGATTGGCATTCAATATGAGACTATTTTTGGGGAGGGTCTTTTATATACAATTATTTAGATCGGTAAAAAGCATGTGACTGTACACATCTCAAGAAAAATATTAAAATATTTGTTGCACTTGTCCTACTTCTGGAACCTCTTCCACTATCCATTCAGTTTGTCCTGAGTTGCATTTTGGAATGCACGCGTGTCGCTAAAAAAATTGCTCGTTTACTTTATAATTTAAAGAAACGTTACATTAATACTATTCCATCGTTTTATTATAAATTCTATGCTTCGATTTACGTAATACGTCCTGGAACATATTTATCGCATAAATAGAGAGATGAGTGTAAAGAATAATCATATAGATACAAATTTGAAATATTATATAACATAGTCAGAATATTATATTGTACATGCATATATAATTGATTATAGACTTTCTGAAATTGCATAAGCTGAGATGTTATAATAGATATGCTGACGTCATTCTCGTGTTTTGATCAGGTCGACCCTTTCATTCAAGGCTCTTATAAACACGAAGCCGACATTGAACTACGCAATTCTAATATACCGAACTAATAATGCTCATTTGTGAGGGGCGCCTTTTTAATTAAATAATAGCTATAGCTCGACAGCTTCATATATTATTTTCATTAGTTACATAAACATAAGCTATATTGAAACGTCAAAAAAATACAATGACGACAGAAGCGCAGGAAGTTATGGATGCCCTACAATTTCCGACTCTTTGGTTTTGGCATATTTGGCACACAACGCTCCAATCGTGTGGGAGTTTGCAAAAAACAAAAACAAAAAACCCAACCCGTGGCGGACGTCCAGCTTTCTATCGATATTAGAAAGTCGACTGGTTTTATAGCCAACTGCAACAAACGACGATGGTGGTGCATTCGATTGCGCTCTCGATCATGAGTGACCGCGCGTCGTTGCGTCACCGGGCGACCAAAAAAAAACAAACGTTGTTTCGGCGGTAGTCAAAATAGCGGCGTAATCGAATGTAAACACTGCTAGACCGTGTAGGGGTTGAAGAGAAATCCAATCGCCCCCGGCGCTCCTTTCCACCACCTGTGTGTTCGTGGAGAATGTCACCCCAACTCCGAATTCATGGTTCGTATCCTTCAGCCGACGGGAAGTCGAATTTTATAAGCCGGGAAATCGTTAATCGGGGCTCACAGCTCGAATCCGTGATTAAAAGGCACGTAACGAGTTATTCGCCGGAGGGCGATGTGTTAATGGGATTGTTAAAACGGATACTATAGCTCGAAGCTAAGATATTTTTAACACGTTGGCGATATTCGCAAAACTTTATAATTTTCTCATTTATACTTTGCGATGATTAATTAACTGGTTATAATGCAATATTTGTTTTAGCATCAAAATTTTTAACAGATATTTGAGAGACTAAACAACAAAGATTTTATTTCATTGTAGGTTGACATTTCTATACATTAAATTCTACACAGATTAAAATATTTTTGGAGTGATAAATAACTAATATATGTATTGAGTTAAATATAAAAAATACGAATCGCCAGCAGATGTCTATCGTATGAAAGTCGCAAGTTTTTTTTTGTTTTAATTATGCGATTAGGTGGAAAATTGTTTCCTGCTTTATGAATCTTCATAGAAATATCAATAGTCATTTCTAATGATTTTGGGCTTTCGGTTAAAAAATATTCAAATGAATTTATCTAGCAAGCAGATCACACTACTAAATAATGATTGAGCACTAGTTTTGAAATTTACATTTTAATTATATTAAAATTCATATTTATTACTACCACCTTTTCCTCAAAAATATAAAAAATATAGGTTAAAATTCAGCTAGTTTTCAACATTTAAATCATCTCAACTTGAATTAATACATAATGGCCGATGATACAACATGTGTACCATGGCTTATCCAACGGTTAATTTTTGATGATACAATCCGTATATCACATGATTATATTTTTATGTTGTATAATTTGTAATAAAAGTTTTTTCCGCACATTTTTCTTTGTTTTCTGACCGTTTGATTTTGGTGCACCGTAAATTTTTCTTATGACTTATTTGTTATATGTTAGGAACCACTGATCGAATCAAATATAAAATAATATAATCAATATAAAAAATATATATGTATTCACATAATATTATTTTAAAGTTCTATATATAATAATATTTGTAACACTTCAATAATTGTTTGTTTCACTTGAAAAACTGTTATGACTGCACTACACTCTCTGGAAGTTGTCCGAACCGAAGTTAAACTGAAGTCGGCCGAGGTCGCCGACTTCCGAGTAGCGGCCACACTGCCACAAATTTTATATGCCGTCCGGACGGCGAGCGTGGGTGACGTACGCACGGCGGCTGCTGTCATGTACAGCTGGCATATTTGCGCGCGGTCGAAAAATGTGCCAAATAATTGCAATTTTTAAATTGTCATATTGTTAAAATTACGCTACTGATAATTAGAAAAGTTTGTGTGTGCACTCACCAATACAATATCAATGAAAACTTTTCGGTCGTAAATATTCAATTTACGCAAAATCTTTGTCGGCTTTGCAAAATGTCATAGGGCATAAAAATGATACTTCAGAATACGAACACCACATCTGTGAGTATCCTAGAATTTGTCGCTATCGATTCTAAATAAGAATTCGTTGTATTGTGACATTTATATAACCCGATCTAGGAAAATACATAAGGATATTCGAAACGATTTTTTTAACAAAATCAAGTATCACTAATTATTTAATTTTATATGAAAAAAAATATAATAACGATATCTGTTAGAAGAATATACTATCAAAAATATAATTAATCCTTTTTGGTGCCCTAAAATATTCAAAGATGTCAGTAAGAGTCTGTTGAAGTCCCCGATAAGCATGTGGTATTATAACTTGACCACGTGACCACGAACCAGCGCTCGACATGCGTGTTGACCATAGGACGCCTACGCGCATACTGAAATTGAACCGAGTTATTCGTTCTATCTCAGTTTGCGAAACACCATATCATTATCTCTCTCTCTCTCATCACTTAACACGCGAGAAAGCGAGAGGGGAAGTATCTCACCGCTCGCGCTCGAAAGAGCATCTCCGACTTCGGTCCCTTTGACTCAGAAAATAATGCCGACAATGTTCGGAAGCGCTCGAAGCTGGCCAAGTCGGCTGAATTACCCCCACTTTACCTCCCGTTCTCAGTAAACTCGGACAACTTCCGAGAAATTTTAGAGCAGGCAGAACCGAACTCGACCGAAGTAACCCACTATATTCTCCGTCCTTGGCCAACTTCCAGAGAGTGTAGTGCAGGCATTAGACATAAGCAATAAAATATATTAAAAATAATTCGTAAAATTAAATTATTTAAAAAAAGTTAAATAAAACATCAAAAAAATATAATATTTCCAATTAAAATTCATATTTCTTGACTTGTTCTGCGTACAGTGTACGCAGAACAAGTCAAGAAATTATATTATATTAATTATATTATATATATTTCACGATCATGTTTGTATCATTCATGTTTAACCTTGCGTAGTGTTAACTGATTACTATAAATATTAAGTATGACCTAAAAGTGGTTTATTTAACATATGTATATTAAATTACGAATCAACACAGATGTCTTTCTTAAATCAAATAAGTATAATTCTAATATTAGTTAAACAGTAAGCTTACACTATTTGCTACACGGAGAATCATTTATAATTAAAGGGAATTTAAAGACATTTTAATCTAGAATTTCGAATTTATATTATAAAATACAATAATGCAATTCTAAATATGGACACGAATTATACGCCATTTATTTTCGCTTTACAAGAGTAATTAATGTGTAAATTCCGATGATGAATATATCTGATAAGCCATTAACTCTCTGGTTGTCGAGCTTTTTGTGATAACTATTACTGAAGCTAAACGTATCTGGTTATTTTTTAAGTGATTATGTTGGATCCGACAATTCTAGCCAATGTCGAAATATCGGATTTTGGCAACGAAAGGGTTATTTCAAGGCAAAGATTTTAAATAAATTATAAAAAAATAATATCAAATATGAATTTTCTATATTTGAGGCAAATATTAAAAATGAAAAAAATAGTTTTTATTATTGGATGTCGTGAAAACGATTAAATCAAATTCAGTAGCCAGTAAGTATTTTCTCTTTATGTAATGTAACTAGAAAAAAAGCAATATTAAGTAATTATACAATAGTCATAGATAAAAACTAAATCAAATTAAAAATTCTAATTGATGTTTTCTAATTATTTTAATTTATTTTGTTATATGTTTGTAGTAATATAAATATAGCACGCACAAAAATGTTTTAAACTGTAAGATTTTTTTACTGTTATTTTTTATAAAAAATCAGACACCGTTTTTAACCGGTTTTTGAATGTACAAGAATTTTAAAGTCGATTATTGTATAAGTTCTACTTAAAATTAAATCTTCCGTACAATGGTTTATCCATATTAATATTTTCTAAATAACGTATAAGTCACTACTCCTAGATTCGCAGTTTCAGCGTTTTCATTTATAAGTGGAATATCATCAATTCATTTCTTAGACACAGCTCAAGAATTAAGTCTAACCTATTTCTATGTATGTATAACGATTAAACTGGCGTTCATCTCCTCACGTATAATATATACATCGACTTGGTAGGTCGTATTTTTTACGCGTTTTCCCATTCACTCTTATGCTAAAACGCTTAGGTCGTGAATAGGTCGATTGAATGGCTTACTATCAGGCCTGGGGAAGTATATAGCCTAAACAACATTTTTTTCTCTCCCCCAAATTTACTGGCCGAAAATAGTTCCAATGTCACGGGAGTTCCTTAACCTCTTGGGCGCGATCGATAATTGCGAGTGTGAAAACCATAAGCGAGTCTCGTCTCTCGAGGGGATGTTGGACCAGTCTCTCGGAAACTGCCACTGTTTCTTGGGCGGGGGACAGAGACTTTCACGCAGGCTTTCGAGACGAGCGAAGAGCATCCGAGTGTGAAATGTAAGCAAATTTTGGTGGAAATGAGCAAAAAGTAACGCGCGGAGATTCTCTGGCGGTTTCCGCATTAATTACCGTTAAACGAGAGTTTAAACCTTTTCATTATTTTTAAAAGAAATTAAGCGGTCTGTAGGTTAAAGGTGGATTACTTCCTTCACATGAGAAAAACGCGCTCCATTTTCCCATTAAGGTTTTATCGCAGTGAATGAACGGCTGTGCCATATAAGAGCATGATCTCGCATATAGGCCAATATACGTCATTTTTTTTCTGCACATATAAATTTAAATGATCGGAGATGAGATCTTCGTTCATTCAAGTTTAAGGAAGTATAGAGTGCTTAGTGCTAGAATTTTATATATATTACATATTTGGTAATTTTAGATGAGATTAATACACATTTCATGATTTTACTAAAAAAATAAAAACAAAAAGATTGACAGTAACCCAAACAACAACGATATGTAAGTCTTTTAAAAATAAACACAGCTGTGAGTACGACATTCGGTTTGTTTGGTAAAGCATGTGCCATAACAGTGGGGCATCCTTTAAAATTTTGCATATGTATTTATAAGTGCATACTACTTTTATTGGATATGCAAGAACTGAATCTTGTGAACAACAAACATTGTTCGTGGTACGATTTTCAAAATATCACAATCACAAACAGTGAGCAGAAAGATCAAGGAAGTGGGATTTAATTATTGCAAAGCTTTATATGTGACGAAACATTAAGAAGAAAAAAAATAAAATTAGGTTCGGCAACACCGAGGCTGGACACTTGAAGATTGAGCGAAAGCTATTTGGCGTGGCGAGTTCAACTTTAAGATAAGTTTTTAATTAGCCCTTGCGTTGTGCGTCAAAAGCAAAGGATGGAAGCGTTATGATCTGGGGTTGAATGACTGTAGGAATCATGTTCATAAGTAAAACTCGAATGTTACTTTTGGATATATGAAAGGCGTGCACATTCATCAAAGCATTTGTGATATATTTCAAAGAAGAAAATCTATAAATAGTATTATAAAAAGGTTTCAGCTTTGATTAAAATTTTAAATAAATTATAAAAAACCTTGATCGACTTTTTATTTGTATTTACTTAATTTATATAAGACGTTTATTAGAATGCTATGCTATTATAACAAAAACCGTTGTATATATCAAGGCTCTTAGTTATATATTGTGTTGAGATTATATGATGCAATATGTTAAAACCATCCAAGTCAGCCGATCACAACTTTTATTTAATAAACTAACGAAACATGCTTTTGAACACCCGTAAATCACAGATAAAGGCGCGCTGATTAAACACAGAACAATGGCAAAGAGTAAAACTGCGGTTTTTCGGATAAGCCGACGGCATTCAAAGGCTTATTCCTGGTTTCGATTGTTTGTCGCGAAAACTACGTCACGAGAACGAGAACAAAGGTTCCTTTCAGCCCTTTCCAACTGCAGGACCAAAACGATACTATGGCAGATCTGGCACCAGTACAAAACGCAGAATGTATATTCTGGCACAATCTGTAATATGGACACGTATGGTATCACATCCGATTCGAGTGCAAAAAACAAGCGAAACAAAAACATTGCACAACCGAAAAAGCGCGGACCGTGAACGAAGCGATTTCTTTTAGAGAATGAAAGAGATCCTTTCCAAATAAATCACTTTAGGTTGATTGATTATAGTTTCTCAATTAAATTAATTTGTGGAACCCTTTCATTTTTTGAAACGTTACATAATAGAACGTTACATAACAGTAATAGTATAAATCAGTTCAAATTCCATATAAACTCGAGTGGTTTTTAATTTTCATCGTATCTGGGAGATCGAATTTAGTGATTATTATATTATGCTTGCGATTATCTTGTTTTTACACAGAACCTTTAACGTCGTTTAATAATAATTGGACATACACGATAGTGTTGAGATATTAACTTTCGGTGATGTATACTCAGTGTACAAGAAATGCGTAAAAATAAATATCTTACAATTAGAAAAACACAAATATTATTACTAAGATATTATATTAAAAGTCAAAGTCGTAACAATTATTATAATATAAATACTGAGAACAAGTATATGCATCAAACATCGCAATTATTCTGTATAAATGCAAAAAATAAACACACCACATATTTATTTACAAAAAATAATATAAAAATACCAAGTTAAGCCCTCTCTCTGTACGCGACCATCACTAACAATACGTTTGAGTGTATTGGTGAATTGATGCCCGATTTTGATAAAAAAAAAATTTTATTACTTCCTATATTTTCTTATATATTTAATTTAACATGTAAGTGTATTCTGGAGAAGTACCTAAAATATGACATATTTTAGATACTTTTCCTTTAATTTAATTTGATATATTTTTAGAGATAATCATGCAATAAGATAACATGTACACTTGGTGTACATTACAAAAATGCAAGATGATTTAAAAACAAGAGTCGGTAAACTACGGCTCACGCGCCAAATTCCAAAAAAACAACTATCATAAAAGATGGAAAGTTTAAAACGGAATTTTTCGGAAAGTAAAAAAAGGAAAATTAATCTATAATTAAAATCTGTTCATGTGTAGATAATTCATTAATTAATACAGGTAAGTCTTTTATCGGTGGCGAATTAATGAAATCAGGTTTTATGTTGCAGCCGAAAAAATATGCCCTGGAAAATAGATTTATTTCAAATTATCAGTCTTTCGGTGAGAACAGATGCTAGAAGGGTTGAGCACATTGTGAGTAACATCAATAGCCAATTTAATAGCAAATTATTTAAAGTTCTTTTTCAGCCTCACTCAGTGGTTTCTAAGCTTTTTAGACTTTTGCTGAAGTTTTTGCATGACTCCCTATGTCAAATTATAGCAAGTACATAATTTTTTAAGGGTTAGGTAAAAATACTAATAGAAAGTATATATTTTTAAAGCCAGTTAGTTACTGAGCAAGATACTGATTTGTTTATTCGAGGAATTAATTAGCTTCCATATGTAGTCGAGATGAAACTATTTTTAACGAAGTTGAAATGACGTTAACAAAGTACAATCTGAAGTCAAATCGATGGCGGTAAAATATGTGCGGAACAGGTAGTTGGAAAAAATGAGAGGCATTGTATTATTCGCCAGCAGGTACTGTTTGAAAAACATCTCCATCTATCATGTGTTATTGAACCAGTTGTGTCAGCGGTGGACTCTAATTCACTCTGGAGAACTCAACCGTCGTTAGTTCCGTGATGTTTTTTAATCAGAAATGGAAGCCGAATATCCTGATTTACTTTACTTTGGTAGTTTTATTGGATTTTTGAACTCAAGAAGAGTGACTGATATTTTTCTTAACGAAAAAACCCGCCCTCATGTATTATTATCGAATACTAAATGACTTTGAAAAATAGCCTTTGCTGCAAATATCATGGGATTTATTAACGAATTTAACTTTCAACTACAAGGAAAAGCAGTGCTCACTCAGTACTCACTTTAGGCTTACTTTAATTTTGCTTCCTGGCTCGCCGAGTCTAAAATTTTCACGATCTAGTCCTTCTCAAAATAAGTTTGCCGACCCCTGATTAAAGCATATTATTATAAATTTTACTGAGATTTTCTGTTTCTTCGGTAGAATATCATAACAAATTATGTAGAAAAAATGTGAATAGTATTTCCTTGCAACTTTAACCTTAGTCTCATTTGTCTTTAAAATGAGTCGAACTATATGAACCGTTGTTGATATAGAAAATGACATATTCAGTAGGAATAAGGGCTTTGTAGCTACAAAGCCCTTTATTTATATAATGGAAATGCTTTCAGCGTTCCCTTTAAGCACCAAGGGTTAAAAAGTATATAATCTGGTCTCAAAAACGAGTTATAGCGCCTTTCAAAAAGGGCTTTCAGCAACTACGGTCCCACGTGTGCGCGCACGTTCGTTCTGAAATGAAACCGACACGCGCCGAGAAACCGCCGTGACGCAAAACGAAGATCCAAGACAAAGGAAATTGCCCTCGAGAGATGCTATCTCGGTCGGAGAAAATGCACACCTCGGAGCAGTAAGAAAGAGTGTGAATCGTCTGCCGTCTACTGCCAATGCAGACAGACAGATTTTACAAGCACCGAAGAATTCTGGCACAGTTTATCGTCGCTTTGCCGATGTCGAACACAACCGGCAATTTAGCACTTGATAGTCAAATCTCTAGAGTTTACGGCCGGCGGCTTAGTGTAGCGGTATAAATAATTGCCGATAACGTTGATACCGCGAGTTTGCTTACTCATTCCATTTAATAAATAAATCGTGTCGCTTTTCTTCCAATAATAGAGCGCACAACCAAAACTAGACGTTTAGAAGCAGAAGACACGCGGAACAAACATCAGCTGATTGGTGTGAAATGTTTATTTGTCGAGTGTATTTCTAAGCTGGCAATTTTTGCAATGTCAGCACGTCAAGTGTAACAAAACGTAAGAAATAAAAGAACCTTTTTGACCGTCGATAATATCGTACACGATAACATTTTGCCATACATGTGTATAAGTCAAAATCAAAAATAAAATATATATAGTATAAAAATACTAAGCAAAACTTTTGTACTATGCATTAGTTAAAAATCATCCTCGTCTCCCAATTTTAACCAATAAGTGTCGTGAAACAAAGATTCTCGTCTCCAGCACACAAAGTGTTAAATATAATTTATTCATAATACATAGTTAAATTCAAATAGTATTACTGTTGTGTTTTTTACAATCAGAAAATATAAACTTTCATTATTTATTATTTTTACATGATGATATCTTTTAACATAAATGATAAATAAATATTTTAAATAATATTTATTATTTTACTCGCTACTGACGTCAAACGTTTCACGCGAATCTACTGTGTTTCTTAAATTATCGATTTACACAGTATATATTGAATTAATTTCAAGCTCTTTACAAATTTCTGCTGTTAATTTTTTTGGCTCGTTATTTACGCAGCGGCCGATATTTAGTTTTCGCTTGCGTACTTTTTTGCTTCCAGGCTGAGACCAGCCAAATTTTTTAGCATTGCTCATTGTACTTAATGTTCGAAAATGTCTTCACACATATGTAGGTGCTGTCAAAACAAATATAAGTCCCTAAGCATATGATCTTAATTTATCATATTCGTTACATGATAGACATATTTCGACTATTATGTTAAGTTCCTTTCTGGGAATTTGCCTTTTAGCATGTCATATCTTTGTAGGAAAATCACTTCTAATAATTTAAGAAAAAGTGAAAGTTTCTCAATTGTGCAGTCGAATGGATTTTTAAAAATCTAAAGCTATTCTGAACTTGCATCAAGATTCGAAAAACGCTGCTAGAACTGCAATTCTAGCTCAGAAAATTCATCCGCCGAAAAAAATTGTGGTAAAATAGATTTCATTTACAGTAAGTTCTCGACTTACGCGGTTAATTCGTTCCAGAAAAATTCGCGTAAGTCGAAAATCGCGTAAGTAGAGGAATACTCATCCGATATGTATTAAATATTAATACATTCCCCCAATCATCCGAACGATACTTAAAAGAACTAAATGCCGTCTTCTTGTATGTATACTTTAGGTTAAAATGAAAATAAAAGCATTATAAAAAATTATTCTATGTGTAAAATGTCTACATACATTATAATCTTAACTTTTTTTACAAAATAAAATGAGTAACATAAAAATAATATTTATACATACATATTCATTAAAATATCATGTCATAATGTCTATACTATTCCATTTCAATATCTTTAGGTGTTGGATTTCTTTTATCTAATAAGAAACCGTACTTATCCAGTGAAGATTGTACACTAGATCTTTTTTTCTCATAATAGATATTTTTATTACAGGAAATAGCGTCCTGAACTGCTTTATTGGCTTTCTCAAACCGATCAATGTCGGGATCTTGTGCTTTTAAACCAGCCATTCCTTGGTCTATCAAATTGAGGCATTCTTTCATTTTTTGTACTCAAATTCTTTTCTTTCTTTGACTTCCTCCTCCGAATCACCGCCGTTGTTTCTATATTCTTCAAGTTCTATTAAATCTTCATTGTTTAATTCCACTCTATGACTTTCTAACAATTCAATGAAATCATTTTCATTTAGATTTAAATTTAATTGGTTTGTCATTTCAACAAGATCATTAATTATGTTATCTTCCTGCATGTGGTCTTCAACATCTTCAAAAAATTGAGGAGTAAGCTTCTTCCAAACGTTTTTCATGGTAGACTTTGCAATTTCATTCCAGGCAACACCAATATTTTTAACAGATTCATAAATATTGTGTTCTTTCAAAAACTGTGTGAGTGATATACTGTTTTGCCCTTCAGTTACCTTTATGGCATTTCTAAAAGTAGTCCTTAAGTAATAATTTTTAAAGCTTTGTATTATACCTTGATCCATAGGTTGTATTATAGAGGTCGTATTTGGGGGCAAAAATGCTATTTTGATATGTTCGTGATCACATGGTGGATGTCCCGGTGCAATGTCAACCAGGAACAAAAATTTACGCGCAAATCTATATCAACATCGATATTATAACAAATTTTAAATTTTCGAAATTTTTAACCGCGTAACTACGAATCCGCGTAAGTAGATACCGCGTAACTCGAGAACCCACTGTATTTTAGAAATGTCCATACCATAGGAAATACATTAAGCAAGTTGACATTAATTGGAACTCAATCAACGCCAGTTGTTGTCGAAATGATTTTACCCCAATGCAAGATTCATATATTAGCACAATTTTGACTTATAGTTTTAAGTTAAATCATTGCTATTGAATTGGCTATTGATGTTACTTACAATGTGCTTCAACACTTTCAGCATCTATTCTCACAGAAAAACTGATGCAACAATCATATACGAAGTGCCTCACATTCAATATTATATTTTCCGGGGAAAAAATCTGCAAATTCTGAATATCGTGCAAAGTGCTTAGTTTAGTAATGAAGATGTATATAATATGAATTTAGTACATATGTTACAGTTTAAGTGTTATATGTTGATAAAGAATACAATGACTAGATAAAGTATGCACTAACTTTGAGTTTTAGTTAAAGCTTACAATGCTATTTCTCGTGTATACTTTCACTAAATAACGTATGCTTTAACTAGTGAGTGACGTGAGCCAGTTACATCGTCAACGTACAAGATTTGACAGACGAGAATGTTTGACAACCAACCAAATCGCGAGTGACTAATCGTAACCAATAAAAAATTTGCATCGAATCTACTTAAAAGTGTGATATAAATTAAAAACAAGATTTACCTTACATAAATAGTTTAAAATACCTCAATTAAATACATAAACTATTTCATTTTGAATATTTTGACAAACACCGAACAGTGAGAGCATACAATAACTAGTTACATTGTTCATTAATTATTTTTTGTATACTGTAACTGATGTTATTTGACAGTGCATTGTCTAGTTATATATGAATTTTTAAATTCACACTGCCTGCAACATACATATACATAATGCTTTGTCTCAATCATAATCAATAATGAAATATATGAATTTAGCCGATATATATATATATATATGAATCAAGGACAATTTAAATGAGCAATATATAAAATAATCGTTCCATAAAACGAATTATTTGTGCTTTACTGTTAGGCAGATTAAGTGCGAGCGAGCGAGCATTGGCCAGAACAGTGAACACCCCATGAATAACTCTCTGCAATGAATCCTTTTCCGAAGAAAAAATCCAAAGATTTACCTTACATAAATGCACAAGCAATTCGTTTTATGGAACAGTATTTATTTAAATGCACGTATCTCTTAAATTAATTCCCTATTAAATCGCACACTACAGTTTCTATTTTTGTGTCATAAAAAAATAAAATTTTAGTGTAATTTTATTTTATAAAAGCAAACGTCTGATATCACTGTTTTATTCTCTTCAACTCGATGTTTAATTAGATAAAACATCTGTCGTATACAAATATTTGAAGTGCGACGCGTTGATTTCGCGTTGCGAAAATTAAGTCATCATTGTAAATAAACGCTATATGTATGTACTTACAAAATGCCTCAGGATAAGGTGAATACAATGCAACCAAATAAATCAATACGTAGGTCCATTACTCAATTCTGACCCGAATGAATATTGCCAAAAGTTTTCGCAGCAAATTTTATACAGTTTGGCAAGCTTCGTATGAGATTCGATTCGCTCAGATGAATAGTCACCGGAAGAACCTATATCCTGAATCCATCCATTTTAATCAGATGCAATTTGAAATGGCAATTCGTTGGCAAAAACTCAACAACTCAACTGTCACGCTTACGATCAGTTTAGAATAATTATATCAAAGTATTAGGTGCGGAAAACGACGATAGTTGCGATTGAAACCGGGAGTAAATATTGTTCTTACGTGCCTTTCATCGTCCGACTCGGATTAACTAAGATTACTTGTCCTTGTTGTCATATTTATAACTTAAAGTGAAAATTAAGTGTTTGCACAATATCAATCCAGTTTTCTCACAAACCAAATATTTCAATTTTCCTTTCGGATCGCTTTATGACGCAACATCGCCATAATACTAATTGAACAGTTATGAAACGTCGTCCATTATTATATTATTGTATTATAGTTACATCTGAGTCGTTCCAAATAATTCTAAACCATTGTGTATTGTCCGCGGCCAGTAATGTCATTCTTAACCGCAAAACAGTGGCACAATGCTCATCGCAAACAATAAACATCCACGCATACGTACCATTCACACAATCTCATACAGAGTCGAAGCTTTATCAGCGCGAAGCAGAACACAAGAGTTCGGCGACCTTGCACGGAACTTTTAGAACCAGAACCTGGCCATATTAATTTATGGACACAACGGCTGAGCCGATTGACCGAATGCCTTTTTTGTGTGTCTAACGCGAAATTTTGTATCCCGTTCGGAACACGTTCGGATCGTGTAGGCGAGAAATGGCCATGAAGAAGTAGCTGCTCCGTTCGAAAGGACATTTTTTTAACACGGAGAAAAGGCGAATGTAAACTGTCGCTGACGCTACGCCGTGATTGATGCGACCATGAAGCAGTCGAGCGGGACCCGAAAAGCCTGGATCAGACCGTTATGGGCCGAATTGTGTTCGCCACATAGGGCTTTTTCACTAGCATTTTAATACTTCGTAAAAATAGACTTAAATATGCAACAGTTAACCTTTAGAAGTCCAAAGGCATGTATGTCATGCCTAATATATTTTTTGAAGTCATTTTAAATGACAAAATTTCCAGTATTTTATTTAATTAGTTACTCAGCGATACTTCAATCAATAAATTACGGTAAAAATATTTAGTAGTTACATGGAATTGTTAAATTACTAATATTCGTCGTAAAATCTGTTAATCCATCGATAGATTTTGGAAACAATTTTTTGATCAGTCTGTACCAGCCGCGCAAAACCTAGACGTGTAAATTGTTATCCATGGTTCTCAAGCTAATAAGTTTTGTTTTTACATTTATGTAAATATTTTCTTTAAACAAATTAAATTACTGATTTTAAGTCAACTCAATATTTAGACAATATATTTTGAGAGCATTAAATTCCGAATTGTATAGTTGACGTTGACGAATCAATTGTCATATATTTACTATTTTGTGCCCTATTATCTATAACGTAGCGGGAATTAATTACGCTAAATGTTACGCTAAAAAAAAGTAAAAAATTCACGCCAAAAGCAATAGAATTTGGTAGAAAAATGCATGTCATTTAATGCAATACTATGGATATTACTGAAATCGAAATATTAAAAAAACGACCACTGACTAACAAACTTTTGCCATTTGACACTTTGAACAAGCGTGATTATTGACAGCTGTCTGATTTACAGTGCTGGCAACAAAGGATACTCGAATGGCCAATTTACTTTTTCAAAAATTGAATTTAATTAGTACAATTAGGTCTAACACAAGCGATAAAAAAAATACGCAAGGGAGAAGTTGTAACATATAAATGAACGAACAATAATTTTGTATTGTATGGAAGGACAAAAAAATCGTCACGATGTGGACTAGGCGTGGCTCATAAAATAGGAACTATTCCCATTAAGTAAATTCTTATGCCTGCACTTCACTCTCTGGAAGTTGGCCAAGGTTGGCCAAGGACGGAGAATATAGTGGGTTACTTCGGTCGAGTTCGGTCTAAAATCTCTCGGAAGTTGTCCGAGGTTACCGAGAACGGGAGGTAAAGTTGGGGTAATTCAGTCAACTTGGCCAGTTTCGAGCGCTTCCGAACATTGTCGGCAAACGGACCGAAGTCGGAACTGCTCTTTCGAGCGCGAGCGGTGAGATACTTCTCCTTTCGCTCTCTCGCGTGTTAAGTGACGAGAATGAGAGAGATAATGATATGGTTTTTCGCAAACTGAGATAGAACGAGTAGCTCAGTTCAATTTCAGTTTGCGCGTAGGCGTCCTATGGTTAGCACGCACGTCGAGCGCTGCATCGTAGTCACGTGGTCAAGTTATAATACCACATGCTTATCGGGGTCTTCAACAGACTCTTACTGACATCTTTGAATATTTTAGGGCACCAAAAGGGATTAATTATATTTTTGATAGTATATTATTCTAACAGATATCGATATTATATTTTTTTTCATATAAAATTAAATAATAAAGTGGTACTTGATATTCTAGGATAGTCACACATGTGGTGTTCGTATTCTGAAGTATCATTTTTATGCCTTATGGCATTTTGCAAAGCCGACTCACCAATACAATAT
Organism: Plectrocnemia conspersa; assembly: GCF_051122295.1. Taxonomy (NCBI): domain Eukaryota; kingdom Metazoa; phylum Arthropoda; class Insecta; order Trichoptera; family Polycentropodidae; genus Plectrocnemia; species Plectrocnemia conspersa. The sequence goes on along the minus strand of NW_028277174.1, from coordinate 7,213,715 downwards.
CAGTGTAAATTTTTCACTGATATTGTATTGATGAGTGCCCACACAAACTTTTATAATTATCAGTAGCGTAATTGTAATAAAATGACAATTTTAAAATTGCAATTATTTGGCACGTTTTTCGATCGCGCGCAAATATGCCATGACAGCAGCCGCCGTGCGTACGTCATTCACGCTCGCCGACCGGACGGCATATGAAATTTGTGGCAATGTGGCCGCTACTCGGAAGTCGGCGAATTCGGCCGACTTCAGTTGAACTTCGGTTCGGACAACTTCCAGAGAGTGTAGTGCAAACATTATGTTATATACAAAATAATGGTGAAAGAAACACAAAGGAGATATTTAAAAACGTAATTCAAAATCATATCTTTATATGGATGATTGCTACAAAAATATCATACGATGGACAAATATAACCAATCATCAAGTATATAAATATGTAAATACATTAATATTTTTAGTGTTTCATATAGCAAAGTAATAAAATAACAATAAATTTCATGCTATTAAATTATGTTGAAAATCACTGGCGTTGCAATTGCAAACAAATAACTAAATACTATTTACAAGGATGGAGCGAAACATTATTTTATGTCATTGCTTTCTTGGGTGTTTTTTTTTCAGGTAGTGGTCCCAACATTTGGAACGGGTAAAAGATACATCCAAAATAAATTATATATAAATAATGTGTAAGAAGCTTTATTTTTGTGTTTAAATAAACTGGACCGCAGTGGATTCAATAAGAAAAAGTTTTTATCCGGTAAAGGTTAATGATAACTTTATTTTTTCAATTATGGATTGTGATCGATCGGAAAGAAAATTTTCAATCTATAATTACTATGTGTAATCTTAACGATATTTACATATACTATGTTCACAGTTTTGAAACGATACATAGCAATTAAAATGCATTTTGTTGTAGTTCGGCAATGTTTAGGCAGTCGACGTAGCCATAAAAACATAATTAAGTTTACACTTAAACGGATTTGAGGTCAATGTTGGCACATCCTCACCGCCGTTATATCAGGCGAAATAAAACTACTTTGTAATTATTTATTGCTTTGCCGTGGCGTCGGCTAAGCTGCGCACTCGTCGAACTCTCGTTATTAAGTACAAACGAGGGGATCAGCCTTCCTGGCAAATCGCAGGCATATCAAATTTTAGCAACGTCGCTAATTACGACGAAGCCGTAGGGAAACTTAACATACCGCTAACGGATTTTAACGTAAAACACGCGATTCGGTTGTGAAACAAACGACGGCGTTCTCGATAGACGAGATTTGCATGTAAAATGAACGAAATCAAGTCACATGTTTAAACGAATACATTTAGGGATCAATGATTAACATTTTCAGTATAGTTGAATATTTATGTAACTTGAGACAAAAGTAACCAATGGTAAAAAGACAAATTATGATATTTTCTCTTAAAATTTATTTTATTTTCTATTACAAATCTAACCATAATGACTTGACAAGTTTTCCCAATGCATCATAATGGGCATTATGTAAACAATATTTATATAATTAATCATTAACTAACACACCTAAAATAGATGAGCACTATCCCACAACCCTAAAACATGGTAAGCTCGTTGAGAAGTTGGATGACTTTTTTGGAAATTGGTATGAATAAACTAATATGAGTTATATCTGCATTCAAAGATATTGAACTATTATCTTTCTTTAAAAAAAAGTAGTATCAGTTGTTTTAAAACAATATTAGTTTTAATTTAAGAAATATTTTCTAAATCTATAATAATATACTTTATTATTATTGAAACATTCTAGGTGATACAAAATTATGCTTCCTTCTTCCCAACCATAAAATCGGACACCTCAATTGTATCACGAATACAAATTGCATCAAGAACGGAAGTGCTCTTCCTACTCGCATAGCAAAGCGTTAAGGTCACATCAAAGCGAAATTGTCCTCTGTCTGAGCGGATTATTCTCTCGAGTCCGAGTCTAAAATTAATAAGAAATTCATAGTCATAACAACGATGATTTAGAAAGCTCTCGCGAATCGAATTACGCGACCCGGAAAGTGGCGTTGAATAAAAAAAATAGCGGAAAGCCAAAATGGCACGTTCCTCCGAGTCCATCGATTCGAAGTTTTTAAATTATCAGAATACGGAGCAAGTTAGGCGCCAATCGGTGTCACTTGCCTTAAGAATTTTTTATTACTCCTGAAATATCTCGTGAAACAAGGAAAACAGAGACTGAAATTTAGAAGAAAGAAAACACGATCTTTCCACTTATTCGTTGTATATTATTTTAGAACTTCTTGTAATTCCTTCTCTTGTGGAAGTTGCCTATCAACATATTCAATTTAACTTTGTCGGTGGTTGCTTTCGTTCTGCAATGAAACTTTTATTTGGATTTGAATTTGATTTTTTAACATAGTTTGCTCTTATTGTTTATCAACATACAATACATATATACACATATATGAATTACTATAAACACGTAATATATCTAGCGTTAATCATTCGTACTATCTACTCTGAATATATGGGTTACTAAGTCAGTAATGAACAACAATTACCAGAGCTGCACAGATTATTTCATTGCTGTATAGACCGTTTTTGCGTTACGATTGTTCTTCTATATAAGCTTTTATAAAAATAATGTGTATTGTACGGCGACCGTCTACTACTCAAAGGTAATAACGATGTTTTTTGGAACCACTTTAAATATAGAAATCGTGTATGTTACCAATATAAATTTTTAAAAATTACTACTAATAATTTTTATTTATTATATTGTATCCAAATAGGTATTATTATTTACATGCATTGAGTTGCAAAGCAGTCTAAATGGAGTAATTCAGAATTATATGCATTTTACTAACCGAAAGAGCTTCATATTGATTGGATATATATCGGATGGAGTAATGGCAGTAGAAACCGACACCGATCAAACGTTGCGACACGTTCGTACGGATCATATGGAAGCTGCTCGTGGTTGCTCACCTGTGCATACACTCCATATTTTATAGTATGCACAAGAGGAAAACGCGAGCAATATCGAAACGACTTGCATATTTCAAAACAAGCCGGTGTATCGCGTTTCGATACTACGTATATGCATTTCCACACGCTTTGGCGAATCGCTAACCCGGTTCGGTTCATTGCCAATGCCCGGCAAGGCAACTAACTGCCAATCGATATTCGCCATAGCACAACAACGACGACCGAGTGGCTGGCTAGTGGCGATAAAATTTGCAACATTCGTCATAAACGCAACAAAAGGGTTCACGCATAAATATATGTATGTAACTTAAGTGCTAGCCGCGCGTTCGGATCCTTCGGAGAAACATCTGACATATCCGTAACCGTAATATACAAAACGGATCCATTAATAGAACATTTGCATACTAATCCATGTTAGAGTATGCAAATGTATTTAAATTTAGTCGCATGTTGTCGCTTAACTTCCGAGAGATGTTTGCGGGTTAATTCGTGAAAGAAAGTCTGAAAGAAATCGCCCATAAGCAAGCAAAACTGACATTCATCCGTGATTCAAGAGCTACAAACATTACAAACAGTAATAATTGCTTCCTTCTAGCAATACAATCCTACATGTATGTATATATGAAGATAATGAATAATGCATTATCGGTGTAATGATTGTTAGCTATTAATATTTAATAGAAAATATAATTAATGCAATAACTGAAAATAATTAGTCATTTCCAAACTAGGAATTAATTTTTTCATAAAATCAGTATAACATTCCTTCATAAATAGTGATATTTTCTACTCTTTTGGCAATTTTAAGTGACTTTATTTATTATTTTAAGAACGGGGGATGCAAAATACAAATCTAATTTAATTATAATTAATGAATTTATTAATCATAAAATATCATTCACTGGTACGCTTAACATAAAAATGCGGTTCAATTACAATGCAATTGAGATTTAATATTTGTCAGTTACATCATCCTTAAGGGATGTAATAAGCCAATTCGTATCGAAAGAAAAAATATATATGAATTGATTAATTACATATTAAGGAAATAAGCATTGAAATGCTGAGATTATATGATGTATTAAACAATTATTAATATGTATAAATATCGCGTATTTTTCTTGTCGAGAGTATCTCTCGATTATCCGGGCTAATGCTGACGAGGAAGGGCAGGGATAATTGAAAAACGCGGATAATCTGAACCATACATTTTTACTGGGTTTTAAAATATATTTACAATACATATTATATTTTTTTATTTATTAGGAAAGTCTGTGATTTTCGTTTGCATTTGAGAATCTCTAAATAAACTTTTAAACTTTCTATTAATCTGCATATTTCAGATATATCCTTTGCCCCAGTCTCATTAATTAAGGCTTTCAAAAAACCGTCAGGAAAAAAATGGTCTTCGTTTTTTTTTACAAATCAAAAACGGATTAACCGGTTCTAAGCGTCCACAGAAAACTAAGATAATTTGTATGTTTTAATTTTTTATTTAAAAAAAATAAACATGTAAATATTTGTTTAAAATTATGAAGAAAAAATATATAATTTCATTGCTTATAAATATAGTATTCATGGTAAAAGAACCAGAAATAAGATAATGAAAGCACGAAAAAAAGTATGTTTGTATATATATTTGAGAATATATACAGTGATTATTGTTGTTTTTATAGTAGATGTACAAAAAAATTAGAAATAAAATACATTAAAATGAACAAAAAAAAAATCATTGACAAGAAAAAATATAAATGGATGCCAAAATTTTAAAAATATTATAATACAAAACATCAAAAAATACAACGAACGATTAAACGACAAAAATTAAATTAGAAATTATAAAGATATAATAACAGTTTATTTATTGAATTTTTAAAAATAAAAAGATTAATGCGTCAAATGTATACGATGCATCGAACTCTTTGATAAAATAATAATAATACAGTAGACCCCCCAATAACACGGTATTTTGATACAATATACACGGACTTTAATACAGTAGACCCCCAATAACACGGTAAATTGAGGAGGTGCTATTTGGGTGCTTTTACTTTACGTGTGAGGGAGTCAAAGGGAGGATATCTAACCAAACGCGTCTGATTCGTACGTACGTTTTGCAAATACAAGTATAAGTATTTTCCAGTCCCCCAACTACACGCATCCAAATAGCATGTACCACGTTCAAATAATGTAAAATATTTTTATACTTGAAATGATTTCTCGGAAAAATCTTGGATGATATATAATACTTTTATGGATTTCCATAATTAAATATATAATTTAAAAATAATCGTAGAAATCCGATTAAGCCGGTCAAAAAAGCTGGTTTCATTTTTTTAAATGACCGAAAAATCGTTCTCCACGATCGAACAAGTGTTACTGGTTTTACTTTAGACTAAGATTGTGCTATCCCATGTATAATATTTAAACGCCGTAATTTTGTTCAAAGAAAATATGATCAAGCCATCATCTTTTTCAACAAGTTTTGAAAAGATAGGCACGGTAAAGCAGTTTCATTGATGATATAACAGCTTGGTGCATGGGCTAAATTAAACATGTATCACACAAGGTTAAATTTTGCAACTATAAGACCGCCTCTCGTTTTTAATATGCTTTCATTCGGATGAGAATGAGCATTGTATATTAACAAAAATCTCTCACTTTTGAACCAAACTTTGAAGATCTCTATCTATATATGCTCCTATTAAGTTATAATAATCAGCAAGAAGATTTTTTATTTCAGTCAATGATCCAATAACCAAAAGTTATATTTTAATAATTTTAAAATTTAAAATGATTTTTTAAGCACGGATAATCTACATCCATATAACTGAGAGTACACTGTACTTATTCTTTGATCAGGCTTTGCTTGTATTGAAAGACATATCTCCAACGTTAGTGGTGCAACGAGACTGTCTGTATATATCACTGAATTTTGAAACACATTAACAATATTATATATTTAAAAATAATATTTTTAAGTTTTCAATTTACGTTGTTCCGCTAAAGTACGGAAGTAAATACATATACACTGAAAAACGAAATAGAGCATAGATTTGTCTTTAACGTTGAGGACAATTTAAATAAGCAATATATAAAATAATGTTTGTGTATTACTGACGGACAAGTTAAGTGCGAGCGAGCATTGGTCAGAAAAGTGAACACTGAATAACTCTGCAACAAATCATTTTCCGAAAAATCATCTTAAAAATGAACAAACAATTTGTTTCATGGAACAAAGTATTTATTTAAATGCACTTATCTCTTAAAATAATTCCCAGTTAAATCGCACCCAATTATTGGGCGATATATGGGCAAGATTTTATATAAACGCATACATTATATTAACAACCACTGGTCTAATTTTAAACATTACAAGTGACATATAAAGTATCTAATTAACAATAAAAAAGCAGCTTTTTTTGGCGGTTTTTAATTATAGTTATTCATTAGGTTAAATAAATAAAATGTTACGGGATGGCGTAAGAAGGTAATGGACTGATAATCCATAGAATACAATTTTTATTTATTAAAAATACACTAATAATATAATAAAAAACCTCATTTAATCGATTACACACCTGTTATTTTGTATGCTTAGTTAGAATAATAAAATACTTTAACTAGACGCGAAGGCATTCAAATTACATTTGCAGTTTTACTTTAAAAGCATAGAGTGCATCTCCAGATGTTTATGTAGACGAGCTGTCAACAAATGTGTTGAGTTTTTTCAGTTGTATTAAGAGTTCATAAATAGTATTTTAAAGAATTCAATTTGAATCAACACGAAGTTAAAAGCCTGCTAATGCATATTAAAAATGCACTTATGGTTTGTATAGTCATCACAAATTTGTACAAACAGGCAGATGACACTTTACGTAACACCATCGAACGAATTCGATTCCACGTACGAATTAGTAAACCGTGTGAATTTCTTACCATAAACGCAAGAATCCAAAACAATCGCGGTGGGTTGTAAAAATAAATTAAAAACGAAGCGAACGAGAAAATTAAAAGAAAAGAGCAGAGAAGTTTTGTAAAAATAAGGAGTAAAAAGGATGGTAAGCCTGTATTTGGCTATTTATTTACGGTCATCCTTTCGTTGCCTAGTTCCTGAGGGTGTACTATTCAATATTTAAATATATTCACGTGTGTGGAGTTCGCATTGGCAAATTTACGACGCCGTATCGCGGTACTGCGTAAAGCCAAGGTCGCCGCTGAGATGTATTAAGTAACAAAGGTTAAATAATAATGACGGCGAGAAAAAATGCGATTGAAAAATAAGCCTTCGCGTGCGATTCAATTGTGGCAATCAAGTGAAATCGGCGATTCTACATATGTACGTGTACCGTAGTTTTTTTCCGGACGTATACATATTGATGTAACGCGATGAAACACGCATTATGTCTTCCAGGTAGGTATAAAACTTTGATTCATAATCGGGATATTTTATAAGTCACTTGTAAAACTAATTGAAAGGACAATAACAATATAGGACATCTAAATTATTAACAAGAGAGCGCCACAACGGAATAAAGCAAGGGGCCACCAAGGACAAGGTGGGACAATAACGCGGCCCACTGGGCAGTTTTGTGCGGCCCGCTACCACCTAATGGTAGTTTGTGGTGTTTTCAAATTATAACATCTTCTAAGTCATTCAATGGGTTGCATTCTAACTCGTAAAAAACCTCATATAACCGAGGATCAAGACTGTAGAGTTGAGAAAGAATAAGTGATATTCTTTAATATTAAACTTTATTATAGCATTTAATCTTCTATAGGCAAAATAAATGTTATACAAATTGAATTGCAGTAGTTCATACAAACAGAAAAATATTGTTTTTTATACAGGTGTAATGAACACGCACAATACAAAATCATCTGACAGCGACTTCTTTTATCTTGCTCTTTTACCAGAAGAGAAACGTATGTGCAAAATCTGAATAACATGTTTTTTTTTTATTTACGGTACATTTGGACAAAAAGTTATAGTAAAAAGATTTTGTTAATGTAATTTTAATATTTTCAGAATATTACATTCGAATCTAAAAGGATTGTAAACTCTTTTAAAACCATTAAAAATAGCATTATTATTATATAGCATCAAATTCAAACTGTTGTTGTGTGGAATAAGTCAGTTTCGCTTATCAGATTGCGCAAGAACGAGATCGCTAGCTCACGGCGGAAAGCGAAAAAAGTAAAAAAAATAATATGGCAAAAATGTATATGTATATTTATATAAACCGTTTTAACCTGACATGTGTAAATCTGTACCAAATGGGTTAATCAATCAGACATAATGAATATTTATAAATAAGTATTAATCACAAGACAGAGTAAATTATTAGGTGTATTATAATTTATAATCAATAGATGCCGCTGTCGGGGCTCGAACCCGCAACCTCAGAGTTACTGATCTGAGACGTTACGGATTGCGCTATTCCGTCCTTAAATGTATTTATGTATTAACTTTTTAATCTCAGAGAGACGAAATATCACCCTTATCTTCAAAAAAATCAAAGTCTGTAAATCAATGACATATATTTTATTAATTATAAACTAGCATTACTACTCACAATAAGTGTCACTGTGCATGATTAATTATTTTTCAATTGTTCATCAAGATTAGTATTTTTTCTCGAGAAAAATGCAAAATCGAATATTCTTTTTTGTTAGAATTTTTTGTGAAAATCTGCATAAGAAAGGGTAGATCCGTGCCAGATGTTTGAAAATATGCATGCTTTTGTGAAAACTATTTATTAAAATTCTCGAGGAAGAAAAATAGAATGGTTAAACACGATATTCATCAGTGAGATTAGATGAAAATCTAATCTGTGAGGATCGATTGGTATAAGTCGGTGACTAATAACTAAAATACCTGGGTTCGAATCCCATATGGACCTTGGTGATTAATATATAATTATAATTCAAATTATTTACCCGTTGTAACGCATTGGGTAACGCTTGTCATATTACAGCGGAAGATTCACAATAAATAAATGATAAGTCCGATCTCCCAGACTCGATAAAAATAGGTAGTAGTTATCGACTTATACTACGGATTTATCGTGTTGGGTTATTGTAGATGTGGACTAGCAAATCGCAATGCGATATTATATTGTCTTAGAACTTGTGTACTTAAATCGACATTTTTAACTGACGGAACATGAAAAAGTGGTATGGCGACAATTCTGAAGAATGCGATGGCTGCGGAAGCACTGGAATGTGCCCGGACGCCAAAAATTCCGTAAAGCAATCTCATGGTGAAGAATTCAATTAATGACAACTTCACACCAAAAATAAAGATTAAAGAATAAAAAACAATTTTGGAACACCCACCGTTAGCTTTTTTATAATATTATTATCGTGAAACCATTATCGTGAATAAGGTTTTGTTTAATAAAAAACGAATTAATTATACGTGCAAAGAAAAAAATAAAACGATGCGTATATAATACATCAGAACAGTCAATTATGAGCAAAAACATCACACAAAAGGCGTATATCGTGACTCAATCATGCACATGATTTAACACATCAAATAATAATAATCAATATAGAAAGTAATAAAATTGCGATGTATGTTTGTAAGTCGTCATATTAATTAAGAAGTTTCCTTATTGTTTTTATCATTAAATACTAGTATCATCATCACAGCTTTCTATCAGTGATATATTGATTTTATGCATGGTAAAGCACGATAACATAATTTGCCAGCAACACATCTTGATAACTATTATTCCTCGGTTCACTAACCTATTATTAAAACGGAAGCTATTATTTCATACGCAAGAAAAACAAACAAGCGCCCCCGGTTAAAAGGCATCAACGGGTCAAAAGTATAAAATATTCATAGTAAGCAATAGTGGGTATACTTATGGTACATTTGGTATATGGGTTATAATATGTAATTCTAATTATCAAAAAATACAATTGATAGTACAGCTAATGGGATCATTTGTAGTTTAGATGCGAAGAACCTCGGATCACCTCCGCCGATGGACTTAACGAAGAGTCCAAAAAAGGATGTAGGTTTTCTAAGAAAGCGAAACCGGTGGCATGCCAGCCACAAGACACCGGTGACAAACCGGAGCCTGTGCGAGATTTACCGGGCGACTTTCAGTCGAGATTGTGCTCGAGTTTGACGTTGTTTATTGCGAAAAATGAGCGAGTTTATGAGAACAAATTATGTTTATGTTGGATGTTATTTATTACCAAAAAATTGTAGCTACTTACAGCGTGCAGAAGAAGTTCGCACGGATTTTTAGCAGTATGCGATAGTCCATTGTGCGCCATTGGAATACAAGTGCAATCAACTTTCACCCAACGATGCGAAGGAAATATCAACAAAAGTAGCGAGGGACTAACTATGCATGGCAATGGCGTATTTATAGAAGACATTTGAAATCGTATAATCGTTAGCCTTTTAAACTTATAATGAAATCAGGATTAAAACAAAATTAGCAAACATGTACATCAATGGTTCGACATTTTTATATCATAATAAACAATTGCATCTAATAGTTATTAAAACAGGCTCATATTAAAACAAATTAATATTTAGTCACACTAAAACATTAGCATTTAAAAAATATTATAAAGATAGGTACTTGTGTGGCGACCGTTCTCCAAAAAAGTAACATTTCTTGGAACCACTTTAAAACTTATTTACGAAAAATATAAGATAGCGTGATTAAAAAAAACATACAAATCGTTAGCTTCATGTTTCTGAGTTCTTCCAAAAGACCTCTCCCTTCTCCAAGCATCAGGGATATTAATAGTTTTGAGCCACGCCGGACAATATATCTTGGGTCATTGACCATAACGGAAAAAGCTCACTTTTGTTTTCATGGCTGACGTCAAGGTTTCATTAATCCTTCGGTCGCTTCCCCCCATCAAAGATATCTTAGCGGGACAGGACCGAAGAGGGCCGCTATCTGCCAAGCTCTCGTCCTTGCCTGAAAAGATTTATCTCATATGGCCCGACGTCAAACTTTTTTTCAAATTTTTCCAGTCGGGTCCCCCGTTGAAGTCCCCTGAGACTGCAGCCTCGGAGCGATACTCTCCTTGGAGGGTCATTCAGGATTATATATATATTTACCTCTACCGAGGTCGTAGTTTATAAGGTTACCTCTACGGATTAAAGCCATCTTAATCTTTTAACTAGGTATGACGAATAAATTCGTCATACCTAGTAAAATTGAGAATTTTCCTATGACGAATAAATTCGTCATAGGAAAATTCTCAATTTAAATCGTTAATCACGGATCTGATTTGTTGGCAGTCCTGATATCCTCACTAACAACCCCTAATGACTACCCGCCCATATGTAAATTTTTAATGTAAAAATTTTAGAACCACATTTGACATTTAATGGCAACAGATGTTTTAACTACTATTATCGCATTATGACCGTGTTGAATCTCATATGAGTGGTTTTAAAAAGGAGGACTTACGTCATACAATGTCAGTCGACAAAATCAATTTTGCGATTCAAGAGAAGATGCCAGTTACAGCATGTTTATTTCAAAATGGACGAAAAAACTGCCCGTTGAGTTCATAAGTTTCTTGTATCCAAGCAGATAACCATAGCACAAACTTACTCAATGAGAATTGTGAAAGCCCATTGAACTCATATTATTAAATCACCCTGCCTATGCCATAACGATAAATAAAATATGGATGCTTCTCTCGTGGTCAATTTCATTAACCTCTTATATGCGATATATAAAAATAAAATTAGAATAACAACGATTGCTGAAGACACCACTGAACTGGAAACATATTTCCAGTAGACCACTCAGAGGACTGCGATTACGCTGAACGCTTCTTTTACGAGTCTGAGCCTTGTCATGTGAAAGTTTGATAAGCAAGTCTTTCAAACATGACATATTTTAGACCTTTTGGTTAGTAAACAGTGGCTGATTATTGCTGATAATCTACGCATAATACATTATAGTCAGCGTTTAATGACTATGCATAAGTATCCCATTCATACAGTAGCCGATAGTTGATAGATTTTGACCTAGTTTTATTGCCGCATCTGATTTGACACATACATGTGATTAATCAGACGACCCTCACACATTCTCAGCCGTTCTAAAAGAACAAAAGCTTCGGTAGAGCGTCGAGAAATTTTCGCTACTTTCTTACGTTTCTAAATCGCTTCATGTGTTATAAATGCGCATATTGTTAAATCTGATCCGTTATGCACATTACTAAATCCTTATCTTAAAAATCTATTGTTTATAAATAATAAGTCACTGTATTCTACGTAAAGTCGAATGAATAATAATTATAATTATAATTCTGGTCGATTGCCTTACTCTAGTTTTTTCATAAAATCACGGATGAATAGTTACGTAAGTTGTGTATGTATACTATAAAAAAATAGAGCTTTTGAGTAATATATCTATAATAATACATAAAAAATGTAGCGATATTAAATAAATCAAAATCGGGTATTATACCATTTTTGCATCCGCTCACCGCCGCTGTGTGCCCAACATATAATCCTTATCATGCCGCATATGTAACGTAAGCGATCTGAAAGCTCCTACCCTTTTGAGGATTAAGGGCGTTAGCGTTAAACATGAATATTCAAGCAAGGGTTAAAAAAATATACATGATATTGAAACGGCGTTAACCCTTATATATTATTGTTTGTGTCCTTTATCAACCAGAAAAATAAGTGCATAAAGATGTTTCTTATCAAAATATTGAAGGACTGTAACTTCGCATATTGTACAGCGGCCGTTTTGAACAAAAACTTTCTTAGGGTCCGACGAAGAATTTTCAGCGAGCATGTGATAATAAAGACTGCGCAAAGACGAGACCTTCGGGACTGTGGTGGACGTGGAGCGCATAAAATTGATACTTTACGATTCTCGAGTATCCTGTTACGTACAGACTGTAGTAAAAAAATCGCGTCGGTGCATATGCAGCGTAACATTACATACACACATACACATATACGCGTCAGAGAGTTGCTCTTTAGCTCCTTTTACGATCGAAGCTAGTGCTAGAATCGAATTTTCTCTCGATTCACTCGCATGGCTCATGCATTTATTCAACGCTCTTATGCGTTTAGCATACGATTAAGCGAAGAAAGTGTAAGAATGAATCGTTTCAAGTCCGTCGGAAGAAATTAATTAAGAAAATAGCAATTAGGTTGCGTAACATGTAAATAAATACACGCTTAGGGTTATTATAAAATAATTATTGAGTTCAAACTTTTCTTTTGTGTGTTTGTTTTCGGATGATGATTTCAAAACTTTCAATTTGTAATTTATACGGAGCGTTGCATATATTAGTTTTCATTCGACGGAAGAAAAACTTTTGACCATTATTATGCATATTGGCCGAGTGGATTGAACGAGTTCCTAAAATATATATCGAGATCCTTCGTTTAGCATTTTCCTTTTGAGCCCCTTCGAGTGTGTTCCAATGAAAAGGGTAGAGCGCCGGATAGTGTCATTGAACATAAAGAGCCTGAATGGGCCAATAGAATATTTTAAAGTGGAGCTCGTTTGCTCGGCAACGTTCCAAACGCAAAATTTTCATGGAACTAGATGAATATGATTAACTTTAGTAGTTATGATTTAGCGCAATTTTAGAGTCTTGTTCGATAAAAGTATAAATATTAATTTCAAAGTTTCCTATTAAATTCTCCTCTTACGTAACTATTCATCCGTGCTGCACTAGGGATAGCGACCTAAGATTTTTGGTAACATACGAATCAAGTCGAAAGTTTTATTTTATTTTTCGAATTTCATTTCTACAAATGCTATATTATAGAAAATTAACTTTTAACTAAAGACAGGGCCCCCAAAGTGGTCGATATGGCATTGTTATGGGTCGATTGTGGGTCAACGTAAAAAAATAACTAATTATTTTTTACTTCTTATTACAAATTAGACCATCATAATAAGGGTTTTACCCAATACGTCATGATGGCAGGGACATCATTTCAGCTTTTTCCGAAGAGGGGCAAAATTTAGCCAGTCAGTGGTGGATATTTTAGTATTTTATTAAATGGCATGCATTTCTTAGGTCAAATTCCAGAAAGTCCCTGTTTAGTCAATAGCAATAAAATCGTAGTGAAAACGCCCGGTTATGTAGATTTTTATAACAATATTACGACTTACAATAAGTGAGAATCGAATGAAGCACATATAAACCGAATTTTGACCAATAGGAGAGCGCAAAAAACAATTATCCCTTCTCAGAAGTTAAAAATCCACGTCAAAAGCAATAAAATTGTGTCGATAAAATCAATATATACCGATATGATTTCACTGAAATAACATGTTTAAAAAATATTTTCGGGATAGATACGAGAATGTTTTTTTTTTAATTTTCTTTGAGAGATGACCCGAGAATTTCTGGTTTAGAATCAAGGACATCATTTCAGCTTTTTTTTAAATTTCAAATTCATTAAGATACATAGTATTTAATTAAATGGCATGCATTTATCTGGCCAAATTTAAGGTGGGAAAAATGGCCATTGAAATTCAACATTAAAAAAACAATTATGGTGCACACCAAAAATAGTTAAGCACCATCCCATATATTTTTTTCAGCTCCTCATAGCTATTGCCAAAAACATCATTGTGTTTGGCAAGCTCGTTAAGAAGCTGGATGACTCGTGCAAAATGAGCGTCCTCAAGCACTAACTTCCTGACCACGCGATCAAGAATAAGGGACGTGATCTCGGGCACTCTAAAGCTCGCAGACGAAAATCACCGAGCATTGACGGATTGTCGATACTTTTTTATATCAATACAAAGGTTTTCAATATTTTTTTTATAAAACTAATATAAAATATTTTTTGTTATGTTAATTTATTTCGTACTCTTTAATTTATTGGTATTTTTTCTATGGAAATCATTTACATTAATTCAAATTAAAAAAATGATATATAATAATAATGTTTTTTATTCATTATTTCTTCAGTTATATACATATAATACAATCTGAGGTACCTCAAAGCAATGGAAGATTGACCACCGTACATGTACAGCGATACTCCTCAAAGGGATAACATTATTTATTTAAAAAAATTTAAAAACTTTGATCAAAAAGATTCGTCTTTAATTATTTGTTGATATATTGAGTTGATGTATAATAAATAAAATTAAATTGGATATTTAATATTTTTTTGTTGAAGTCTTAAAAATTATATACAAGAACTTTTTAAATCGCTTTTAATAGGGAAACGCGTGAAGAAGTTTGGTCTTTGGAAATTTAGTCGCAATGGTTCACTTCACGAGGGAACAAAGTTTTTTTTTACAAAGGTGTACAAAAACAACGATTCTTATTTAATTATTCGGCTCCTGTTTCGCGCTCACTGCCGATTACAGTGTGAATCAATGCCCGGGTGCTAATTTAATTAGATCGTGGTCCAGGAAGTTTTAGAATACTGTTTCAATGCTAAATAAGAAGAAAGCCGGGCGAACACAGAGCAGGATAAGCGATGAGAATGTCGCGCAGGTTGTCGAGTCTGTACGAGAAGACCCGGGCTTGTCGATTACCAAGCATTTTGCTGCTATTGCGATACCAAAATCAACTTAGCGTCGAATTCTGAAACTACACCCATATAAGGTCCAATTGGTGCAAGATTGGGCAACCTTCCATACATCCAATGTGACTATATCGGTGGTGAAGAAAATGTTTCCTAACAAACTAAAATAACACCCCCGCAGAGTTGACACTTGATTTTTTATGAGGTCTTCTCAAAATTCGCGTTTCCTTAAATAAACCAGCCACAGTAACCCAAGTTAAGCGATTTGTGTCATAGTGTTTCAAAGTTACTTTGAGGTCTAGAGATGACAACTTTGGGTGTACACCCCAGCAATTTATGCGGATATATGTACATTACTCTTTTTTATATTTTAAACAAATTTAAAGAAATTAGTAGTATTACTATATTTTTTATGTTGAAATAGTGAAAGTTATAAGCTATCAAGATCAATAATTTATCAATCGTTATCATTTATGTATGTATAGCGATAACAATTTGAAGATGTCCGTGCGCTGCGAGTATTGGAATAACAATGAAATATAAAGTATGACAACTTTGCTCGGTGCAAGCGGACCAATGAAATACCGGTGTGAAATACGAGATAAACCTCAAAGTGACTCTGTTAAATGAAATGAATTATAGGTGCCAGATTCGAAGAATGCCAGCGGCGGGATGGTGGACATTTAGACATTATTTTAAAGACATGATTGTCCCAATTGTGTTTTTTTTCAGTGAAATAAACATTCATTGTCATACGACCTGTATTTTATTTTTATTGAATTTTCAAAAGTGCTAAAACTTATGGCCCACTCTGTATAATAAGAGCAATTTTACCTGGGTTTTATACAATTTCAAGAACACAAATTCAAACTCTAAGAATATGGTATCTTTACATAAATCTTCAATATCAAACAAACTTGTACTACACTGCCTAACTTAATTGATTTTTTAAATAAAATATAAAAAAAATTAGCCAAATAAGTTTTTTAATTTTCATTAAATAAATTATCCCCCCCCCCCCCAGATTGCGTATTTGTTTATATAATGTATGATAACCCTACGAGAAAAATATAGCTCTGCGTCCCTAAAAAATATTGAATGTAAAAAATGGCTTCTTACAAACACCACTAATGTATTAAAAAAAATATAGCAAATGAACGGCTATATCTATATTATTGAATTGAAATTTATTTTGGTACGCTTGTGGGGAAAGGTTCTCTATCCCTAGGCATAATCCGACAAGTTCCAGCCATGTTCTGACATTTATAGTATTCCTTTAAGAATACGAGTAATTCCTTTGATACAGCTTCACAAGGAGCTATTCTTGTACTTTCTGTGATCTAGATTTATTCTTCTCCAGCGCGACATTTACGCCAGACAGTCTGTAAAACTGAATCCCCTCTTGAAAACCGGGAAAAAACAAAACGTCCCTACTTCTAAATGTAGATTTGAAACGCTAATTTTTTAACGAAGCCCTTAATTATAACTGTAACAATCTGTGCAGAAAATATATTGTATATGAGTGGGAGTGTAATTTAGTTTGGAAAAAAAATAATCAACGTTTTTCGGATGAGTAAGATTACTTAACTTACACAGAAGTGACGGCGTTTCTATTATATATAAGCTATGTAAGTGTCGCTTTCCTTATTTGATCTTGCAAAATAATATATAAATTATAGTATTACATTTACAATAATATTTTATATTTTTTTATTATATCATAATCAGTATCATTTGTACGCCATGTTTTGCTTTGACCCCCGTGATTTACGAACGCGTACATCAGTTTTACATTAAGTACGAAAGCATTGTCATGTTTGATACTTTTTTATATTATCTTACTTTAATTTATATAGGAAGAAGTTAACATTATGCCCTATGATATTTCACCCATAGCTTCCCCCCAAGTCACAACTCACGCACAGCTAATGGCGGGGGGAAGAAGACGCAATAACGCCCTCTTTTGATTGAGAATCTTCCCATTAATAATGTTCATTGTTCTCAAACTTTCCGACCGCAGAAATACACACGCGGATGAAATTTCACTCTCGGCGCGAAACCGAGAAGACAACAAATCAGCGAGTTGGCAGCCACTGTCGTGTTTCGATCTCGACGCTCGTCTTCTTTCGAACATACGACGTAAACATACTCTTCGGTATGAATGAACGGGTGGGCATGCAGACACTCCACATAACGCATACCGTTAACGTTTGACCGAGATGTGATGAAGTCAGTATCAGTGGATTCTCGAGTCAATCGCGTCTGCGAAGCGCGCCGATTGAATGCGAGTACGGAAACTCAAAAGATACCTATTACCTCATCGAGAAGAGGACAAACAAAAAGGCTTTTCTTCACGCGACCCACGCTACAATTTGGTATGTTTTTTGTGCTGACTTGTACCATTGAAGTTGTTTCCGATGGACATTTTAGAGCTCTTTATGGCAAATATATCTATCATCAGACTGATCATGCTCAATTCTGACTTCGAATATAATACTACACTTGATCACTTGGCTGGGTCAATAATAAATATAGATTATTACCGGTAAGTTCGCCCACGTCCACGTCAGACACGTACACACATGAACGATTTACTCAATTAAGTTTTCTCGGTTTTATCATTGATCGAGGGATTATAGATTTTGAGATTTCAAGTGGGTTTGAGCTGTTTAATTCGTACGATCAATCTGTTTGCCAATACGTTTGAGGTAACCTGCGGGACTAAGATACAAAAAAACAAATAGCACGCGAAACTACATTTAAAATAAAATATATTATCTGTTTATGTTTTTGCTCAGAAATAAATGGTCAAAATTTATATTAATCGGTCGGAATTTATATTGGACTGGTTAGAATTTATATTAATTATATTATTATATTATTTTATTTTGACAGACGTGTCAGAATCATTTTTTACGTTCATTTTAACGTCAGTCGCACGTCGGCAGTTTATTATCATTATCAAGATGTTTAAGGGCCAACTTGTTTGGTTGAGCTCGAAACATTTTCATATGTCAACACAACAAGCCAAGCGTGCTCCCCGCCACCGCTCTGTCGTTATTCCTGCTTCGTTTGTTACTTACAATTAAATAGATTCACCGAGAGTTATTCATGGGGTGTTTATTTTTTGACAAACGCTCGCTCGCACCTAACCTGTTCAACAATTTTGGTGCGAGCGATATAAGATATTGCTAAAATAAATAATTGATTTCCCATTTATATTTATAAATGTTATGTTATAATGTTTTAATTCAAATGATCGTCCTGTATTTGTATTCTAACCATTTGATGTTTATTCTGAGCCTGAGTAATATAATTATGATCAGGCTGTTATCAAAATTCTGACCGAGGTTTGTTTTTTATTCTGACCCAAGGAAGAATTAATTTCTGACCATTTAATTTATTGTCGAAATAAACTTGGCAGCAAAATGATAACAATAAATGCACATCTTACGAGTGCAATATAT
The DNA here is from genome assembly GCF_051122295.1 of Plectrocnemia conspersa. Lineage (NCBI taxonomy): Eukaryota > Metazoa > Arthropoda > Insecta > Trichoptera > Polycentropodidae > Plectrocnemia > Plectrocnemia conspersa. The sequence goes on along the minus strand of NW_028277174.1, from coordinate 7,194,754 downwards.
GGCTTAAATATATATATATATATACATAAAAATATATGTATGTTTCAAATGAAAATGATTAACGATTTACAACTACAACCATGTAAATATCAACAAACAGCTATAAATTAGGTAAAAGAGACTGAATAAATTTGAATTGCTATTTTAATATTCATTGAGCATAATAATTAGGCTATCCACATGGGAATTTGCCGACAACTGCATTAAATTTTCATTTCTAGGTGTCACAAATTACACTCTACTTCTAAATTAAGTAGGAACGCTTTGGATCGATGTTAGTAGGTTAGTACCTAAAAGCATTTGCGTTCTGAGAAAAATAATCCTCGATCCAATCCTAATTTGTAAGTAAAATTAACAAAAATAAATAAAATGACCTTTATTTTACAATCGTAAAATTCTGGTGACGGTTTATATTTTTTGGGACATACAACACCAAAATAAGATTTTACGCTAGTCTTCAATTAAAAAAACTATTACAACATAGTAAATATATGTGTTTAAAAAAATGAAACTTTTCCAGTTTCTTCAAGTGTATGGATAAACATTAACTAAATAAATTGCATAATACCCTTTGATGTTTTTAATGCAATTTATATAAAACTTGAAAAAGATAAGATAAGAAAAATGATAGAGAAACCATAATAATTTATAATCACTGAAAATGACATTTAGAAAATTAGTTTTTTTAAATAGTATTAGAACGATCGTCACGTTATCCTGTTTAGCCAGATTATAATTATAAGCATAACTTTTAAGTCGCTTTTTTTGTCTTAGTTAATGATATTTATGTGTAATTGATTTTGAAAGTATACTAAAACAACAATCACGAAATTATTTACATTTTTAGCCATCTGCTTATGTGAGCAATGTTTTTCAACTTCGCGAACGTAAACAAATAAACAATATTCCGATTGAACATATCTATATCGGTTTAAAAGCCCTGAAATATACACGAGCTAGCGAGCGAAATTGAGTTTTATATCAACTTTCACTGTTAAGCAATTTTTCAAACATCTGGAAGGCTTGGAGGGTTAAAAAAATTTCCCATTTCCTGATCACATTTGATTGAAAATAACTTTTACTATATAATAATAGTATGTTGTATCATACCATAATGTTGAGAATGTTGTGTTGTTTTAGGTTATATTTGATTTAAATAAGTAATGAATTATTAGTCAGTCTGTTTATTTTTGGACCGATGCACCGATAAAGCACGTCCCTCTTCCGCGTCGCAATCGAAAGCTGCGCACAGAGCAATTTTGAGAGGAATCAAGAGAGATCCATATCGGGACGCAGCCTCCGTTTCTGAGATAATTGCACACGAAAGATGGCATAAAAAAATCCGGTATGCGGACGAATCTATGACCCCGATACGGGTAATCTGATCATCTGACTTTTGCCAAGTGCATCGCCACTCCCTCTTATTTATGTGCAGGAAATAAATTACTGCTCATCCTCAACTTAAGAAATACATACACTAAGATGTCAATCAAAACATACAACAAACGTCATAAACAATACCGACGTTAGCATATTTTAAATGTCACATAATATTAGATAACAGGAAATATAATACAAACAATGGGCGTAATAATAAGGGTTTGGGCCAATTTTTTTACCTCGTAACGAACGGGGAGGGGCGGCTGCACGGCTCGCGATCAATGGAACAATCACTAAAATCCGTACGCGAGTACGCGAACTGGCGGAGCGGCGGCGAACACTGACTTGACACTGCGTCCCCGCGGATCGATGGTCGGGGACGGGGACACCATTTTGTGCGGCCGCGGGAAAGCGCTCCCGGCACACCCCCTTTCGGTCGGTCGCGGAACTGACAGCCGGCTTCCGGCTTCGACTCTCCGCTTCCGGACGGACGTTCGCGATGGCACCTACCTCCTCGAGCGCGAGGGCGTGTCTCCGCCGTCGCCGCCGTCGCGACTGCCGCGACCGTTCAGACGCCGGCCGCGAGCTGTTTACGTCGCGCCATGTGCGGCCGCGGCTGTGTGGCGGCGCGAGTATCGATCGCCGGCGAAACAGCGCACCCCACACACGCTCTGCATCGCAATATTTATAAACATTGACTCTTAAGACTAAGCATTGCTTTTCGGGCTATTCGGAACTAATTGACTTATAAAATATATTTCATATTATCCAATGACAAATAAATCTCCTTTATTATAAACCATTTTCCTGTTACAATTTTTTGCTAGCAACATTTTTCCTATGGTTATCACCACTCTTTCGCGTCGTATAAAATCTTCGTCGTATACTCTTTCGTTATACATGTACACCAGTGGCGTGCCGTCCATAGATGCGGTAGATTCAAAACTCCACCAGCATGAACAGTTGACGGCGAGCGACTCGTCAATCACGTGATCGTGTTTATATTCGCTCGTGTTTATAGTTGATCAACCGTGCATGCTGGAGGCGTTTTGAATCGACCGCATATATGGACGGCGCGCTACTGATGTATTACACATCTGCTGAAACAATTGAGCGCATGCATACAATGCGCAAGCACAGGGCTGCCGAGATAAAGATCAGGCCTTGTGCTTATTGCTGCTGCTCAAACTTAAGTTACATATACATTTTCTTGTATAAATAAAAATTAAATCCGTTCTATAAGTATTTTTTCACTGTGATCCAAGGAGAATTGTAAAGTTATAAACTTAAAGATAAAGGAGCGGAGATCCGATACTCGGAAACTCAGAAACTTCAATAAAACGATTTATACCAACTTGTAATTGTCTTAATAGTAATTTAATTCATATAAAATATAAAGATCGATTGCCAGAATTTCGAATACAATTTTCGCAATTTTTTCACAAAATTATCCGACCCCAATTATTTACATCGGCTGGTCCCCCCTTCCTATCATTGGGCCTGCGCATGCATTATCTTATAATCTAAAAATCTAATCCTAAAAAACTAGTGCTTCTTTCCTCCCTCTCCCATGATGGCTACTAATCTCAAAACTCATTTCTGACAGTACATAGTGATAAAACGGCAATAGAATTATATAATTATACCAAGAGTAAAAATGTGTATGCGAAAATTTAAATTCGTGGTTTAAGACCGCCCTCATGACGATTTGATAAACGTTCCTGTAGAATACGTAAAGAGATACAGAAATTTCATCAACTCATAGTCGGCTGAGTTCATATAGAGATCGACATTAAACAATCGTGAAACTTTTCAAGCCATACATATAGCCTTATTTTGGTTGACTCAAATATAACGTAAAAATAGTTTGATTCTTTGTACTGCCTTTGGGCTGCCACTCTTAATATTCACTTTTTAAGAAATTCTTCGAATATTACTATTTTCTAAGCCTAGCCACCATTATTCTCGAAATCTTACTTAAAACACAAGTGGCTTGTGGAATAATAACTTAAAAATAATTTAATTTTGTTGTTTTTTATTTCTACAAAAGTAATTATTATTTCACGATTTTATATATCCGAGAATCCTAAACATCAAGAGTTTTAAAACATCAACTCAAACTGTACGTACCTTTGTGGCAACGTTATTCATAAGCCATAATTGTGGAATCTACTTTCGTTTTATTTATTAATGCTTACAAATTTAATTGTTTACTTGCAATCGATCAATTTATTAAATGTGCATAAATTTAGTATGTTTCTATAATATAGTATATATGATACTATATTTGCTGTATCTTGCGCCCAGAAAATGTTGAAGAAAAACATAGTAGCGCAATGTATACACTATAATGCTTGCTAAAAGTTAAATAATGCTAACAGAATAATGGAAACTAAAAAAAATGTTTCAATAAACCCGCCGCTTTTGTTAGATAATGTTAACCTTTACTCGATGTTTTTAAATTATATAAGCACAAGTATTTTTTTTATTAAGTTTGATAGAAAAAGTAAAAGTTCAATTTTGGTTACAATTTTTTTATTTATAATCTAGGTAGTAGGTATAAGTAGTATAATTTGACAATCTATGAACGTGTGTAAGTCTCGTAATGTTTCCAAGAGACTACCACGATGGCAACACCGGGCGGTCGAGGACTGAATATGTTGCTAGTTGAAATCATAACATTGCGTTCAAAGTCAAAATTCGCAATGCGAAGTAAACACTGAATTATGTAATAAAATAAAAAGCACGTTTACTGTTTATAAATATATTTTCGTATTCCTAAAAATATAATTATTTAAAGACCGTTTAGGCTTTTTTGGTCTTTTTAAATTTTTGCTTTGGCTTTTTAATTTTATTTTTGAAGAATTTCTTCTTGGGCTTTACGGATTTTACTTTATTCTCTTCTCCGTCAACAGTCACGGTAACGAAAGGTCTCAAACCCGAATGAATCCTGATCTCCTTTTCAGGCGGACAGATTACTTCTACATCGTCGTTTACTTCTTCCACTTCGGCCTCGTCTTCCGGTGTTTCTTTTTTAACTTCTAAAGGAAGCACCAAGGTTAGACATGTTATACGACAATCTGTATTTGCACATGCCTTTTCTGTTAGCTTCATTTTTTTAGCATTAAATCTCCATATCTTTATATCTCCAAAACTGGAAGCCGTAAATAAATATTTATTGCCATAAGCGATCGCTTTCACTCTTTGATTGTGGCCTTTAAAAGTATATTTTTTCTCATCTTCTAAATTGAAAATAACTATTTCGCCGCTTTCCAATCCGATAGCTGCTAAAGATTCAGATATCCAAACCATACAATGCGCTTTACTGGGACACTTTAAAACTCGTTCGATAGTAGCGTTCGATAAAGACCATACGCTCACGTCGTTTCCTCCCGTTATAGAAAACTGTCCACCTTCCGGACTCCACACGACTGATAAAGCATTGGCGGCTCCTTTACTTTTCAAATTTGTAGCATAGGCTTCGCGTCCTTTGATTAAATTCCACGTTTTTAACGTATGATCCTTGCCTATCGTCAAAGCGAGTTTATTGCTGGGATGAATCGAAAGGTAAGTAATAGGTAAGCCTGAAAAATAAACATTGTTAACATCTAAATAAGACTGTTTTAAATCAATAATGCAATTTACAAACCTTTATGGGCTTTTGGCCAATATTGTTCCGGCTGCCAACTACCAGTTCGAAGAGCATAAAAGGCTCCGTCCGATCCGACGCTAAAAATATGGGAATTGTTTTCAGTGAAAGCGATCGAGTTCACTGTTCCGTTATGATGCATCAAAACTCTGCTTTCAGTTCGGGTTTTCATATCGTGTATGACAATTTTATCATCGGCTCCGCCTGAAGCTAACATATCGCCCGAGCAAGTGACACATTTAATCGAACCCGTATGCGCTTGAGTTGCAAAACTGTGTGTAAGTTCCAAGTCACCGTTCTAAAACAAAATAAAAACGCAACACATCAATAATGCTGAAATAAACTTGGCTTTTGGCAGTTAAGATGCGATGCTTACAGTATTTTTTATTTTATAACCAATGAGAAATTGCTCATATGTTCCGACGACGACTTCCACGCCGTCTGCCATGATGTTTTTATTGAACTATGTGTATATTATCCCCAACTAACTGCACGTGGTGCGGCACGCTGACAGATAGTGTTTAAAATTTACGCCTTAACAACTTTGTAAGTGACCATGAGCAGTAACTTGGCAAATTACTCTTTACGAATTGATCATAAATTCGTGTGTTTTCCTGTTGTTCGAAAAAAATTCGCAAAATTATAAACAAAAATATTTATTTTTTAAAAAATATTATTGTACAATAAAAATAAAATACAACTTTTTAATTTAAAACTAATATTTACCATTATAAAAACAAACTATTTTATTTAATTAGCTAAAAATAATTATACTATATGTGCAAATTTTGAATTTTTAAATGTATTTATTCTAGATTCATGTAATTCGTAGATTCATTAAACAACTTAAAATATAAGTATTACAAATGTAAAGGCAAATATTAATTTTTAGTCGTAAAGTTTGTAATATTTCGAGATTATATGATATTTTAGCGAACGGGTGGTCGCCGGGCTGACAAGGAGACACAGGCTAGCGGTTGCATAATATTTACTTTACGCTTATAGTTTACATATTTAGATCATGATATTTACGAACCCGATCGTCGAGCGGCGACAGACACATTATTACTCTATCATGTCGCCAAACGTAGTTTTGCTCTAACCGCAGCATGCAAGCGTAGTTCAAGGGTGGTTGAATAAATTAACTCACCATAATATGAACAGGTTTTAAAAATTAAATTTTTTAACAAATCTAATAAATTTAAATTAATATTCTTGGTAAGCCATAATTCTGGAAACTACTTTAGTTTTATTTTATTTACATGTTTATCTACAATTATAAAAATATGCTGCGGTTAATCAATATATTAACTGTGATTAAAAAAATATCAAAATTTATAATTAACATAAAAAATATAAAGGTATATTGTTGTTGTTGCGTGTAGGGATACGCGTGCTGGTTAGGTCTTAGGTCAATCCAAAAACACGTGTGCTGGTGTAACAGTTTTATTGAGCTCGGCGTGGTCCGACCGCTTTGTAACGACGATCGGAGCCGACTAACGTCAAAATTGGGTGCTTTCCCGAACGCCGTATGACGGCGTTCGCGAACGTGCACAAACGGCGAAACGGGCGTCAACATACCCCCCACCATGAAACATTAGTTTCATAATGACGGGCACACAGCGGGCTTTACAAGTGTTTGTCCTCACATTACAAACTCTGAGGACGCGATGTTTGAAATAATACTAACACAGAATTACAATAAACATGACAATAAATAAAATTACAATAAACATGAAGAAAGAAAAGGAATGTTATTAGTACTGTATAAGGTTGTAAAGAATAATGTTAGTAACACATACACATATACATTGGGATTGTTTGTACTATATTATTACTAAATACTAACTACAAGCTTTCATTCATTTTTTGACAATTATTTAAATGTAAATTAAAACGGACATGAAATATTATAAATAGTTAAAGGTTTGATACATGGCTAAATTTGCAAATAATTACACAAAAATGAAACGTTTGATACTTAGCTAAATTTTATTTATTTTGGTTTGCTACATGGCTAAATTATAAGCCATGCAAGAAACACGAAACACATTATTAAATTATCAATAAAAAGACATAAAATATAAAATAGCTTGCACTGCACACACACCTTTGCCACTATTTGTTTTTGTCACTACACGAATTGGTTCCATCGGAACTTGGATGAATCATCTCGACGATACTGATCACCCGTAGCAAGGATACAGGTAATCTTCCTTGACGACGCTTTCAGCAGCTTTGTGAATCCGACTGCAGCCGTACTCTCCATCCTTGTAGCTTTGACGGGTGCTCGGTAGACACCAGGTCCAGAATTCCTGCACCAGATCTTGCATTTGCTGGTACATCTACGACCCCTGTAGGCCGAAGCGTCCTGCTGTGGAAGAACTGTTGAGGTGTGCCGATCAGGAGGAGGCCAAGGATCAGGTTTTCGGGAAATCGTTTGTTTGTGAGCAAGGAAACAATCTTCTTCGATTGTCGGCACATGATTTGTAACACTATTGGTCTGCCTGTGCGTTATCGATACCAACTTGAATGAATGCGATAATGCATGGGGGCTCGAATGATGTATTTGAGGTTTTGCTTCCTCAAGCTGGCGGACATTTTTGTGCGAAAGGAAACAATCTTCTTCGATTGTCTGCACATGACTTGTCACAGTATCAGTCTGCCTGTGCGGTGCCAACTTGAATGAATGCAACGACGCAGAGGGGTGCGAATGAAGTACTTGAGGCCTTGTTTTCTCAAGCTGACTGACATCTTTGTGCACAAGGAAACAATCTTCTTCGATTGTATGCACATGATTTGTTACACTATTGGTCTGCCTGTGCGTTACCGATACCAACTTGAATGAATGCGATAATGCATGGGGGCTCGAATGATGTATTTGAGGTTTTGCTTCCTCAAGCTGGCGGACATTTTTGTGCGAAAGGAAACAATCTTCTTCGATTGTCTGCACATGACTTGTCACAGTATCAGTCTGCCTGTGCGGTGCCGACTTGAATGAATGCAACGACGCAGAGGGGTGCGAATGAAGTACTTGAGGCCTTGTTTTCTCAAGCTGACTGACATCTTTGTGCACAAGGAAACAATCTTCTTCGATTGTATGCACATGATTTGTTACACTATTGGTCTGCCTGTGCGTTACCGATACCAACTTGAATGAATGCGATAATGCATGGGGGCTCGAATGATGTATTTGAGGTTTTGCTTCCTCAAGCTGGCGGACATTTTTGTGCGAAAGGAAACAATCTTCTTCGATTGTCTGCACATGACTTGTCACAGTATCAGTCTGCCTGTGCGGTGCCGACTTGAATGAATGCAACGACGCAGAGGGGTGCGAATGAAGTACTTGAGGCCTTGTTTTCTCAAGCTGACTGACATCTTTGTGCACAAGGAAACAATCTTCTTCGATTGTATGCACATGATTTGTAACAGTATCGGTCTGCCTGTGCGGTGCCGGTACCGACTTGACTGAATGCGACGATGCAGGAGGGCTCGATTGTAAGGATTGAGCTCGTAGAGTGAGGAACTCCACGAGCTGTCTGAGCGTAGGCAGAAGGGATTCTGTTCGCCGACTCTCCCATGCCTTTTTGGACAGATTATCGAGACGTCGAACCACCATAGACACCACAGTGGTATCCTCGATGTCTTGCCCTAACTTTTTTAGAGCAGCGATGTTCGTCAGGACTGTTTCCACCAATTCAAATAGGGACTGCGATGAAGCTGTCTGAATTGGTTTCAGGTCCTGAAGAGCAGCCAGATGTTTAAGAACAGTTTGTCTAAAATCATAACGGCCTAGAAGTCTTTCCCATGCGGAATTGTAGTTCTCGGGACTAAACTGAAAGAGTTCTATGACCCTAGCTGCGCTACCTACAAGTGCATTTTTTAGGTAACAAAATTTGTGAATTTCACTTAGTGCCGGGTTGTTGTGTACTAAGTGAGAAAAAGTGTCGCGGAATGCCACCCACTTAGTCCGGGAGCCATTGAAAGTTGGAATGACAACTGCTGGCTGCGTTAACCTGAACTGGTTAAGAATTGGTTTCCGCTGCGCTTCCGACTGATCTTTCAGCGCTAGTTTTGCTAGGTTGAGAATATTATAATAGTTATCCTCGAAAGCATCGACTTCTTCATCGTAACCCTCGGCATCTAGCAACCTGATTTGTTGCTGGACAGCAAGGAATCTGTCCAGCAGTGTATCAAAACTCTGATGTTTATCCCTTATCCTTTGGATATTGATGGGATCCGCGGTTAACAGTTTGCCAAACCTCGTTAACTCGATTTTGAGGCACACCCTGTGGTTGATCAACAACTCCATGTTGTTGTTGACGGAAATTGATACAAATTATTTTAATGAATAAAAGTAAACGAACTGTTTTTTGGAGAGGAAGTTGGGTTAGGATGATCGACCCTAACCTTTCTCTCCTGCTGGATGCGACTGCTTCCCGGGACTCTGCGTCCTGGTGAGGCTTCACGTGGTGTGACGGCAGCTTCCTGGGGCTAGGCGTCCTGGCGAGGCTCCACGTGATTTGACGGCAGCTTCCTGGGGCGCGCATTTACCGGCGCTCCACTGCGTCAGTTTCGGGGACCAGCTGGTGGACCCGCTGGCTCGTGCTACGAGCGACTTGACGCTCCCAAATTGCGATTCTGCGAACTCCCAAAATGGCGGTCATTTTTGATTTGAAAAAATACCGTTACGGCAAACGGCGTGTTTTCCCAGGAGTGTCTCGACTGAGGCACCCGACTGGCGTATTGTCGTAACTTGACAGCTTGAGCGCTACTCGGCTCCGAGTCTCAAAGTTCGTCCACGTGGTGGACGTCTTTGGGGTTACGACGTTGTGGCGCTGAGCTTCGGGGGACCAGATCCTGGACCCGCTAGCTCGTCGATGTGCTGTCCTAACCTGACGGCTGGGTAGCGCTGCTCGGCTCCGCGTCTGTGAGTTCGTCCATGTGGTGGACGACCTCGAGGTTAAGACGATGTTTTCGGATTCAGACCTTCGCGACGTGTAGGCGTCGTCTCACGTATCCGGTTCGAAGGACCAAAATGTTGCGTGTAGGGATACGCGTGCTGGTTAGGTCTTAGGTCAATCCAAAAACACGTGTGCTGGTGTAACAGTTTTATTGAGCTCGGCGTGGTCCGACCGCTTTGTAACGACGATCGGAGCCGACTAACGTCAAAATTGGGTGCTTTCCCGAACGCCGTATGACGGCGTTCGCGAACGTGCACAAACGGCGAAACGGGCGTCAACAGTTGTAATATTGAATAGTATTTCTTTAAGAGCCACGTAAATTTTTTAGATATTTTATAATATATTCTACAGTGATATATATTATGTGTAGGTAAAGCCGAGTCGTAATGTGTGCAAAATGTACAAAGTGATCGGCATACACAGGCGCCGTAAAGGAAAAGGGAGCTAAAATATTTACAAAATAAAACTTTTCTATAATTTTCAACTATTAATTGTTCATTGTATAAATTGTACTTTAATGAAGTATAATACTGAAACAAGTTACTCAAAAGAATCATTTCAATTATTATAATCATGGCATCAGAAAATATTACATTTAGAAGATCTTCAAATAACTAACATTATTGGTAAATTTCTTAAAATTATCTAACTGTTTTTAAAATATAATCCAATTATAGAGAAACACGTAAAACGTTCAACAAAAGTCCATATAAAACGCACTATTTGTAAAAAATATCTAATAAGAAATCATTTGTCGTGGAATTTAAGAAAAGTTTCATAGAATTCAAAAATATTTAAGTCCGACTTGAACGAAAATTACTACAGTAATTTTGAATTCTTTGAGGCAATATGGCTTATCCATTGAATATCTTCGTGGTCAAGGATATGACAATAGAGGCAATATGCGAGGTATAAGAAACGCTGTGCAATACTATATTTCAAATATCAATCCTAGAACGTTTTTTATTACATGTGTCTGTCATTTTTTAAAGTCTAGTCATTGTTAATGTTGTAAAAAGAACAATTAAACTGTAAATATTTTTTCAACAATCCATACTATTTATTTTTTCCGGATCGAAAAAGTGTTGGTAAATTTTCTAGTCTATTCGTTATCAACTAACGGTAAAGCATTGAGTAATACTAAAGACATATAAGAGCAATAAGTGCTTTGAATACCGGATTGAAAGGCATATATTCTACTTGGAAATATTTTTATAAGTTTAAGTAAGATTTATTTGTACACTTAGCAACGGAGTCAAATGCATCAAATTTTGACAACTTTATTTATTTGTGAATTGCTTATCTAGCACGGAGTGCTTACAGAAATACATAACAGTAGTATTTTTTCACAATGTAAAATCCGCAATTCCGCAGCAACTCTAATGCAAAAAAGGACAGATTTTTTCGTGTCTCGCAATTGCGAAAATTTTGTGAAAACCTATTTTAAAATTAAATTATTCATTCGTAATGGCCAAAACTTGGCTACACTCTGGTTACACTGATGTGACGACAGCGAAGGGCAGCACATTCTTTTGGTGGACCTCGACAAGTAGACATCGGCCGGTGTTGTCTCGTTTACCGTTCCCTCATATATATTTAATTAACATGTAAATAATATACTCGCAATAAAAAAATATTGCAGCGGCTCAATATGTATGTAATTGTAACCCGTCACCGTCTCTCCGACAAAATTTCTACAAAAATTGTGTTTTAGAAGCAAAAACCCTTACAATAGATGCAAATTTACCAGACTATTTTAAGCTTGGGCTAAAAATCCTAATACAACAAGAAAAACTTCGAGATAGAGAGAGAGAGAGAGAGAGAGAGAGAAAGAGAGAGAAGATTTTAAAAATTAAAACTTATTGGGAGCTTTCTAAGATCGAGCTCGAGTAAAAATATAGTTCAATAGAAAGCGAAATTATCTACCTAATCTCTCAATATTATTGTTTGGTCAGACGAATTTTGATAAAATAAAAATCAGTCATTTTAGTATGATTTAAAAACTTTAAAATTTACAATTTTTGTAAATTCTTTATTTTTCTTATTGTATTGTACTGTGTATATTTATTTTGTATCGGATTGTGTATAAGAATAGATTTTTAGTCACTATTTTTTTAGACACCATGTACACTAAAAACGGTATCTCTCTGTTAAGCAGTGTTTCTATATTATTTTTAATTCTGACAGAAAAACTAAAGCATGACGTTTTATACATTCGAATACCAATTAAAATATATTCGTTTTATTTAATTTAATTTTTACTACAAAAAATAAAAGAGGAGGAAATAATAACAATTTAGTTAAATAGCTCTACATGTTTTAAATTGTTTTTAAAACCAAGTTAATATTAAATTGGTGCTTAATTAAGCAATATTCCGATTTTATGATAAATAAAAATAATTTTTTTACCAAGCAATGGCCGTGATTGTCGCTGCTTAGTTCGCTCGAGGCCGCGAGCGGCGCGGCGCGCCGCCGGCTGCCCCACATGCTGCCCTTGGTCAGCTCCTCACCGATATTTATTTAAACTGTAATTAGTGACATTTCATTAACATTTGGCACTTACATCCGCCGGCATTGGTCGCTTTTGTCCGATCGTCAAATACCTGTAGACAGCTCAAAAAATGCTCTAAAGAGCATACATATTAATGAAACAAAAGTAGCATTTCACACCACTGTACATACATATAATCACTTATTTCGATTTAAAACTTCCTTTGTTTCCGTCTCGATGCATTCACACATGATAATTTATGCCTTTTATTCAGGCAATGTTGGTACAATGGTATTTATGTCTTAATCAATATTTGTTGTCATTCTGTTGTATGAGAATCAAACCAGAATCCCGTCAGATTTTTAAAGCTCGCTAAATGAAAACGTCGATAATGTTATAATGTTGATATTTTCAGGATTCACAAAAGCGTTCGTATTTGGATGTATACAAAATGGACCTAGCCGAGACCATGAAGAACGTTCTGTCGAAAACCAACTCGGGGAGTGTGGGCAGCTCGAGCAGCGGGAGCGGGAGCACCGGGGCTGCTCCCGCGGGTGCCGAAGGATACGTCACCGAGAAACTGTACATGCTACTCCAACTGTACTTGCAGAATAAAGGATGGAATCCGAGCGTGGAGCTCTTGCAATGCTTCACCGAACTCAAAGAGTCGTCCATGTTGCCCAGTGCGGCTTATTTACAGTAAGTTTCCTTTTATTTTAATGCAAATTGTATTTTCTTCTCAACATAAGATATCTGTAGAATTTTACACATTATTCACATTTGTATATATATTTATCATAAAATTAGCATTTATATTAAAATTAACATTATCACATACAACTTTTTGCCTAGCGAATCAAATGTATTGACAATTTTGAGTGACTAGTAACTTTCGTGTCTTTTAGTCTGCTTTCGTTAAAAACTCAGAAGAGATCTATATGTGAAAATACTACATATTTTTTTCAAAATATTCGGTCTACGCTTAAAAATCATTATGTTGTATTATCTGATTCTTGTGGTTTGTTATATATCATAGTGATATTTTGAAATTGAATATTGAATATTAAGAAAATACATATCTCCGATTTAAAAAAATATGTACAAATGCATATTTTTCAGTTTCATCACGATTTATACAAATTAAAATAATTTTTTCTCCGATTTTTGCTGAAATATGCATAGCAACGTTTTAACGGAATTTAAATCCTTAGCGAGATTAATGCCTTGTGAGTCATCTTCGACAACTACATTTACTACCTTTACACTTCTGAACAGGGATGTCATTTCAGCTTTTTTCAGGTCGGTCAGTTGTGGTCGTTTTTTTAATATTTCGATTTCATTAACCCTTTGAGGAATATCCCCGTCAGGTTGATCTTTCACTGTTTTGAGGTACCCCAGATAGTTATATATTTACATATAAATATAACTGAAGAAATAATAAATAAAAAACATTATATTTATATATTATTTTTTTAAATTTCATTTATTGTAAATAATTTTTCAATAAAATAATTTTAATAAATTAAAGAGTACAATATGATTGAACATAACAAAAAATATTTTATATTAATTTTATTAAAAATATCGAGAGTTCCAGTTGATATAAAAATATCCACAAAAGCCGAATTATATTTAATATATAAGAAATATGTAAAATAAATCAAAGCAATAAAATTATAATTTGCTAAATATGTAATATAAAATAAAAATTAATAAATAACAGATATAACTATGAAAAAATTGCCCCCATCTGCTCCTCCCCCCAAATGACGTCTCTGCTTCTGAAAATTATTTTCTTGGTTAAAAAACGAGCATGGTTACTGTTTTGTACAAATTTAATAATAAATGTTAGAATTATGGTATTGAAATCTCACTATCGGTGACTCGATGTGCTAAACTTCTTTTAGTTCTCTTATTATTTAATATTACTTAGTTCAGAGGAAGTATTATTGTTCATGAACAAATATGTTTTTAAACTAATAACCTTGTATTTTGATTGTATAATTTATACGTCTGTTAACATTTTTTTAGACTCATGGCATCTCGCGTAGCTTTAGACACACAAGGCAGATTGATTCTCCGCGAAAACGGTAAAATAATACTACCTTTTGAGCATTTTGCAAACGCAGTCATGCTCAAACACATGAACGGACCCCATGGACTGCATCTGGGAATCGAAGCTACCGTTCGAGCGGTAGTCGACTCATACACGATCGGTCGAGAGCAATTTGGCATGGAGAAAGAGTTTATCATCGAAGTCGTCCAGAACTGTCCGAATCCGGCTTGCCGATACTACAAAAGTCAGTTGGAGCTGACTCAGAAATCCATACAACAACATCTATCTCAGCAACCGACCTATATTCCTGGTACTTTTCATATTTTAATATATGTATATATATATATTGTCAAACTGCATCTTATCATTTTTGCTCTTGTAGAAGCTGGCGGTGCTTCGTTGGCTGAAAGTCAAGCAATGGAACGATTGTTGCGCGGAACGCCTTTACCGCAGGACTTTCAACTACCTCATTTGGCAGCTTTAGGTATAATTTATCGATTGTGTTTAATGATGTGAGATTGAATAGTGTTATTGAAGATTAATTATATTACAGCGGCGAGTGGTATGGATTTAGGCTTAGATACTTCTAAGAATCAGAGTAGCTCGAGTCATCCTTCGCACGCCGCCGTTCACGCGGCAGCTGCATTGTTGGATCGGGAGCAAAGAGTGCGAGATAAAGGGCAGCAGCAGATAAGAGAAGCAATTATTCATCAACAAAATAGGTAAACAACATGATTTTTTAAAGTAGATATTGATTTGTAGCATATATAAGATTCTGTAACTTTCAGACGACGAATATGAAACTATGTCCATTCAATAGATTATTCTGATTTTTATCACTCTTAAAATTGATTTTGGTCATATTAAACTAGTGTTATTGTGATTTATTTATTGTCAATCAAAGTTACTTAACCGCTTAACCCATTTAGACCTGAAACTAATTTAGTCAGAATATTATCATTTTTTATTATTATTAATACAATTAAGGAGGTCCCAATGTCATATTAAAATACGGAAAAAATAATTACATGAGGGTTGCTGGGAATCAGCCGTACCATATATGGTACAGTAGCTCATGCACACTCAAAAGGCGAAGTATGAAATTTAATTTTTACTTTATTTTTAAGTATGAGAATACAATAAAATAACATCCTACAGTTACAATTTTGAATGCATCTTCCACGATTCGTTATATTATATTAGCTTTTAGTATTATTGGTTTTTTAGTATTAGAGGCATGTACCACTTCTTCCCACAGATACTAATTCTATACGAAAATATGTTCAGGTCAGTGATTATTTTTCAGTTATTGCGAGTGCCATTGAGTTTTATGGACTGGGTTTATTCCAATGGCATTCGAACAAACTTGACACCTTACTATTATCATACCTTTTACATATTATTATTTAATCACCGACACAGTATTTGTAGAACCCTCTCTTTATTTTTCGCCATTTATTGTCAAGTAAGGGTCATTTTCTCTAATTGTTCCAGTGACTTGTATATTTATGTTACTTAGTTCATTTACCAGAGGCATGCATGTGAAAAAAGTGTTTATGAACAAGTGGTAATTTTCTCCCGTTCCAAGTGCAAAAAGTACGGGTTAAGATAATACTGGCACCAAGACCTAATTCAGAGTATCTGACATTCAGGATTGTACATGCACTCTGGTATGGTTCAAACCAATTAATATACCCAACTGAAGTTGTTCCCGCCCACGGTTTGTATCCAAATCTAATTGGTTTACTTCGAATAAATTATTTGCAACTATGTCTTCCATAATAAGGCACCGTGTGGCTTCATCGACACTATAATTTTCTCTGTGTAGACTATACTCCAAAAATTTGGGCAATATATTGTTTGTAAATGGGCGAACTTTATAAAATTGCTCAGATTTATCTAAATGTAGATTATCAGCACAATGCAAATTTGAAAATATCGTTGAAAATATGTCTCTTGATAAAACCTACAATTTAATTATTTTTAGAATCTGGAGAGTTTTCATGAAATTTGTATTGTACATTGTCCTACTGTACCAAATAGGGTACACCATATTTCAAAGTGAAAAAAAGTGTACAAATATTTAAAAAAAACATTGATAATATTGTACTAGCATCATGACTAGAAGTGTTATTTATTAGTTAATTCCAAAAAATAATAGATAATTACCAAATAAATATTTTTTTCCAACTTTTTGACATCATAGAAAAAGAACTACGAACCACTGTTTTAGTTGTGTTTGTATTTACTCTCCCATAGCTTTCAGAGCACTGAAATTTTTTTATTGTTTTATTTATTCCTTACTCTTGACACGAAGCTGAATTATTGCCTTAAAATTTGATTAGACACCAGAAAAAAAGTTCAACGTACTGTACCATATATGGTACAGTAGGTCTAAATGAGTTAGGGACGGGTTTTCATATGACCCATTAGGTGTTTTTCCCCCTTTGCATTTGGTAATTTATTTAGCATAAAATATTTCACCATTTAAATGCCTATTTTGTAATCTTTCTCAGAATTTAAAACAATCCGTAAAGTTGGAATTATGTATTATGAATTATTATATTGTTCTATTTTATTAATATTATATTATAAAGAAACAGGTGCGATTCTATAGGGAATTATTTCAAGAAATATGTGCATATAATACTAGATTTACAGGTATAAACTCGTCAATATAAGATATATAAGATATATAGTGGCCAGATTTTCAAAAATAAGAAGTTTCCGAAAGTAAAAATAGTGCTAATATATTTGCATTGTTCAAATATTAATATATTTGCATTGTTCAAATATATAAAGTCGTAAAAAACCATGAAATAATACTGTGATACGAATTAAATAAAAAAACCGTCAATTAGACGGGTCTGTAAATCTAGTGTTAAATAAATACTTTGTTCCATTAAACAAATTCTTAGAGCTTTTATGTAAGGTAAATCTTCGGATTTTTTTCGGAAAAAGAGTTGCAGAGTTATTCATGGGGTGTTCACTGTTCTGACCAATGCTCGCTCGCACCTAATCTATTCACCAGTAATGCACAAATAATTTGTTTTATGGAACAATAATTTTATATATTGCTCATTTAAATTGTCCTCTAAAAAACTGTTTTTTCGAGTAAATGTTCTAAAAAAGTTGTTTTTCATTTTTCTGTTGTATATTTATTATTTACCTAAAAAAAAGGGGTGAAGAAAATATCGGTTTTTGAACCATTTTTAAAAAATATTTCAGACATGAAGTGGTTAAAGTGAAAATATAGTTCATTAAGTATCAATAGGATTCTGAGAATAATAAGCACATTCTCATCTTGAATATGCCATTCACAACCAATCGGGTTCCAATGTACAGTTTTAATGTATTCAAAATATCGAGGTTCGGTAGACCTATGCTGCTGAAAAATTTAAAAGCCCAACTTTTTACCAGTAACTTCTATTCTATTGTCATTTGAGTTAAATAAATATGATGAAACTAGCATTGCTGGCGTTTAAATTACTGTGCTGCCAAATATGTTTTATAAAAAATGATAAAAGAATTAGTACGGATTTAAGAGAATTCCTGAATTTTTTCTTTTCAAGACCAAATAATCTTTAAATATTCTGCATTCTTGTCTATAAATTATAAAAAAAATTGAACGATGCTGACTTCTATACACTTCATATAATGTCCGATGACAATTATCGTTAGAAAGATACTTGAATTTATTTTACCATAGAGTGGTCTGGTATTGATCTGAAGTAAATTTAAAGTGATGTGACTAAGCTTATTATTGATTCAAACATAATTTTGTTTCATATGTAAATAAATTGTCAATATTAGTTCAAAAATTTATGGTGGCATAATTTTTATTGAATTTATTTCATTGCAGAGCTATTGCTCAACAAAACATGGAAAAATATGGATTAGCAAATTTGGAGAAGCAGCGAGCAATCCAGCAGCAGATTGAAAGCTTAACGAAACAGGTGAATCCCAAAGTATCGGCAGGACTATCGACAAACTCTTTAACTCATTACGATACTTCCGAACATAAGCTCAACGATTTTTTAAGGTTTCACATTTATTTATTAAAAAAAATTGTATCTTTTTCTTTGATATTTTACTTATATTTTATATTCTTTTAGAGCGAATTTGGAGACTTTAGAGGGTCTTTCGGCGAGTAGTTTGAGTGGTATTGGTGGCACAGGCAGCGGCACGAGCGGTACGAGCGCCGGAGGCGGCCAGGAGCGAGTAGTGCGCGCTTTCGCCGAACTAGCTCGCAACTTGCACCGCATGCGGCCGTGCGTCAGACCTGCCATGTGCAAACCGTACGGCAAGCAGAGCGAGCAGCTTCAAAAGATACTCATGGACACCATACAGCTGGTGCAGTCGTTGCGGAGTTATCTACCTCCGCCTCACATACAGGTCACCTCGTGGAAAAACGACGACAAACTCAGGTGAGGAAAGTTACCATTTCTCGCTATGTTGTTTACAAAGAGTTGTCGTTGATTTTTAACGGGTCCTTGAACGTTTCAGGTCTGGCAGTGTTGAAGATCTCACGACGGAAAGTAGAAAAATAGTCACTGGAAATTGATTTTTTTATTTAATATTTTTTTGGGACTTTTTAAAAGCCAGTGATCTTATTTATTTGATTTTAGAAGAAAAATATATGACGCATTGCATATTATTTGAGTTACACATTTAATTTTTCATGAATAAGTTCCAATCGGGGTTTAAAGGTAAATGAGCCAAAATTCTGGGAGATATTTTTATATTTATAAATTATTGTTTTAATTATAATTCTGATTGACCGTCTTAGATTAGGCTTTCCCTAATCTCACTCGTTGATAACTAGTCGCACTAATAATTATAATTT
Source organism: Plectrocnemia conspersa (assembly GCF_051122295.1). Classification (NCBI taxonomy): domain Eukaryota; kingdom Metazoa; phylum Arthropoda; class Insecta; order Trichoptera; family Polycentropodidae; genus Plectrocnemia; species Plectrocnemia conspersa. Next base: position 7,175,368 of record NW_028277174.1, on the reverse strand, counting down.
GGCGAAGGAAATGCAAACAAAGATTACACAATGAGCGTTACATTAAGGTCGTGATTGGGATCGATTATACAAGAATACAGAAATTTCATAGAAGATTATTTAAATATTATTTTAAATAAGCTTACTGTAAAAGTAATGAATATGTATGGAGATGTTCTTCTGTCGATGTTTGTCAGTAAAGTTAATCATCAATTACAAAATTGTATAATCATCTACTTAACTTAGTTCATAATTTTCAGAATTATACAATTACTTTTTCTATTAATCCACTTGACTTAGTCATTGATTTTGTTAAGCATGGAAATATGTGACAAAAAACGGGACCGAAATAAATGCAGGGCATATGGTAACCCTAGTTTAAAAGTACTTGTAAAAAAGAATAAGAGGCAAAACGTATTCTTGTTTGACATCATATATTTTTGCTGTCTTTATCATAATTCTTTACTTTTTTATAATTTGTAGAAGTTTGAATGTAAGACTTTGTCAAACGCTTTTTCATAATCTATAAAGCTCATGTATATTTTTATTACCTCAGTTATTTTATGACTTAAAATTCTTATACAATATACATTTGGGTTAATATTATTTATTTTGTCTTCTAATTGAAATCAAACATTTTCTCTTGATCTGTAGATTATTCATGATATATAAAATAGTATTGATATGCTGAAGTAGTTCTAAAATATTTATTTTTAAATATATAAATATGGATACGTATTTATTTGATTGCTTTAATTGTTTTAAAATATTTTTTTTAAACCCAATGACTAAATAAGTTGGTGATATTTTTAAATTTTAAAAATATTTTTTTTTTGCAATTTTTAACATATAAAATTTAGTACTAGTAATCGTCTACTTTGAATTTTGATCTCATATTTTTATTTATTTTATCCATTGACATCACAATCATCAATATTATAATGCAATGCGTTGATATGTTTACGTATTCCCTTTCTTCTTGATCTCTAGTTTTCTGTGACAGTTTAGTTAAAAGTTCTGCGTGACGTCTATTTATTGTATGTCAATATGTGTAATGGAGACTTTCGGAATCATCTCTTCATAACATTCTAGTCGAAATTGAGAAATAAACGTTTCAAGTTTACGAGCGGTTTATATAGTAAGGAATCATGTGCACATTGTCATAATCTTCCTTTTTAGATATCTCGTTGTAAAAAATTGGTATTTAGTCCAGGTTTTATGATTGACAACTGTGATATTGTGAAAAAAATCAAAATAAAATTTTGAATAAAAACATCGGTTTAGGCAATTTTTATGATAGGCAGTCTTTTTAAAAATATTGTTAGTAGTAATTAGTCGGACGATGGAGTAGATTATGGATAGTCATTAATGTTAAACATTTTTTCTATTGTTGGCGGCAAGGGAATGATTAGAGATTGTCTTTTTGCTAGTGTAGTGTTTCTTTTTTATTATCGGACTCTTACCATTGGTTTGACAGCAAGAACTGAATAATATTTATTTTTAATAGTTTAATGTATGATTACGGTGACTCGTGAGGTTTTTTTTTCATTATTATATAATTGCTATTTATTAGTCTCTTGTGCAATGTATATTTTTGTATCGACGGCTGCTGATAGCTAAGATTCGACAATATGTTTTTAAACTCATATTTATTTTGCTGGTGCTTATACTTGTCATTTTAATGTGTTCTGTCGTATAGTAAGTAATAAGATTCGGATAAGTAAGAGATATTTAGTCAGTAAGGAATCGGATTAATACGTTCGCTTTTTGTTTGACTTTTGGACACATGCTTAACGATCTTGCCGTGCAATTTCCCTTGTTATGATATGCAATTTGATAGATTTTATTTTAAGTATACCTCATATTCATGACAGTTATATTATATGATTACTATTATGCGTTGTATCTGATTCTTATTGTTTTATGATAGATTTTATTGCATGCAATATTGCATATGAATCTCAAATTATTTTGCTTTTATTTTATTTTTTTGTTAACGTTTGCAATACAAACGGAGTAGAGTTTAAATTTGTTTATATTTTGTGTATATATTACATACATATTTATATATATGTACTCATTCATCAGAAATTATTTTTCTTTATAAAAAAATTGTAATAAATATTTATATAATATATTTATATGAATATTTACAGTATTAATAAAAAATGTCTCATAGGAAGTAGTGCGACTGATAATGTAATAATAAGTTTTTTAAACACCAATGTTTAGCTGCACACGCTTTCTTTAGCTCGACGGTGACCGTCGAGCTACAAGCAGTAGTATCTAAAGTTATTCCAAGACTGTTTATTAGATAGCTTTACTCTTTTTTACTCTCTCTGTAAGCTTTAGAGTCTAAAAACAATGGGATATCAAAGCATGTGTACGTATTGTGTGTTTTTAGTGTGAAAACGCGAGCGGTGCAGTATTAACATATTTATATATATACATATATAAAAATAAAACAACAGGTCTAATTTGTATTGTTTAATTATAATAAGAGTGGTGTTTGATAGTATCGCATCGTTCCGTTTTATTTTTGTTTAATGTAAAATTTAAGCTATTAAAACGCTATTGTTTTTTATATAAAAAAAAAAACAACCAGTGAACAATCAATGATAAGTGTAATTATAATATATACATTGGATGTTAGATGTTAAGCGATCGATTAGTTCTGCTCGGCCGATAGGAGAGAAGGTTACGAATTACGTGGAGTTTGCATATCGAAAACGTCGGTATGATGTATCCAGTCTTCCCAATTAAAAAATCAATACTTAGAGAAAGAGCAGATAGTAGATTCGTAAATGTAAGTGTGACGATGCTTTCGTGGGACGTTGAACGATTTAAATTTATTTTGTATATGTGTATGGTCATATCATTAACGATAAGTGCAAAATTTTGTTAATTGTTGATTTCTTAATCGTTTCAAAATGTTTATAATTGAAAATTATTGTTCTTTTCGTTGAATTGTCGGTTGTTATAATTTTTTTATATGTAGATTGCTATCGGCCACAGAAGTTTAAATGCTAAGAGTATTTTTTATGATCTATCACCAAGTGATATGCCTATAATATACATACATACATACATAATTTTGTCTATTGTAAGAACTGCTTTTATGTGCAATAAATACTTGAATTATTTCTTATGTCTTATATCTTTTATTGTCTAATAAAAACATTTAAAAATTATGCTGTTATTGTGTTTAAGTGATCCTGGAATACTGCATTTTTAATATGATATCAAACATTACTGCAAAAGTAATGGATTAGAGTAGCGTTTCCCAATTAAGTTTAAGTTGTGGAACCTTTTTATGTTTTGTACAATGTGATGAAACCCAATTTTGGTACCGGCCTTTGCAGACACTGGAACTGCAGAATATCAGGTGATTTTTACTGTTATTCAACGATTTTCCTTCACGATACCTTTAACTGCTGCAATGTACTCTGATTTGACTACTCAATGTGCCGGATTTGGTTGATAATAGTAAATTAACTCACACATTTCAGAACTTTCTAATACACTAATACACTTGATGGCAGGGCCAGCTCTGAGTATACAAAACCGATTCACTCGCTCCAAGTAAAAATTTAATAAAAATATGTTAATTTTATTTTTATCACAAAACTTGAAATTCACGATAAATCAAAATTGTGCATGTTCTGGGGTCAGTTTTACCGTCTCAGACTTTGTGTATCTTTGTAAAATTCGTCTCGTACTCCACCAAAACTCCTTCGGCAATTTTACGGGACCCTTTGTGTAAAAGAAATAAAGGCCAGAACAACTTGAATGTGTCGTTTCTATGAATCATCTCTTAATGTTTGTCTTCGTTGCAATAAATAAAAAATATACACAAACTATGGCTAACTAAGACGCACATGTTCGATTCTGTGTTTTATTTCGACAGTCCATGTTGAGGAAATAATAAGCGTTTTTAATTTCAACATATGTTGATTGTTATCAGTGATTAATAAATTTATTAAGATTCTATGATGTAAAGATTTCTTAGTCGCTATGTAATTATAGTTCTAAAACGTATTACTTTAATATTGGAGATTACAAACGATTTTTTTGCAGTTTGTGTAGTCTAGTTACTTTGCATGCTGTATATGAAATTAATTTACTTGGGATTTTGAAGAATCAAAATGTCGAACTGCTAATATTGAAACTTTGGAATTACGATGATAAATATGGTACTTTTCTGTTTTCCGGAGTCACTTTTTAAATAAATTATTTACTTGTTCTATTGTTTATTTTATATATAAAAAGGCAATATATAATATATTATACATTTTTATTTGGACCCAAAGTAAAACATTATTTGGCTACATAGATTACTTTTTAAAATATAGACTTGTTGGGTGCGAACGATCAGCAGCGAGTGAGCATTGTTCGAACAGTATTATTTAAAAAATGACTGAATAACAGGAAATTACCTAAATTTTGTATTTGTTACATAACCTTTTTTTTGGGGGGGGGGGGGGGGGCTCGTGCTATATTCTTGGGTAAAGCCTCACATCGCTAGAGCCGGCCCTGCTTGCTGGAGTGACATACATGCATCACCACACTGTACTTTTATTTGCTAATGAATTTCAATGGGTTTCTCCATGCACTATTCGAGAAAAGTTTGCTTAATGCATACTACCACTCTTCAAACTGAATTCTTACAGTGCTGCCGATTTTAAAATCAACCCAATTTTTAAAATTTATTTAGGACTTTTAAGGTCTTTATTTGACTCACTCACATAAAAAATTCTGTATGCGAAATTATTATTAACATAAAAAAACACTTCTTGTGTGATCATGTCTCCCTCATCACTATTTTACATTTTTTTCCTGATACCGATTAGAATTAAACAGTCTGATAATCTTACTGAGTGAGTGTAATGTTTTTCTAAAATAAACACAGATGAATTTCTCATTGTGAATATCTTATAAATGTTATTTTAATTAAATAAAATCATTACTTACACATACATTTTTAATTTTCTAATATAAAACATACAAAAAATCACAGTATCATTAATTCTGTTTTAAGTAATCTTCCAATACTGCCGCTGAGTTTAGTGTTTGTTATATCTTTCTGAATATAAAAATGGCATCGTCCAACCAATAGTACGATTGAGTCAAGTCTCCTTCGCACAAATACGGCACTCTGGACCACACCACAACGTCCAAACCGATCTCTTCTTTTGCGTATTCGATGAAGGACGCTGCCTGCTGTTCAAATGTTTCTCCAATAATAGGAAGTTTTTCAGACGGAGAATGATCAGTAGAATCTGTAATAGAAATTTTTATTATTAATTTACTCTAATTGATTATATTAAAATCCATACTAACATTCTACATATGCACAAAAGGGTAAGACTAGAGCAATGATCAAGAATCCGTCGTCTTCCATCGCCTGTCGAGCCGATAGCATCATGGTACGTGGTTGAGAGCATCGGTCCAACAGATTCAACATACTAATGGCACTGAATTTCCTATACGTCCACCAATTATCTGTATCTAATATCCTGTAAGTAATATAAAAATTAAATCGTATCATTTAAATTGCTAGTACTATGAAGTTATCTTACTCAAATCCTTTGGTTTGTAGTAACTTTCTCATAGAACTGCTTATTTCGGTGGCGTATAAGTGAGTGAAGAGCGGCGACCAACGTAGAGTTACTTCGCCGTCTCCGGCGCCTAGGTCTACTAAGGCGCCCATGTTTTGATGATAGATTATATCTTCGAAGCTGTGTGGATTTCCTCTTCGTTCATTGGCGATTTCTATGAGTTCAGAGAATTGCTTCAAAGACATGACGAACATTGATCCTCTTCCAAGCCACCTGTGGAGAATAAAAAACAGTTTCAGATATTAAAATGAATAGTAAAACATTAAAATTGATACAAAATATTTAGGGAAAATTGAGGACAACCCAGAAAAAATGTTTCAAGTTATAAATGTTGGATTAAAAATCTTTCTTTGATAAATGGATTAGACTTCGCAGTGGGAACGCTCGGTAACACTGCTCTCCCACTGCGACGGCGACGGTACGATTTTATTGCTTTTGACGTGGATTTTTGACTTCTGAGAAGGGATAATTGTTTTTTGCGCCCACTTATTGTTATAAATTATATTACACATAATAATTTATAATTATTATTATAGATGTCACCAATTCCCAGACTTTCAGTCTGGTGGTTAATATTTACTTTTAGGTATTCATTATATCTGATTGACTTACTCAGTTGGTACAGATTTACCCCGTTGTAATGCATTGGGCTTACGCCTGTCAGGTTACAACGGAAGATTTAATAAAATAAAAATATAAAAACATACTTTTAAAAAGCTAATATAGCTTATAGAGTAAAATCATATGAAAAAATGAATGCTCAGATGCTAGATGCTATATAGAGAGGTAATCTTTGAAAATTTCATGGGATGTTACACTATGTGTTAATTTTAATAAATTTGGCTCAGATATTTTACTTAATTTAAATACATTAGATAAAATATAGATACCATGATTAGTGTCGTTAATATTTGTATAAAATAAAGTTATTTTTATTTATGTATGTAGGTACTTAATATTATATTGTTAAGGTTTTATAATGTTTCTGATATTTGCTGCATATTTTTTATATATAATTAAAAGTAAAACTATTCAAAAAAAAAATAAGGAGAGGAGGGGAGCTGATAATTATTAATGCGGGCGGGCAAATATAAAGCAAATATAAAGTTGACTATTATTATTATAATAATTGTCGCATTTTTTCAATTTTAAATCACCAATTTTTAAACAATATTTTATGTGCACTGAGTGTACATCATCGGAGCGCGCTAATTTTTTGCACCATAGAGGAAAGGTTAAACATATTTTGTTTATATATTGTTTTTTATGAAAAAGGGGGGTGGGGAGATGCTATTGTAGTAGTCTTCCCCAAGTCTCTGACCGTATTTTTGACTCAATTCATCCATATTTGGTATCAATGGCTTGCATTTCATATCGCGGCCGCTGTAAAACGCCTCACCTTTGTGCGAAATGAGTTTTTATATTATAAAATCGCATAAAGGACCGGGCCGGCCGTTTCGTTTTTCACCCTGGGTTTTACGAGCGGCCGCGTGTAAAATTCAATCTGTCTCGCGCTTGACCCCCCGACCGGTTGACACACGAAAACAATTGAACAGCCCGGGGTGCGTGTGCCATTACGACCCTCCGATAATTTATGTTTAATAGTCCTCTCCGGGACCGAGATCCGAGAGGCAATCATATCTCATCTTTATGGACCGTATTTTCGTCCGCGCTCAATTATAATAATTCATCCGCGCGAAATCGATTTCCAAATCGTGTCACCGGACAATGGTCAATCTCGCATTAAGCACAGATAGCCACAACGGTAGAATTGTATAACGAATATCAAACCAAAAATCAACATTTATGCGCCACGAAAAATTAACATCATTCTTTTTTTAAATTTAATACTATTGTATGTATGTAGACCATCATAACGCATTGTAAGAACATGACGGACATGATTTAAATTTTGAAATAAAATAATATTTGTTCAGACTGATGACTTTTGAATAACAAATGCGGATTCGCCGTCTTTAAAAATGGACATGGAATCGCTGTGAAGGTGGTCGACCCACTACCTTGCTACATTTCCGTGTAACATTGTTACAATTTACATGCAAAGATGGAAATTGAGTATGTCCATTGGCAAAATTTGGGATGTGACGTCAAAGATGCTCGGTTTCGTTATGCGGAGCACGTGTCATTTCAGAAATTAATACGCAATGGTCTTATTTTAATTTAAATAATAAATTATTATTAAAAAAAACTATTTATATGTATTTCATATACAGAACAATAAAAAAATATACTATATAGGTTTATGCAAATGTCATTTGTAAGACGAAAAATATTTTGAGTATATTTTGTTGAACAAGCTTTATCATATGGCATTCAGTACCACACGGTCTGTTAGGACACTATAATATCGATCAGCTAGTTCCTAAAGATATTATTTATTTTTTAATAAATCTGAGAGCTAAGAAAATTCAAAACCACCGGATGCATCAAAAGCAAAATATTTATGTTAGACATCAGGATTTATTCGGATTTTAGTCTTGTTGTAAAATTTTCAATATATCTGTTTTTAAGGATCATCTGAACTACAAAATAATTTGATTGAATGACCTTTTTATATCCGAGTCAGACTAAGCAATGTCCGGACATTTTCTTATCTAGTAACTCTGGTCCTGTAGCTATATGACTGGTTCAAAATCATAGATCAAACCATATAGCACAAGTAAGCGGGCACAGCCCTCGATTAGCCGAAGCTAAGCGAGTCGGAACGGCCACGGCTCGTTCCCTGGGAATGACCGGAGACAAAGGAGTCTCCCGCCAGAAATACTCAATTTTGTACAATTATCGATCGATATCAATTTTCGTCCGACCGCAAGTTCCTGCCGACGAAGGTACGGGCAATTCCCCTCCTGCGGTTACTTAATTCCGATCCGGCAATAATTACACGACGCGAAAGTGAATCGCCTCGCCTCTTCTCATCAGCGTTTATCTCCCGCGAGATGATGAGATTCCCGATGTGGAGAGATGGAGATGATGCGGTCGATTGTGCGCGTGTGACGTTTTTATTTTTCTCGATTTGCTTTACGACGCGTCCGAGTGTCGCGCGGTTAATTTGTTAATTTGCGAAAATATCTTCGTCTTCTTTTTACATTGGACAGTGGAGTGTCACGGTGATCATGAGAATACCATTCAGAAGAAATCATGGTGATATTTTCTCACTTTTATTATAATTCTTATCGATTATCACAGAATAGGTTTTCCTAGATTTTCCTAATCTCGCAGGCGAACATCTGATAAATAATTAAAATTGTGGAAAGTGAAATATATTGATTGTAAGCTGCAATAATATTTCGCTATTAAAAAAATAGATGTGATTTAAAGACTGATTTCAGTTGTGTACCACGTTGTAACGCATTAGGCTAACGCATGTTGTGTTGCAACGGAAGATTTACACTAAATAAATAAACGTGACTTTGAAAGTATATAAGAATCTTTTACCGATTTTCGAATATTAATAAGAAATTTCCTAAAAGTTATTATATCGCTTTATTAAAATCTCGGTGGGAAATTATATAATGTCATTTTTACACACAATCACAACTATCACAACTTTTCCCGAATTCCTACAACTTAGTTTAATTATACCAGTTTGGACTTCAACTCTATGCAATTTCGCAAACTTTGATGTAGTTTCATCATTTAGAATCTTTTAGTTTGTATTTTAAAATAACCACAAATTCTCGCGTTTTTATTTCTGCAAATCGTATTGTAATATATTTTCAAAATCGTATTATAATAATAAGTAAGGCCTAACAATGAAAGATAGATCTCGGGACCAACCAATTGCGTTATTAATTGTTAATTTTCACCGGCATTAGCACATCCATCCACCCATAGCACCCACAAGTACCAGAAAAACTACAATTTGTTTGGAAAAATGTGCGATAGACATTGCGTTCTACCCTGCGCAAAATACTTGTTCTCCTACCCCTTTGTTAACGATCGCCAGAACCGCCATCTGTCAGTTTCACATTTCGTGGATGTGTTCTAGAAGCGATGCAATTGACCCGCCAACATCTACATCTGCGATATAAAATATGTGACAGTTGGTCACAACGGGGCGAAGAGAAGCAGACGGAGGAAGATGTGATCAGAAGTGTATCAGGAGTCATACGAAGGGTTTACGAATGGGATAAACGTTTCCAAGAGGGCCATGAAGACGTTGAAAAAATTCAGGATATTGTACTCAGACCTGCCGAGAGGGGGAGGGGGGAGGAGACAAAAACCCGGAACCCTCACAAGGAGACAAATCGACCTCAAATATTGAATCTGAACGAAATTACAGTTGTTTGAGATGCATGTACTCGGATATACTTCATTATTGGCTTTTTTTTGTTAAAAAAATTTGTATGTTCTTTGAATCATTTGAAGATCATGAAACTAAAAATAAAATTGGCACAAAAAGGCCGCAAGAATCCGGTATATTTATGTGTGTAAAATAAAAATATTATAGAAAATTTACTTTTTTCTATAAGATTTTTTCACGAAAATATCTTTATTTTTATTTTTGAAGTAGCTGCTATTTTGAAATTAATGACAGATAAAACTGGTTAACAAATTTAGTCAAAATGTTAATTTTTCAGATTTTTTTATAGAAATCTGATAAAAGTTATCCTGTTCATAAACATAGTTATATCACATATAGTGTGTGACAAAAACGTGGGTTAACATGATCATTTGGTTAAGCTATTCTTTAAAGCGTAGGATTAAGATTATTTGGTCCTGGCACAAGAATATTAAAATAAATTAATATCGAACAACTTTTCTAGCAAAATGAAAAACCATAATAATATTTGAGTCTTAAAGTAAATGTGGTGGAACTTTTCATGACAAGTTAGCAGACACTCTTGAAAACAGACGATACAATGCATCTGTGGTATGTGAACAAATTTTATAGTATTTTTTGGAATCTCATGTTCAGACAAACATCCACACAAAATTTTACTACCGCTCATTACTTTTATGCACTCGGCCCAAACCACGAACTTAAGCTTACATAATACGTAAAGCCCTCCAGGTCGAGTCATAAGCAAAACTTTTACAGCCAAACTTCTGGTGAAATCGTAACGATTGTTTCCGAGCCGCTTTTGGCTAATTACCAGCTGCATTCCAGCGCATACTGTACGTATGGAGAAGTCAGGACCCGCGTGAAAGTAATTTACCGCGGCTCATTCCTCGACAGAATCCTGACAAAGGATGCGACATTGAAAAGTCACAAGCGACGCAGAGGGCCCACGGCGCTTCAGACCTTTTTATCTAGACCTCAACGTTGGCCAGGTGTGACGTCTGACTTATGCACGCTCTAAAACAAAATGAAAGTGTAAAAGCGTCGGAATGCGATCAACTTTTATGCGGCGCATTCCACACGAACAATGGACGGGATTCGAACCGTGCTGACGAACTACACCGCCACCTGTTTGTGTGCATCGCGCTATCGTGGGAGGCTGTTGGAAGTATTTTAATTAGAGGTGTGAATAAGTGTAAAAAGGGACAAACAAATTGAGTGTATGTTTTTGACGTATCTGGGGTTTGGGTTATATTGGGAGAAATCGAAACGGTGAAAGGAGTGGCAAAACATTTTTTGCACCCAGTTCCTTATGCATAAAAAACTAAAATACTTTTGTCGAGAATATCTCAAATTTAATCTTAAAAAGATACATCATTACACAATTGGTAAATATTGGGAATCACAAACTGTTTTCTCCTCAAATAAAATGACTGGAATTAATCGTTTGCGAATATTTTTCTTCAACATAAATTACTATTTTCTTTGAAGAGTGTAAAGATTCATTTGGCGGCGTAGCTGTTTGTGCATTGAAATCTTAAATGACAGAGAGGATGCCGACCCATCCACTTCAGACCGCTTCTCTCTTCGCATACCCTGATCCAGCTCGATATCCGGAATCCAGAGTTCAACCCGCTTCGGATACAATATACAAATTGTACACAACAATTAAATAACAACAAACTTTGCTCTAAAAAATAACGAAAATTAACACCCATGACACTTGTTTGAAAAAATTTCCTCTTGTTACTTCTAAATAATGTAAGTGGAGAAATGCTGAAGAAGAATTCTTGGTATATCTTGCGTTGAAAAAAGAGCCAATGTCTTGAGCATAGAGATGCTAGATATTCTAGAATGGATATAGGCGATAATACGAGGAAGGAAAGTGACAACATGGAAATGATAATAATCATTAAAAAAGTTAAGGAAATGTGTGAAATATATGACGACAGAATAAAAAATGTTTCAGATATACGATCATCTTAAAAATGGCCAAATCATGAAGTATATATGCTAAAAAAATTCTATACTATATTTAAATTAGAGCGTAAAAAAATATGCATAGAATGTAAATATATAAAATTTTATAATAAAACAAAACTAATTATCTGGTATGCTTACTGCTACTTAATGTCAGCATAATGTGATTATTAGTAATAATTAAAAAAATGGTAATGAAGAATTTATTTATGTTGATATTGTATAAGTTAAAATATAATTTATATAAGATGCGATTTCTGAACAGATACAAGATTAATGAAAAACGATGAGGATGTCATACCGAGTATGAGCGACTAACCAGGATGTCAGAAAATTTATTGCTGAATTATGACGCTACTTCATACAGGAAGGCAGTGAAGGTAGTCCTTTATCTAAAGTATATATCTGCGCTCAGTTTAATGAGTTGCAGCCAGCACAGGAAATATTATTGAATGCTTGATAAATTGCTCAAAATAATAAAGTTAACTTTTAATACTAACATTTCGAATATTTTTAAACAATTTTACAAAAAAACTAAAACTAAAAATATTGGGTAGTAAGAAAAAATGATTTTTAAATAAGTTCTATTTGGAAAATTTGTATTATATTAAATATTGGGGCTAAGATATTAAAATTTCAGATTTCATTAAATATATAAAGATAATTTGCTCTGAACTAATATTTGTTAAATAAAAAATGTAAAATATGCACTATACTAATTTTACGTCATTTCCTTTATAGTATCATATATGTAATTATTATTAAATCTTCCGTTATAACCTGACAGGCGCAAGCCCAATGCATTACATATGGGGTAAATCTGTACCAACTGAGTAAGTCAATCAGATTTTACTACCGAAGGTATTAGAACATGTCATTTCTTGGAAACTATCTATTTATTTTCAACGGTCAGTGTATAAAAACGTCGTTCTATGCGCGATCATCACGTGCCCTATGATTGGTCAGTCGCCCTGAGGGACAGTACAGGTATGTGAAAGTACACAGGGTATTCTTTTTAGGGGTACGGTTGTAAATTGTATTACTAGTGTAATGGATATATTTGTTTAATTTATTATAATCATTGCCTTGCTCTACGTGTATTTTTTAGTTAGAAGGAAGATATTATTCGCTTTGATTTAGCCCCGTTCTTTGCTATCACGTAAATTCTGCGTGTATTTGTTTTAAAAAATTCATTAAATATAATTGTACATTTAATTGTGACAACTAGTGCATCAAGAAGAGCCAGAGCAAAGGAATCTCTTCCGTTTCGACCGAGTGTCAGGGACGGCATTGTTTTTTCAGGAGGGGGGGGAGGCAAAAATTACCCAGTCAGTGGTCGTTTTTTAATATTTCGATTATATTAAGATTCATAGTATTTTAATAAATTAACATGCATTTTCTTGCCAAATTCAAAGGAAACAAATGCCCCCCCTGGCCAACTAAATTACGTGCCTGTTTAAATTTGAACAGCAAATGGACGTTTTGCAACTGTCAAATTAAGTTTCAAAGACATTTTAAAGCAGCATATAATTTCACTAGTGTCTTTCAGTTAAATTATATTTTTGCTAGTTGAAATGTATTTGAACTCAATGTATCTTCAATAAAAAATACACATTGATTGTAACATTTGTACATAGCATGTAAATTAATAGATTACTACATTTGAAAAATTTAAAATCATATAATTTTACTAGCACATGTCAGAGAAATTATATTTTCACTGGTATAAATATATATCTACTGGTGTGTATTCTCTTATGATTTCACTGAAACGATTTATTTAAAAAAATATTTTCAAGATAGATTCGAGACTGTTTATTTTTAAATTTTTTTTGAAGGTGTATCCTGGAATTTCTAGTTTAGAATCAGGGACGTTATTTTAGTGTTTTCCAGGGAGAAAGGCAAAAGTTGCCCAGGCAGTGGTAATTTTTTTAATATTTTGATTTAAGGTTCATATTATATGAATTTCATTAAATGACATGCGTTTTTATGGCAGGGCGCACATGCTCCCACCTGCACCTTGCCATGCGTATATAAGCGCACTTCCATTCGGAATGCACTTCCGTAATGAAATTTCCATCTGGAACGTCACCAGATACTATTTTTATATATTCAGAAAAGTTTCGGGTTTGGTCAAAACTGTGACACAATATTCGATTAGATTTCGACTGAAAATGAGGTTTGATCGTTCTCTTTATTTATATAACAAATTTTCTCGATATTTGTATGTAAATATTGTATTTCCGAATATTATGTACTACATTTACCATAAGTTTGAGAGCTACAGCGTTCCGGTCGACGACGCATTTCCATATAATGCGAGTGCCGTCAAGCTCGGACCCGAACGGCGGCTGCTGCTCTCGCAGGTCATTCGTGTTTGGCACAATGCAGTGTTGTGTGCATCAGCCGGTAATTGGCGATCGACTTCGTGCATAAAGATTGGCCGTTTGAAACCGCAGAATTCTGCAACGAATAATTGCATTCATAAACGGCCTTAATGCGGGTAATTGTCGGCGGCTTGGCCGTGAGAATCCCTTCGTTCGGAGAGGGATTAACCTGAGACTCATTCGGAAGAGGTGAGTTGAGTTTTATGATCGGAACATGAGGAAGACCTGGTTAAAATTCTTTGCTGAAGAGTAAGTAGCCAACTGGGTAGCCATTAGCGAAGTTGTATGCTAATGATTGATTGAACGCACGCTCGGATAGTGCAGCATATTTGAGAATGTCTAGGATCAGCGGCTCTCAATTGATTTGCACGTTTATCTCCCACAAAGGCAAATAACAATTTAATCAATACAAAAATCTGCGATGCGTCTGATCATTTATTTCAACACAAAAAGTTCTTGGAATTTTTTAAAGATTCTCACTGCGCGGCTAAATATAGAGCAGTTTTGTCTGCAATTGAAACAGCATTATATAATGAGGTTAATTCTAAAAATTTCCAAAATTCATCGTATAATTTTATATATAATTCAGATTTTAGGTATTTCTGTGGAAAAAACGTATAAAATGAAATTTGTGACACATGTACATATTAACAAATTAGTTATAAGATGCGATGATTTAAATATGGCACGTTGAAACATGTTGTTTTTAGAGTTTAATAATATTAGCAACCAAGAGTCTTAAAGGTTTTTGATTTTTATGTGGTTTAGATAGGAAATAAATTAAACATCCAGATCCGGGTAGAACTATTAAGGCAGTCGCGAATGATTGAGAGTTGGCTAAATTTATTTATTAATTATTTTGACACACTGGTTTTTATAAAATACAACAATATTGTTTAACGCATAATGAAATACATTAAATACAAAAATTCATTAATTTTTTTTTCCTTTATGTACTTTTTATTGATTTTCATGTAATAAAATAAATAAACAGCTAATCAGTAGATAAAAAGCAGATTGAAATTTATCAAATAATTCTGAAAATATATATTAATTTATATAATTTTAAATCATAAATTGGATTTAGGTATGTCATATTTAAGCTCATAATATGGCTTGGTAATTATTGCGCAAGCAAAAATTGCGCACAACAAAAATTTTGATCATAGATGTAAAATATACACATATATTTACGTATTTATATATATTAAACCCTTTCACCGCGGCTGATTTCTAAATTTACTAATATGTGGAGAAGCGTCTATTTATGCTATAAATTATTTATATAAATTATTTTTCAACCTTAAAATATACAAAAAAAAAAACATATTACAAGGCTCAAAGGTTTATGACACATTTAGGTGCTCAATGCGTACTTGCGATTTTCTTGATGACTTCTATAGGTGTCATCCGCGGTCAAAGGGTTAAGAATACGTCAATATATGTATGAAAAAAATATAAAGCAGTTGTAATTAAAAAAAAAATGTATTTGAAAATCAAACAATCACATGTTTTCAAAATTTTCTCTGTGTGAAATATTTTGTGTGCGATTTTCGTTTGTGCAATAATCCGGTCACCCATTATATAGATGAACTCATTTTCTGAAGTATCTTCGTAGTCTCTAATAAATTATATTTATTCTTAATAGTAATAAAAGCAATGAACGATTGCGAATCTAAAAATAATTTGATAGTATTATTAAAATGAAGCATTAAAAGTTAAGTCACATACAACATTTTGCTCTTTAACATTCGGAATCCGTAATACACATCTTTTACTGGAAAATAGGGATATATGGAAATCAAATGTGGGTTTTTATTATGAAAATGAGAAAATTAAAAACATGAGGATAGAACTAAGTCGACAAATATAAGTGGCGCATATGAAAGTTTAATACATATATATTTTTTAATATTCAGCACTAATTATAATATTTTATAATTTAAGATTTGTTTGTAGTACTATTGTAATAAATCTACTGTTGTATTATAAATAGGGCATTCTAATGAACAAATGAAAAAAATATTAACTCGTCTTGAAGAAAGGCCTTAACAATGGAAGAGAGATCGATTAACCGTTTGCACTCGAATTTGTTACTACTCAGGAAAAATTAAAAACATGTAATTCTTTTAAAAAAATTAATTCATGTGTTTTGAATAAAACTATTAATAAATATACCTTAAATTTTGTTTATTATTATTGCTACATTTTTTAAAATTTAATTTTTTAAAACTCTTTTTAACGTAAATAGCTCATAATTTATTATGGATACCGGAAAAACTACGCTTTTGTCTAAAACAGTAATTTATTTTATCCTGCGAAAAATACCATTTTTATTTTTATCCCATTATTAACAGGTGTATTTTAAGGCGTAATATTGTGAGGGTGTGTCCAAAAGGCGATGCAATTGGCTAAACAACATTCTCATCTAATATTCGTCAGAGCTGTGCCGAATCAGCAATATAAAATGTTGCATTTTTTAATTGCTGATTCGCACTAAGTGTCGCATATTTTATATTGCTGATTGCTGCGACACAGCTCTAATAAATATGAGACAGATGGGCAGGCAGAGAGAGAAAGAGGCAGACGGAGGAAGAAGCTCCCGAGACTCAACCCTAAAGAGTCCTAGCACGAGACACAGTGGATATTACAGCATCAACACAAGATCACAGCCGACAATATATCGCTGACACTCCAGCGAAGACACCGACTTTTAAGACTATTTTGACTCCACCACCTGACAAGCACAGTTATGAGAACCGAAAAAGTATCGATATTACTTATATTCATTTTAAAAATAATAAAGCTACCGAAAAAACTAAAAAAATATTATCACAATAATTTATTTAAGATGGACTAAAAATTAAATATTATTCGTATAAATTTAAAATGCTGGCTATTGAGAAAGTAAAAATATGGAATTTCGGCAATTACAAAGTGTTTTTGTTTTCATTTTTTGTTTGTCGGCTATTAGTTGTTATAAATGGTATTAGGAGGAAAAATAATCACAAAATAAAAAATAATAGATTAGGCTGTAGATAATGCAGCGTTACACTTGGAGAAAAATGACTACCTGCGTTGTTATAATACAAAGACATAATAAGTAATACACAACTTTATTTTGAAAGTTAGTGGTTTATTTCTTAAAAAGTACAAAATAAAATATAGTGATACAAAGTACAGAATAACAAATAGTTAAAAAAGGGGCGAATATATTTGCTATTTGAATATTCGGATTGGACTCTAATTATAAGCGTTAGCCTAAAACGTTCCAGCGGCAACAATAAATATTATTTATAGAATTTTAATTGGCGCACCACAGTTTGACGTTACTTGAGATATTTATTATAGTAGCGAGGCGTCGTGCAAAACGTGCCGCCCGACAAAAAACCTACGAAGCCAACAAATACTAAAATCAAACGGGGTAATTACTCGGGATGCTGTGAAGAGAGATGGATCTCGAATCAGGATTAAACCGCGGGTTTCGTTAAGCATCTAATAGCACTTTCTCAGCGCTTGGATCGAGCACGATCAATATGGGAAATGCTATTATACTATTGGTCATTGGTTTGAAACTCCTATTAGGATTAGTTCTTTGTATATATATATATATACATTCAATAGCCATCAGCATATATTATAGATTCAATCATGAATTTCTAGTTAAAATGGCAAATTATTTAACTGAAAAAGGTTAAGTCAAAAGACAAGCAACAGAGGAAAAATATTTCTAGCATTCGGTCAATAAATCTGTGACGGTTGTCATATGAATCAATCGTTGGCTGGTAGATTGCTCTCGGATCCTGACCCGTCACAAGTCCGGTCAAACAAACCGCCCGCTTTTGTGTCCATGTCATTGTCGGTCACATTATCGACGCTTAGCCGCGGCCATTGTCGACACAACAGACCACCCTATATCCGCTTTATACACCCTGTATCGCCTCATCCTACAAGTCCAGAGAAATTCACTCTTTTTTAGAAAATTCCAGCCAGTCAGACACTGGCGGATAGAGGCAATGGGTTAGGTTGAAACATTGATTGGTTAAGTAAGAACGGTGGGCCACGTACACTTGTAGACATGTCTTTGTAAATACATAATTATCAACCTTGTTATTTTATATTTATTGTTTTATATTATAGTATTTTTCTGCAGGGAGTGAATGCGGATAAAACTACACAATACTTTTTGTGGAGGAGCATTAAATATATAATAAAACCACTACTTCAAACGTCTTTGTCTGGATCTGGAAAATACCTTTGATCACTTGCATAATATATTTTTTTCAGAATTGTGTTGTGTTTGCGATATTGCTTATTAATTTAAGAATCAGATTGTCTAAGAAGAAATCAGGAAACATGCGCGCGGGTATAATCTGCGTCTGTTCCAGCATAAGATGCTGAGGCAGAAGTATTTCGACATGTTAGAAACATGGGTCTCAACTATACAACTAGTTATATTTTGATGTCTGCGTGTGATTAAGAGTCACTTAAAGGTCATTTTCATCAGATGACAAACATCAAAGAGTAATAAGAGTAAAAATCGATTCCAGAATATAGTCTTAAGGGGTTATAAAAAAATAAATAATTTTAAACTGCGGTTGATTTCTAGTTGATTATCTTGAAACATGCATTTGTTGAGTTTGCCCTTAATATTCTCAACGTCCCTTAAAATACAACATTTCTATAATGAGAAATTGATCCAAAATTCTCGAGGAATTAGACGTGTGGAAAAATATATGTAATATACAGTATGTATTTATTTATTACAGTGTAAATTTTATTTTTTAAATTTAGATATCTTTATAAATGTAAAATATTTTTCTTGTTTTTAGTTTTACAATACTTTTTGCCAATATAAAATAAGAATATATAAGAATATAGCAAGACATTAATATTTATAAAAAACATATTAGTAAGAATATTTTCACACATTATTTTAAAATCACTTATTAAAAAGTACATATCATCTAAAGTGGAATCGGCCAAATTTTCAGTGAAAAAAACCTCTAGAAAGACCCCATTAATTTTTGAAATTTGCTAATTCCTACGCAGAGCGATTTCTTATTATATGATTACTTTTGCAGATCTTAGAGTACGAGTTGATTACTACTGTAAATAGATCTCAAAGAAAATCAATTATTTCCGACCTCTTTTAAAAGCTTCCAAGAAAGTATGCAAATTTTCAAAAATATGGCAAGGAACCACCCTTTTTATGCAACGCCTATAAAACATTTGAAAATATTTGTGCAAATTTAATTTTTACAAAAAAATGGCATCTTTCTCGAGAAATTCTCGAGAAGAAATACTAATTATTTTATTTTATATTCTTATATGAGATATTATTAATATTCAGAATAAAATATTTAATAAGTGTTTATTTGACTTTCCATCATATAATATTTTCCCTCGTATGTTGTAAAAAATATCAACATCTTTATTGTATGATTTATATAGCATTTACATGAAAGCATTGACTCTTGTTTCATTTAGCAGGCAAACGAATCTTTGCCAGAGAATTGATAATATAATAATCATTAAATCATTGTTTCTTGCATTTTTTAATTTTTGCTAACCGAAAGATATTCGAGGAAGACGGAACGAAATGATTGCTAATCGTTATTCCTCGAGTTGATCATAAAACTTATATCGTCAAATAATTTTTAATAGACAGACATCGTATCTCACATATTGCTCCATAGTTTGCATTTCGATATTGTTTTTGGAATATGATAGCTATCCTTACCGATATTACTATGTATTATATTATATTACTAATATAAGAGGGCTAATCAAAGTATATTCAAATCGAATTTTGGTCAATAGGAGAGCGCAAAAACAATTATCACTTCTCAGAAGGCAAAAATTCACGACAAAAGCAATAAACGCTCGGTAACGAGCGTTCCCAGATAAGATAATATAATACATATTTATAAAGTATATAAATAAATATTAAAAGATAATATTTTAATATTTAATTATATACTTTATAAATATGTATTACATATTATTCTCAGTATATATCTTCATTTCAATGTATTTTTTAATGCATTCATAAGATACTTTTCATACTATATAATTGGTTATTGGTCAGCCCTAATGTATAACAACTCTCTTACAAAAAAAAACCAGATTGATCGATTGATGACAACATCAAAACGATATTGAATCATCATTGTTCGAATCCGAAGCCGAGACGAATCTCAATTCGTTTTTCACAAGCGAAATTCTTCAGTAGAATCGAAGTAAACGAAATATAAAACATAAAAATTAAGAGGAATCAAGACTCGAGAGTGTGGGAGTGCAGACCTTTGAAGAATCGACGTGATTCAGCAACATTCTTCTAGTTTATATGATGCTGCATAATCGGCTTCGTGTCCGACATAAAAAAAGATGCAGTGCGACACTAAGAGCGTCAATAAACGACCCCACCGAAACCTTAACTAATTGATGTGCATATTACGAACAAAAATAATTGCAATCGAAGACTACACATATTTATTAAAACGTCAAAAGCTCTCGAGTGCGTCTGTTTATAGCAAGATGGAACTCGCTTCGCCATTTAAGTGTTTCAGATAAGATCGTTGCTTTTGAGCCAAGTTTTTAACTCCATTTTTCTCATACTGACCCAAGCGACTCGATTACAAGGTAATGACACATCAGATAAAATATTATACGTCGCAAATCTGCCATCTACATCAGAAAACTCATACGTGAACCGCCTCATATATATTTATATCTACAACGTTTATCAATATATAAAATTGTGCGTTTAAGAAATTATCAAACGAACCAAATAAAAGTTTATAAGTACATATATATAATACATACTGTATAAATCAATTAATATAGTTTGATTTATCGTTAGTGATAAAACTGGTAGTAAAGACATTAGTTAAAACATTTCAAAATTAATAACTCAAGATCTGTTCAATTAAATAAACAAGTAAAATTTTGTTGATGGTTAGATCTTTTTATTTGTCCATTTTTTATATCCATATATTATGTTTTAGTATATATTTAAAAAACAGTAAGAGTTCAATATACATACATAGGTGGCATTAAATTTGACAGGACGTCCGAAAATAACGTTTTTTGCACTGTTTTTATATTTAACATACTGCAATTTTTTATAAATGTTGCAATTAAATTTTTCGTTTAGGTATTATAACAATGAGTTATTTTAATGTGTAATAATTATTTACAAATGTTTTTATATGATTATTTTTATATCAAATAAATTCATCTTCCATAAAATGAGATTTTTGTCATAATGAATTAACAATCTGTTCTGACAATATAATTGTAGTCGATCGGCTCCCAAGAAAAGCGGTTCCATCAAAGGTGTGTAAAAAATGCGTGAATAATATGGTACTTTTTTACTTCTACTCTTAGGGCAATTTTCAAAAGGGGTTTACACCTTTTGTGTGAAAACGTTTGACACGCCGACACGTGGAAAGTGAGTAAAAAAATATTAGAGTGTGATTTGTTACACCGGCACAAATATTTGGCTCATTAAGTTGGCGTAAAGAGCGTGAACATACTTAATTACACGGTCCATAATAAGCATGTATCGGTAAGTCATAATAAGTACATAGAATGCTTTTAATTGATCAATAAATAAAAAAAGTAAAATTATAAATATAATTTGCTTTTTAAAATTAATGAATATATGTATGTATGTGATTTTTATAATATCATGTTTCATCACTTTTCATAAATTTTAATAAAATATAAGTTGAATCGATTCGCATTGACCAAATTAAATGTGTCAAAGTATGTGTACATATAAAATTCAATACTATTACATATTGTATGTATATATATATATAAATATAATATATATATATAATATCTAGCGTATGAAGATGCACATGTGAATTTAGAGTAGCAATGGAATATTAAAAATTGTGCAGGATCACAGCGTGTTCTTGGGGCCGGTCTGCGAACTTTTGTTGCTTATGTATGAGGATTTGACGTGATTTACTGGTGCATCCCTCATCCCCTAGGGGTGCAATGTTCCGCGATGGCCATTCTCCAAAGGGCCATATATTAAAACTGCAAACTTGATACACGTACGGCTATTAATAATATTTTACTCATGCTTGTTTATTTATTTGCAATATTAAAAGTCGACGTATCGGAGTTCAGCGTCTTTCATTGAGAAAATAGATCTGTATGAACGAAAAAGTCTTTTTCGGAAAAGCGCTAGAAAGCGATCGCCAGAGGTGGCAATAAGGTTTTTTGTAGATCTCTTCTACACTAGTATATATTTTTGATAAATGTGTGGAACATTAATAATAGTTTAAATTAATATAATATAGATTGAATGTCGAAGACGAGATAATTTTCGCAAATAAAATGTTTTATAAGAATAGTTTAAAATAATTTATGAAAATCAATTTAATTTTTTACAAAACAAATTACTGCGAATTTCTGCCCTATTTATTTAAACCCTCGGCTGTAGGGCTGCCATTGCAGCACTAGATTTGTCAAGCTCCCATCCTTAGCTGGCCTACTCCACATGATTTAAGGCATAATTTGGAGAGAGCCATCAACGGCACAATCCACACTGACAACAAACTTTTGAGCTGCTTCCACAAAGCAGTGCCCTCCTTAGAGAAGCTGACAAGAGTCTGCGTCATTGAAGACGACAAAACTATAACACCCCCTGCCAAGAAGGCGCGTCGCTAAGGGTCTGCACTCCCATATAATGTTCTCCAAAAATTATGTTTCCAGTGGCGTTGTTATTAGTGTTTATTTTGTATAATATAAAATTAGATTTTAAAAGTATTCTGTTCAAATTTAAAATGACTTGAATGGCAAACTAAGATCATTACAGTAATATTTTATAAAAATAATATATTTCAAAATAAAACCACTTGAAACTCAGAAATAATGCCCATTTTGAATTTACGTAGTTTTAATCGTAGATAAGATTGTAAATTTGCTATTATTTACTAGTGGTTTAGAATACATCAGACTTTTTGTATTCAATCTCTGGATTTTAAAACATTTTTTATAAGCAAATTTAGTTGATCTCCAAGAGAAATTGATTTGTTATTTACAATATTCATCAAAAAAATATTACAATCTTAAACTCTTAAATTATAATGTAAAAACATTGAGTTAATATGCTAAGATGGAAAATTTATTTTTGTTGGAATTCCACCAGCAAAGGAGATTTTCATAATCTTTAATATTTTTTAGAGTAATATATTTTATCGTTTTACATTATAAGAAATGTTTTTTCGTAGATATTGGCTCACACCAGGCACTAAATTGTGGGCAACTAATGCAAAAGTAGCAATAAATCAGAAATTAGATTAAAAACTCTCCGATTCCGATTGCAATTAATCGTCCCATCACTAATTAAAATATATAAACTCAACACGTGTTATTATAATGTAGCTTGGAAGTAAACGTAACATAAGTAAACTATTACATATATCTTTAATACAATGCAAAAGTCAATGAAAAAAATTTATTCATTAAGAGATGATGCCATTTTTAGATAAGATACGAAGAAGAAGCTGCCAGTTGTTAAGTTCAAAATTGAACATTGAAAGTAATGTGGCGATTATTTGCACCAAAATTAATAACGATGTTTTTCGAAACCAATTTAAAGAGAGAAATGGTGATAAGAATTTTATAAAAAATGAAGAATTTTATAAAAAAGCGCCAGGGATAACGCAGTTTTTAGAGCCGCCGGAAAGTCGATCTTGGGTCGTCGATTGAAGCAGAGAGAATTTCAGAAATGGTGTGAGTTCTGTGACAAGCTCTTCTCATTTTCACAATGAAAGAAAATATATAATTTAAACTGTAATGGTAACAGGTGACTTTATTATTATTATTATTATTCATTAGGGGTTGATCGACCCTCTACGGTTCACAGTCGGACGTCATGTCCAGCTCTGCGAAGGTTGTCTGGCGTCGATATCGGCTCGC
Organism: Plectrocnemia conspersa; assembly: GCF_051122295.1. Classification (NCBI taxonomy): domain Eukaryota; kingdom Metazoa; phylum Arthropoda; class Insecta; order Trichoptera; family Polycentropodidae; genus Plectrocnemia; species Plectrocnemia conspersa. Next base: position 7,151,156 of record NW_028277174.1, on the reverse strand, counting down.
ACACAACAACAACGTCGCGTAAGGCCTCCATAATTAAGGGAGCATTCACACGTAGCAGTCACACCGCTGTTCGGGTATGAGTGCGCCACCCCCATGGCTCGGTCGGGGACATGGGGTGGCATAAAAATGGCGGGGTTCTCCGCGGGGGTGGGTCGGCGAGTCGCGCGAGAAAAACTACGAGCCGTACATACGTAATATCATGCAAGGTTGTCCCGGGCCGTTGCCATGGCGACGGCGCCCTGAGATGACGTGTGGGTGGGAGAAGGCGTCGGGCGGAGGCGCGGGGGGTGTTTAATATGATTTCGACCCCCATCGGTCTCCGGCACCGGCGCCCCCGTCAGCCCCCCGGGCCGGCCCTCCGCCCCCGTCGGCCGAGAGCAACGCAGTTTCATTCTCATTTCTGAACGGGGGGGACAGAGGTGTCTCGGGGGCCAGGGTGTCTCCCCCGACCGCCCCCTCATGTGCGAGCGTGTGTGGGTAAACACGCTCCGTGAGAGCCTCTGATACATATGGATGCGAGACCGGTGTGATATTGTCGTTCTATATATTATGATGACACCACCGCCGACGAAAAGATCATTTCCGATCAATATGAGAGATGGCGGTAATGAATTAATGAAGGAGAGCGAGAGAGAGGAAAGAATGCGTTTTTATATACAATATTATAAATTAGGTATTAATATTAGTTAACCTAATTCATTAGTCAGCAACAATGTTCGCTTTGTGTGGCGGAAAGCGCAAAGGAGCTAGCATTGACCATACAGGGATGCAAGATTGAGAAAAGTGATAGCTTTAAATACTTGGGCACGTATATCAATACAGACGTAAATACGGAGAAGGAATGAAATGGCGAGAAGTTGCTTCATGAATATGATAAATGAATCCGCCTACGTGTGCTCAGTACACCTCTAAGGTTGCGTAGAATGCTGAAGTAGTGGACATTTCATATAAAAAACGAATCTGTCTTGCAGTTGTTAGAGAAGGACTCGGTGCTTATGAGCACAGGAAATATAGAACCTTGGACGTACAATCATTGGTCCAAAGTACCATATTTAACAAACAAAAAAGGCGAGCGATAAATAAGTAGGTAGAAGATCTCAAGAATGGAACTCTCATTAAATAAACTGTTCTGCTGTAAGAAGTGTCTATTCGCTAAATTAACGAAATATCTTAAAAAGCATTAAACTGCATACATATAGTGAATAATATGAATATATTTAAGGGTCATCTCTATTTAAATATACATTATTATATCTAGTATTTTCTCTCGGATATTTTTTTAGGAGAAAAAGCAAATATTTTTATTTCACATTTCACAAAAAAATTATAATATAATAAAATATTATGTTTTTACATGGAATTCTGCAAATAGAAAATCTGAATTTTATTTCAAAATACATGGATAATATCAAAAGGGAATATATAATTGTATTTTAGTCAAAATACTATGCATTTGGTACATGAAACTATAATTAGGAAAGTTTCCACTAGAAACTTAACCCTTTTAGTGCCAAGAGAAATTAGGCGGTGTATGCTAAGAATGCCAAACATTTTTGGCATATATTGATGTTTTTATAAATATATTTAAAAACAAAATATTTCTGAAATTATTTTTATACGAACTTCTATTTATTATAGGAACAAATTAAAATGTAGTTTATACATGTAAGTACGCAAAAAGCATAAAAAAAAATAATTATAATTTTACAAAAAAATAAATAATATATATATAATAAACTATGACAGGACACCCGCGTCCTAGCGGCATTCATGTCGTCGTTCGTAAGTGGACACCGGCGTCCTTACGGCATTCAAACGGTAAGTACTTTGCACTTGGTAATTGGTACAACCTTTGTTCGCTTTCAGCCTTCGAATACTTTGAATTATAAATTAAATAGTTAAAATTACTATAAAGTCCAATTATGGAGTTTGATTAATTAATTAAGGTAAAGGTAGACCGCATACTAAAATAGAAATGTAACGGTAAACCGTACGTTAAAATGGCAATTGTGTGCATTATATTTGTTCAATGTTGAAATAGTTTTTTAATGTAGAATAAATTTAAATATGTGTAGTGGAATAATTTAAGGAAAATATAAAATTAGGAACGGGCACCGTATGTTTTAAAATACGTAACATAAATTGTAGTTGTTCATGTAATTCCCTAGTGTGTCTGAAAAATTAAAAAAAACTATTGAAGTATTTTTCTTAAATGTGAAAAATAGCAATAAGGGATTCAAAAAAATTAAAGATAAAAAAGTGTGATAATCATGAAATGTTTAATTAAAATCATTATAGATCTACGATATAGTTTATATTAGACAATTACTTTAACAAATATAGCAATAAAAATACTTCATATCAATATAAAGGCTTCGTAATAAAATGAAATTGCAAGTATGTGAGAAATTGTACTTTAAAAATTTCTTGTAGAGATTTTTGAGATTATTATCCAAATATCGAATCATAACACAATAAATAAAGTTTATATTTAATTCATATATTTATCTAATTAATAAAGTATCCTATTTATTTTACAATTATGGCGTCGAATCTGGTGATTTTTGCCAAAGTAACAAAAGTCGATTTATCGGATTTTGGCAAGTAAAAGGTTAATAGATTTTATGACACTAAGAAGAGTGTGAATATACATTTGTATCTATAGCGCATATATTTTTATGTAAGTAGTGTTTTTATATTTTTTGATATATTTTGACATACTTATGATGTGAATTGTTATTCATCTTGATGTAAATATCTTTATTAAAAAGCAAAAGTTATTTATATTATTTTAAAACAATATATTTGTTAAAAATGTAAGATTGTGTATTTATAAAGATGTGCATTATTTTGAAAGATATGTTCTTTGAAATAAATTATTTGTTCCATAAAATTTATTGTTTGTGCATTTATGTAAGGTAAATTCAGATTTTTGTCTTAGAAAAAGGATTCGTTGCAGAGAGTTATTCATAAGGCGTTCACCGTTCTGACCAATTCTCGCTCGCAGTAATGCACAAACAATTCATTATATGGAACAATATTATAATATATTGTTCATTTAAATTGTCCTCTTTATAAAGTAAAGTTATTTTTAAATTTAATAAATAAATATGTTACCAATCCAATAATTCTTTAGAATTAAAAAAAGGCAAATTTAACCTTTATTTATAATTTGCTGTATAATTCTGTTTTCATGATTGTAATGAATACAATTGCTATACTATAAAACGAAAGTTCATTTTAAGTACTATTTTTGATGTAACGCAAATTGAGGTATTGAAAAAATATGCTACTAACATTTATATTAAATTTTATAAAAATTGTTTAAAAATTATAAATAAAGCATTAATTATATTTTAATAGCTATACTCAAAAGTTATTTTAAGAAAAATACTTTTAGACATACGGAGGACAACTTCAGGTTAGATGGTCGATTAATCAACCTAAGAACATAATCGAAAACGTCTTGGGGTATTAAGGTTGACATTGCTGTGAGTGTCGTATGATTTATAGACTATAAAAGCGTCGGTCGATATATCGAATACTTTCGAGTTTAGCCTTGTAAACATTGAATAGTATTAAAATATTTGTATATAGTACACATATTATTGTTATAAAACGTTTAAGGATACATATATCGTATTAAACGTTACGTTACGACAATAGTCCAGGCTGTATCTACATTATATACATATAGGGGTGGTGGTTTTTTAGCCGTAGACGCTCGAGCTGAGCGAGGGTGAGGTGTAAGAAAGGGGTGGCGCAGAAAAGTTGGAACGAAGGGGGTCTCCAGCTAATATTCTCTCTTTTCTCGCGCTTCCCACCCCCATACGACGACGACGGTTCGTCCGCCCCCAGCCTCCCCTCCGTACTACGGCCCCGCGGCAACACGGCCCGGAAAATTGGTACCGTAATTTTCGCGAAAATCATTTTCATTTTTGAGGAATGCTTATTGAAATTGTTGTACGGCTTCGCTGATTCGCGCCAGATCATCCCGCGATTTTTTCGCTACATCCCTTTTTTCGGCGCACCTATGTGGGAAGTTTAATAACTATATGCGGAAACAGGAAGCGGTAGATGTGCCTAATATCGCTCCGCTTCTTCCGCGAACTCGAAACCGAGACGAAACACGAACGAGTGTCACGGCGAAATATGAGATTTTCATATTCCCTAAGCGCCGATATACTAAAAATGTAACGTTTTCATATAGTAGTGCCCCTACCCCTTGTACTCTACACACAGCGCCCTAAATCGTTTTGCCAGAAACCGCTGGCTTTAATACTTCCTAGCTATATCGCACATGTGTGTATCTGTGTTAGCTATTCAAGGATTTAGTTGATAATATGTGATATATTAAAAATGATTCGAGTTCTTATGTGTACAATATGAAAATATTATATCATATAATGTTCCAATCTAAATAATATATAATATTTGATTTGTGCGGTACGAATTTTTAACATATGAGGATTTATTTAGGAAAAAAACTAACCTAACCTAAGATACATTTTTATATTATTTTAAATAAGAGTTGTCTTTCTTCGTAATATATGTTATTTTAAATGAACAATATATAACAAACTGTTCATATGTTTGTATGTATATAAATATGGATCAGTGACGTTCGGTGACTTTTGAAACAAAGCAAGCGATCAAGGAGGGGGAAAAAAAAACTATATTTTAAAATTTATTTTATTCATTTGATGAACATATTATGTATATATTTTTTGAAAATTAATTTTATTCGTCACTCTTACAATAATTTACGTCACAACTCATTTGTCTTAACTTTTATTCGAACATTAGCAATCATATGTTGTTGTATATAATATATGTAAATACATATTACATATACATATATACATTTAATTCAAAAACATTCGAATGTCTCGTGTCGCTTCGTCGTCGTCCAATTTGCAAAAGTTGGCGTGCGAGGCAATCTTTCAAAAACTAACCGAGACCTTTGAAGATCGAAAACGTCGCTCAGCACTACACACACATGCACATTTATCTCATCGCCCACCCACATATCCCACCGTGTGTTTATCTGGATGTGTCGTCCGTTTTATTTGCATATTTCACTTTGTCGACAATAATGGCGCGGTGCATGGCGACAACGCCATTCGTGAATTACAATACACAGCCGTGTGTGCTGTGTGGAGGATGCACAAACTTTCTTCTCCGCTCTCTATCTCCACATTTCAGGTCGGAGTGAGATACAGTGGGGGTGGATACGTATTTTTGTTTCACCCCTTATCCGCCCCGTATACCTATATCCTACCGCAATGTTTGAACGAAACACCTAGCGGCACATGAAACAATTAAAATATTAAAAACGTATTAAAATTATGTCAAATATCGTTAGAAAAATAGATTTTGAGAATGCCTTCGACTAAGTTTGTAAAAAAATTGTTGGACCTCGATTGCTCGGATAATTTAATTCAGTTATTCTTGAGTTATTTAAGACCGATTGTTGAAATAATATTTAACCCTTTCGGGGGGTTCTTAAGGGTCCAACCTGAACCCTCTGCTCTTTATGTTATTTATTATTGACATTAATACGGCAGTCACAAATTCAAGTTTTTTCTGTATGCAGATGATTTAAAAATATTTAGTTGCATTCGATCTGTTGCGGACTCCGTTTTTCTACGGAGTGATTCAGCTCTATATGAAGATGGGCTTCCGTTTGAGGTCGAAGCGTTACGATATAATTCGCTAAGTTCTCGCAGAAATTTGTGCGTCGCTAAGCACTTCTTCAAACTATTTCCCAGAAATTCTCCGTTTTGGGTTTCAGAACGTCTTCGAGAATCACGATCGCATCCTCTTCTGATGCCCATTAGAGCCAAGACGTCCGCAATAGCCGACTCGCCTATGGCTGATGCCATTCGGCTCCTTAATACGCTGGCATTGTATTATTTATGTTTATGTATTGTTTTTACATAATTTTCTTGTGTATTGTAATAAAAGCAATGTATTGTTTATTTTTTTGATTATCGTGACACATTGGGGTAATTATTTAATTTTATTTGAATATTTAAATAAATATTCATTTTGTAATATTGTAGTATTATTTATTATTTTTTCAATTTATTTAGCTCATTTAGCTGAAAATAAATAATAAAGGTAATTTACTCCCATTATTCTCACATATACATATATAAAAACGCTTTTTAAGAAATTTTACACTAAAAGCAACACTGGAAAATGCGTAATTTCACTTAACTGTTCCTTAATCTATTAGAAAAGAAAGTATACGTAAACGGTTAAACAATCTCACAGAAAAAATCCAGATATATCAAAACAAACATTTTTTGTATAGGGAGTAAAGTTAATAATTATTTCAGAGTAGGGTTCGTAATCGAATATTTGATTATTCGAATTATTCGCCCGATTTTCAACTATATAAATATTCGAATACTGGTCAAATATTCGTTTATACTGTATCGAATAAAATTTGAAAGCAATTTGTATAATTGAGCAGCACAGCTTATTGTGTTTTCTGTCAATATATCAAAAGTCCATGATCATTATGTGCGTTTATTTTGTTTCGAAATGAGACAATGAGACACTTCTTCTTAATCAAAAAAATGCTTTTATTCCGTCGTAAAACATTTGTGAATATAATATTTATCAGTGGTATCTACTATGACCGAAATTCGCAGAATTCGTTCGTTGAATGAAACAAAATGTTAGAAAGGACAACACTTTATTATCATTTAACAATCTCTATGTATATCAAGTTTATTTAAAACATTTTAAGCTATTGTATATACAATAAATTTGATAAACTTAAGTACATATTTAAAATGTTTCAGCAATTTAGCTTAATTAATTCAATCGCAGCTGATATTAACTAAAGTGATATCAAAAAGCTAAAATGACTCCCTGGTCAAAAATGTGATTTTTTGACGTGTTATGCATATCTTATAAAATTAAAAAAATGTAACTATTATAAAAGTAATCATTCATTAATTAAAATAATTATTAAAAAGCAATATTTTTTTAAATAAAGAAACAGTCGAGTGTGATAAAATGCGTCATCTATACATGTCTATCAAAAACAAACTATGCGTCCAGTATATCTGAAAATTGATGGCACAAACGTGATATTAGTTTACTGCTCAAATTTTTTTTAGTGAAATATATAAGAGTGCATTATCCGATATACATATTAAATGACCGAATATTTCCATTATATACCCATCCCTGGTATACCCTGTCGGTTGTGCAAGATTTTATAGTGCCTGGGGCGGTGTTCCCGCGGGATTAATTAATTGGCTATAAAGTGTAGCAAGTGAGGGTTTATTACCGGATTTGAGTCCGTTCGGGAACCTTAAGCTGCTCAGTCGCTAAGCGGGCACACCTCGCCGATAACGAGCTCTCGTTACAGCCCCTAACGCCCGTTATACCCCCCTACACCTTCGTAGATTCTAAACCGAGGTTGCACGGAATGGATTAAAATATATAGACGTACATTAAAAAAGCACCGCAGACGTTACCCAGAATTAATATCATTAAAACGAGACCATCTGGTCCGTTTGTATGATGTATAAATTATATTTAATGTTATGCAAATTGCGGATGATGAATGTCTGGCGTGTAGTCGCAGCTTTAGACTTCCTCTGGAAGACTAAGTTAGCAAAAGAGTCTAAGTTACGGGGGAATAAGATCTTTTTCAAGTTTTTAAGTGTCGCTCGCTGCCGTTGGTACTCGAAGTTCACGGCGTAACCACCCTAAAAATCTCAACGGTGGATGTGGGCGGTTGGGTGGATGGAATGTGGGTTGAGGTGGAGTTTAATCTCTCCCTCTTTGGAAACATTGACGCGGACAATGCCTTGCATCTTATTACTACAAAATAAAAGTATATATTGTTGTACCAATGTTCTTATGCTACAATTTACATATAAAACTGTAAATACATATGTATATATTTTAATATTAAAAAATCTATTATTAATTTTTTATTATTGTTTCTATTTGTATTATATAATAATACTATTAAATGTTCAACGTAATCTTATTTAAAAGCTGTGCACATTTCCTAATCTAAAGCTTTTATATCCTCTTAGAATAACTTCGTAAAGTAGTGTACTATTTAAAAAATACTAGTTCACTATTAACTATTTTGTGAGACCTATAATAAAACCATAAAGGCAGCGAAAAAAAATAATAGTAACCACAGAGCAAAGACTATTATGGTAACCAGAAAAAATGTGCATAGTAAAGCGACGAGGTGCAAAGATTAAATTTATGTTGTTACCATGTGCTAATTTGCGTGGCACTATTCGCACTAAAAAATATTATTAATCCTTTGCTATGCCAGCACTAAAAATAAACTATAAAATTTCAGCACCAACCTTTTATAGTAAATGTAAAATTATTTTATTTACATATTAAAAAAAGTCAATAAAATTAAATGCAGTTTTAAACATAAATCAAAACAAATAATTTTTACACGTTTTTAGGAAAATTAAAATATTATTTTAAGACTATTTGATTATACTTAACCCTTTGGATGCCGGGCATTTTTGGAAAAATGTTCCAGAACTGCCGGGACTTTTTATTAAATAATTAAAAAGTCCAAATGTGTATTTTAGTTTGTAAACATGCTGTCGCGGCGTGCGACGCTGTCTGCAGTGAACTTGACCTAATTAATGACGAATATGCGATTGTGTGTTATTTTAATTCTTATTTGCGCTGTAATAAGAGTCATTATCGCATGACGTATTAAAAATTACGAGATCTGAGCGGCCGAACTCCGACCAGGAATCCATAACAATGATATATAATATGTTATTTATTTTTAAAATGTAAATAAAACTTTTCGTAAATTAATAAAATATGATATTTTTAAATAATGGTTTAAGTAAAAATACCATACAGACTGTTGAATATATATATATATATATATATATATATATATATATATATATATATATATATATATATATATATATATATATATATATATATATATTTACATATATATATATATTATATATATATATATATATATATATATATATATATATATATATTTATATATATATATATATATAAATATATATATATATATATATATATATATAAATATATATATATATATATATATATATTTATATATATATATATATATATATATATATATATTTATGTATATATATATGTATATATATTTATATATATGTATATATATATATATATATATATATATATATATTTATGTATATATATATGTATATATATATGTATATATATATATATATATATATATATATATATATATATATATATATATATATTTAAGTATATATATATGTAAATATATATATATATATATATATATATATATATATATATTTACATATATATATATATTATATATATATATATATATATATATATATATATATATATATATATATAATATATATATATATATATATATTTATATATATATATATATATATATATATATATATATATATATATATATATATATATATATTATGTATATATATATGTATATATATTTATATATATGTATATATATATATATATATATATATATATATTTATGTATATATATATGTATATATATATGTATATATATATATATATATATATATGTATATATATATATATATATATATATATATATATATATATATATATTTAAGTATATATATATGTAAATATATATATATATATATATATATATATTTATGTATATATATATGTATATATATATTTATGTATATATATATGTATATATATATATATGTATATATATATATATATATATATATATATATATATATATATATATATATATATATATATATATATATATATATATGTATATATATATATATGTATATATATATATATATATATATATATATATATATATATATATATATATATATATATATATATATATGTGTGTGTGTGTATATGTATAAAAATAATGATTATAATATATTTATAACATATATTTGAAAAAATGTTATAAACCCCTGAATCAATTACCCTACAGACGGTTGCAAATGTATTGGATACTACGATTTCGGAGCCGTCGGATCCGGCAGTTCTCGCTAGTGTAGCAAAAGCCGATATATCGGATTTCGGTAGCCAAAGGGTTAATACAATATCATAATTTAGAAATTTTTAATATATGAAGACCTCAAGACAACACATTTTGTCGAAAATAATTTATAAGTAATTTACAAGTTAAATAGAAAAACAGTAAGCGTGTGCATTTATGAACTAAAATAAATAATGGTAATGGTAAAATATTATCGGTTAGCTTAAATTATTAAAAAAAATGATCTATTTTTTTCAGCAATTTTCTATTGATAATATGGCTAAAGAATTTAGACACTAATTAATTAAAGTTGACCTGAGATAGGTCTTAATAAGTTTAGGTTTGGTAAAAATAAGGTTTGCACGAAGCCAGTGCTACTGGGAGGGTTAATAATATTCTTCTTTGAAAAAAATTGTAGCTCGCTATTTTTTATAAAATTAATTATTATAAATTGGTAGTAGGAAAGAGCAAGGTCTGGAGAATAATGTGGATGAGGTATGAAAGATATATTATTGAGAGTCAATTTCACCACTTCAATTTAACTATTGAACCATTTAATATTTATTGTTTTCGAGTTTTAAAGACTCGTACTGACTTGTTAAAGTGATTTTTATTATGTGATAAAATTTACATCATTTTCAATCTTAATATATTATGATACGCAGACTACTGCTATCCTTATATAATAATAATCGTAATAGAATTATTGCTATATTAAATTTTATTACAACATACTTATTTAGTATTATTGATTAGGAGTTTTTGATTATGATTCCCACTTTAGTCCACTAATATTAAGATGTCTGATTTATGTATTGAGTAAATAAATACAAGTCAAAAGCGTTTCATTGAGTACTAAATTTAAGTATTGACATCATTCTTACTAGATTTCGAGAGTATATATTATATTAGTTACTGTCGCATATATGTGGACATTTTCAGAATTCATCCACGTTCTACACCTCTGTCCACACAACAACAACGTACGTTTCGTCCACTGTCCTCACGTCCCAAAACATATGCGTCCTACATCGCAATCCCGGGAACGTCACTCTTGAATTCTCGGACTCTTTGCCGGCGTTCTTGCAATTTGCGATTTGATTCAATCACGCGCCCTCGCAATTACGAGACCAGTACGTACGCAGATTACTGGTGTCTCGCATTGCGCGCATTGCTACGGGCTTCTGCTGGATTTTAATAACGCTCACGAGAGATCGACAACGATTCGCTGAAGTCTTCTTTCGGACGTGGGAAAGTCCATCCGAGTGCTATCGTCGCCCCTGGGGACCCAGCCCTTTTTGATTCACAGCTGAAGATCGGCCACAGTCTTCTGGACACTGTAATCATTTTGCAGCCTTGCACGCTTCTTTACATATATCCAGTATTTACTTAATCCGGTGGCGCAATCTTCATTGAACGCTCTGGGTGAGCACATGAGCCGTGAACGTGAACCCAATAAACGTAACTGTTGGCGAGTATGAGGTGAGAGAGGATGACAAATGGGATTTGAATAAAACGATACTTAGAAAAATTCGTACTGATATTTGAAAATTATAGAGAGATTCTAAAAAGCTTTACGAAAATCAAATATTTTTTTAATAAATAAAAAAAAATATAATCTGTATTGTAAATACATAAAAAATATATTAAAACCAGATAACATTGATAGTTCAGATTATCCAAGTTTTTCAATTATCCGTGCCCTTCCTCCCAAATAATTTTATACTCGTTGTTGATTTATTTATATAACGATGAATGTAAAAAAAATTACGCGACTCTAAATCCTATTGATAATATATTATCGATATCAATTTAATTAAATGAAAAAGAGGATGGAATCCACATTATCATATATATTTTTAATGCAATGTTAAAATTAATAGCATGAAAATAACAATACAATACATTGATGTAATTCATACAATGATTAACCTCACTCAATAATTTAAGCAAAAGCATATGAAGCTGATCCCTCTCTGTATCCACTTCCCACCCAATAACAACATTCATACGCCTTCTTTACGACCTCAGCGGCATTTTCCTACCGCCATAATTGTTGAATTATGAAAAGCCGCGCGTTTTAGCGCCGCCGTTCCTGCTCTTATTTATGCGATTGCGCCCGCTCGCGCATTGTGTTGTCGATCGAGTAATGATTTAAGCGGTATACGGTAATGATTGGCCGCAGATGAGCCTCGGATAAGGGCAAAGGGCCCGAGCCGCCATTGTGGCCGTGTTCTAATGGCGGGCCGCTTATCGGCGAGTGCGAGGTGACGCGCGAGCCTAATGGGCCCTCGGATCAATTCGCATTGTTCTTGCTCAGAAGTCGGCTCTGCGCTCACATAAATCGTCGAGATAAAATCCGCCCGTGTGCTGCCCTTAAGCAACAATTAGCAACAGGGCTGCCAGTCAAAGGGCAAAAGACCACGAAATCAACAGTCAATGGCTACTATCATAATGTATATATCCAATATGCCGATGGGTGCAAATCAGATATATAGTTCGTACTAGTTATCATTTTTCACTTTCTATCTGGGAGATTGAAATTAGTGATTAATTACGGATCATCACATATTCGCCTTCTGCTCAGTCGCTTCCTTCTTCTTGTACTTGGTCTTCAGTACTGATCATTAAGGAAACTGAGCGCTCAGATCTTAACAGATCTCAGAAGCTCTCGCAAAAACTCCCATTTATGCTTTGAAATGATATTATAATACAAGACTTTAGATATATAGAGGCATCTATAGAGAAACGTTTAAAATTAATAGCATTCATAAAATTACGAAAAGTAAATGTTAACTTTTCAACGTCGCCATGGCTGTCGCAAGCAACTTGTGCCTTTGTAATTTTTAATAATAATGGCTGGTATTACGGTTGTATATTACGCTAAGGTATACTGCTTTGAGAAGTTTGAGAGAGGCATTTTACTGGGCCTGATTTAGTTCCCGATTTCATTTTGAAGGGTTGCAAAGACGTATTTTTGATTTAATTCTCAAGACGTCATCATTTCCTGATCTTTAGATATGCGCAAAGGTCACCTCTATTCATAAAAAGGGTGACAAATTGTGCATAAAGAACTGTAGATCAGTTACAGTGTTGTCAGTTCCTGCTAAATTATTTGAAATAATTATCCATACACATGCACACGACCAGTGAGAACTGAGAATTAGAGAGCGTAGAGCTAGCGGATGTTATTTGAAAATAACGATTATTTATTTAAGCTTATAAATGCTATACTACTTTTTTTATGTTAAACTTGCTTAAAATTTTTTTTCGATAATGTATCAATTGCACTAGGGTCCTAAAAACGCCATTTATATTATGGTTTTAAACTGTTAAATATATTCAAATAACTATTTCAATATAAATATAGATAATACATTTACATTCAATAAAAAGTTAAATTTAATTATATACTTTTAATGTTAACATCGCAAAAGATGGTAATCAAACATTTTTCTCTGTGCACATGCGCACTTTGGTTAGCTACTATTATATTCTTTGTTCTGTGGTTACCATTCAGTTATTTTCGCCGCTGTCTTTCAGCGTTGATCTATTATTTTTTAGGTCTTAAATGCGTAAATTTATTTAATAATTAAATTTTAATACAATAAGCAACTACTTTATAGTTATTTTGTTTTACTATAAATTTAAAAATGCTTGTAGCTAATTTGAATTACTATACATTTTAAAATTATTTGCGAAAAATAATTGATGGTGAAGTAGTAATAATGTAAGACATTTAAATGTAATGTCTTAATATTATGTGGGGGGGGGGGGGGGGGGGTAGAAGCTTAGTTTTTGCATGGAGCCTAAGCGAGGTTATGTTTTTAATACAGTTTTTATTAGTTGTACAATAGTAATTTAGAGTGTGTAAGTTATTTTATGTTTTGTTTTTATTAGTTTTACTTATTATAATATTCATTTTTAAAATGGAGCGGCTAAAATTTAAATTCTGTCACTGGTATAGGCAAAAACTTTTAAAAAGTAAAATTATTATTTTTTGCGTTAAAAGAAAGTAAAATTAAAATTTTTATCACTGGTTTAGTGTTGTTGTACATTGATATTCAAAAAAAATCACGTCAAGTTAGATCGAATATCAAAGTTCTCTCTACTGTTTTATACATATATAAATATAGCGAAAATGTGGAAAACATCTGAAAAGCATTTTATTACTAATGCGTGAATTTCAATAAAAATAGTCACTAAAAATAGGGTCAAAATTGGCCTGTTATACATACATATGTAATATACATATACCAATATAAAAAACAAAGTTATCTTTGATACAATAAAAACTATTTGTTAAAAGTTTAGAAAGTGGGTCTACAGTCTGTTTAGTATCACATATGTTATCAAATTTTGTTTTCTATTTAACTATTTAATCATGCAGATTGTTATATTGAGTAGAAATAAAGGGAATAATCGAAAAAGTATGTATCATTTTAAAGACCATCTCGACTTGAAAATTGAATAAATGCTGCTACGAAAACCCTGCGCTCGCGTCGTAGCACGTGTTGCCGGTCAGCTCGCCATTGGTCAGTTGTCATGACCACTCCCACCGGCTAGCCACTAACCAATCCCCGGGCAAGTACATCGACACGCTGTCTGCGCGCGCCGCGATTTCCGATCGATCGGACTACGACGCGATCTTCTATCGACCGATCGAGCATCGCGTCGTAGTTAGACCGATTTGACCATCGAAAATACCCACAAAGGAAGAGAATACACACACAATTGATATGTTACATATTTATATAGATTTTTATTATCATTATTATAATGATTATTTTGAACTTTTGATATATGAGTCGTTTAAAAGGAAAAGTAGTGATCTGTCATTTGACCGAATTTCACTAGTATAAAAATATTTTCATTAACTTAGCCAGTTAAAATGTGTCAAATATTTGATTTACAATTTCACTGCTCAGTATCAGTAAAACCGTACTTGTTTACAATACATTTTTACTGGTGAAAATATAAATTATCTGGCAGGTACTAGTAAAATTATATGATTTCATCTCTTTTACATGAAGTAATATGTATATTTACATACTAATCATGTATAAGTACGAATATGTATTTTTTAGTAAAGTTACACTTTCACTTGTCCAAATACATTTTCATCATTAGATATATATTTCTACTAGCGAAACTATAATTTAACAAAAATTTAGCTATGTAGTGATATATTTATAAATTTACATACATATCATTATTTATTTTAGTCCGATGTGTAAATGTTACAGTGAATGTGTATTTTATGGTAAAGTTATATTTTCACTAGTAAAGTGCAAATACATTTTCACAAATAGATATATAATTCTACAAGCGAAAATATGATTTATCTGAAAGGCGCTAATATGCTGCTCTAAGATGTCTATGAAACTCTATTTGACAGTTGCGAAACGTCATCGCGTCAAGCCATCGCGTCTCACATATTGCTCCATAGTTGGTCTGTTCCATAGATTTAAAATTATGATAGCTATCCTTACCGATATTACTATGGACTTATAATATAAGAGGACTGATCAAAGTATATTCAAATCGAATTTTGGTCAATAGGAGAGCGCAAAAACAATTATCTCTTCTCAGAAGTCAAAAATTCATGTCAAAAGCAATAAAATCGTGTCGGTGCCGTCGCAGTGGGAACGCTCGGTAACGAGCGTTCCCACTGCGACGGCGTCGGCACGATTTTATTGCTTTTGACGTGAATTTTTGACTTCTGAGAAGAGATAATTGTTTTTTGCGCTCTTCTATTGGGCAAAATTCGGTTTAGATATGTTTTATATGATTCTTACTCGTAATATTGTACTATATTTTTTTAATATAAACGCTTGATAATTGAGTGTTTTCACCGCGATGGCACGACTTAAAATTTACTATATGGCAACACTGAGCAGTAAAAAAAACACGACTAATTATCAGTTAAATATTAAAGTGTGAAGGTTATTAGAAGTGTTCTTTGAGAAAGTGAGTATTGTTTGAAACTGGCCATGTTACTGGGAATTATGATTTAATAGCATGAAAGTCTTAATAATATCACGCCTATAAATTTGGCAGATTTTCAACCGTATTTAGACCTGCCGATTTAGTTAAGTACCAAGGTGGTTCAATTGAGCAACCCGACGTCATCAATAAATATTGTAGTTAAGCTGTGTATATTCTTTGAGAAAAAGTATTTAGTTCAATATACAAATGATATACTATATCCAATATAATAGTGTCATAGCTACATAAAAATATAAATAAAATGTCACTTGGGTTTATTCTGTATTGAAATAAAATAAAAAGCAAAAACTTAAAACAATGTTCACAGAAGTGAACAGTTGTTTTATGATTACTACAATATAAGGTTGCGATTTGTAATATAGACTTAAGGCAAAAATATATTTTATTCGGTTTAAAAGTTGCAGCATGTTTATTTTACTTGATTAAAAAGACGTTTTTTTTTAATTCAATCAGTATCAAATATAACATTTATAATTGACAGAAAAAGCTAATTTCTAAGAAAGTTTGCCAGAATTCTTTAGCAATATTTTCATCACCATTCAAGAGTCAAATCTAAATTAGGTTATCTACAAATATTCTATTTGGTATATGTGTTAGCAATCACATTTAAAAATCAAACTCATTACGGTATAAAATGTATTAAACTTCTTGTAGTGTAAAAATTCAAGAAATATACTACGTAATACCTACTAAAAATAAACAAAGCGCGTATCTCTATTCTCACACGTGTCTCTCATTTCCAAGAAACAATCATGTTTGTGTCTCATTAAAAACTCGTAAATATAATACTGTTATTATACATCTGCGAAAAATACTAAACTTATTATTCAAATTACAAGAAGATATAGATTAAAGTTTAAATTCTAAACATAATCGACGAAAATTCAAGGAATAAATATCTCGATTTAGTTGATTGAGTCTTAAATAGATTCATTATTACAAAGCAGTGGCATTATTATTATCACAAGAAAGAATATAAATCTGTAATAATTAATGATTAATAAAACAAGAGAGTAGAAGTTGTGACTATCATTTATCAGGATATATTATAGATCAAAGATCTTTCACATGATGATTGGATACTTTGTAAGAAATGCGAAATGCATGATTCTGTTAAGAAGAGACAATTATATTTGTGACAATATATTTTTTTAATGTTACTAAAATAAAATGTACTTGAAATGATTTTTTGATTACATGCAAACTTTAGCCCCATTAATAAATAAGTGATAAATATTTTTTATTTCAATTCAACTTTTTTTTAAAACGCAGTGAAAAGCAACCACGCTGTTAACACATTCCTTAGCAGTTGACTGTTAACGATTAGACCGCACGAGATTCATAAATAAATATTAGTTAAGCTTTAAATTTTACTCATAAAGATCATCAATAAACTTTTTATGCCAAAGCATCTATAGAGTGCTAAATTTTCAGATAATTTTACATATTCTGCCAACTTTGTATGTTACGAGCGAGGTTAACCAAAGTTGTAATAACAGCACAGGTATATATATAATCGCGTCCACGTGTGTGTATGTTAATTTCGAGATTGGACGGCGTTGAGTTTGGCAACCGTCTGTGTTTGGATTCCATTCGTGTTTTATGAGTTTCTTCACCCCTTTGGGGTGGTCCACCTTTTTTAAAGTTTACTGATTCCTATAATTGCGAGCGTCTTTATTGCTGCGCGTTTCCATTGTTGCATTTTTAACGATCGCCGTTTAGTTAGCATCTTCGTTATGAGCTGTGTTTTTGCACACTTTTCAACGTATGTATATGTTTTATATTTATTTTAATTTTGCCAACTTCACAATATTTATGAATCATTCTAATAGAATATTATGAACCAATGATGTTAGAATTATAAGGGATCATTTTTATAAACAAAGCAGCCACAGACAATACCTACAATTAAAATATAACAAGGTTTATTTATGTATGAATTATGAACATGTAACATTTTTTTAATGTCACATGTTCATAATCATATTTTTTTTATACCTATGTGTATGTTATTAGTTTTGTTAAGAATAATATCCTTCAACATTTATACGACAATAGACAATATATTTTGTAGGACTGTTTTCATCTTTCAGTCAATACAGGTGTTTTGAATTATTCGCATTGACAATGCAAAATAATATTGTGGAAAACTCTCATCGTTGAAGGCAATTCTAGTAGTGACTGCAAAAGTTTAGTCCTTTAATTTCCCACAGTCAACTAACAGCATACCAATATACAGATTTGTTGGATTTAATTAATCAGCAGCATTATGTGACTATTGAATTTGTGCTGTAATAATTTAAAAACTCGACTATGTCCCTTGTAGTTATTTCTTCAAATATTATAATGGTAATGAAGTAAAATTAATGTACTGAAATTAGCATCATATCTTAAATCGAGAAATTGATTTTAAAGACTTTTATAATAAACAAAAAGCTTTCAGACTGCTGGTTTGTAATATTGTCCAATAATTCTTAGGGATTCAATCTATATTAAGAGAATAACTCGACACCCTACTATTCGTAAAAATATTGAATTTGTTATATGTATAATTTCAAAATAACACATAACAAACTCTCTTCAAAGCATATCGTTAGACTTTTTGTATGTTTGGTTTGCAGGTAAGCGTTATTTAGCGAGTACACTAATTGAAATTGAATGTAAGCTATTTTAATTGGCGTTTCAGTGAAATTATATTTGAATACATTTTTACCAGTAAATATTATATATAAAGGGTGTTTTTTTTTAGAGGTATAAAAATTTAAAATGAAATAAAAGGTAATAGCCATATTATTGGCTTTATTGGAAAGATACTTTTATGCCCTTAGTGTTTAAATATGATTTGGGGTATACGGGTATATTGCATAATATATTTGAAATTAATTAACACATTAATCGTTCATGACACCCTGTCCAAAATGTTTTGAGACGGTTCAACGAATGCGGTTCTTACAAACCAAAGCCAAGAAGTGAAAGATAATAAAAGATAGCTGCTCATGAAGATCGAATATTGGTTCGCGAGTCCCTTAAAAATCGTCGAAAAACGTCTTCAAAGCTGGGTGTTGAAGTTTCTGCAAGCGAAGGGCTATTCATTTTTTGCAGACGGTGAGAAGAAAGCTTAACAATGTAGAACTCAGAGGTCGTAAAACTCGACACAAACCGTGGCTTTCAAAAATAAATAAAACTCGAAGGTTAAAGTGAGCCTGATATTAAACATCTGAAGATTAGTCGAAAGGTCCGATCAATCCAACTTTAAGATACTTTTAAACTAAAATTGGTTAATAAAAAAATAAATATTAAAAACTTTTAAACAATATTTTTTTAAAATAATCATATTTAAAAAAAATTTCGGACTCTTCTGTAGTACACGTGCGTCAAAGAGTCAGAGAAGAATATCTAACTGATTACTTAGTATCCAAAGTCAAATATAGTGGCGGAAGCGTTATGGTCTGGGAATGCATGGAAGCAGTAGGGGTAGGAAACCTGTACATTATGAATAGTGACATTTATATTTCAATGTTATTGACCACTTTCATGGATTTCTACTGGAAAATATTTCCAAGCATGTTCCAAAAAGAAAACGCTCAAGCAATACTTCGCCAAACTTCGACATTTTTAGGATGGCCCACACAGTCACTAGACTGTTATAAAAAGTCTTAATATAAACGCTTGATAATTGAGCGTTTTCACCACGATGGATTATTTTATATATTTTCTATATATAATTCGGTTTTTGTGGACTATTTTTATAGCAATTCAGAGGCGCTCAATATTTTTATAAAATTAAAATAAATATTTTTTGATTTATTCATTTATTTCATACGCTTTAATTTATTAGTGTTGTTTGTACATTAAATCAAAGTAAAAAAAATAATAAATATTTTAAAACTTTCTTTTGTCTATGTACATAAATAATTATAGCATGAAAAATAATCATAATTTAAAACGTATATACTGATATAAATAAAATGTTACACCTATATACCTTCACATTTTATTTTATAGTTGTACATTATTCCTTCTTTTTTGTTTCGACAAATTTTCTCACACACACACACACTTTCAAATTGAAAAAAATTGAGTCCGCTTTTATTTCACGCCATCGAAAATTGCTAGTGTCAACATTTAAGTCGACTTTGAGTCTTCATAAGCCTGATGAAATAAGAATCCTTCAAAGCAGCGTTCTTGGCGAAAATTAGTTCTGCTCCTCGCGCTGATTACATAAAGCTTTCACATACTCGAGCGCACGTTAGAAGCTCTCTCGCTCGTACGTGTTGGTGTAGAAAGATATGCCGCACGTGTATGCGTTTGTGTATGTGTGTGTGTATATACGCCCTAAGCTAACAAACTCTATAAACACAGCGAGAAAAATCTCATCAGCTTTCTCATTGGCGGCGAGCTGAGTTTTCCTAGAAACGTCTGGGTTTTATACACAGCACGTATACGTACGGTCTCTATTAAGAATTTCCCTTAGACAAAGCGGCTGCCCGCCAAACAGGGACGCCCATATGCCCATCTGCGCGCGATAGACAGGGACAAAGTCGGCCATTTCCGGGAAAAACCTAACGAATGTCGGCTCATTTACTAATGTGTCACATCCACACACGGCCGCCCCGTCTCCCACTCTCTTTCTCTCTCTCCCCCTGCTTCCCTAATAGTTTTTCCCGGGCAGGGGCGACTTTTCCCGCTAAGATGAACGTGTGTTTATGTGTTTGGGTTTTCGTTGATGGGTTTTTCCCATGTATTTGCTGATTGAGATAAGGGACGAAATGACCAATAGAGGCGACGGTGTGAGGCTCCCACCCCCCGGGGATGTTTTTCTGTTTGCACGCCGCTGTGCGAAATATTATGCCGTTAATGTTTTTAACGGTTAACTATAATATGATTTTATTATATTATATTATATATAACTGGGACAACTATTGCTTATATAACACATACATACATAGTTATTTTTTACTTAAAATGAAAATAACAGCATGACAGTGTCAGTATGCAATCGAAAGTTTGTGTTCCGCTTTAAAATCGGATTCTACTAAACGTATGTATTTATATCAAAATGTGTAAACCTTCATTCGCTAACAGGTAGTCGTTATAATTGAACATGTTCGTCTCATTTCTCTAAAATTTAATCAAAAACTCACTCAAATGACAAATAATCAATTAAAGCTTATAGCCAATTAGCAGCTACTAAAATTTAGAACGACTGATGTTGTGACGAAAATCACGAAACAAGTATGTGAATTTTTCAGAAGAGTATATTTTAATCGGGTTGACGCAAAATATTAGAGCAAAAATATACAAAATAATATTTGCGATAATGCACAATATAATATTTTTTTAGTAAAGTTTATAAATATCTATAATTAGTAAACATTAGAAATGTAATTTTCATGAAATTTTGAGTCGTTATATATAATATATACAAATGCTTAGATCTGTGTTTTTTTTAATCATGTGTAGCATGAAAATGATATATTTTGAAAAAAATATTTTCAATTTAACGCCGTGTCCTTGAACAAGTTTTCATTTGGCATTAGGTTTTGTGGCTTTAAAATAGCATCAATTTTTCCTACTCGCTGGGAGCAATCTCTAGAATCGGAAAAAATTAAAAGTTAGTATAGGAAGACGATTGGTCAGGTATAGATAATTTATTAAATTTTACTTGGATTGAGTGTGAGAAAAAACTTGTTGCAATACGCGTTAAAAGCGCAATAAACAAATGCCATTGTTATTTATTTATTTATATACAGGTGACATTTATTTTAATTTTATTAATTTATTTAGCTAATATATCCAATTGTTAAAAAAATATTTATGTTTAAAAATGCATTTTAAAGGTTAAAAATACAAGAGGTTAGCAAAAAAAATTCCAATGTACCAATACAAATGCTATTGTATTGCACTGACAAACGCAGCAGGTTGAATGCGAAGTTACAAGTATGAGGTTGCTGTAATTGCATTGGTTTAAACGGAAATAAACAAATCCAACTGCACCCATTAATTTTCATAAATTACCGTTGCATCAAAAATGGGCGAACAAGAAAGCCTTCCCCATTCAGATCAAGCGTATATGAGCGTATAAATAGCGCATATTATTAACTTGAATTTGAAATACACTTCCGTCAACACTTCATTACAAACTTTCATATGATATAATTTACTTTATCACAACGCTCATTAAGCAGAGCTACGCTGATAATCGATCAATATTGAAAAGACCATAAAATAAGACGCTTCGTGGCGATTTTTTTAAATAAAACTAAAATAAAATAGCTACAATGAAATATTTTAATAAATTTATATAAAAGCTCTTTCTAAAATTAGGTATTTAAATAACAATATTTACGACTTGTTTTGCGTTACAAGCCTTCCAAAATTCTTGGAAAAGAAACACGTGTATGACAAACACGTGTCAATTATACGATTAGAATTCACAAATAAATCAAATTAAGAATATATATTATATATTACCTTTAAATAGAATTTATTAAAATTTTTAAATTATGCTTCTAGCGGACGGATTGGACAGATTGGACGGATTAGACACAGTCATAGTTCCCTAAATAAATGTGTTTCAGCATTGCCGCCTAGTTTTTGTGGTCTAATAATTCGCTCCCCATATGCATTACTATTTAAATTACATTTTATCTTATAAAATATGGGAACATGTCAATCGTTTCAAACTAATTAGCATACTGTTTTTAAAAAGATTGATTTTAAATGTGAAACGTAATATTTTATGTCAAATATTTGTTAAAATTAAAGCATATAATTTATGAAAATTATTAAAAAAAAAACAAAAGTTAATATTTTAATATAAAAAGATAATATGTACATTATGATAATTTATCGAACAAATTGGAAGGATTGGCAGGCATTTTCTATACTAATTATTACATGTGCTTTTCATAAATTTACTAGGTAAATATTGATAAAAATAAGCTTCTCACCACCGCACGTATGATTAGAGAAATTCAGAGTAAAGTGGGACTAACTATGTTTACTAAAGATCTTGTCGTGAAAAAAAATTTTCGGTCCACGAATCGTACGTCGTGCGGATTTATTTGCACATGTTCGACGCTACTCATTTTTTACTCCACAGACATAGTTCAGTGCGTCTTTTGTCTTTTTTCAGAATATAGATCACTCAAAGGGTTTCAGTATAATAGATATATCAAGACCAATGAAAACAAATGCTTGATGATGATTCTAAAAATAGTTTGAAAAAACTTTAGCAAAACATTACTTGTTGCGATACACCACGATAATATATATTTTAGTCATTCGGATATATTGAGTTTAATTCGTGCCAAATCTAAAAAGTATATTTCAGATCTTATATGAAACTTACACAAGAGTATAACATATACATACACACATTTACTGGTCAGCATTCGCAGAAACAAGGGTTGGGCCAAATGAAGGTGTACATACCTACAAGTGTATTGTGTGTATGTATGAGCACAGCATTCCTCCACAGAAGTGGTGTTTGCTGGGCGTTGTTCCCTTAATTAATCCCAGGCTCTATTACGCTTGCCGGTGATTGGCTACTGGCATCCCCGGGGTGCTGCGCCACCGCCTGCGGGGGTGTGCCATGGGGGTGGGTGGGTGTGAGAGAGCGGAGAGGAAATCTTAGCGCCGGCTTATTTAACGGTCGCTGATTGCCTAAAGGGAAACTCGCTTTTCCCTCGGATGAGACTCGAGCTAGCGGCTCGTACATTATGTAACACAATTATAAAGGTATATATATACTACAAGTATATCCAACATAGAGACTTTTACGCAACGAAAACAACGCATCTTTCAGTAGATATCTATGTGTGTATATATTTTATATTTATTTTTTATCACTGTAATATTCCATTCGGGTTGATTTATTAATTAAAATAACTACAGAAAAAATCGTATATGTAAAAAACGAGAATAGATATAAAAATTAAAAGCAAATTAGTTATTTTTGATATAATTACTAGAGCGTCTTTCTCGTTTTCCATCTATCGATTTGCGCTGTTTGCGAAAAGGTGGCGACTTTGGGGGGAGGTATTAAGGGAGATGACGAAGCGCTTGCGTTTGTTTCAACCCTTCTCTCCAATTAGAAGCGAGAGCTGGCACGCCCCTTTTTAATTACCGGCGGAAAATTAACGCTTTTCCTAATTCGACGACCAATCAGAGCTCGGCCGTGTCTCGCACCGTAGTACTGGGGCATTTTAATTGGTGGGGTTCTTAATTAATCGACCAATGGTGGGCGACAAACTGGAAAATGTTGACTTTTTAGATGATGTATAAGTATAGGGCGTTAATGAGAGTGATAATTTTTAGTAAAGCCCGTCACAGTGGAAAATTTTCCGATGAGACTACAATAATACATCTAAAATTTACTGAAAGAGCCGTAAGCAGTCGTCTAGTGTTTCTAACAACATTTAACGATATTGCTGCTTCAGAATTCCTATGCTAAAGCTGATTTTTCTTCGATAGTCTTTATTTTTAAATCCATATGGAGTCTTATGTATCGCGGCATCTTCGCCATACAAATATGCACTTTGTTCTAAAATTTCTGAATGTATAGATGGTAACTACACAGATGGCCAGAAATGCTTTAGAACTTGCATATAAAAAAATCGTAGTATCTTTATTTATAAAATCAGTAATTTGATTATATAAGACAATTATTTTAATTTATTTTTCATACGTAGATGTTTACATATGTATAAAAAAATATTTAGTTAGTTATGAGGTGGCACACTATCAAAACTAACCAACAAAACCAACATATACACAATTGACAATGCAAAGGTCTCTTTTTCTATTTGAATTTTATAATTTTAAATTTGTTGGGAGGGAGTACTATGGGGATAAAATTATATGTTTAGCCATGAGCTAGCTGGAACTTTAGTAACACGGTTTGATGTAGCGCAGCAAGAGCAGCACACTTGTTTGGCGATTACGAAAGGAATACAACGGCCGGCGGCGCGTCGTCCACCGACCATAACAAACAATCAAGTAATTGTATAATTTAAATAAAATTTACTGAAGCGGCTAATGTGTGTTTAATTGTCACTCGTCACGATCGTTCACCAAAATGTTAAACATTTTATAATTAATTATTCAGAATCCACTTTTTAACAATAAATTGTTTAATAGAAAAATAATATTATCATGGGTAAATTACATTACTTTTGAGTACTCTCCATAGATCAATTTTTATCTATATAATAATAATTATTTATAACTACGGATACATATGTAATGAATCAAAGAAAATTTAATCAATAATATATTATTTTTATGTTATAATTTTAATGGCGAATATAATATTATAAAAAATGCGTGTACGAAGTAGATTTACTCTCTCGGTTCACAAGGACGTTTCACATCAAACGCATCCTTCATCTATAATTGATCAGCTCGCCGTTTACGTTGTTTTCTGATCCTTTCTGCAGATACACCCATCTGAGCGTCCAGTTTTCGCTTCGGCCGAGAAAAGAGGCACGAAAAAATCAATCTGGCATTGTATTATAATTGCACCCCGCTCTCTTTATATATTTATACGCATCTCGCTTCCGAAAAGGGCACGAGGTTTAATTAAGGGCGGTGTAGTGTGTAGTGTAGTAGCGAGACGTCGCTCTTATCTGATCAGAGCATCGTCCAATCGGCGCTGCTCCACTGCGTGAAGAATGGAAATCGGTTTTATGTAAAACACGCACCGTAGCCGACATTCTTCTGGCATCGTTGCTTCGTTTTATATTCACGAAACAATACTCGTCCAATCACTCACGGTGCCCCGTGACGTTGACGGCCCGCGTCCCTCGAGTGATCCGCGGACCGCGAATGACCGACCCTGGATTCCATAAGGGGTTATCAATTGATAATTTTGGTTGCACTATATAAAGAGTAGCAAGGAAATACTATTTTATTATTTTGTACAAAGTCCAATTAAGTAAATAGGGAGATTTTATTGCAATCAAAAGATAATATATAATACCATTATCTAATAATATATGAAGCCTTAATTTATTTACTATGTAGTTAAGATAACTCCAATAATTCGAGTCCTGTTTGTTTTTTTTAATATAATATAATCAAATATTAATTACTTATCAACGGTTCTTCTTAATCCACACCCTTTTCTGTATAGACACGTTTATTTAATTATATTACTCTGAATGACTGTGTTTGATAAGACTTTTATCTATCGCAGGAAATTTCAGGGGGGTTACAGCAAATAATGTATTTCTTTTGAGAACTTTATCAAGGTGTTTTTACCCTGTTGAATTTGATTGTTTTATATTGAATGTTAACCGTGTTTATTTGAAAGCTAAATGTTTATGTTGCACATTATTAAATTAATCTTGCAAACCATTTAATAAATGCTGATCAAATATTACAGTAGAAAAAATAAGGAAATGTAATTCGAAGACGACAGAGACCTTGGTAAGAGACAATATCATTAAGATATGAGGAGAAAAGTAAAACCTCGATGTAATATATAAATATGTATGCTGCCAAATAACAACATTTATTTGAAGTAGGAGAGATGCGAATGTTAATATTGTATATTAGAGACAACGTGTGACACATCAAAATAAATATTATATTAGCAATTTATTTATAGTATAATTAGTTCTGTTTTTTTAGAATAATCCAAATATTTTTAGAATAATAATTTAATGTTTTAGTAATTATATTAAGTTAGAAAATAAGTATAAGTATTTAACCTAAACCTAACCTAATGAAAGTTCTAAAATTAATAATAGGTTTAGAACTTTTATCAGGTCAAGTCCAATATATTTGTTTCAGGGGAAAATAAGCGGAAGAACTACATTTCGCATATTTTTCTATAGTTTGTCTGCACTTAGATATTGTACTATGTTTTAAAAATATAATAGCTATCCTTACCGCCATTACTACAGATTTATAATATGAGAGTATTGGTCAAAGTGTTTTCAAACAGAATTTTGGTCAATAGGAGGGCGTAAAAATAATTATCACTTCTCAGAAGTCAAAAATTCATTTGTGTCGTATAAATATTCGTTGTCTAGCTTGTTCTTGTTGATGAAGAAATGGTCATTTCAAGGTTTTCGTCTGTGGCACATCCGCACAAAATAAAATATATGTAATATCACAGTAACTGGTTGTTAATTCCTACAATACGATTGTGTGAGTAAAGCGTCTGTGTGTTTTGGATAAAAAGTGGAAGGCGTGATATTCACTGAGCTAGATCGTGTTTACCGTGTCTGTCAAGCATCATGGATTTCGACCAACGTGTTAACATTAAGTTTTGTTTTAAGTTGCAAAAAAGTGGAAAAGAAGCTCATGAAATATTAAAATCAGTGTATGGCGATAATGTGGTGACTCGGAAAATTGTTTACAAGTTTGATTGCGATTGACTATTCGAGAGCTTATTAAAGAATTGAACATCTCGCGGGTCTGCGCAAAGCATTTTAACCAATAATTTTCAAATGAGACGAGTGAGTGCGAAATTTGTTCCCAGATTTTTGACTGACGAACAGAAGGAAAATCGTGTGTCAGTTTGCACGGAATTAAAGGATCGTCTTGATGGAGATCCGGACTTCATGGTCAAAATTTTAACTGGAGATGAAAGTTGGGTGTATGGGTATGATCATGAGATGAAAATGCAGGATTCCCAATGGAAAACGAGTGACTCTCCTCGCGCTAAGAAGACACGTCAGTCATGGTCATGCTAATTGTTTTTTCGGTAGTGAGGGCATACTGCAACGTGTGCGAAACGATGTACGGGGAACAGTGGCGTAGCTATGGGGGGCGGATGGGGCGGGCCGCCCCGGGCGGCACAAACTTGGGGGCGGCATATTCGCGATGGAATCGTCTAGTGTGGTTCTTAACCCTGAATAACCTAACATTTATGTAAATCTACGAATATCAAGAGCTTAACAATTATCAATTTATTATTTTAAGAAATGGGGGGCAATTTTAAGGATTGCCACAGGCGGCACATACTCTAGCTACGGCACTGACGGGGAAAGAGACCAGAAAAATTGATCAATCCTCCTTCATTATGACAACCCGCCGTGCCACATCTCGCTTCTGATCCGCGAAATTTTGACAAAAAAAGCTTCCTGTCTGTGGACATTCACCTTTCTTTCTGAATTTATTAGCACCATGCGACTTCTGACTCTTTCCAAAAATAAAAACTGTGCTAAGAAAAAATCATTTTGCCACCATTTTCGACATTGAGAGAGCCAAAACGAGGCAACTAAAAGCCCTTCCGAAAGAAGCCTTCCAGAAATGCTTGCAATCATGGAATCAACGTTTGGATAACTGCATGGCTAGCCAAGAAGAGTACTTTGAAGTACTAGATTAATTCAAATTTGATGTAAGCTTATTACTTTGTTCGTAATAAAATGATTCACCGTACTTTTTGATTACACCTCGTTTACCTAGTATGTACAGAGAAATGTTCTCATAGCAGTTTCAGCTTTAAGACATTAAAAATATGTTATATTAAAGGACATGCGCACACATACTGACACTTAATTAAATGAGCAATATCAGATAATATAACAAATTATTATATGATTTGTTATGATTGAAAAACGTAGTGTCATTTGACTATTTTTCTTTGTGTTCCATTAAGCAATGTCAATAAACACATTGTAGTTAAGTTAAAGCTGTTTTTCTATGTATTGAATACATAATTAAAATTAATCCTACACTGAATTATGAATTTAGATTCAGAATCTATTGCTCGCCGATCATTCTTATCAACACAATTTCCCATGAAATTGAATACAAATGAGCTCTTCATCGCTCGATGGGCGTCGATTCAAACACTGCGTCTTCCTTTGCATTACCGCCGTACCGCCACAGCTTCTCGTGATTATTTTAGATTTATTCAAATCAAATTCATACCGATCGAAGGCTATATTTTCTCACTAGCGGTCAGGACTCTGAAGGCATCCGCTCGAAGCGTATTGCGAACACCGCATTAGAACAAGAGACGCGGCTTTGTATCGCCACACACAGGACAATGATTAGATGCTCGGCAGTATTTTAAGGTCTAGTTTATCGCTTCGCAGTCAGATTGACATTGAATGAAAGCTGACATCTGAACGCGGCAAGCACGAAACGGTGGAGACGGAGGCTGTGTTGTTGTACCGACGCCATAATTCGTCGCCCTTTTAGCTCACTTTACCCGCATAATTGAACCAATATAAAACCAGTGAAGAGAGAAATACCTTCACGTACATACATATAAGCATACGTACGAATGTACAAATAAGTATTTTATGCACACGTTAATGGTACGTACATACGAGTTTTATTAGTTTGGATTTATAGTTTCACGATATAAAACCATATATTAATACAATTTGTTTTTAGTTATGTATAGTCTGTAAAATATGATTTTTTATTTTAATAATAAATACACGTACTTTTTTTTAACACACTATCATCTTTGACAGCCTTTTTCAAAAGTCATTATGCTGTTTTAAGCGCGCAAATCAATGGAGTAAGGCTTCGATAATTTGCCAGAGGTGGTAAATGAGGATTGCTCGCAAAAGTCGGCAAAATAAAACGAGAGAAGACGAGAAGAACAACAGCGACAATAAGAGTAGTGGTCGCCTTTGGTACACTAGCCACTAGCTAACGACTTCCATAGCCGAACGACCGGCCATACGTCTACGACAAGAACAGCAAATTCCATCAATGGTCGTTATTATAAACCGAGTTGCCAACGTGAAATATCGACCCAGTGTGTATGTGTGTATGCAATCACTTCCGAATGTCTGAGACTCGTATGCGAGAGTCGTTAACGCTGATCTGGACCACCGACTGAGCTGGCACGTGGCAATTATTTCCATTGCGCAATAAAACAAATTTAATTTATAAAATGCTAATTATTTAATGTAGTGGTTATTCTCAATTTATACTGCATATACAAGTACATATGAAAAAGCGTGTTTTAGAACAATCATAGCGAAAAACATACAATAGTGTTATACAAAATCAAGCAATTATGTTTAATGATACGCCATTATACTATATAAACGCAATAGAAGCTAGTTTAAATTGCAATCGTAATAAATTATTGGTTAGTATATATATAAGAGTATTATATTCTAGTACTTAAACAATAATAAAATTGCAATGTCTTTGTCTAATAAATGTCTGATAGACTATATTTTAAAGATACTACGTAATTAGATAGTACGCCATTAGGCTATTTAGGTTCAATCAGAACTTTCTGCATGGGTTTTGGGATCCTTCATTATTCAATCTACGATCGTTTGTAATCCAGTATTAATTTATTGTATTATTTACTAATACATTAACAATTAAAAGTCAGCACAATGATTTCTGCGGTTCGATCACACTGGTCCTTTGTTTGTTCGCTCGGTCCATTATGGTGAATTGAATAAATCCGCGTTGTCGGACTCCGCCTCGTCAGGGCTTTATCTCGGACCTTCAGACGCATACACACACGCACACTTAGGTCATAATAATGGGCTGGCATTAGTGGATATCTCTGGCGAAAAGCAGCATCCAGAGCTCGTTACAAACGCGGGCAATTTATGCCTGGAATTGATATTTGCGCACAGATTTGTAGCGCGGTGCGTATTTATGCGCGCTTTCGAGCGATCATTATGGAAAATAGTGTGCTGCTTCAAGGTGCCTTCGAAGTCAGAGCTTCTCAAGCTTTGAAAAGGATTCGCAAATAAATGTGTTTCACAAGTAATCTCAAGTTATTTTCAATTGTAATTTAACACGTATTATGCCACTGGGCCATTATACAAATATAACTTTATATTATCTATTTATATATGGGGATGATAAATTATGTTATTTAATACCATATTTAGGATGTCAGTCAAGTGATAATGATATTTATTTTAATGGAAATTTGATAAGAGCAAAGATTTCATATGGCAGATCTATAGGATTTTAATTTTTAATTGCACTTCTATAGTGTTAAAGGCCTTGATATGGTAGCAAGTTTTTTGGAAGACCATAACTTAAACAGTCATACTTAATTTTGGAAAAAAAATATTTTCTTCTTGCAAAAATATAGCACATTAGTTATGACTGTGAATTAAGATTCAACTCCAAGTAGTGCAATAAAGAATATTAGTCTTCACTAAATGGATTTTTCTTTTTATAGTATTTTTTTACTCATTTTTTCTACTCATCGCAAATTAAGTTATAGTTAATATTCAAAGGTGTAAATTTATTTAATAAAATAAGTTTCACAACATTTTTTTAATATCGTATATAAATACTAATATGCTATTTTTTAACTACTAATATATTGTATATACTACTTTTTTACGAATAATTTTATTTATAAATATAATATTTATTGTTATTGACTAATAATCTGCGAATTGTTGGATATTGAATTCTTCTTTATATTATATATTCATCTAATATGTTTATTAGATTTAGATAAAAAACATTGTATGGAAATTTTAATAAAATAATTATTCTGCTATACCAAAAAAAAATACTAGAATTTTTATTATATAATAGTAAAATTACATTTACTACTGTTAAATTATTAGGTATCTATAGTTCATATATCTGAGAAATACATTAAAGCAGCTTTACCTTACACTATATTAGTGTTAGTTATAAAATTTCCGTTTTGTTTAATGCGATTGAATAATACAAATATCAGATTTCTAGGGCATTATTCTTTGTGATAATATTATCAATAATGAGTCAAATAATTACAAAATCGAAAACGCAATCCAGATATATGAAAAAAGTAGCAACACGAAACGGAGAAATAGATAATTATCTCAATTGGCTGGTAATAAAAATAAAATAATTGTATCAATCACTTGATAAGCTGCTTAATAAATTTCGAAGAATTGATTTTAAAAAATACATATAGCAAAAACTAGAGTCGAGAAATACAGCACATTTATATAATATATTAAACGAGTATGTAGTGTTTTAGTATTTTTCTACATTTTTAGTTTCTCGAAAAATACATTTTACAACGTATTTATCAAGTATATTAAGAAAGGCATTGTTAATCTTATCATTGTCAATAAGAATTTTATTCAATAATATTCCAAATATCAATAGTATACTCAAAAAACCTAAATATTGTATGACTAATTACGAATTAGGGTATGAATTTTTTTATAAAAACACTTTCAACTAAAAATTTCGCAGGTTTAAAGTTGACGTAATTAAAATTTTAAGAAATGCATTGTTAATGAATATATTCTAAAAACAATAAAACTTATTTATAGATAAATGTATATATTTTATTTAGCTTAAAATATCTATGCAAGTTAGGTATGTATGAAATACGTAGTATTAAAATAAAATAAATTTGTAAGTATATTTAATAATATACAAATTAAAATAATCTATTATATTACTTTTTTATTTACTTTAAAGTAATGTTTTAGAACATATAATACACTCATAAATCAATCTAACATAATCGAATCACACAACTAAAAGGTAAAAGTAGTTATTTGTTGTAATTATAAATATAGGACTGGAAAAGCCACTTATCTATATAATAATAGTTATACAGTAGCTTCTATCCTAGTTTTAGTTAGTAAGTTAAAAAATAATACAAACATTGTCAATAAGAATTTATCTCTATTTAAATATCAATACTCAAAAAACCTAAATATAACTAATTGTAAATTTTGGTTATAAGAAAAAAATATTTTATCCTATACATATAGCAAAATAAAAATATGTTTAGCCAAATTTTTTTTTTATAAAAACACTTTCAACTAAAAAAATCGCAAGTTTTAAGTTGAAGTAATTAAAATGGTAGACAATCATTCCTAAGTAGGGATTCCAATCCCGGGCCAAAATTTTGATCCCGGGATTTCGGTATTGCAATTAGTCGATCCCGGGATCCCGCGACCAGTCCCGGGATAATTTTCATGTTATTTTATCGATAAAAATAATTTAAAATGAATAATACAATATATTTTTACATCTGTTTTTTATAACGTACAATGTATAAAGTACGTATAATTTTAGTCTTGGACTTAAAATAAAAAATAATATAATAAAAATAAAAAAGGGAAGGTCTTATATATTTATTTGAGAAGAAAAAAATGAACTTTTGACAATGTATGTACATACCTATGTACATTCATAGATAATTAATTGAAAACATTATTTTGAATAAAACTAACGAAGTAACATCAAAGCATCAAGTGTTTTATCATTTAGCCTTGATCTGATTTTGGTTCCTAAGCAGCCTGCTGCTGAAAAAGCACGTTTAGACTCACAGCCTCAAAGATTCACAGATGACACGTGCAACTCGCGCAAGTTTGTACACGAAATATAACGATGTTGTCAATAATAATTCGATTGTGCTTGATAAATCAACCAAACCGAAAAATTCGGGATTATGTTTTATAATCCCGGGACTCATCGGGTATTGAAAATCGTTCGGGATCCCGGGATCCCGGGATTGGAATCCCTATTCCTAAGTCATTTTGAATGTTAGGACCATCCAGAAAAATAAAACAGTAATAGGTTTCACAAATGGAATAAAAAAACAACTCCCTGCATTAAGAAATAACTTATATATATATATATATATATATATATATATATATATATATATATATATATATATATATATATGTTTAGTTCAAGTTTGTTTAATGTAAAAATTAGCTGTTAAGCTAAATAAATTAAGAAAATAAATTTAGATAGACCCCGATATGTATTGCCACTGTTATTGTATATCCGGATTTATATTATTTAATCTTTTTGTTATAAATAACAGCTCTCGCCCTTGACAGAATCAAAAATATTTTGTCAGCTTTCAAAGGGTTGGTTTAACATTTCTTTTGCTATTTAGAAATTAGTAGATCGAAACTATTGAGATAAAGTTTAAATATCTAAAGAACACCATGCTAAGTAATTTTCAAGAAATAGCTTAAATTTGTCATTTAAAAAAGTAGAAAAATAATATAGGTACCAGGAAAAAATACACTAGATACAATTTCCCATGGTATGAATTACACACGCAATAAATTTCACATTGCAGGAATTTTACATTCTCCGGTAACACGTAACAGTAACCCTTTCAGTATAAATCTATAAAAAAAACGAAAAGCTTAACCAAAACAATGTATTTTTTTATAAATATATTTTATTAAATAATATTTAAAAAAAATATTTCTTAAAATATTATTCAATTATATAAGTAT
Organism: Plectrocnemia conspersa; assembly: GCF_051122295.1. Classification (NCBI taxonomy): domain Eukaryota; kingdom Metazoa; phylum Arthropoda; class Insecta; order Trichoptera; family Polycentropodidae; genus Plectrocnemia; species Plectrocnemia conspersa. Next base: position 7,116,872 of record NW_028277174.1, on the reverse strand, counting down.
TTTGAATTAAAATAGTATACTTGTTATAATAACAAAAAATTTCACTTAAAAAAAGAGTAATAAATAATAGCATTATTAACTACTAATAAAAAAATTAACATAAGTTATTATTTTTAAAACGGATTAATAAAAGAAATTATTTAAAATTCTATGTACATTATAAATTTATTTTTATAATATTTAAAACATATTATTTTTTATTTTAAGTCACTTTTTTCACCAATATAATATATCATATTTAATATTTATAGAAAATATAAACATTTTTATTTAACATTTGATATTTTATATGCACACCGAAATGGATAAATATGTTACTGAAGAATATTAATAAATAGTCCAGTTAAATAGTCATTTTTTCATTGTGTAATTTTTGGTATGTCATTTTTTCATTATGTGATTATTTTCATATGTAATTTCATCATATACCGATAATATGATGTAGCATATGAATATAACAGAACCACTTAAAGTTACTGGAGAATATGAATTTACTCCAATGTAAAATTTATTGTGTGTGTAATTTTTTTGTAGCGTAGTTTTTTCCCTATGTAATTTTATCACATGAATTTTTTTGCAAAATTTCGTCATGAACCAAAATATGATGTACTACATAAATATTACAGAACCATTTCCAGATATATAATGTAAGAGATTCCGTGAGAAATATAGAGCTCGCTCAGATAAACAAAAACCTGCTAAAGCAGTTTAATTATTTGGCTGCTAAACAACGATATATCGCAGTTCGCGATGACATTAAATAAATGCTAACGAAAATAATTGACGTCATGATATTAATTTAGGCACTTGATACTGCGTTAGTGTGTCAATGGCATATTTTTTTTGAAGTTAATTATTGTCAAGCTAGAATTATTACTTTGAAACAATTCTGGGAAAATATTTGTATTTATTTTTTAAAAATGCACACATTTGGTTAAATTAGAATTTTTTTACATTGCAGATATCGCAATCTCATTTAGAAGTTACACTTAGTAGTCAAATTAATGTATATTTGTGGTCTTTGAAATTCAGAGCTATAGAAGAATGAGATATTGTATTAATCATATATTAAAAATCTGTTTGTCTGATTATCTATAATTATTTAAATCTTGAGTTGAATATTTTATAATATATTTAACTAAGCTTTCTTCGGTTATAAATACACGCTTTTCCAAAATATGAAGCCATCATTTCTCTTACAAAGTCACCATACACGTTACGTATAAAAGAGGAAAAAAAAGTGTTCCTGCGGGTTATCACGTCTGTTGCGGGTTGCGCACCCAGTTATCTTGAGTTCTTTTCTCCCCGATGACGGATCCGATAACAACACCGACAAGAAGAATCTCGCGAGGCCGTTTCGCGTGACGTCATTACGTAATAATTTTTATATAACGACGATTGTCTCTCGCTCCATTTTGGATTAAGGGGAATGTTAACGAACGCTGCGGACATATCTGACATACTTTATGTCCGAGCGGCTGGCTCATATCCCGCAGGGGGTGAAATTAAGCCATCGTCGTCCATATAGAGCGACGCGAAAGAGAATCGGCGACTTGTCACAGCCGCGTGCGGAATAATTCATATATATATATATATATATATATATTTCTCTCCAGATGGGATAATTTGAGTGACGTCTTTCTTTCTTTCCCTTTTGAGCAGCCCTCGGGTGAGCCCCGCCCGCGAAACTCGCTAATGAAACGTCCTTTTGACGGAGCGGTGCGATTGAGGAATATCAATTGAGGGTTATAAAAGGCAGCAATTTACAAATTCAAGTATAATGGATAATTGAACAATAAAATGATAATGTTTCTCTACTATATAGATATTATTAAAAAAGTAGTTTAATAAGTAATATTTATTATCATAATCAACAGTATTTTTATTTTTAGTATATATTGAAACGAGTCATTGCTACTTTGACGTGCCCAATGAAATTTAATTCCAGCACAGAATTTTTATTTTATCCAAGTGCCGTCCATATCGTAAATCGATTTTGATCGGACATAAATCAGTTTGCGGTGAATTTCTCTCATTCCGCACGTACGGCGCGTTAAATCATCATTGACCTCATGTGGAGGACGAGGAGCTGCGGATTCGTCCACAAAGAGGGCAAAACGAGACACACACAAAGTCATCAGACTAACAAAGATTACTCATAATGGCTGGTGCTGCCGCGATTCGGCACGCCCGTAACATTACACGAGTTATTGCATCGCGGACGGGGAAACGTTTGAGAATCGTCGGCCGGCTGGCAAATTAATATCGGCGAAGAGATGTAAAAATGAAGAAAAAATCAAGCGAACGCGTTGTGCGCTATTAAAAACCGCATAATTATCTCTCTCTCTCTCTCTCTGGCTCTGAAAAAAGGTTATGTGTAAAAAATATGTTTATAAACAAAATGCATGAGTATGTATTATATGTAAAGGCAGTAATCGATATTGAAATGATTCTGTTGGGCTCATACTGGCAAGATAATATAGATTGGATGTAATCGGTTTTATATTTTATAAGTGGTGTTATTAGTTAATGGTGTATTGGTGGCATACAATAAGATAATTTATATTTTTCAATGGTGACAATTGCTATATACTCATACATATATTTTTATTATATAATATAAGGATATTTGTATTTAAATAAAAATGAATATTTTCAGTCTAAATATACAAGTAAGATTATATTATATTAGCACCCCTTGATTTTAATTAACTGATTATATAATCAATGGTCGTACCGAAATATTACTATTGATTCAATAGAAATTCTGGTATTTATTATATTTTTTGCGTGGTATAAAAATATATCAAGTAATTTTAATAAACGTGTTAAATTATTATTACAAGATAGAATGCATTTGTTCGATATTTTATTCTTAAGCACGTTTCAGAAAGTAAACAGTTACGCACAAACCTTTAAGGATTAGGAGTTTAAAGCGCACTAATACAAAATATGAGCTTGGTAAGCAATTTATTTTTCCAATAAAAAAAGCAACATGCATGATATTTTTACAAATATTATTTCGGGTTTTGAGACTGAATAAGTGTGACTTTACATATAAAATAGACGCCGGAAAAGTTGGTAGCAGTTTATTTAATTAGATATACATAAATGCAGGGCCTGAGAAAACAATGATTCCAGGCCTCATGAAAAAAAATTGTACTTTATATATTTTTTAAGATTGTAATATAATTTATTCAATAAATAAGAATAGGTACACTTTCTATGCTACAAATAAATATAAAAATAGCGACAAAAATTTGAATTAGGCATTACAAATATCTACTCATATTATTTATCTGATAATTAGTCGTGTTTTCTAAGCTGCTCAGTGTTGCTATATAGTAAATTTCCAGTCCAGCCCAAAAACGCTCAATTATCAAGCGTTTGTATTATTATTTTTATAACAATATTACGAGTGAGAATCAAATAAAGTACATCTAACCCAAATTTTGCCCAATAGAAGAGCGCAAAAAACAATTATCCCTTCTCAGAAGTCAAAAATCCACGTCAAAAGCAATAAAATCATGCCGTCGCCGTCGCAGTGGGAACGCTCGTTAACGAGCGTTCCCACTGCGACGGCGCCGACACGATTTTATTGCTTTTGACGTGAATTTTTGACTTCTGAGAAGTGATAATTGTTTTTTTGCGCTCTCCTATTGACCAAAATTCGGTTTGAATATACTTTTTCCATAGTAATATCGGTAGGGATAGCTATCATATTTTTAAATCATAGTGTAATAACGAAATGCAGACCAACTATGGAGCAATATGTGAGTTGCGATGGCTCTGTACTTATTCTTTCGCTTATTTTCCCTGAGAGATGAGTTGGCTTAATTTTAGAACTTTTATTAGGTTAGATTTAGGTTTTTTTGTTGGACGTTTCGCAACTGTCAAATTGAGTTTCATAGACATTTTAGGGCAGCATTATAGCGCCTCTCAGAAAAAGTATATTTTCGCTTGTAGAATTATATATCTATTGGTGAAAATGTATTTGCACTTTACTAGTGAAAATATAACTTTACCAAAAAATACACATTTACTGTAATATTTATACATCGGATGCAAATAAATAAGTATGTAAATATATAAATATATCACTACATAGCTAGGTTTTTGTTAAATTATAGTCTTGCTAGTAGAAATATATAGCTAATGGTGTAAATGTATTTGGACTAGTGAAAATATACCTTTACTAAAAAATATATATTTGCTTTAATACATCGAATGTAAATAAATAATGATTAGTATGTAAATATATATATTACTACATATAGATGAAATGAAATCATATAATTTTACTAGTACCTACCAGATAATTTATATTTTCACCGGTAAAAATATATTGTGAACAAGTACAGTTTTACTGATACTGAGCAGTGAAATTGTAAATCAAATATTTGACACATTTTAGCTGGCTAAGTTAATGAAAATATATTTATACTAGTGATTTATACTAGTTACTTTCGGCAATCGTTAACAAAGGAGTAGAGAGCAATAGCCCTTTTGCGCAGGGCAGAACGCATTGTCTATAGATCATATTTTCAACACAAAAAGGTAGTTTTTTCGGTACTTATAGATGGTCCGTGAAATATTAACAATTATTAGTGCAATTGGTAAATCTCAAGATCTCTCTTCGATTGTTAGGCCTTGCGTTCTAAAAGAGTTTGTATTTCTTGTCATAGTTTAGATTATTCGTTAGAATGACCTCAAAAATAATTTGCAAGATTTTAAAACTACCAAAAATAAAATAAATGCAGTAAAAATTCTAAAAATAAATTATAGTATTAAAACTAAAATTTATTGAAAGTTAATTTATTAAATTAGCGCACTGAAGTTTGTTGTATGGGCGTTGTTATAATTAACTATTGTCAAAGGTTGAATCGAATATACATAATTAAGTATATGTTTTAGTGTAATTAGTTTTTTGACTGTGTCTAATTACGCTAGTAATCTTCGTGGTAGGGAAGACGACACAAAATCAACGAAAACGTAAAAGGCAATCACAGAAAGTTTAATGAAAGGCCTTGTTCGCGCTTTGGTGTATAATTAAGCTCATGTCGAACAATGAAGATTTGTCATTCAATTTGTGTAATTATTGTTTGCGGCGCTTAATGGCCGCTAATTTAAGGCTTCGATGATTCTCCATGCAAATACGCTGACGGATTTCGTAGAAACGCCATTAGGAACAATTATCTTACGTATGTAAATTTCGATTATTTATTTTTTTCACAGTCGCCGTTTATCTCGACAATGATGTGCGTATGGGATACCGTTAGGTTAAAAAATATTTAATAAGATAAAAAAATTAATAAATTCTCATAGCGACTTTTAGCATCGGCTAAATATGTTCGAAAAAATAATTTCTCAAATTCACTTCGCAAAGTTGATTCAATCAATCTCAACTTCGACGAGAGAAATTTTGATTGGGTTCCGATGTACAAGGGAAAAAAATCACGCATAATCGAATCGAAACTTTGCCGGTTTGTTATTAATAATTTCGCTTCGGGAATTTTCGCCGTTATTGTTTAAAAAAATATGGCGGCAGCCTCTACATCCCCTGTATCGCGACCGCCCCCTCGGGGCTGGAAAATGTATGTGCATATTTATAAATGGCGTATTGACGACTCTCTCGGCGGGAGTTTATTGCGCGCAAAGTCAAAAGGAATCCGAAATGTTTCCCGGCGAAAATTGAACATAAAAAGCGTAATGAAAAAAGTTTTCCGGCGAGCAAAGGAAAATACAATATTCAAAATGAAAATCGATTCGAAGGAAATTTGGCTAATTCCTAGGGTCGCTTTTCGCGGCAAGGAAAAACGCCTCGGCGAACAACACGCATTCGGCCAAAATTTTTTTGCCCTAAATCTAAAATAAAGCGTTTTTTTCTCGTGGTCCTACTGATGTTATTGTTTCAGATTTCTCGATACTTTTAATTTCTTTGGAAAATAAATTTTACCCTAAATTGCTTGACAATTTTTGATAAATTTATATGCCTGGACTAGTCGAATAAAACAATACAGTAGAGTACGATCGGGATAAGGATTCCAGTTTGTTATTGTGTGCGTGAAATGTGTGGCTCAAAACAATTTCGCTCAAAATATTTTTTTTTTATTTAAAAAAAAAAATATGTTTATTTAACATATGAGCTTAGTTGAAAATTTCAAGGGACAATTAAAAATATATTATATAATAGAAGAAACCAGACATTGATGTCATTAATTAAATATTTGCAAAATTCAAAATCTTTCACTAGTCAAAAAAATAATGAAGTCTTTAGCTATTCTTCAAAAGCAAAAAGATATAAAATGGGAAAAGAAATTATTCGCAGATTGTTTAATGGCTCGACGACTCTATTAAATCATTAGAATCCATTGAATAAATTAAAAAATTATCATTGGCGCAACGATAAGAATAATAAATTTTTTAAGCCTTACAGAGGATAGTGTAAAAAAACCAACAACGTACGGATTAACGGAAAATAATTATAATATTATAATCCACAGGTAAGAAAACGAATAACTTACAGTGTATATTTGAAGCCTTGATATCAATTAACCCTGATATGCCCAAGAAATTTTCTCTTAAAATTTCATTTATAAATAAAAAACAGTGGCACGAGTTTAGTGACCTACCCATGGGACAGTGGGCATATCTAGGTTAAACCAAGATCAACACAAAATTATTTAAAATAAATCACTAGAGAAGATCGAACTTCTGTGCCACACTGCACTTTAATGACGAATACCAGCGTTGAGGAATCAGCGACTGTCCTTAAAAGAGAAAGCGAGACAACGAAGTACACGCTACATCGCTTCTCCCTCTCATATACATGTACACGCACACAATAACAAACCGGCATCCTTATCCCGAGCGTACTCTACACAGTTTTTTAATGCTTAGAATGTGCATAAAGAGTGTTCAGCTACTTGTGTATCACTTGCTACAACTATTTATTGGACCTCAACTCTTTCATTCCATCGTTTCTAAGCGGCACAAATATATGAAAAAATCACTAATACGGCGTTTGTTTAAGACACTCGAAGTGCAGATGTAGTACCCTAAACAAAAAAGTCAACATATGCTAAACCACGTTCTATATCTTAAAGTGAGACTAATGTGCTTAGCATTGTTCAGCGATTTTTCTAAACAATGCTTTCAACTCAAGGTCGAGCTTTTTTGGAAAATCTCAGAAAAACGTAATTCTGAATTATAGAAAATATTTCTTGAGATTCGAGATTTTATTTCCGAGGCAAATATGACGATTTGTAATTACTGAAAATGTCGTCAAACCGTGAAGTTTTTAGAATATATTAACATTTGTATAATACAATTTTCTCAAACAGAATAAAAAATATTTTTTATTCATCAAAATTAAATTATATTAAAGTTTTTAGGAATATGATTTATTAAAATTATAGTTTCTAATTTTCTAATATAATACTTTTTGTTAACTTTTAGCACAAAATATATCGAGATATTTGCACTAAAGATTTTTTGTGTAAGAGTCAAATATCACTCGACTAAGAAGATCCTTAAATAATATACAATAAATGAATAGTTTAAAAAGATTCGCATATTTACATAAGGTCCAATGTTCAAGGGTATAAAAACACAGAACTAAACAATCGGCAATAAGAAGGACTTTTCGGTGACCGTTGAAGATTGTGTCTGCACAAAAATTCCATTTATTTGCGCAAATTTCAAATTGATATTGATAATATTTATTATAAGCAGAAAAAATAAAATTAATTAAATATAAGATTTATATATAACAATATTGATTCCTGGAATTCCAAAAGTTCAAGAATTAGAATCTCTATTACACAAAGATAGTACAAAATATTTGAATACTAAACTACCCTAATTATATTTTAAATATTTTTATGCAACAATACAATATATTTAAGATAATTTTATGCAATATAACTAAAGTTTATTAGTAATACATTAGTGTATAAGTATATTTTGATAAACTGCATTGGTTTTGTGAAGATGGGGACAACGCATCCATTGGTTGCTTTACAAATGTGATGTCGTAACTTTATAGTTAATATATCATTACTATTAGATTGTAAAATTAGTAGAAGTTAAAACTCTTTTATTGTAGGAAATGAAATTTGTTAAATTAAACATAATTATTTCATCTGCTTTCAAAAAATAAATTTATTATTGACAAATCAAATCATACTATTTTGAAAAAATGTAAACACGCGGTGACATCATAGGTACATTAACGCACGCCATGGATAATAATATCACAAGCTCATCTACCTATCATGGTTCATATTAATTTTAATATGTTTAATCCATCCTCTCAAATTTCACAGCACGCTATATCAGCTGACGTCGCAAACGATGTAATGACACTCCAAAATCACGCGATGCGTAATAATTACAGCGTCATTCGTCCCCGTTATTACGCCAGGGCCGAATTAGCATAGGGTGTGGATTATGTAAATGTGCAAATATGTAATTTCGATATCAGATCCGGTTCACGTGTTGGCGCGTCGGCGTCATAATAATACTATGTACAGCACAGTCATGACAGCTTCATGCCTACTACCCGTTGTGCGAGTGATAATTAGCAATAGTTTTTTTCCTGTATTGTTTTAGTGATGACATAGCAATGGGACCGAAGCCACATGTCGAATGTTGGATTTTAATTGTAATTGCTCGCGATTACCCATCGTGCGTCATCGACCGTTGGTACCTGTAATTATGACCGAATAATGACAGGCCGATCTGGCTTTCGAAAAAATTAATATACAATTATAGACCCCGTTCTTAGCCGCGTACTGTGTAATTTTATGATTTTTTTATTCATTGTCGCCGTCTCTTTTTATGAGTGTGTGTCGCCCTTGCGACATATTGGCACCTCTGCTATGATTAAAATGGAATATTAAAAAAATCATTTGCTCTGAAATATATCGAGTCATGGATGAGTGCTGTTTTAAAAAAAACGATGACTTCATATTGATAAGTGGATCATGTTTTTGCCATTAGAAATATGAGACTTTTAATAATATTTTTTAGCCATAGAATATATGGAAATTATCGTTATGTTATTACATGGAACAATTTGTAAGACAATTGCCTTAGCATTCTAGCATGAATTTAAACGATCTGTAGCTCAAGAATATATGTTAAGTATTTGTGCATTTTAAAGTTATAAGACGGATTGGATATATAAAGATTACATAGTTTTTTTAAATTAATTTTTACATGCAGTTAATGTATAAAGCAAAAACATATTATTATTCTGATTTTATAAAATATTTCATAGTCTCAGTTTTTCAGGTCATATTATATTATTTTTTCATTAATAAGCTAAAAGTTTGAGTGAAAGAGATAAATATAAATAAGCACAGCACTAATAAAATAAAATTACATGTAACAAAATATGGTAAAAACTAATCTAAATTATTTATGAAAGAATTGTATAATGGTCACAAAACTAAAGATTAATGTCGCCAAATCGGAGCGGTTTTAATACCTCTTATCGAGGATTAAAAGCGAACTTGACCTCAACTTCAGAACTTTTATCTGTTATCTCCACTTTCCATTAAGCGGAGTTATATTAAGTCGATCAAGACTATCCTTAGAATAAATTTTGAAAATTTAATCCGCTCAATTAACAACTGAATTAATTGCAGGTAAAAAGGACAGAGATAAGTTTTATGAGTAACTCTAGGAATAAGGATTAGTATTAATAAAAAAAGGTTCATGAATATTGATTTTATGAATGTACATATATACACCCACATATGTATAGTGTTTTTTCTCGAGAATTTCTTGTGAAAAATGCAAAATAATGTTTTTATAAAATTAATAAGTTAACCAAATAAGTTACATTTAACGTCATGCCTGCAGTATTTAATGATTATTCAATTATTTAACTCAAAATATTAACTTAATAATAATTAAAATTGAATAATTGCATAAAATTATATCTTTATTAATTAATTTAATTTTTTAATTAAATAATTATAAATTCTTTACATTTATTGATTATCAGAATATTTAATTAAAAATATTTATATAAACATAGTTAAAATTAGTTAACTTTAATGTAATTACATCTGAAAAATAATTTTTAAAATCATTACTCGAGAAAGTTGAAAGTTTTTCGATAATTTTCATAAAATATTGTTTTGATTAAAAAATATATATTTAAATAGTTGACAACCGCTATTTTAAAAACAAGTAACTGTAATCCGCTAAACTGCATTTAGAGCAGGTAGTAGCGAAAGAGACAAGGATTTCCAATTAATACTACAAAAACATTGTTTGACAATATAAGTTTTATGACCAACTCTAGGAATAACGATTAGCAAACATTTAAGCATGGTTTTAAAAAAATGCAAAGACGAATGGATGAATAACGCAAAAAAATGCAATCTCAGAGTTTTTCCTGTTTCCAGTATTACAAAGATTCCTCGTTAGAAGGAAAAGATTTCATATAAATTATGAGTTAAAAGTATATTTACAAGAGCTGGACAAATCGAACTCAAATACCAGGATAATGACACTTGAGCATCTCTGGATGATATGTATTGAAAGGAAGATTATATGAATGTGAATAAAACAAGACTAGTCTAACCATTGTCTTTATATTAAGTTATAAGAACTGTTAACATTAATCTAGATTCCAACCCAATCCAATTAATTGTCAATTCTTCATTTACTAGTAAAACAAGTTTATTCGTAATGATATTTTTTCAGCCTCACTGATTTCGGTTTCCACGGATTGTAGATTTACCAAGCCAATACGTAAATCCAGGAATGCGCCTCTCGTCACATGCCTCCCAATTTCTACACCAGGGACCCGAAACCCCTGGACCCATCACAGCGAACAATAAGCGATTTTATTGGCGCGAAGTCATTTAAAGTCGGCACTTGACACTGTTCGGGATCGCCCGGGCAAAAAGCAACCTCCGGTCCGATGATTTACGGCCTTTTTTAATGGAACGGCCAATCGCGACTCCGTTTTACGGCCCGCTCACCCGCTTGCTCGGGGTGCGAAAGTATGGCTGGCCATTACGCGATTATCCACGCCGTTTTGACCGCATTTGTTTTGGCGAATAAACAACTTCTGCCGCTACTCTGGCCGCTTTTAATTTCGCTCACCGGAGATTTTAAGCACTCGTGCATAATCGATTTTCGGTTTACAACCGGTCCGAACTTTAACCTGGAGAGTGACGTCACGAGCCTAGTGGGGGTGACGTCACCGGTACCTCGCAGTCTGCGCGGGTTTTATGACCATCTGACGCTGACTGGCGGCGGATCTACTAAATCACGGGTAACGTTTTCTCATAATGCATGCCGGTCTTCAGTTCAGTGCAGAAGACCTTCACTAACTTTAGGCTAGACAAGACGCACATTTTTGGGTACATATATGTTGATTTATATATTACACACAACTATGCAATGCAAGGCAATATTATGACTTTTCTGTAATATAAGGCGAAATAGTGCTGAAATAGGTTAATACAATTTTTGATGGCGAATTTAATAAATTATTTTTTAGTTTTGTTTTATCAGATTGGTGATTTAGTAAGTACGCGTTTTTCAAACAAATGAAAATAAACAATACGTCTCGAAGTAAGGCCAAAAAAACAGAAGAGAGATCTCGGGAATCGACAATTGCGTTAAATATTTCAAATATTTCACGGACCACTTATTAGCACAGGTATCGAAAAACTAATCTTTGTGTGGAAAAGATACACGATAGACATGCGTGCTACCCTGCGCAAAATACTATTGTTATTATACTCCTTAATTAACGATCGCCGAATTTTCACATTTAATACGTAAAAACATTACGTAGCAATGCCAAAAGGCGATGCAATTTGGCCGCAAGCATTCTCATCTGCGATTCGCCAGAGTTGTCACAAACCAGAAATATAAAAAATGTGACACTTGGCCACAGAGAGGATATAGGAGGTGAGAAATTCTAATATCAGTTAAATATAATGATTTTAAAGCTAACAGCTATGTATTTATATAAATGATTCGCACAAATATTTCTGCGTATTAATGATTTTTATCGAATAGGAAAAATGTTTTTTTAAAAATAAATTTTAGATTAATTTATGCTTTAGCTCGGTTTTTTTGAGAAGGCAAGATGATTTTATTTTTTTCAAAATAAAGGGATTTTCCATGTCATGTAAAATAAATGTAATCTTCTAAATTTTTTTGCAACTTATATTTTCTATAATAAAAATGTAGTTATATTCGAACTTGTATTCTACAATTCGTGTTCGAATATAACTATAAAATCCGCATGAGCTTATTGCATATGTTTTAGGTTTTTGATTAAATTGCAAATTTTGTATTTAACCTGCAATAAAAAATAGTGCAGTCAATTTTTGCTAATTTTATTTACAGGATTTACGGCGATTTGTAGCTCCACATCATTATTATTATGTACATTAAAAAAAATTTGCTCAGGGCAGTTGAAAAAAAATATTTTTGAAGGACCAACCGCTTAAAGACTCGATATTCAACCATGCTTCTAACAATAATAATTGTTCTGATATTTTTTTGGACACTTGGTCCAGTCGGAAGAGGTTGTTCGTGACTGGGGGCGTGGAGTGGCCATCATTGTCTGTTTCGACGGCCAACGGTACGTGGATTCCGTAGATGCTTTCACCGTCGGGGGACTCGTGAAAAAGACGAAAGAATTCCTATCGGATGCACGAAACATAATCGGTGACAATGGAATAAGTAATGAAGTGTTATGCGTTAAGAGCCATTGTCGACGGGGCAACGTGTGAAACGCCTACTCTCCGACGAATTCCTCGACTTTGATGTGGACTGAGTAGTAATCTGGCGATTTTACGGTCTTTTCATGAGTTGAAAATGACCCAATATGGCATTTTCCGACACTAAAGAGCAAAAGGTCAGATCTCCACAAACATAGAGAAAGAGTAAGCAATAGATTTAGTGCATTTAAGCAATTTTAAATCACCAGGATATGAAAGAAGACGTATTTATGTCATTAAGGTGTCCAGGTTGTCCCTTGAAGAATTCTCGAAGGCAAGTTATTGTCATTAGATTTGAATAGCTATTATATAATTTAAAGCAGTCATCCCTCATGTTGATAAATTTAGATAAAAAAAGTTGTGGTTGCGACCTAAAAGGTGTCATAAGTCTAGCAAATATAAAAAATGTATGAATCACATTTATCTCAGCTCAAAAAATATATAGAAAAACGCTGTTCCTCTTTTCATTACGACACTCCCAACTTCGTTACCCACAGCTACTTTGGAAAGCGCTGATTTAAAGTATTGTTAAAGATAATACGCGCACTTCTGACCTTTTACAGTCCAATTTAATACTGCGCTCAGATTAAGAAAAACGCCTTCCAAGGCAAAGCGTCCAATAATTTCGCACATATTTCAATTGAAACGATCGCAACGGCAAAATTGTGCATCCCGTGAATGATTACCGTCGCGATTGTTACGATTCGAAACGAATTACTCGTGGGCAATAAGGGCCGGGCAAATGATTGAATCTCGTCGATGGGGATTAGATTGAATCGCTTTGAGCGTTACTTCTATCGCGCTCGGCAACAAAGAAAACGGGGAAAAAAGGGCGAACAAGACCGCGACGGTATAATTTTACCGCAAAATGACCGCCGCTCGGCGGACATTATCATCTTCGAAACGAAGAAACTGCGTGCGATTTTGTCAGGAAGTCGACAGATTGATGATCTGTTGAGGTGCAATCATAGATCATTTTATTTATTACCGTGTATTACATTTTTATAAATTGTATTAATAATTTCTACTGACCACAAATTGATTCGTTAGTTTCATATCGATGACCTTATATGAATACTTCCTAGCTCGTATTTTTTAACTATTAGGTGAAAGTTACCTAAAATGCCACTTTGATTTTATTCTATGAAAATCTTACGTCTTGAAAATAGTAAGTAATCATGAAAATGCATTTCAAGAAAATTTGAGAAATTAAAATATATGTTTTTTTGCATAGTTGGCAATTGTAGAATTCAATCAATTTGTTTTAAAAAATATGAATAATAAAATGAATACGAAATATTTTATAAAAATTTTCAAGAATTGACTAGCTCGATTCTAATCATGTTTTTAGGACAGATGTATTTTGTGTCAATGTCCTCAATATCGATTACTTTAACAGCATTTAATGTTGTTAAAGTAATCGATACTAAGCTATCCAAATTACAATTTTCTTAAAACAACATATCTAAAAAATGCTACATTATTAAAATACAGTTATTTTTGAAAAAGTATATACATGACAATAAAAGATTTATTCCATTATAGGTTAATCCATATTCTGGCATTTTATCAAAACGTTCACATTCCGACCGCTCACCGCAACGCGAACAAACTCCTCTCAAGAAACGAATAAGCAGTTGAATTATTGCGGCTGTGCCCAAATTACCATCAACGGAAATAAAGCATAAACAATACTGGCCGTGATTATTTTATTTAGCCAGCAGACATCGTGTTGTTGTATTACATGATGAACGGAGAATCGATCCCTCCTGCTCGCTGAACAAATTAAGGCTAAATGCGGCTGGCCGTGGGTAAGAAGGGCCGAGATTACACAGCCCTTTTGCTGTGAACGTATTCAATCGCAGGTGTCATTATTATATACGCGCCGATCCCAATTTTACGGCATTTCGATAGCAATTTCGATATTATCATCACGATTATGTTCGTATATATCATTCATTCCACGGTTAATGTTTCGTGAGCGTGATTAATATTAATACACGTGTCTGAAGCAAAAGAAATTACGAAATGTGAAGCTTTCGCAGCCTGAAGCTTTTTTGTAAAGATTATATATTTTTTTTATAATAACCTACATATGCTTTAAAGCTATGGTCAAATCGATAGTAGAACAAAGTCTATAAAAAACGTTTATTTTAATATTTATATAGGTTGATATATGTACCTACATACATAATAACCACAATAATGCAGTCAATAGTTGGTTGATATTTAGAACAGAGTTATAAATAATTACTTATAATGAAAGAAAACCTATAATTACTTTTGTAAAGTATAAAATTCGCACATGGTGTCTGGAAAATTATATAATTTTAATTCCAATCGAGCATCACAGATTATGTTTCTAAGAGTTTCCTAATCTCATGGATGAAAATCGTGATGATTATTTAAAATTGAGATCGTACATATAAAGTATTTAGATTTCTCTAATAATGGACTACTTCAGTGTTATCTTATATGTATGTACTTAAAATGTACTTAAATTAAATGAGAATAAAACTAAATGTATGTTTATTAATTATAAAAATGTGTTAGATAATAGTACCAAAATAGTAATAATTAGCTCTAGTATAGAAATAGTGGATAATATAAAATATTTAGGAGTAATTGTTGATACAAAATTAAATTTTAAAGAACATTGTAATTACATATTAAAAAAAATTAGTAGAAAAATAGGTTTATTATCTAGATTAAGAAATATATTAAGTATAAATACAAAAAAAATAATTTACAATAGTATAATATTGCCCCATTTTAATTATTGTGCAACACTATTAACACGTTAACTGCCATGGTGGCCATTATGGCCGGCACCTAAGGTTCGCGCAGGGCCATGGTGGCCACCTATGGCCGGCAAAAACTGAAAAGTAAAATGTTCCCGGGAAGCCGCCGCACACTTCCCCGCTTAGATTTTTATGCATGTATGGCCACCATGGCCTCTTCCAAACATTAGCAAGACAGAACATCCACATTGATGCTACTTTTTTTTTCAATGTGGCCACCATGGCCTCCACTGAACATATCCAAACACGAAAATTTAAAACTTTAATATTTTAATCGAACTCATTGGAATATTTATGTATATATATATAACAAATAATACTGTATAATATTTTGAAGCATATAGGTTTGAAAAAAATCATCATTGGCTAAAAATATTTATTTTCAAATTATGAAAGTAAAAACAAAAATTTTTTTTTTTGGTAACCGAAATTATACATATAGTAATAATACAATTTCAAAATAAAAAGATAAAAAAAAAAACACATAAACACAATAAAAATTGAATGAATAACATTTTATAAATTACATATTGTACATACATAGAATTATTATTTTTTTTGCATATTTTCGTCCATTAATTGTCACATTTAGTTTATAGCATCTAGCGCAAAAACGACGAACTTTAGCTGCTAGGCCATCTTTTTGTAGCATTTCGTGTCGTGTACTTCTTGGTGGTACTTGGTGGGATTTAGATGCCTGATTATCATTTTTACAGGTTAAATTTAATAATAATTGCTGTCTAAATTCGACAATTGATATTTTCTTTTTCGTCACCTCCATATACAGCAATCTTGAATTTACAACAGCTGTATTCAATAATAGTTCAATTGCAATTTTCCGGTACCATTTAACCGTTTTTCGTAAAGGGGTACAATATGCAGCCATTTGATCCGATAAGTCTACTGACGATTTCCCTCTATTATATTCTTCTACCATTTTTGGATTTTGTTTTATTATTTCTCTTCTAGTTTTTACGTCACAGTATTCATGTGTGTGCTTGGTGGAAAGAAGCATGACATCTCTGGTATCTTTCCATTTTACTATATTAATTCCTCTTTTATTTTGTTTAGCAGCAATTTCTCCTTTTTTCAGTTGCGCATTTGCGACATCTTTTGGGATACCTCTTCGATTGGATCGTAGAGTTCCCAATAAGTGTGAGTCTTCTGTTATTAATTTATTAGCTAGATCAATACTAGTATACCAGTTGTCTGTGCATATAGTATGACCTTTTTTAAATAACGGTTGACACAGTTCCATCACTACATTTGTAGGTACAGAACCAACAACATTCAACTGTTTGCCTGTATATATTTTCAGGCTGTATGTATATCCCGAGGACGTACATAATTTGAATATCTTGATTCCATATTTGTTCCTTTTATGCTTCATATATTGCCTGAAATCTATTCGTCCACGAAAAGGAACCAAACTTTCGTCGATGCAAACAGTTTCATGAGGGTTATAGTGTTTTTTAAAATTATTGGTTAACTCGTCAACCAGGTTGGATATTTTCCACAGCCGGTTTTCTGAATCGGAAGTGTTGTTGTCTGTGAAATGAAGCATTTTTAATAAGATCTCAAAGCGATTTCTGCTCATCACGTTTGGCGGAAATGTTTGCCGGAATGGAATTTCTTGACTCCAATATAGTTGAATGTTGGGTAGTTTTACTAGTCCCATAAACATAATGAGACCTAAAAATCTCTTCATTTCGTCTTTATCGGTATCAGTCCAGGCATGTAGTCGACTTGAAGGAGTTTGAGTTTTTCTTCTAATACCTGATAAATTGATTTAAGTTAGATAAGAGTATGTTTTCCGGCTGGGGATCAATCATCCATGATTATTCTAATTTGATCGCGCGACAGCAGGTATATATGTCTTCTCACCATACTTTAGGATACCCGTTGTATTCATAATCCACTTAAAAGGTTCAGGCACCATAGTCAGCGACTGTTGATAGATTTATGAAAGGCCTAATATAGTTTTATCGTGCAGTAGTAAAACACTGGTAAATATTCGAGGGCGCCATGGTGGCCACTAATGGCGGACACTTATTCTACAGAGCCATGGTGGCCATGGGTGGCGGACACCCCCAATAACACGTTACGCATGCATTTTTCAACCACTAACTAATTATTTATATCATTTATTATTATATATGCAATATCCAGTCAAAATTCGTTTTGGCCTGGACAGTATTTTTCAAAATTTTGGTTGGCAGTTAACGTGTTAAATATGTTAAATAAATTAGACAAACAAATGTTGCAAAAATTACAAAATAGGGCAATGAGAGTAATCTTAAATAAAAATAGATTAACTAATTGTAAAAGTATGATTGATAGATTAGAATGGTTGAATGTTCAAGAAATATTGAGTATGAATGTTTTAGTATTTATATATAAGTTAGAAAATAATATGTTACCAGAATATTTTAATAAGTATTTAATAAGAAATAAAGATGTACATAAATATAATACTAGAAATAGAGAAAATTTAAAGATAATTAAGTATAAGAAAACGAGTACGGCTAGGGGAGTTATGTACGGAGGTTTTGATTTATATAATAGTCTTCCAAGAGAAATCCGAAACAGCAAAAATATAACGGGTTTCATAAATGGAATAAAAAAACACATTCGTACATATAGAAATAAATTATAATATTAAGTCTTTATTATTGTATATTTTTATTTTTTCTTTCTGTTATGTATTTTTTATATATGTTTACTAAATTTGTTAGATGTAAAGATTAGCTATTAAGCTAAATAAATTAATAAAATAAAAAAAAGAATAAAAAAAAAGAAGCGAAGTACCATATTTTTATTTATACAATATTAAGTTACTTAATACTTATTATAAATAATAACCTAGCTTTGAATAATAAAATATATGAAATGCAATATGTATAATAAAAAGGTTATTTTCTGAGTAAAATTGCCTGCGAAAAGTAGTTTCAAATGAAATTGATCAATATTTGAAAAAAATTCAATTTACGATATTTTTGGAAGACGATAAAAATAAGATGTAATTTGAATGAATACGCATTTAATGAGTGATTGAGTGAATATATAATATCCATGATTCCATTCGAGCGTATCAAAACAGTTAAAAACCAACGACCGCAAAACGTCGTAAAACAATTTTCACAATTATTTAGACGGAAACGAATTAAAACTTAATATCGAAAAGGTGCACCGAATACGAATTGCGCAACGAAGAACATTGATCTGGAGCTACAATAAAAAATATTAATATCCAAATTCCATTATCGGAAAATCGATAAAAATTAACCGAGAGCATGGGATAATTTCTCCGGGCGGAAGACACGACCGGCTGCGGTTTGGACTCTCCGCGCGTCGATGTCTTTTCCACGCTCGAACAGAGTCAGTCGCTGTCCGATAATTATTCACCACCGTGTGATTCCATTGTGATACAGATGCTTTTGAAGGATTATCGAACACTGAGAGAGAGATGCGATTATCAAATGAGAAACGTGCGCGGGATGCTTTTGACGAAGCGTCACGCTCTTGGTACATGAACGCGGCAATTATGCGTTTTCGGAGCTTTCGCTCATTGTCCATAGCGACTGCGGGAAAAAAATTGTTCTTGCACGTAATTTTATATTCACAGGTCCATTGAGATGGATAATGAGCCATGTTATTATTTTTTTGGGTTATTTTAAGCGTTTGGAATATTTTATCTAAGCACGAAACATTTAAAAATGTAATATATAAAACATAGTTGTATTTTTACCAAAAGCTTTATGGATACAAAAAATATTTTTAGGAATCGTATTGAACCGTTTCCAAGCTTTGGTCTACAGAAAGGATATTCACTTTTTAATATTGGAATTTGTGACGATTAGAATCGATGTTATGTTAATTTATAATTAATCAACTAAAAGTTTTACACTACTGCTGACCAAATATTTTTGTATTATTTTTGGAGATAAAAAATAATCAATTTTGTACTAAAATAAAACATTATCCAAAAATAAAAAAATCAGTTACGTACCAATCTTAAATTTTTGTCTAATTTGTTAGTACATATAAAGCAGAAAGAGAAGAGAAAAAAGGGGATAAAAATTTGTGTCATTTTAATCATGTTTTTAATTTTTAACTGTAGTTCATGTACATATACCTAATAATACACTGTATTACCTAAAAAATATGAAAAGCAAGTGTTGAAATTTTTATTATTATTTTTAAAATTTCAAGTTGAAAATATATATTGTATAAAATAAATCTCAAAATAAATTAAATGTAGAAATAATGATGATAATAAATATCGGAATCTAGCTAAATATATTGTGTAGTTTAAGCAACTGGTAAAAGGGAAAAAAAATCGAAAACTGAGAAATGCTCTGTCTACTTTAAAACCAAGCGAAATTTTCAGTTGCAAATGATGTAATAACTAAAACACGCACTCTTATGGCTAATTCAATGTTAGATGTGTTTTTTAAACATTATTTTAAAATAAATTTTATAGACTCTTGTAGTTAAGATTTTAAGGCTTATAAAATATACATATGTATGTTAATATGAATCTGCATATTTTTTATTGTTCTAGAAATATATAAAATGAGCAATGACTATCTCAAGAATTCATGAGAAATACATACGTTGTAAAATTAAATTTTAAAAGAAATGAAAATGTATTAAAATTAAAAACAATACCATTTACAGTCAGAGAATTAAATAAGTAAATAAATCTACTTTTCTGGATGTTTAAAAATTAGTGTAAAATATTTTTATCAGCAACAATTAAATTAAAAAAGCTTCAAATTTAAATTGAAACTAAAAGTGGCAAACTTTTATAGATAAAAATATTATTTTTTAAAGCTCACATACAAAATTTTTAAATTACAAAGCATTGAAAATACTATTGCTCCTTATAAATATATATGTAGGTGTGCCAGTCAGAGTTTTCAACTTTAACTATAACAAAAAGCAAATTGTAAAAGAGACTGCAGCTTGAACACGACTGAAGTTCAGGCTATGTAATATAATACAAAGATTTGATGAGCTTTCAAAACTTAATCAAAGCCAAACTTCACAAAAATAAGTTATAATATTATAAATGTGCTTTGTGTCATTAAAATATAATTTTATTGTAACAGTTATTTGTATATGTATTTTTATTTATTATATATTTGCTAGTCATGTAAAACCAAAATGGTCAAGAAACACACTATAAAGTCTATATATACATGTATTTAATAAAAGCGCTATATTTATTTTATATTATGTTTAGTGAATAAATAATAAAAAATGTCTGATCACAAATTTGTTTATGTATGTAAACTATTATATTATATAAAAAATTGCAGTAAAAAGATATTCTATAAAAAACTATCCGTCTGAAAAGTTTAAGAAACGCAGTTTAAAATGCACCTTTAAATGTTGTGTGATTTTTTTACAGGTACATACATTTAACTGGTATGTATATTAAAAATTTTGACACTTTTAAATTTCTGAAAACATAAGTTTATGATATACGTATATGTGTAAAAATTACTATTATAGATATAAATGTAAAAATATTATAATAATTGCATTATTAAATAACTAAAGAAAGAAATAACGGAATACTAACAGCCTTAACAAATGTACAATAAGATCCTCCATAATTAAATAATTATTATATATATCATGTATTTTTATACATTGCTTAAAATATACACATATATTTTTTGTTGAATATAAGAGTAGCTCAAAATTAGAATTTTATTACATAATATTTACGACTTCGATCTAAATTAATTATCACGATATTGATCTGTGGAACTGAGAAAATCTAGGTAAACTTAATCTGTGATGATCGATTGAAATAATCTCCCAGATCTCCCAGAGACGATAGAAATTAAAAAAACATTAAGATCCATATGGGATTCGAATCCAGTTCTTTCAGGTCAATAGTCTATCGTGCTGGTTATTAAATTATAGTAGACTTGTACATGAAGAAATTAAAAATGGATACTTCGATTTTAAATCATTTTTAAAAAGAAGAAAAAATCTAGATTTTACAGGAGCTTTATATTGAATTTGTGTTGTAAATACAAATATATTTATTATTATATAAATATTGTAATATTTGCAAATATTTTTTATAAGCGGAAACACGCAGAAGGAAACCATATATTATGCAAAACTAAACAACCTGTTACGGTCGACTGGACGCGTCAACGTTTCATTTTATTTTATCGTTTTCATATTGCGCTTTTTTATTTCTATGTAGTATTATAGTCATTGAAGCTTTACTCGTTTATGGAGTGTAATCTGTAAACAATCGGTGATAATAGCAAGAATTAAAATGATCAAATCAACTATATTGAGAGATCTAAATTAAAAAAAGCACCAGTGAATGACTTCATTACAGGAAAATTACTGAAAGAACTGCCAGGTATGAAACACACTACATATCTATTTATTGCCATACTAAGAGTAGCATACTTCCCGGACGAATGAAAATTTGCAGAAAGAATATTGATACCAAAATCGGGAAAAACATAGAACAATCAAATTGAAAATCTTCGAAAAATATTAGAGCATAAAAAACATTATTCCTAAACATCAATTTGGATTTAAGGAGGATCTATCAACTATACACAGTATCGTTAATAAAATATATAAAGACCTTTATATATTTTAAACTATGGTGTTCTTCAACATTTTTGGACATTTTTCATGATTTTTATATAAAATAAAAAATAACATTTCTCATCAATTTATTTAATATAAAAGTAATTAAACAGCAATAGTAATTTTTTCATTAAGCATGGGTAGGAACGAACAACTCTTTTTTTTGCGTTTCCCAGGGAAGCGTGCTTAGACCAGTCATATCTATTCTATACTGCAAATCTCCCAAAGACCAAACATATCATGGTGGCTACATTTCTGAAATCTGTGTATGTAACATTCTCCGTAAGGAGTTCCATATGTGAATTGCCCGCCAGTATCGCTAGAACTTACCATAGGTAAATAACGTGAAGTATCTTAGGAAACAATTAGACAGAAAACTGACCTGGTAGAAAAATATTTTCAACTAAATAAAATAACTAGGCATCAAGCTAATAAACATTAAAATGCACGTTGTTTGACTTGCATTTTAAAAAACAAATTTATTTCAAAGTTAAAAAAACTTCGGTATTGTATGTATTTTGAACATCAGTTAAGCAGAGGCATAACGCACTCCAAGAAAAAAATGGAATAAAGTCGGACACGATCCTTCGAAAAAGGCAATTCTCGTTCGGTCGGTGTTAATTTTTTAACGGGTACCTCCTCGGGCAAGGAAAGTTATTATCCTGCGAGTAATAAAGGCAAACTTTTTTGGTTTTGGCAAACGTTTTATTGTTTGCGATTCGTTCTTTTCATGGCGAGTTTTCAACGCAAACCATATCATTTGCATGCCGTTCGCAACCTTTTTTCGAGCACGTACTACAACAGAGGGGTTTTATTGGTTATTTCGGCGCGTCATCTTCGAAACGAGGGAAGCGTGTTATTAGCAAGGATTAACCAATTAAAAGGCAACCGATATGCTACTAAGGTAAGAACGTTTGCGTGCAACCAATTTTACAAAAAAATGCAAGCCATTAATGACACGCCAAAATAAAAGCCGGGCCTTTATGGCGCTAACCAAAGATCAATCTCAACATCGAAATATCTCAAAATTTGAAATAAAAAAATAACTAGACTAAATATAAAATAATTACATTTTCACATCTTCTAACTACATATAAATAAGTAAGTTGTATATTATGTTATACTCGTAAACATATAGTAGTACTGAAAATAATTGGATGTTCAATTTATTTAGTGAACCTCATTTTTTTTATCTATTTTACGATCACGTTCGTTTTATTGTTTCAAATTAATATCAATTTGGATAATCATACGCACTCCTAAATTATTTTATTGGCCTAATCCCGTGATTTTTGATTTAAGTATTGTATAAATATTGATAACTGGAATTAAACTATAAATATTATATTACGCAACAACTGTTATAAAATAATATTATTTATTACTTAATTCAGATATACATACTTGACCTTGCTTGAGATACATAATATTCGAATTGGCCGTAAATTAACTAAATAATTTTATTAAACGAGCTTAAAGTACTTATTTAATAAAAGCTTTTACATTAATGTAATTAAAGCTTTGTTAATAAAAGCATCTAAAACTAAGAGGATAATGTATTTAATAGACGCTTTTCTACTAGAGCAATTATACTTGAAAAAATTGAATTGCTATTTATATATTTTTAGAGTCCTTACATTTGAGCAAAATTTTTTATTTTAAATTGTATTTTGCTTTTATCCTTTTTTAGATTTTTTTTAATAAGTTATTAGGTAAGTACAAATCGATATGGTGCTTATTAAAAACGCCTATAAAGGAGCACACATAATTATTTATATATTTTTTGCGCCGTTTTATAAGATATAACTACACAGCTACCCGCTTGATAAATGTTTATGTCCAGTGCAAACTCTAAATAGGCACTAAAACGTAATCGCACCTCGTGCCAAATTGCCAACTATTTATCCTCGCGGGTTTATTAGTGGCATTCCGACAATTAGAATACTCGGCGCTTCTGTTCGACCGGAAAAAATACGCATCGGAATTCCGACAAAAAACGCAGTGTATAGACTCGAAAAAAGTTAAAAAAGGTTCTACACATAGTGAAACATCTGGACATTCATTCACGGTCCACGTATGCTGTGTCGGACGAGGATAGCTATTGAATGGACCAATCAGCTGATGCTTCTGCTCGTGATCCGATCTTCCGAATCGGATTCCTGCCCATCTGCATCTGAAAAGTCAATTTGTACTTCCTATTTTAAAAGAGAATTACATCGAATTAACGATTTGATTGATTTTTTACTGGTACACTCTTTTAAAATACTTAAAATGGCAATCTCATTACAAGCAAACGATGGTGTCGAATCGCGGCTTCAAAAACGTTAATAAGATTTAAAGAAGGTAGGTATTGTTCTACCGGTTTCTTTTGGGGACCAAACTTTGACGGTTTTTTATCCCTTATATAAATTAACGCTCTATGCGGAACGAACTTTTAATACCCCGTCTCTCTGTTCGTGAGCCTTTTTAACGAACGGCGGGGTTATAATAATTATTTTTTATTAGTAAAAAATATACGCATATATGAAAGAGGATATAATTAAAACATTCGTCACGTAATAAAATTTTGAATAGGTGTATGCTATAATAGAATATTCAATATACGAATCATTAAAAATCTATAAATAAAAGTTACGATATTTAAATTTATCATAGATAATTATACTCACTGGTCTAAGTTAAAAAAATTATCCAGTAAAAGTACATTTATAAAAATATCATAAAGCGAATTATAATTAGTAAGAGAAACATATATAATAATCATTATATAAAAATAATATAATAACTATGCATTATAGATGAAATCATTTATATAAGACTTTTTTATAGATGCAAAATAAAGTAATAAAATGTTATTTAAAAATTGCTTTAGTAAATTAAATATGTATTATTTTGTAGATTATTAAAAATATGCAGATTTAATATTGATTTACGGTGTAAAATTATGTATATTAAAATTCTAAAATAAAATTTCTTTTAAAATGTGATTAAAGTTTTAAATGATTAAGTTAAAGGCCTGTATTTATATTATATATTTATTTGGTCGGCCATTTGATTTGGTTTTGGTCAGAAATTAAATTAAATAATTAGTAATGGTCATTAAATGTAATAAACGGTTGGTTGTTAATCGTTCAGTAATTATTTTTAACAGTCAGTAATTATTTAGTATCTGTGTTACAAATTAAAATGTTATGTTTTTAAGTTAAATAGTTAGTTATATTTTCATTGAATGTTGGTATCTTAACAAATAATTTTGCATTATAAAAATGGCTTCTTTAAAATAGAATGTTACATTATTATAAATATTCCGTTAAATCATTTTTATTTTATTTTATAATCAATAGATGTCACTTTGCAGTTGGCCGATAGCGCATTTTTTAAAATAAAAATTCGAGTCTGTTGCCGTGGCTCGAACTCGCGGTCTCTTGGATACCAGGTAAGACCGTATGGCGTATGGACTACGCTATTCAGACAAAAACATATTAATTTTTATACAAAAATCACATTTATGATGCTTTAATTAATATATATAAAAATAGTTTTAGTTATTTAAAAAGTTACTGACCATTTAATATAATTAACTGAACATATTGTTAATATTACTGAACGATAAATTTAAAATATTAATAAAAAAAAAATATTAGTTGTAAAAAATTAAATATATATTACTTAAAAGTTAAAAATATGAAATTCGTATTTTTAAAACTAAGAAAATAGGTATTAATATTTTATTTTATTGACCAAGCAAATCGTTTTTCATATAGTAAAAATTTGATTTTATTTAATTTTTACAATATTACCTTATTAGTAATAAAATATATATTAAAAAGTTAGTCGGGAGTAAAATAATAAATATTTTTATTAATGGTTTGTATGTTAATAAAAAAATTTCATAAATTTATAAATACATGTATAAATAACAAATTATATCCATTTTTTATAAAATACAACAATATTATTCTTTCGTTTGAGATGAGTTTAAATAGTAACTATTTATAATCACTTAGTACTTTTAAATTGAATAAACTATGACAAATCAATTATATTTTTCATGGGTGATGCAGATATAGAACTATAGGTTAATTTATAAAACTTTCGTGTACTCTGCGTACTTTTTCAGAAGCTGAATTCTACAATAAACTGCGTTAAAAAACATTTTACAGGATCTTACGAAAAACAATAACTGGAAAACATATAAACAAGTCAAAGTTATGTGAAGTGGCACACTTAAAATTAGCCCGATAATGTTTTATTAAAAGCTTTTGTTGCTGTTATTAAAATATTATACTAGTGATGGTTTTTCTGTAGTGATTTTAAAACACAACAATCTCAGTCAAAAATAATGTTTCTTTTCGACGAGGAATTTAAAAGTTTCTCGATATTTCTCATAAAATTTTGTTTTGTATTTATTATTTATAAAATATTTTATACCCACTATAATTAAGAAAACAAGTCTGATAAATTCACAAATGCATTCAGAGCAGGTAGTAAGATAAGAGAGTTTTTCAAAAAATACTCCGAGGATATTGTTTGACAATATAAAATTTATGACCAACTCTAGGAATTACGATAAATATACATTTCGTTCCGACTTTTTTACCGGTCAATAAAAAATTGGAAATGTAAGAATCAATGACTTAAGACTGATTAAATTGTTAAGTCCTTGGCAAATGTATTATAAATGTTAAATAAATCTATGATATATGAAGAAATATGAGGAAAAATTGAAATTTTATATCGTGACAATTATAATAATAATTTAAATAAATTAATAATGAAATATATATGTACTCATATGAAATAAATAATACATGTTTTACGGTTCTTTGCGTTCGTTCATATTTTAATTATTAATTATAATATATATTATATGCAAAAAATTACTAGTACAAATTGTTGAAGATATAAGTAAAACCATTTTTAACTACAAAGATATATACTGCAATAATATAAATACAAACTGTCAGGCCCGGCGTGAATATAAGGCGAGCGAGGCTCCGCGAGATTTTTTTTTGAATACTCAAAATCAAACACATCAAAAGAAATAAAATCGTGCCGTCGTAGTGGTAACGCTTCATCATTCATACTACGACGGCGACGATAGTATATTACGATTTCTAATAAGTACATCAAAACCAACTTTTGACCAATAGAAAAGCGCAAAAACAATTATAATTTCTCGGAAGTCAAAAATCCACGTCAAAAGCAATAAAATCGTGCCGTCGTGCCAAGTCCAAGTTTCTCGAAAATTATTTTTTTTGATTAAAATTTTTCAACAATTTTGGAAAAATTTACTGTTTTTCAAGAAATGGAAAACACAGAGAAACACTGGTCACATCTATTGCGAACTTTATAAATTAATAGTATTGATTATGTTAAAGCATGAAAGTCGGCAAATGCATTGCAGATTCTTAACACGGATCGAAAGTAATTCTCTAATAATAATAGAAAAACAAATCTCAAAATGTATTTATGACATTAGTCGTACGTCGACCTTCCATCATCGAATCGCATCAACCACAAACATATCAAACATGCACACACATTACATCACACGTATCGCAATTAAAATAAAATAATGACACTCTACACACACACATGTAAAAAAAATCATCATCATGAAATAATAACCTCACACAGCATCATCGGTTGGTTCTTTTTGTCGGCCGGTGTATTGTTGTGTGCGATTGAGGCCCCGGCGCGTACAAAAAACGTCGGTAGCAATGTGAAGTAATTAAACGGCGGCTACCACGCGAGAGGAGGCCCCGAGACGAACATCAAACACACACATATATACACAGAGAGAATACAAAAAGCGACCCCGAAAAACCGGCACGATTCATTAACGACCTCGGTAGCTACCGGAGAGGGACTTTAGTACTGCTTTGGTATCGAGGCGGTAGGAGTTCTCGAGATGCCTGTGCGCGCGGAAGCCGTGGAAGATGACGCGCTCTGCGTGAAGAATCTTCCGAGATGAGATGAGGAGATGGGTTAAAAGAAATAATTATGAAATTAGGTTAGGAAATGGTTAGCTAAGAAAGATGTAAGAAATATTTATGTAGCAATAGGTGTTAGTCTAATGCATTACAAAAGGGTAAACACAATCAACAACTATTAAATAAGTAGTGAGAGACCAGATTGACATCTGTATTAATTAAAAACTATTATTACAGCTTATGCACGACATTTTTGTTTTAATTAATCAACATGATATTCTTTCGTGACATAAGGAAAATCTAGGCAAACCTAATATGTGATGATCGGTAAGAATTACTTACTCCGATCTACCAGACAAGATATAAATTGAAAAATACTAAGATTTAAACCCAGGCCTTTCAGCTATTAGTCACCGACATATACCACTAGTATTTAGGGGTCTCTGGCCAATAATTCAATTATTCGAATTATATATTCGAATATTTGATGGAATACTCGTAAAATATTCGTGTATACTATCTCGAATAAAATTTGAAAATAAAAGAATTTGTAAAGTAGTCATTGTTTCACTCAATATACCCGAGTGACTAGTGCCGATCCAAAATACATGGTCAATTATGCGCCTTTATTTTTTTTTTCGAAGTGCGAGACAATGAGATGCCAATTTTCAACGAAAAAAATGATTTTACGCCTAGTACATTTGCGAATATGTTTATCGGCGTATCTACTATGACCGAAATTCGCAGAATTCATTCGTTGAACGAAACAAAATATTTGAAAGGCCCGCCTTTATTATCGTTCAACGCTTATCTCAAAAACAGGTATGCGTCGCAAATTTGTTGTGTAAAGACAAAAATATTTTATAAGTTCAATAATTTGATCGCGATTAATTTATTTCTAGTTATTTAATTTATATGCAAATTCGCACAAAACAAACGTCGATACGGATCTGTTCTTTATGTACATATATCAAATTCGTTTCAAACATAGCTATTGTAAATATATACAATAAATTTGAGAAATTTTGCCGTAATAATTAAATCGCAGCTGATCTTAATTCTTGTGATTTAAAAAACCTCAAATGACGACCCTGATCAAAAAGAATGTAAAAATAAATTAACCATTTTAATTTTTGACGCCCTCACTAAACAGAAATTAGAACAGATTTGTGTTAAGCATATTTTATAAAACTCAAAAAGTTAAACGGTTATGAAAGTAATTAATGGTATTTATTTTTTTGATTAAATATTATTTTACAGGCCATTAATTTATTTTTTATTAATTAGTTAAATATTATACAATAAGATCGGTAAAAACCGAGAAAACAATTACGAATATATTCGAATATTCGAATACTTCATCCATTTTTTATTCAATATAGTTGAAAAATAAAAATAATTAAGAACCTTAATGGTGGTGATGGAATTGGTGATTTCGACCGATTATTTCATATTGTTTTGCATGGATTTTTCTAATTTCAGGGAGTAATATCGTGATGATGGATTAAAACTACTGATTAAATACGCAATTTGATAGTTGCGAATCGTCCAAATCTAGCCTAAGTTAGGTTTAGGATTGAACTGCAAATGAACGTTCTGAAATTGTCAAACTAAGTTCCGACAACAGTTCTGAGCATCATCTAATTTCACTAGCACCTACCAGTTAAATTAAATTTTGAAGAAATATATACAATATATCTACCAGTGGCGTACGGTGGGTGTTAATATTGGGTGTGCTATAAAAAATAAAAAAAAAGTACATTTTTTCATTTTTATTGGCCGAGGTTTTGGCATGCCTAAGCTGCCTTACAGCTTTTTCCCATATATAAATAAATAAATAAACATCAAACCTAATCTAAAATATTATTATATAAAAATATCAAATTTCCAATAAACATAAAATTATAATTATTTATATATAAAATCTAATCTTCTTTCTTTGATCATAAATTTTTCTATCACGCTGTCATAAAAAGTGCTCTTCTTTTTAATATCCATAAGGATCCCTTTTTCTATTGAAATCAAGCTAAGGCCACATAGCCTTTCTTGGCCTTGGGTACTTCGATAACAATTATTAATTCGTTTCAGAGCAGAAAATGAACGTTCTGCTGAAGCAGTACTGCTTGGAAGAGTTATTATTAGTTTGCCTAATTTGTCTATTTCCTGAAAACCTGACTCAAGATTATTTGTGTTCATAAATTGTACAAGCTCATGAACAGATTTCTCTGCAAATTCAGGCAAATGATAAAGAACAGCAAGCTCATTTTTTAAACTTATATAATCAAATAATGTTCCATAGAATTGTTGCAGTTTGGTAAGTAATTCATTTGGAAATTTTCCTTAATATTGCTCATATTTTTCTTTCTCCAGAAAGTGAAAATATTCCAATTTGGACATTGAAGAAAAACGGTTTTCAATTTGCTTACATATATTATCAACTATTGTATTAAATAGTTGGCAAAACGCGTGCTTTTCTTCAACAAGCAAATCATTACTCAGTCTTGGATAATTTTCTTCCGTTACATAAGAATCCTATAATGTTTCATAATTATTTACCTGTTCATGTCTGAGTTGTTGCAAAATTTCGGTAACTTTCTTACAGCAATATAATATGTCAAAAGATTTGGATTGTAAAATGTTGTATAACACATCAGTTTTTCCAAAAAGGTTTGAAAATATGTGGAGAAGTTTTCTTGTTTCAAAATCTTCCAAAAAGCTAAGAAAACCTCGTGCTTTTATTACAGTGTCGGGGTCCCATAGTTCACAATTTTTCACGACGTCTCGAAAAAAGTCCGTAAATTCATTTCTGTATTTTTGCACTGTGTTACTTAACCGTGATGTGTAATTCCATCTTGTAGGTGTAACAGAAGGAAGTCTTCTACCTACAAACTCTTGTAAAGCATTTATTCGTTTGGAAGATTTCGAAAAGAATGCAGACAATCCATTTAAAATTTGAAAGAATGATTTGCACACTTTTATATTGGAAAGACCTTGTTGTAATGTTAAATTCAACATATGAGCATAGCAGTGTGTAAAAATGGCGAATGGATAAACTTCGAGTACTTTGGCTTGCAAACCATAAATAAATTGGGAAGAGGTGGACGTGGTTTGCCAATTTTGATTATCTTCAATTTAATTTCATAACTTCTTTTTGAAAATGGATTATTCAGAATATCTTCAACAGTATTCTTCATCATTATTGGGGTAAATAAAAAAATAAAATCTAGAATAGAAAATTAAATATTGATCATATGTAAATAAGATAATAAACTATTTTACGCCATAATATAAAAAATGAGTGACCTGTTATTGTGATATAGTGTAATAAAAAAGCAGCGACGGACGCAAGAGTTTTTGAAGTACGCGCACCAAATTCGAGACCAATTTTACTACTGAGCGCTGCCAGCCGACAGATCGACTTCAGCCGTTAAATCTCGGAACAATTTACTTTAGTCGGCGGCCGCGCGCAAGGTCGGCGCGTTATATGTGTTGTTCCAAAACGATCGCTCGCGCGGAAACGTTCAGAGCGAATGACAAATACCAATGCATACTATACACTGCATATTAAATTTTTATAATTTTACATACTACTGTATGCAAAATGATGTCGTTTTATGCCCTAAATTTTCTAAATTTCTAAATTTATATTTTAGATGGTTTTGCGGGTGTGCGCCGCACACCTAGCACACCCTGAATATACGCCCCTGATATCTACAAGTGAAAATTAATTTGATGATAATTTCAAAGAAACGCCAGCGAAAATATAGCATCAGTGGTAATATAATACAAATATTTGATGAATAAGAAATCATGTATTGTAAAACACAGCGCCAGAAAAAGAAGTCAAGATATCTTTAAATCTGTTTGAATTGACCGTTAGCGCATGTCTTCAAAATAGCAGTGAGCATTAATGTTTTTATTTCAAAGTCAGATTTAGCACATTTTTTGTCTCAAGAGCAAAAAAAATACGTTAAGGCAATTAATTACAAATATTAACTTCTTCATTACATATTTTTTTCTATACAAATTACATTTATAAATAATGATTTTATCATTATTTATTTCTGCTTCTACTATTTATTATTAAAGAATATGCCTGTTATATAAACTTTATCGCCAAACATATGTATATATATGTTATATATTTCTTATGAATATGATTGATTCCATATGCATCTATATCAGACATTCATAAAAAGGGGGAATTATGTCTTTCGACATTCTTATGTAAAAATTCATCCGGAAGCAAAATAATTTACAGCTGAAAGCGTCATTAGTGATTGATTATACACCATTTATCATCTTGAAAACTCGCAGCTTCTTAAAAAGCGGCGTTTGTTCATCTCGACATAACGGATGTAATTCGGCTGATAAATCAGCGCATTTTTTCAGTTCCATAACGAGACGATTCGCATTAAAATTTTTGATTTATGAACAAATTAAATTTATTACATTATATTTATACATTCAAAGCATTGTTACAAAATACATAAAAAAAGACATTAAAATTATCACCGTGATTTAGTAGAAAGTTTTCAGCAACAATGAATTTAACGCGTTTTACTTTTATTCTCTCGCTCGGGAACGTATTAAATTTTATTTTTATTTTTTCAGTTCGTGCGCTTTATTTTGCGGTGTGTCGTTAAAAAAATTAATTAAGAGGCCCTTTTGAGACAATAGATATTTCGGTAGTGGAGAGAACAATGGGCGGCAACAGAAAAGGTGAAAGCCAACAAAAAGGACGATGATATGGCGAAGATCATCAGCGTATATTATGGCCGTTGATTAATGATTTCATATTTTTGGACCTCCGGAGACGGGGGCCAAAGTGAGTGCCACAAAAGCGGGACTCATCACCGCGTTTAATTATATAATTACGAGGCTTAATTATATACGGAATGGTAGTCGTTTTCGTCTCAGCGATCGGCGGATGAAAGAGATGTGTGTAATTAAAAAAAAAACTAATACGCGAGATGATAATTAATAATCTATGATGCGGCCCCGGCTCTAGGATTAGAGGCACAAATTCCTTTTGGAGGCAATAACACTTAAATACGCGCGTGAAATTATTTAACGGTGTCTTGTTTCGAGGCCGTAATGTATCCGACTGTAGGAAATGTATGTAATGGAAAGAATATCGGTTCAAGGCCTAGATGTGAGTGAAGCTTTGCTACTGGATTTGAATAAACGTTTGAGATATGCGAGTAATTTGCGATGTACAAAAAATCTATTGTAGTATAATCGAAATATATTGTGCTGATGTATATAATGGAACTAAAACAAATATTATTAATCTGATGTCAACGTTTTTTAATCGCGAGAGTATTACCGAATATATTTTCAAATACTATTTTATACCAAAATTTTGAGGATAGATTAAACACAACAGGATTTTTTTTACATATTGAATTATAAAAAAGATTGTCGTGATTTAATAATATCTGGAAGTCGTTATCGGTAGCATAAAAAAATGATCTTATAGATGGAAAAAACTAGCAAAGCTTCAGTGTAATTTAACATACACATACATTTACATAATTATTTTATCTTTGCATAGCAAAAAATATATTCCTGGAAAATGAAAATATCCAATTGAATTTAACATTAAATTAAAATATTATTCCTTTGAACATTTTTATATTATAATTATGTACACTGTATATCTTTTATTACAGTTTTTTTGTAGCACCATAACAATACCTCGGCAGAAAGTAATATCGCGTTTTACATATACGCAGTGGGTATATAAATACACACAGGCGCGTTGTAAAAACGATATTCGCTTCACTCTGAATCGTATTAAAGCAGGCTACTGGGATTACGCCTGAAAATTATTAATACATTAAAATATAAACACGCGTATACACATACGTGCACGGATACTGGGTCCAACAAGGCCGGTCGGGTTTCCGAGGAATCGGACGCTGGACACGGTCGGTGTGGTGTGGAATTAATGAGAACGCTCAGATTAAAATAAGGACCTTTAGAGCCGAGGTCGAAATTTTCATATTTAAAACGAACACAACAAACAACGCCAGAGTTCACACGCATCGAGCTAAAACTCAGCCCAGAGGCTGTAAAATAAGATCAAGTGATGTGCACAGAGATATCATGGAAAACTTATATCCGATGGGTGCATGAATGTATGTTCGATATAACATATTTATGATTTATATATTTAAATGCAAACGTTGAAGAAATACTGGTGTGGAAAATGCGTTTGTGATGATGTCACCCTGTGTTTACGTTCGAAATTTAAATATATAAAATAAATGTGTTAGGGCTTCAACCAACACCAGTCATTCTAAAGACCGTTTCGAACAACGAAAGGAGAGATCAAAAGTCAAGACATACACAGAGATTTCGTGACCTTACAGTTTAAAATTAGAAATATTTCATTGACCACTTAATAGCACATCCATTCTAAGACGTTAAAAACCTATAAATATAGCTAAAAAGTACTGTTTGTTTTAAAATTATCTGCCATAGA
Source organism: Plectrocnemia conspersa (assembly GCF_051122295.1). Taxonomy (NCBI): domain Eukaryota; kingdom Metazoa; phylum Arthropoda; class Insecta; order Trichoptera; family Polycentropodidae; genus Plectrocnemia; species Plectrocnemia conspersa. The sequence continues at coordinate 7,082,245 of NW_028277174.1, read as the reverse complement.
TAATAAGTTCTACCCTGTGCATAATACTATTGTTCTTCTACTCTTTGGTTACCGATCGAGTTTTTTTATTTTAAGGCGTAAATACATTTCATGGGTGTGTCCAAAAAGCGATGCAATTGGTCCGCAAACATCATCATTTGCGATTTATCAGAGCGGCTTCGAACCAGAAATATGAGACACTTGGTAATGAAAGAGAAAAGCGGAGAAAAAAGAGGCGAGAGACGCAGCAACACACGAGCAGAGACTAGCCAGGGGACTGAAATCACAAAAATGCAGCACGCCTAATCCCAGCTACTCCACGCACATCACAGTTGACAATAATACAAACATGTTAATGTTAAATAATATAAACATGTTAGAATTATATATAAATTGAATAACCATTATTTAGAAAACGTTATGCTTGTTAGGTGTAAAGTTGTGGATTAAAATCTAGCGTGAACCACGACTTTTATATCTTTTTATTGGATTGTAATATTATTTTCCTAGCTTTTCCTATTCTAGTAGATGCATAAATTTAAGCATTTAGAGCGATGCAATAATAAAAAACGCATATTGTTAAATAAAAACAGAAACAATGTTTGCATAATTAAACTTATCGCATCGTCGCTAGATGGCATTAAATATATCATATGTACAGTTACAATTCAGATAGAAGCAATATCCTAAAAAATCTTTCCCTAGCAATCTCACTGTGTAACTGCTACTGTTACATAATAAGTCGCCTACAATATGAAAAAAGGTGAAAACAGCACATTAAAAAATATATTCTGGTGCGTCTCTGCCCAGTTGTGACCAATTGTCACATATTTTATATTACTAGTTTGAGACGGCTCTGGTGAAACGCAGATGAGGATGCTAGCGGTTCAATTGCATCGCTTTTTGGACACACCCACAAAACGTGTTTACGCCTTAAAAATGAAAATGCCAGATGGCTGTTCCAGCGGTTGTTAACAAAGGGGCAAAAGCACAATAGTTTTTTTGTGCAGGGTATAACGCATTGTTCAACGCGCATCTTTTCTAAACAAAGAGTATTTTTTTCTGGTAGTAATATGTTACAAGTGACGTGTCGGGACAGGAAAAATAATCCAATTTGCATATTTTTTAATTCATTGAGTCATTTAATTTAATAATAAAATATCTAAATTTTAACAATAGTTTATGATAATATATACTCGATTTAGAAAGCACGGTCAGTGGATCAGTTACTCTCGGCAATATTAAAGTAAAAAAGAGTTCTTTTTTTATTGGCATTAAACCTTCAAATATATCCAACAGTTTATACATACTTAAGTCTGTATGCTTAATTAACGTATAAATATACAAAAGTGTGTCTTCAAAAATAAGTCAGAGTTGAAAACAACTGGACTGTCGTACCGTTCCTTATTCGAAATCTAATAAATTTGATTTCAGAAAAACTCTGTCGTGTGCCGTTATTGCACATTTTTGTATACATAGTACATTTTTTCATCGTCTCGCTTAGCCGGAGCTCGGCTCAGAAGAACGACATTCGTCTTGGAGCCCTTTACACGTCATTATCGACATGTTTGGACATTTTCCTTCGACGACCCAGCGTCTCCTCAATCTTTTTCTTCACGTTACCCGCTCGACTTTGCGAATTTTAATATTTTTTCGTGCGGAATAATCCGCGGGCCGATTGTTTTTCTCCACTCGGCCGACGGCTCTGAATATTTATCGGATCCCTTTTTGATTATTCCCATCGCTTTTTGCTACCCACTGCCCGGTGGTTGAATTGCCCGATCTCGGATAAGGCCGAAACCGCAGACATTAATGTAAATATTTTTGAATTTGTAAAGAAGAGACTCGGACTGCGCACGGCACACCGTGTCTTACATCACGGCGTTGCTACATAAAACATGCACTTTTTTGCGCTTTCCACCTACCCTATGTGGATGTGTGTTTGTGTATCTAGATCGCTTTTTATGAGTGGCCAACGTAAAAGGCGACCGTATAAGGCTCGCCGATTGAATATCGCATCACATGACGATTGGTAACAAAAAGAATGCGGGGATAAAAGGATTCCTGGACTTTTATTATTGCTAGAAAGCAAACTTATAACTAGATACAAATTCGCCGCAAAACTAACTGATTTGTCTGAAATAAATGATTAAGATAAACTGTAAACATGATTATAAAAATCTAGATAAACCTAATCTATGATGATAATTGTAGAATAATCACAATTACGATTGAAATTGAAACACACTAGGGTCTATATGGGAAACCTCAGGGAAGCCCAGTACTCTTTGTTGTTGGAGAAGATTCAGAGAATATTTCTCAGAAATCCTTACAAGAGAGTTTACGGATTATATCTGTATTTGTATCCTAGTACCACTTTTCTAGGCGTGTATGCATTTTTTTAAGTTTCTGAGTAGTGTCTACAATCTGCCGATACTTTGCGATTTTAGGCTGCAGGCGATAGAGTTGCAATTTCGTAAATGTATTTTAAATTAAAAGTTTTATAAGTACAATATTAATTTAAAATTTCAGTAAGAAAGTATTTATTCCTCATTTCCTCTTTAATCCATCTTCCGTTTTTAACATGACTGGAAACCGGGCCGTAGTCGTTAATCGTTACGGCTTAGGAGAAGAACAGAGGTGAAACACTTTGTTGGCGCACAGCCGACAATGCGAAGCGTACAGGATGCTAATGAGTCGGTGGGTAAGGGCATATGCTTGACCATAAGGAGTGGGTATGATAGTGTATATCAAAGGTCGATAAACTTATTTTGTGAAGGGCCAGATTGTTAATATTTCAGAAAGAGAGCTTCAAAAAAGTAAGTAATCTGGTTTTCCCTGTATTTTAAAGTTAAATTCATAACGACACATATTTTCAACGACTACGTATCATCGTACATTTTTTTTATAAGATAGCATCTAAGCTCTTATTGCGTATATGTCATATTAATAAGAGTCATGTTCGCGATTAAGCTCTCGAGCTTTCCAATACGTCGTCGGTTTGCTGAGAGATCCCTATCGCCATCATCATCGCCATCTCGGAGGCTTCCCGCCCGTCGAATATATCAAAGGCGATATTATCTGTGATGTTTTCGCCATCGCCACCTCATCGAGATTTACATACGATCTCGACCCGGAGAAGATATACGAGCTCGGTTAATGCCGTAAATATGAACCGGGGGCGTCCTCGCTCTTCGATTAGTACAAGAAGAAGAAATTTCTCAAAAGTGGCAAGATGCAAGACAAATTTTGGAAAATGTCGCTGGGCACATACGTATTCTGGTAACGGGGGAGTCGGTAGATAAGTGGAAGGAATTGAAATGCGGGACTCGGAGGTCCAGTTTTTTTTAGAGCCGATCCATCCATTAAAGCGGAAAACGTCGAACGGAGGCCAATCGGTGTTTTAACGTCTTCAGTTGTTGTTGAATTTGGGGGGATTTTTTTATTTTATTTTAATAAATAATGCATTATTTTCGCAGTATATAGAATCTAAATACATACAAATAATTTATTTTGTATTTTGTTCAACGGCAAGTAATACTTCAAAGAGTATGTAGTCGGTTTTTTATTTATATTTTCACGATTTTTTGAGATAAAACACATTTATTGGGGTGACCTATAAACAATTATGTTTTTAGTATGTAGTAAAATATTAATTCCGTCTATTTCTTCTAAGATGAAAATTCAAGATCTTTGACAATTGTTTGAATACTGTTTTTTGAATGACCACCGAGTATTGCAAAAGACACAGGCAAATTCGACATAAGTATTTTTTATCTGACGAAGAGAAGAAAAAGCAAATAAATTTTGGACTGTACCAAAAAAATATTTCATTATTGGAACAATTACCATGTTCTGTAATGGTTACATATTTTATTATTTAAATTATTTACGTACTGTGAGCACTTTGTAGTATTCAATCGTAAAAAATTGGAAAAGTACATAGCTGGTAAGTGGAGTTATTACTTATTTTTAATGTTATTCAAAGTAAGTTATTTTTCTTCCTGAATGTTTCACAAGGGTTATTAATTATTCAATTATTAGTTTTAAGAAAAATGACGTAACGCCATAACGTTAAATTATTTTCAGCACAATAAATAATAGCCTTTATTTTTATGAAGTTCTCTAGCATTCGTTAGCAACTTATTTAAATTTTGTAGCGACGATTTTAGCACCCAGGGCCGTTGCCTCTTTCGCACGGCTCCATATGAAAATATAGTTAAACTTTCGAAGAGTTGTTAGTAATGAAATACAATTCAGAAATAATTATTTTAAATTATGTAGCTAGCTAGAAAGATTAAGAAATATTGAAAAAAAATATACGTCTAAAGTCAGATGCTTATACATTTTATACTTATATTTATCTTGAGATTAGTGGGTTAATTGGTGACACCAAATATTTTGTTTTGATTTTTTTCTATTGACTCAACTTTAAAGATATAGTTCGAATTGATAATAACAATTACAAAAGGGACTACTACAGTGGAAAGCAATTTTTTATAGATGAGTAGATGGCATATCTTTGTTCAGATAAAAAATAAAGTAATTAAGGTAACATAAAAAATATGCATTTAATTTATTGTTCACGTTTTTAAGTTCAACTTCAATTTTATTGAGTTATTAATGGCGTCTGTTTTAGAGTATGTTACTTTAATAGATAGATTAAATAAATTTGAGCAATTAAAATCTAATTATATTTATATGAATCATAATGAAGGATAAGTCAATAAATGTAATTTTTATATATTTCTAAGGAGGTACGAAAAGTTTCCAGATTCATCTCTCTCAATGCGCGTCGATCTCTTTTCGCCGCCGTAAAAATTCCAATTATCGAAACGATAGTACATTAGCGGCCATATTACATGACTAATAAGCCGCAGTATTTTTATTAAACCGTGTAAAGCAATAACGTTTTATATGCGCTAATTGCGAATGTGCGCGAATTTTATCCGCAGCGACAAACCGCAAACGATTCGCAGCGCGAGGGGCGAACACGAAATAATAACAATAAAAGATCGAACTTACACACACATACATACAAACGAGAGCCAAAAGAAACCAGAAGCGACCAGACGTTAATTGCTGATTGTGGGGCTGAAAAAAGGCGGTGAGCTCGGTTCCCGGGCGGCCATAAAACGGTAGCGCTTCGAATCGGTATCGAATTAAAAATCATTTCGGAAACGGCGTGAAGAAAACAATACAAACGAAGTAGCAATATAGTAGGTGCGGTAAAATGACGTGATGAATGTGATAATTTGACTTTTTGGATGCGCTGGACCGGCCACTTTCATTCCATAGAAAGCGACTCTTGCAATTAAACAACGCGGTTTTACACTTTTTGCTTTTCGATTAAAAATTCTACTCGTGATGACTTTCATTTTTGGTCTGAATTAGTATATAGTGTGGTGGTTGTTTGATTAAAATTTGTCTAAGCTATGGTACAAGGGTGAAAGCGACCCTTACCTATCCACGCCGGAAAATGTAGGGGCGAAATCGTAAGATAAGAATGTATCGGATATTGGGATAGGTGCAGCGTCTAGTCGGGTTAGATAGAATATGTTTGAGATAAATTCTATAGATAGTGGTAGATTTGTTAAAAATGTCTAACAATATTTATTTTAAATATTTAATAAGTTCAAGATATACATTATAACTGTTAATCACATCACATGGGACAAATAAATAAGACCTATTAAAAAAATAAATAAAAATTTAGGGATGAATAAGATTAAAAATATTTGTTTTAATCAAAACTGATAATTTAGTTATTTCTTTATGTTTAAAACTATACAAATTTAACTGTAAACTATCATATTAATGACAAATTAAATACTATACTGATTTGAACAAAATATAATGAAATATAGTACGCAATTTGAAATCAATCGATAACCGTAAACTAAGAAGTAATAGAGATAATATACCTGAGAACAATGACAATTTATCATCTTTCAATATAAATATATAATAGAAAACTTATTGTGATTAAAAAACACTAAATATGATTTTCATTTTCATTATGGGTATATTGACAACCCATAAATGCCTAATTGTTTTCGGTAGCGAGCTTTAGAGTGCACTGGATATCGCGTTCCTTATTCTTACCCGTTGCGGCCAAGATTACAGCGCTCGAGAATGCTCTTCTTGCACGAGCCATCCAGCTTCTCAATAAGCTTGCCAATCACAGAAATGTTTTCGGCGAAACCTATGAGATGGAAAAAAAATGTAGGATGGTGCCTATCTATTTTAGATATGCATCGAAACTGTTTTATTTAATATTTATTATTTTTGTATAATGGCTATCATGACACATTGGGAAAATATATTAAGTAATAATAGTAAATTTTTTTTTTTTTTTAATGTTTAATTTAAATTCAAAGAAAAGCTAAGCGACTTTCTTCAACCGCTACGTCCCTTGCATTTTAATTATTTAACAATGTGAAATCAAACAGTTGCACTGAGCTTTGTTTCAGTGTAAATAATGAATCACCATATGACGCCGCGTTACGGCGGCCATCGGGTGTTATTATTATGAATCGATGAAAACTTCATTAAGCCGCCTTATCGTTCGAAGGCGTTGTCGGCGGTGAATAATTAAGAAGGACGAAGGATCGTAAATTATTACTGAGGCGCACCTCGCCACCGCAAACGAGGGAAATATCAATTAAATTAGCCACAGGTCAGAAATGAAGAAAGATCGCTGCCGGGCGTGGCCGGAAAGTTGTCGATTAATTACTTAATGGATTTGGCATTATCGGTATTTACACACGACAATGCCGACGAAGCGGACTGATTGAACCGAATCGACTTTTATCGTTAATGGTGGGCGAATGAAAATATTATTGTTGCTTTTGGCAAAATAACTTTATTCAGAATTGGTGGTAAGCATGCGGATTGACCTTTATTTATTAAATAATCAATTTGATTATTTAATAAATGATAATTAAGACTTTCGTATATTTTCACAATGCTTTTCCTTGTGGTTTTTGCTAAACAAGATAAAGACTTTGAACTAATTTATAACGTTACTCGGAATCACTTTAAAACTGCTTCTCTAAAATATAATATTCCAAGAATATATATACATACAACCCCTTCCTTATGAAATATATTTAAAAAAATTGTGCAGGCCACACAGTTAATATTGAGAGTAGAGAGGACAGCGCATTTATTTCTCTTGGCTGGAAGTTTTCACATTGGAGAGTTCTGAGCAGACTAACAACGAAGCGAGCCACCGTTCGATAAATTAACGTCTTTGGCCGGGCGCCCCTATTGAATAGTCCACCACAGATGGCCTGACGCCAAACTTTCGATCCATTTAAGATCTATCTTTCAGAGAGCAGCTTGAGACTATAGAGCTTCATCCACGGAGCAAAATCTATGCTCACATTAATGCCATTCTTCATCGAGATTGAAGCAAACATACCTAAATTCATGGAAATAAAACCCTTATAAAGTTAACTACTCGCAGGCACCAGAAAAACTATTGTTTTGTGCGTAAATATCGCGATAGACAATGCGTCAGATTTCCCGGTCTCTATTTTGGCTGCAGTCACATCCCTTCGGTTTTAAAATCCGTAATATGCATTTAATGCACAAATTTGCTGCTGTAACACAAACATAAGTCATTTGAAAGCGATTAATTGTCATGGTTATAAATTATTAGCTATGACTTGTGGATATTTGTCTTAAAATAGCAATTATCATAGCACGTTGCTTATAATTTTATTATTATTTGGAATGACACATCCATTAAACTGACAATATTAATTATTATGAGGTCATTTCAGTCATACATCGAGCCTTTTCAATTAAACCTCCGCAATAAACCGTTTATCTCACGCCATAAACCAACACCAGCGTGCAAAACCGATTTAAATCATCTCAAATCAGCTCACAGCGCATAGGCATAGCGTTTTATATCCACAATAATTTACAAATCGCCACTAGCAGCAGCACCGGCATTCCTGGAGTTATTGGTCCAGATCCGGACGACACGTCATAAACCACCGCACAATAAATAATTAATATCTGTACGGTGCGGAGAGATAACATCTATGGGAGGCTGAGTGCCGGGCGGTCCACTAATTCATTAAACACCATCTATCTTGCCGTCATGCGGCCTCCTCCTTCATCATCATTACTGCACCTGGTTCTACGCGACGCCAAACTGGTTTCATTTTTATCACCGCCACCAAATTGATAGTGCTCGACTTCAATTGCGAAGTATCGAAGTGGCGAGTGGAGCTAATGGCGGTTTTTGAACAAATATTTAAAAGTGTCGGCAGTGAATGTAAGGTATAGTAATTGCGTAATACATGTAATCGATGAAAAATTACATCTCTATCGAGGGAAGAAGAGGCGGTCGGTTGGACCACATTGAGGCGTGATCTGACGTTAAAATTAAGGAAGAGATCTGATGGAAGTTTAAAGAAAATTGGATTCAATTTCTGAAAATGTTTTTAATTTTTGAAATAACGATCAAATGATAAATGCCATTATTGTAAACACGAGAGTTATTTTTTCATTAAAGTTGATTAAGTATCAAAAAATTTTAGGCTTAGATATTATGTAAAATTAGTTAGAAACTCATCAAGTTAGGAACCTAATTTTATTCCCAAAACTATAAAGCTGTTATATAATATAAATGCATTTTTTTATTTATGTGATATACAATTTTTTAAATTAAAGATTTAACCCTTTTTACTTAAATATAATTATTAACTAATTTCCCTTAGGTTCTTCAAACTAAACTATACAATTTTTTTGCAAAAACACACTTTGAAAATGTATACGATTATATTCGATGGTAAAATATATAACTGGTACAAAGCTTTTATTTTGACCGTGACAAAAAACTTTTACTAAAAGCGCGTTAAAAGCGTCATAAACAAAATCCTTTTATTTGTTGTTAAGTTGTTGCGCATTCGTTATACATACCATACTCAACAAGAGATTCGTTAAAATCAGACATTCTAATGCAAGGGCATATTTACAGCATATTGGAATGCTATATGACAGTTGTTAGTATGCTGAACTTCCAACATGTGCAAACTTTAACAGCTATGCAGCAAAAAAAAAAACAGTAAGAAAACATATAAGTTATAATTAAAGACGCGTATTTTGAGAAATTTGCTAAATAAGCTTAATAAGCTAAATTTTTTTAAGCACACTTCGAAGTTGCATGAACATTAATTTTTTTTTTAAAAATGCTAAACTGTAGGATTGATGTAATATTAAAAAAATTCAAACTCGCGCATTTGTTTAAAAAAAGTGCGAATATTCGCAAAAAATAAATGCTAAAAATACGTGTTTTTAAAAATAAAAAATCCAATTACACCCCCAAATATTCGTGATTATTTAAGCCTCACCGGGTAGATAAAGTGTATGAAATAACATACACAGCACATAAAATAACTCTTGCAATCTGAATTCATTTTCGCAAACACTTAATCATTAACTTTCAACTGATATCCCTGACTAAAAACGCAATAAAGTTCATCAGAATGTTCACTCAATTTCGTTAAAGATCGAATATTAAAAAAATCGTGATAATCTAACATGCGTAAGCCTAATACGTTACAACGGGGTAAATCTGTACCAACTGGGTAAGTATTAATATCTACAAGTAAGTATTAAACCACATCTATATAATTAATTATAAATTATTATGTGTAATATAATTTATAATCAATAGTTGCCACTTTGCAGTATATTAATAATATATTTAAAAAATAAAAGTTCAAGTCTACCGCCGTGGCCCGAACCCGCGTACTTTGAGTTACCTGTCAAGACAGTACGGACTACGCTATTCTGACCTATTATATATTATATAATTGTTGTACAAACTCTACCTGGACGTGATGTTATATTGTTTTATATACTGCATTATATAATACATATATTTGTATTCTATAGGAATTAACAAACTGACACCTAAAACATATTTTGAAAATTCGCCATTTTGAAGTATTGTGCGTTAATTTCTTGAGATTTTTTCGAGCTTAATTTAACAAATCTACATAAATTATGTTAATAAAAATATGAAGTTTGACAAACTTTCCTTGTTAGTGGGCGGTAAAATTATAATCCTAATAAGCTTTCGCACTGCTATTTACTTTTTGCAAATGGTCTTCTTATATTAAATTTATAAATAAAAATAACTAAGTTAAGCAACAAAATAAAAAATACCACAATAATACAAGATTCATAAAGAGCTCAACATTTGAGTAGAAAAAAAATCTTGTGTTGATTCCATATAAGTTTACTAATAAAAAAGTTTCATCTCTATACCGATATTAAAAGCCATAGTTACAGCACTATTTTATAATTTTTTTAAATAGTTATTTACAGTATTAGAAACGCAAACTACTGATTTTAAATCATATTCTCAGATGAATAAACAATAGTTTTTTTTTTAAATTTAATAGCAAAATAAACCCTAGTGCAATATAACAATAATTCTAAAACGATTAGACATGTATTAGCAAAAAAACATATTAAAATAATAAGTAAAGAGAGTTAAGAAGCAAAAGTAAATATGTATTTTTCCACTTGCAACTAAGTTCATGCAATCACCATGAATTAAGGTGTGTATGTATATAATTATTATTCATATTGGTATAAAGCTATTTGAAGTCAGATGATTATTTGGCGCAAATATTATTATTTAATCAGCACGTTATTGTTAAGATAATATTAAGTCATTTTAATTATAATTTCATTCGATATACAACAAAAGGTTTATTGTAAACCATACATAATGACTATATTTGCTTATGAAACTTACAATAGCACACAAACGATCATTATTAGCGATATTTGCCATATTATTAGAAAGTAATACGTCACGAATTTTCGCACGGGATCATCATTAGACCCAAACCTTTCGCATTCATAAAATCGATAAAATGGCTACACCGCCTCGCCGAGAATTATAATTTGCCGTTGGAGAAAGATTTATCTGCCATTATTGTGTTTGAGTTGTTAGCGTATTACCTTTATGAAGACATAAAATTGCATTTATGGGCAACGCAAAGGCCATTTGGATAATTGCATCAATTTGTTAATTGCACAATATAATATTTTATAGTTTTTCATTTTATTACTCGCCGCCTCGTTATCATCCTCTTTGGTCGTAAAATAAACAATGGACGTAATTTAATCATTGTTTATAACTGTTATTATATCTAATGTTTGCATAGAGATGGTATTTAATTAAAGTACTTATAGCAAGATAAGTCGTTTCCCATAGAAGCGAACGCCTTTTATATAATATACTCGAGCTTTCTATGTTATTTTTACCAAACGGTCCGCATACTATCTGTCCCATTCTTGTGAATTTAGTCCTGTCCCGTCTACTGTTGTCACATTTATACTCGTTTACGAAATTCAGCGACCGTAATTAATTCAATATCATGAATTCTTACGTTTCGTTAACGTGTGTACCGGACCAACCGTAAAACGACTGATTTAATATATTTTTTTATATTATTTTATTGTACAAAACAATTGTTTACAAAATAAGATTTATATATTTATACATACATATTATTTTTTCGTCATAGATATTTGATGCGAATTCAATATTACAATATTATATTCACATATTGTATTATCTTAATTTAATTAATTTAAATTAAAATAAATATTTATATTATTTCATAGTAGTCGTTTTAGGGTTGAAGGTGATATTCCGCACAGTACGGGCAGCCGCCGAATGGACATTTGTATAAGGGCTGATGCTAATGCGATCGCGACCGATTAAAGACCTAAAAGTGGCCCTTTTTCGCAACGATTGTTCGTCTTGACCATGGGCGTTGTGGATTTTAATTAAAATTTTATATTTTTACTATGACTTTATCAAAGACAAATTATATAAATGTCATAATTTTCAATTTCGAAACAATGGGATAGCCAGTAAATCTTTAATCAACTCTAATGACTCTGAAATATGCAGTTGTTTGATGAAGCTTTTTTTATAATATGAAGCCTTAAGAGTATATTTCAAGATAATCTGTATTTTTAATTAATTAAGGACCAAGTCAACGCTTAGATTTAGTCAATGTCCATTAAGTTAAAAATGAGTTGTGTCGAAATTACTTTTATATTCATACAAATTTGCTTAATTTTCGATATACTTATGTATATATGTATGACTTATATATCATATGGGGAATTTTATTACAAAACTATTTCGTGATCACGCCTGATTTGATGTCAATTGAAAAAATTCAAAACGCCAGCATCTGTATAAACTGATATAATTACGAGATAGAAACAGAATAAATCTAGAAATCCAAATTTGTCATGACGAAGGAAAAGTGAATTGGAAATAAAAAAGGCAGATCACTAGAAATCGATAGATTTAAAAGTATTTTCGCCTTTAAATATGACAGTGAAGATCGTTATGCTAATCATGGTAATGGTTTATTATCTTCACAGCTTTCTGTCTCGACAAGAAAATGATTCATGTGTAATTCCAAGATTCTTGATGTCCTACCTGGGAAATCGCCCCTCAAGTATCGGTTATTTCACATTTAATTTAATAAAATTATTATTAAAAACATTGAAAATATTTGGCAGTTAGTCGCCGGTCATTATATATTCTACTGAAGTAGATTACCGACAGATAAGGTTTACTTTGAACCGCAGTAGCATCATTTAAAAGCTGCAATTAAATTTACTATCCATAATAAAATAAATTAACATCGTTTTTGGCTTTAATAAATATTATATATTTATTAAAGCCAAATATACTTATATTAATTATATATTAAATTTAATTTTCATTTATACTTTATACGAAAAATGTTTAACTGAAGTTAATTTTTATTCGTATCACATTTAAAAATTACTCAATTACGTTAGATTATAATAAAGATCAAAGGTTCAATTTACGATTTGTAGATATTTTGATTATACTAATAAATTATGCGCAACAAAACGCCATAGTAATAACATTAACCAACTCCTTTACCCTTAAATATGAATAATTTATGCAATATGTAAGAATGTATTTTCAGAATTTTATATATTTTGTTAAAATTAATTAACATAAGAAATGCTAAATTTTTAAAGTATCTAGAAATTCCCAAGAATATCCTAAAAGTGTGACCTGTATTAAAAAGGCTCGGGTATTTAAAAACATATCTACAATCAACCGCATTAAATTCACTGTTTTGATAGATCTGAATTCGATTTTCAGAATCAGTTTTTGACGTAGCAGTCTACAGAATTTGAAGAAATTTCAGAATTTGAAGAAACCAGAAAGAGCTAATTTTTATTTATCAAATGAACGTGCTGCTTTATATATTAAATAAAAAATATACTTATACACTGATTAGCGCATTGTCGGGTTCATTAATTGAACCACTCTTCTATTTACAATTGTAGAGATTAACTTTATGCTATTAAATTATAAACGGCCAGTTCAACTTGTGAAAAAGCGTTTAAACATTTTAAGAAAAAAATGGGGTTTTTTGTTAAAATTGGACACCACCGTGTGAAACATTTTAACAGCTTAACTTGAAAAGTACGCGCTATAACCCAGACAAGATTTTAAATATCCACCGCCTAAAGAAAAAAATAACACGTGCATTCGGATTCGCTCTCAGAACGACCCTTGTTAATCTGCTCTTGCGGCCAACAAATAATTCAACGATATTATATACAAAGAACATAGGTGAATATTGATCACTATTTTCATGATAATTTTCACGAGACGCTACTGGTGTCTTTAACATTAAGGCCTGTTACTATTTTTTAACAGGTGCCCAGCAGCCTCCTCCCGGTCCGGCATCACACACAGAGGCGCACTCGGCAATAAACATGGCGAGGCGAAACAAAGGGCCGCTGAATCGAGATCAATGCTAATTTCCGCTATCCGACGCGGCCATCTCGCCATTATTTATCCCCGGTAATTCGGGGGGGACCCGACTGTCCGCCGCCCCCATTGTCCGCCTCGCGAACCGATAATGAGCTGACATAATGATTTTTATTTTACAATCGGTGTATAAGTGTGTGTGCGCGCGCCCGCCGAGGCCAATTACTATGATTTATCGACGGCGATTCCTCGGCGAAAATGCGATTTTTCTCTCTGCGCGTAAGGAGAAACCCTTAAGCCCGCCCACTGGATGTGTGCGTTACGGAATTAATGCGAATTCGTTACGTACCCCTTGTGCGCGTATGTGTGTGTGGAGGCATATAAATTATGGCACATTCGAGTGTGTATGCGTGTATAAAAATAATTGGTTTAACCCAATTTGTAATGATATATTTATTGTTCGTTTATGTAAAAATATCATTGAAATAAGGTTATTCTACAGCAGGGAATGCCAAGATTTAGATAAATGCGGTATATTTGATATTTTAAAAACACCTCTTCCCATTCAACGTAATTTCTTAAGGCATGTGAGTCAATCATACATCAGTGATTCACGTTTAAAATATAGTTCTATGTTTTATTTGTATATTTTTCTTTATAAATTATTTATTATATATATAATTATTTAATATACCTAATCAAAAATTGTTAAAATTAAATTAATATTAAAATTTCAAATTTTCATTATTTTTAGCATGGCCTTTACATTATCTTTTGATACAACTACTGAAATATAAAGAAAAAACTGACGACTTTTTTGTTGAAAAAAATAAAGTATAAAGTTTTTATGCAAAAAAACTGAATTTTAAAATTACTATTACTATTTTGAATAATGACTTTTCATTAATTAGTCAAAACAAAGCCGTTTACTGATGATGAATTAATTAAAGAATGTCTTGAAAACATAACAGCAGTGGCGTAGCTAAGGGGGGGGGGGTGGAGGAGGACGGACCCACCCTGGCGGCACTTGCTTGGAGGCGGCATTATCGCGATGGAAGGACCGTTAATGTAGTGCGGTTCTTAAATATATATATCCACGAATAGATAAGAGCTAAGTTGAATATGCGCAAACAATAAACAATAATTTAACAAATGCGATTTTATGACCCGGCCGGTCATAAAATGCTGCCCTAATAGATAAAAATATTTAGCCCACTCAAAAATTTGGCCAGTTTTTTAGAATCGATAAAATTAGAAGTTACACTGGATGTTCTTCATTGTTTGTACAGATTTTTAGAAACACCAGATTTTGTATTAGATGTTGTATGGGAAGGGGGGGGGGGTAGCAGAGTTAACGATCGCCAAGGCGGCACAAATCCTAGTTACGCCACTGTGGATCAGAAATAATAAATTGTTTGCTATTCGAAAGATATGTGCATTAAAATAAATATTCTGTTCCGTAAAGCGAATTATTTGTGCATTTATGTAAGGTAAATCTTCGGTTTTTTCTTAGAAAAAGCATTCGGTACATAAAGTGTTTACTGTTTTAACCAATGCTCGCTCGCACATTATCTGTCCAAAAGTAGTGCACAATCTGAGATCAAAAACTTAATTCACTTTAAAACACTGTTTGAACAAAGCCACGTAAGCAAAAAAAGATGTTGCTTTAATTGCTATTTTATTACATGACTTTGAGAATAGTTTTTAAAATTTCTGAGAAAGCAATTACGTTTCAGTTTAATTGTTACTATATTTTCATTCGGAATCGAACAATTTGAAAATAGACAAAATTTAAGAATAAAAAAACATACCTGTTGATTATTATCACTAAAACGGAAGATAAGTTACAAAAAATAAAAATCCACGTAAATCGAAACTAAGAACTACATACAAAATTCTTAAATTACTCCGGTATTAACACAACTACGGGATAGAAGGCAACGGGGAACTACCACATTACATTTCCTAAACGAGCACACTCGCCGTTAATGCGTTCGCAAATTTTGCATACGAATTTCACGCTAATGATACGCTACCGAGACGAAAAATTGGCACAACCGTCGATACGGAACGTATGATTAGGGCTTCAGAAAAGGAACCATGTTCCGTCAAATTAAAAAGCAATTAGCAACACTGCTCCAAGTCATTAACCAATGAACGGTTGCACAATACGCACTAAAAAAACACTGATGCAGCAGCATAAGGCTATCGTATGGCCCTTGGCGTGTTCCCTTTTGTTGTGCGAAATAATTATTGCCGTCCTGTCGTTTCGGACCTCGGCCGTCGTCATTTGCACAAATGCAAATGGCCGTAATTATAAAACGTTCAGCGCAATGGCGCACATGGTTTTAAAAGGACTCACCCGTTGATGTCAGTCTTGGTCATGAAGAAGCCGAGGACGCTCTGCATCAGTGAGTACCACATCTGAGTCCACAGCCATGAGGATTTGTCGATGGAGTCTGCGATGAACTTGCGAGTGTCGTTGTCTGGTGTAAGCTGGTGAAACCTGGTGCGGACGTCTTCGGATACTGCTGCCAAGTCGCATTTGTACCACTGAAAATAAATATAACGCATATGTTTAATTTATGTTATATAATACATTGTTTGGTGATAAATATATATATAGCTGTAACTTTAGATTATGAAGTACGAGTGAGGATTAAGTTGGCTATAAGAACATCTAACAATGATAATAATATAGCTCTAGAGCAGTGCTCTCTAAGCAAATTTAATCACAGAGCCATTTATGTACATATATACTATATTTATATGGCGTAACAGCAACTGTCTAATTGCTTTTAAAGTGAGTTGTTTATTTATGAGAAGTAGGATTTTAATGTGTTCTCCTTTTAAACGAAGTTGGAAGTTTTAAAAACGTCCCGTGGATGTTGTAGAGTGAACGATAGGTTGAGTAAAATTAAGCTAGCGAGTGTGCGAATACCGGACCCTCAACTTTTTGGGTTTTTAATATTATTTTTAGTTCGTTCTGATTTTTTTAAATTTAATGGTTCAAATTAGGCATTATTATTTACGATTTTTAATAATAGTCAAAATGGTTTAATCTATAAAAAACTACTTAACATTTTCAATTCATTTGAAAATAGGTTTACAAATTGACTAAATATTTCCGGAAAAAAACATTTTATATTATTTAACGTTAGATTTGAAACTTGGATATTTAATGATAAATCTAAATATTGTATATCATTTATGAATAGGTTTAAAACTTAGCTAGATAATAATAAATTAAACATTATACAGTGAAATCTCAAAATAGCGAAGCTCACGGAACCAATGAATAAATTTCGGTATATTGAAAAATCAATTATTACAGGTATGCAATCACATATTTATTATCATTGTAAAATGTCGTCTATTAGATAACATCCAAGAAACTACCCATATGTATATTGCGAATCGTCACTCGGAACGGAACGATCTAGGTGATTTTTTTGCTGTAACCAAGCTTCTTCAGATAAATAACCGACTGCATCACAATCATTGTCATGCAATCGTTGTGAAAAATAGTATCCCCAAATATCAATAGATAAAAAAATACGTTTTATTAGCATTTATACGGTTTGATCGACATCAACCTCAATCTTCATACGTACTAATTATATATTACATGTTCACTTTTAAAATGTACCTAGTTTAGTAAAATCTAACGTATATGTGCATTAAATCGGAAGCAATGATAATGTTTATGTAATATAAAAGGAAAAACTCACTTTTCGGCCTCGGAGCCCGTCGCCGGGAATTCAAAATTTGAAGATTTCATTACGAAGATTGTTTATCTAATTTAATCAATGTATTCTTCTAATCCTCAACATATTATGTATATATTTTCATAGTTATAACACACCTACTTAATTTGCAATCAGATTATTTATATTCAGTCAAATGGAACAACTCACGATGAAAATTATTGTCGCGTAGCAAAATTTTATTTATAAATAATAATTATTTTCAACTGTTGTCACGTTACTGACGGCCATCTTGTTTTATATTTGAATGCTTATTTTTCATTGGTCGAAACAACAGAATAGATTACCGGAGAAAATTCAATTTTTATTTTTATTATTATAATTAGATATATTTCCTTTGTTTACGTACACTGTTCATAAAAAGCGATACGATTTAGAGCAGGGCTCGGCAACCTATGACCCGTGGGTCACCAAGTGACCCGTTTGATGATTTGAAGTGACCCATTTCAGTTCTGCAAATATTATTTTTTAATGTGTTACGATGTCAAGACTAGACCACATATATGGTTGTTAGGACCAAAAATATTCACTGACCCGAATAGTCTTTTTAATAGTCACATTCTAATTATTTTGACCCGCAGCCAAATTGATTTAGAGTATAAGATTGAGCATATAATGTTTCATATGAAGCGTATTAGCATATAAAGCAACGGCTTAGAACAATTATATATAAGATAATAATATTGAAGTGGTAGATATGGAAACCATCTTCTAAAGCTGAATTTTAGCTTAGATTAAATGCATTAAAAGAGGATAGTTCTTAAATGTTATGATCTTAAACATATTTTATTCTTTAAATGAAAAGCATTATTAAAAGATACTAAAGAAAACCTGGTATTTTAAAAGCAATACTAAGGGAGTATAATTTTTTTCACATTTATATTTAGGTACTAAATTGACTCAGATTATAAAGTGTAAAAACGATAACAAATATTATGTTTGCTCTATGGTGATGACTCAATAATACATATATGAATCTTATATAACTATCAAAAGCAATTAAAGTGTAGTGGTTTTTCCTTATAGTAGTATAGGTATGTACTATATACATATATACTATTAATTGAATGAGGAAAATATACATAACTTTAGGTTACAAAGAGTCAAGAGTGTAGCATAGAACAAGGATATCTAAAAGAAAATCATGACAATGTTCTAGCAGGATTAGGTCAAAACTACTTCACCAATTTTTTTAACATATACTCCGTGTTTAATACCATACCTTATATATACAAAAAAAAAATACTGATCGTATTAAACATTAATCAAAACATTTTAATTATAATGATATAACACATTTCTTGCCATAGCATTCAACATTCAACAACACAAAGCATCTGCATACAATTAAACATGCGATGTATGAAATGATAATAATTTATTGGCACAAAGGTGCACAGCAGAGGAATGCACGCCACAGCTTATTGATAATGAATGACATTTCTTCTCCCATCTACGAAGAAGGACTAAAGAAGACTTGTGAAGGTCGGAAGCTGCTGCCGGATGACCCCGGCGGTTGCCCGGTAGTCGGCACCGTCATCAGGCATTTAACACCTCATCATCAGGCCAGAATGGATGTATAATTATCTTTTGCAGTTACCTGTCGGCGAGTTGCGCAATCATCGTTCGGCGCTTATATTCATCAGACAACGTTCAACACCGTCGTCGTTTAATTCGACTCGGCCAAGTTTCAATAAGGCAGACGTGTTAATAACTGCGTTTAAGAATTGGGGTGCATGCGCGCCATCGCCGTAGTAACACATAAGAGATGAACAATGAATTATTTCTTTAGTCCGTATTGCAATTTTGAAATTTAGGAAAATTTATACAAATATAATCTGTGATGAAAAATGGTCGATCTGAATTATTATTGTATACTAATTATGATCTCCCAGACACGATAGAAATTGAACAAAACAAAGGTCCATATGTGATTCGAACCCAGGTCTTTCAGGAAATAGCCAGTGACTTATATCATTCGTCTATTATACTCGTATCAGTAGCTATGGAGTAGAGTGTGACATGGTGATAATTGAAAGTCAGTTTTTGCGTACAAATGAAATATTATATTATGTTATTTGCGGAAGAGCGTGGTCGTGCGTGTTGCTTCTGAAACTAGCTAAGAGGAAGTGTTGTCAGATTTTTATGTAGATTGTCACGAAAACATGTACTATATTAAGATTTTATAATTATAAATAGTAAAACTGCTATTTTAAATATTTTGTGGAGCAGAGGCATTTTATTAGTTAAAGTAAACGGGTGCAAAACGTGGACACAGCACTAGCGACTCTTAGTAATTGCAGGGTTTTGAACAAAAAGTTAGGAAACTTATGGACTTGCAAGTTATGTGAGTTGTTTCGAGTGCTCAACGTCGTCAAATATTAAAATAGCATAAATAACATCAGAACGGGATTTTTAATTACGACAGTTTTATAACAGCCCAGATTGAGGTATGGAATTAGATCATCTTAAAGATGTGAAACTAAATTCGTTAGCGCCAGGGAACGCATAAATGCATCATTAGTTGTTGAGTGATGCTGGTGCTTAAAAATATGATTTAAATTAAAACATATCCTATTAAATTTTTTTTCAGTAAAAAAAATCCAAAATTCGCATACTAATACAAATGTTTTTATGTTAAAATGAATCAAAATTTACACTAGTTATTGGGTGATGCTGTGAGTATTGGTTTGGACGGAGTACAGGAAGGCATCACAAACTGTCGCTGCGCAGCATAAGACAACCTTAGATATTACTAGTGTTTCTCTCGAAAAATGCTAAATCGAATATTTTTATTTTCGAGTTTAAGAAAATTTATCACCCACAATTGACCGCCAGCAATTAATTGCTTGCAGTTACCGCCGGGGCAATTGATCGGATAAATAATTTATAGCCTACATATTTTACCGCTTAGAAGCAACGAGATGTGTTAATAGAAACTTGTTTATTTATTAATTGATTGACAATATAGCAAGTCTATTTTTCTTTAATAAAGAGGTTTAAATAAAATGCAGTTGTAAAATGTCTATGAAACTCAATTTGACAGTTGCGAAACGTCTATTGCTGTTTAAACTCAAACATAAAAGTACAAAAACTATAATTAGTTTTAGAACTTTCATTAGGTTAGGTTTGAATTTGATCAGCAAATATATATTTCGCAATTATTACAGTGAAGTTATGTTTTCAATTGTATGAATATAATTTTACTAAATAATTTTATTTTCAATTTAAAATCACTAATACATTTATATAAATAAAATATATTAGCTAGCGATAAAAAAGGTTTGACGCGGCGGTAAACTGCTAGCGATTAATTGTTGGCTGTAAATTCCCGGCTTCTTTATTTTCATAGCATTTTTTTATTAAAAATAAATTTGTACGAATATTTATAAATGTTTTACAGCCGCTTCATTTTTTAATACCGCTGCATAAGTAAGGGCGGGTCCGTGACAAATGCTTAAAAATATGCATGAGTTTTTGGAAGCTTTTATTAGAGGTCGGAAGTATTTTAAAGGAAAATAATATATTAATCAGCCCTAACCTTCCTTTAGTAATGTAAGAATTATATTAAAAATAAACTAAGAAGAACCCCCTTAGCGTAAATATCTACAGATTACAAAGCTGTATAAGGGTTCAAAAAAAAACAATTTTTTTTCTGTTTGTAACCCATTAAAAATTATGCAGGAACAGGTTGAATATATCTGCAGTAGGTTACTCAACAATACGTAATGTATAATTTGGCGTGTCAATTTTTCTACTTCCTTCTGGTAAAAACAAAATTAAATTTGTAAATACAATTAAAATAAAAACTTTTACTTAATCTAGCTTTCTAAATAATTTTAGTGTAGACTCAATTTGTTTTGTTGAAATACAAGTGTTACACACAATTGAATTGTTTTTTCCATACAACCTCAATCGTGTAATATTGAATTAAACACTTTCAAGGCAAAATGAATAATCGACATCACAATTGAAAATGGCGTCTTTTATATTAAACACACAATATGTTTTTGTGTATTATTATTAGGTACGCGAGGATTGTGTGTGTTTTGATTTTTCGTTTCTTACACGTTCGCCCGTTTGTTTTCTTTTCTTCTTCTTTTTCTTTCCTTATTATTTCCTTTTTATTTATTTTTTTAGAGAAACTTGTTACGAAAGGCGCTTTTCGCCGAATCAAGCCATTGTGCCGATGGAAGGCAAACAATCGAAAAAACAAATCGATCTCGCAGCCGTCAAAGGGTTACCTCGAGCTGTTTGATAACGGATGCTTTTGAGACGAATAATCAATCACTGCGCTCGACCTATGAATGTTAAGATACAAGAAAAAGTGGCACACGTGAGTTTTGCTCAGAAAAAGTGTGCAGAAACGTCGTTTAAAGCAATTGAATCCAATTGAGAAGTGGACAGTGTGCGAAAAAATCGTTTAGCGGCGAAAATAAATATCGAATGAGAACATCCAAAATGAATCTCGAAACGGGGTGTTCCTAATGCGCCGTTTAATCATTTAGAGCTTTCGTACGATGAAACGTGATATTAATTTCCATTGTGACAGAGCGCGGAACTAATTGCGAACGAATCTAATAATTTCATGCATGTTTTTCATTGTGTGATTCGTTAATTTAGAACTGTATCGTTGTGGCGAATCGTTGACTTAAATTTTCACTATTATTTGTTCTCATAAAAAATAATCTTAAGAATGTGCATGATCTGATTGTTATTGTGCTAAATATATTATTTTCATAGTTTTTTTTAAACATCGTCTCTTTAACTTATATTGATTAGTTACGGTGTTCAAAACATTAGAACGAATTCCAATACAAATTCGATTTCATTAAAAAAATTATATAGAGCGTGCTGCTTGTGTTTAAAATACATACTTAAAGAATTGAGTATTTTAATGAAATACACAACTAGTGAGATACATTTTTGATAGAAAAATATATTTAAAAAAAAAAAAAATTTACACTATATTTTCAAGAATTTAAAAAAAATATGAATTATCATTAATAGGATATTTTTTTACATAGCAATATAATACCTAAATTTATATGTAAATACACAATTTTAAAAATATAAATTTATTCAAGGTAGTATTTATTAAAATTGTCTTAGGCTTTCTGGTATTAACAAATTTAAAAGCAATTTTTACCTGCAGGAAATGGAATTTGTTGAGCACTATCTTTGGCAGAATCAGTATTATTTTGACTGTTTTCAAAATCTTTTAAACATTTCTTTCGCCAGTTAATATTTTTCATTTTTCAAATCAACGTTAAATAAAATAATATGGGTATTTTTAGTTAGTTTACTTTTGATTTCAATAACAATACAATATTAATTAATTCATTTTTAATTTCTAAGCAAAATTTTTAACACTTCTTTCTCTAGACAAGTAAATAAAACCAAAAATTCAGTTATAATTACACTAGTATAAATAATTTTTTTCAGTAAAAGCATACATAAATACATTTACATCAGTAGATTTATATCTATATTAACTAAAATATATTTTACTGATGATAAACAAAGTATATAAGCTGTTTTAAAATAGCAATGAAACTCAATTGCAAAACAATAATTTATATATGTAAAGCGTTTACTTGCTATTAAAACCCAAACCAAATCCAAACAAATTAATCAAATACAATTTGACCTAATAACATTTCAAAAACTGTGAAAGTGTATTATGATTTTAATTCACTGAAATGATAGTAAAAATATATATTCATTGGTAACATACAATCACTGTAACATTTACATTATATTCCATTCTGTTCTTTTACTTATTTTTTGTAATATACAAACTATAACAATTGTTTTATCGTAATAGCATATTTTTTTCGTTTCCTTTAAAAGTCTGAAGCACGCTGTTTGTTCACATCTTTATATTGTGATAATTCATCTTCATTACTACTTTCATTGTCATCACCATATTCTTGTCACGGTGTTTCTAATTCTCGTTGACTTGTCTGCATCTGAAGAATCCAGTCGACTACGAAGATCGATTTGAACTCTGAATTACAGACGTCGTAACTGGATTATGGTTGACATGAAGAGGGAAGCGGCTGCTTTTACCGTCTGTTTAGACTTTATTGATGATCGGCGTAGTTCTACTTTGATTTCGTGTGTCCTAAGTCGGGAATAACTGGCGAAAGTTCTTGTCAGGAATGAATTACAAAAACGATTTTTTAATGAAATAAAATTTTATGCGATTATATACATCTGGTCTGAATGGGGGAGCTTTTATTGCTTGGCCATTTTCATTTATATTTGTTGAGGCCCTGAATGGTCGTTGAAAATGCTTTTAGCAAATCTTTCAGATTTCTGATTGTCAAGTACATAATGAATTTGTAAGCATATCAATGTCACTTTATTTATTGCGCTTTTAGCGCGTATTGCAACAAGATTATTTCTCAGACTTATTGCGAGAATTTTAAATGCTTTATAGATAGTCTTCACACACACTTTACTTCCATCCTTCTTATAAAACATATAACAAAAAATCTCTAGTAAAAGAGACATTATGCTCGTATTTATTGTGTCAGTATTTAGCAGTTATTCAATTTTATAAATAGTATTTATTATAGAATATTGTTTATAATAATAAATATTACATTTAAAAATCGAATTATAAGTTATATTTTGACAAAATGTTGGTATTTTATTAAAACATGTTGTTAGGCATTATGCATAATAAAATTGCTTCGTAAAAATTTAATATGATATAAATAAATCTAAAAATTACATAAAATCCTTCGAGCATTTTATTTAAATGTTAATAGTAAATTATTCTTAGCAAATTTAACCATATAGTATGTTGCTATTATTAAATTACTAAAGAATTTCTATGAGACAAATTTATAAAATCCTATTAAACGAGTCGCGTGGGTTGCAAAAATTAATCGCAAAATATAATTACTCGCGTCAATTTTAAACTATCGGATTAATTGATAACACAAAAGCAATTTTGATCTTCATCACAATCGCCCACGTAGAAGCATAATTCGCCTATGCCTTTTTTCAATGCTCGACTAGAAAATTATACATTTTTTCTCTATCGTAGAAGGAAAAAATACAGAAATGAAAAAACAGTGTAATAGGTATTCGATTAAAATTCAAAAGCGATCCGTTCCGTATGAAATTGATACGTATTAATTTGCGGCGAAATATTTTCGCTTTCCGTGAATCGGCAATTGCCGCGTCAATTCCTTGTAAAAAAAACGTATATTTATTGATAAATAAATCCATTTATTTTACTAAAAATTTATATTGTGAAATATATGTTTTAAATAATATTTTTATGAGATACACTGTGTTGTAGATGAATATTAAAAAGATACATATTTTAAGTTGTGTGTGTATATAAGATAACTTAATGTGTGGCGTATTTTTTTGCTCACATTCCGCAAGTGTTCATCAACCTTATACCAAATGCACGGTAGTCGTAATGGACGACGTGGAAAAAAATAATTAACGTACTACATTTGTTTACAGGCAAAACAGTGAGCTTTTTTGCACACCGACAAATGATTATTGGCACGGTGGCGCGAATGAAAATGCACTCAACGCGAAATTCATCAGCGAGTAAGAAAAGTTGGAGAGAAAGTAATAAAGAATAATTTTTATTTAAAGTTAAAATATATGTGCATACTAAATTTGCAATGTAGATTACCATTTTTTTTATTTAATTAAGAAAATCAGTGATTCTCGTTTGCTTTTGAAGAGCTTTTATATCGTAATATTCGAATCCACTTTAATCGATGTAGTTCAATAAAGTTTCAACACAAGTCAGTGCCGTCTTGTGATTAATGTAATTGTTAGTATCTTGTTGTCACTTGTTTTCTCAGTGACAATAGAAACGATTTCCGCATCATTCAGGTTTTAAAAACCTGGATCATTTGAATTGCAATCAAACCACTTCTCGGATGTTTTCCCGATCGACTTTCCGAAACATTTTAAAATTCCTATTAATCTGTATATATTTAGATACATCGCTTGCCTTAGTCTCTTCATGTTATAGATAAATGTATGTGATAATAATTTAAATAATACATGTTTGGTTGTATAAAACACAACAAAATTAATTTTACGCATCATAAGCAATTATAAAATTAACGATTACTGAGCCGTTTACAAAATTATTATGCATTCATTATATTTTATGTACTTTCGTTGATTTCTTAACGGTAGCTTTAATAATAACAAACGATCTATAACTTGAACTGAATATTTTATTAACAGAGTAATTTTACATGGTAAAATTCAATTCAAAGCGTTAAATGGTAAAGTGGAATATAATTTACCAATGCGCTATAATGGCATTAAATAATATATAATTTTATAAATTAAAACATAAGTTTGGAAAAATATTAGTGAGATTCGATTTATAATGTATAAAGTAATTTTATGTTACAATGAAATATGAATCGCTTACATATTTTTATAGAATGTCAACATCTTAAACAATGAACAGGACTTTTATTACATAAACCGATTTTTTTCTATCAATGGGTCATTACGCCATTTCATTCAAGTTCGTTCATTCATCTTTTAACGGATCGGATTGGACATGCATTGGATTCGATCAAAATTTACTATCATCCCCAAAAGCTCGACTAATGATCCGTAAGTAAGCTTCTCTTTATAAAACACTGCTACATAAAAATATATATTATTATTATTATTAATAAATTAATACGCCGGATGTTTTTATAGTACAGTAGCTTAGTTTGACGAATTAAATGCTTACTAACGCTGTTCATCTACGAGAGCCGAACTGGCAACAAAGGGTCCACCGGTGTTAATTTCACGGTGGTTTAAATTAAAATTTTTGTTAAACAAAAAACATACACACGAGGCTTAATTTGAACGGGCGTACATACGTATGTATGTGTGCAAAGGAAGAGATTCTCAATATTAGAAGGATTAATTTAATATTGATATTTAATTTTAATTAATTTTTTTTAAGGGTTTCTTTCTTAAGATTCTGTTTTTTTAAAACTATATAACGTTTTTAGTATATTGGAGTGATCCGGTTCGTACCATTTAATTGTAATATTATTTTCTATCTTACTTGTAATATATATCTATTTTTTGACTATTGTGACACAGTGGAGTAACCTCCTAGGTCTCGATGGTCTTAATTTAATTTAAATAAAATAAATGATTGTATTAATGTAGTGGTTAAAACTATCGTAGGTACGTGAGCCGCTTCTAAGAAGCTGATTAAGAATAATAACGACAATTAAAGTAGCACACACAGCGTTATGATATGTATTGATTTGCAAAACTAATAAAATTCAATTTGACGTTATTCTAACGATATCTAAGTGGCATAATTTTTTCGACTATTCCACTCGATGATTTGCGATTCTTCACGCATACCGTTCGCGTTATATTCAATTAAAGTAATTATATTTTGATTCCTTCTATATGAAAAAATCACAGCGTTTTCAACCTGCGTGAAATTCGGCTGTACAAAAAAAAACATCAACTCGCTCGCATCCGAGTTACGCAAATCCACGCCCATTCCCGCCCGCCATTACGGACTTATTGGCTATTAAACGTAGATTACGATTCTCTCGTTGTGTATGCGAGCGATGTACATACTTTATTGGCGCAACAAACTATTGTTGCTTGATGGTCTTCGTGCGATTCATCGCCGCGCGCTTTCAATTTAAAACGACAATTAAAAAGCTCTTATTGAAACTCACCGGCGGCCGGCAGACTATGAATAATTGCATAGGTGCATTGATTCAATAAATGAACACTGTGCGCTGGTATTATATAAAACGATGATGAGAACGTGCCTTTGGAGCGGAACGCAATCAGCGAACGCAAATGATTGAATAAGAGCGCAAGCTTAACCTGCCGTTATGTTTGAGATGAATGCAAAAATTGCGAATGTTTGATGTTAAGTAACAATTAAAATTAATTTAATGTAAATTAACATTAGGGTGAGTAAGTCTATATTTTAATCAGCATATTGTATTTAAAAAGTTTCATTAAAGGATCTTGATAATAGACGTATTTTTAGTCAAACTCATTGAACCAACATGAAAAAAAATTATGTTTTATAAAAACAAAACATACCTCATATCAACTTAAAAGGTGGAATTATTGGCATTCTGAAAAATCTCATATAAAAGTGCGGGTCAATTACTTTGAACTCATTTTTAAGTAACAAAAATAAATCCATCAAGCCGATATTATTTTCTAAGGCTCATATTTTGAACATAAAGTTATGAGTTTTTTCTTTATAATTATAACTATGTTGCTTTTTATATTTTATGTTAAAAAATAGTTAAAAAAATCTAGCAGTATATAGAAAATATATATAGCTTTCAAAAATGTATTAAAATGTACAAATAATTTTTATGAAAAAAAAGACGTACTTTTTTTTCATAAAAAACGTAATATCAGTAGAAAATGAATTATACAAAAAACCGTTGCTTAAGTTAAAATATAAAAGAGAGTGTGAAAAAATATTGATAACTATATTAATGGTAGGGCATTTTCTACGAAAAAAAATATATACTAAAGCATCGAATATCTTGCTATTTGTTATTGTAATGTGTTTTTTATTTATTATCAAATTTTTAATACACATTTTTAGTAATTTGCTTCTATTCTGAAATTATCAATTTTTTGAGAAAAGTATGTTTACTACTGGTATCATAATAAAAATGCTTGAAAATAAATAAGAAAATAGCATTTATTTTTAAAATGTCCTTATTACTTATATATCGCGACATTTATTTTATAAAAAAAATGTTTTTCAAATATAAATATAAAATCTATTGATACTCATTTCAATCTTTGGGTATTTTCTATATGCAGGAAATATACAAAAATCTTGTTATTAAAATGAATTTATTTTTTAATTTCAATTTAAATATAGTTTTACCATAAATATTTTTAATTCTGTTTATCAAATTTCACTACTCGTCTTTTGTGTCAATATTTTTATTACAGAAAACTACTTGAAAATTTTGGAAAAATAAATTTTTCGTTACATAAATAAACAGCATTTTTAAAAAAACTGTTACTGATTTTTAATTTATGAAAATAATCGGTTTTTAAGTAAAAATATAAATTCCAGTAAGAATAATTATTGATACTCATATTATTATTCGGGTATTTTCTGGGCGCGTACGGTGAGATAAATTACCTTTCGCTCGCTCGCGTGTTAAGTGACGAGAGTGAGAAGTGGGCGTTTGGAACGCATGCAACGCACGCCCTTATCTCTCACTCACTTTCGTCACTGAGCACGCGAGCGAGCGAAAGGGAATGTAACTCATCATACGGGCATGGTATTTTCTATATACATATAAAGCTTTATAGATTTTGCTATTTGTTATTAGAATATATATATATATATATATATATATATATATATATATATATATATATATATATATATATATATATATATATATATATTCTAATAACAAATAGCAAAATCTATAAAGCTTTATATGTATATAGAAAATAAATCTTTTTAAGAAAACTGATTATTTATATATGGTGACATTTATTTATGTAAGAAAAATTTAAAAACCGAAGTTAGTGAGAATACTTATTGATACACATTCCAATCTTAAGGAATTTTTTATGTATTTGTTATAAGACCCAGTGTATTTTTAAATTAAAATTTTCAATATAAATACAGTTTAACTATAAACGTTTTAAAGTGAAATGATACAATTTGCTTCTATTTTTAAACTAGCAGCTTTTTAAGAAAAGCTAATTTATTACTTCAACAGAAGTTTGAAAATACTATTCACATAAATCTTAGAGATTACATCATTATTTTTGAATATCATATTATTTTTAAATATTAATTATTGTTTCGCAGTACAAAATAAAATTAATTATTAAAGTAATAGTCAATTCGATATAAGGGAACTTTCTTAATATATAGGTAATGATTTCAAGATAATTATATGCTATCAATTAAAGAGCTACTCTTTTTATAAAAAGTCTAGGTGATTCTTAAACAAAAACTTTAAATGAGTTAGACATTTACATAAGTGCTTCGCATCATGTTTTATACAATTGATTTTAATAATATTTAAAAACATCGACAATAACTACAAATGAGTCCTTATTGAAGCAAACTAAAGATGCAATTTTACAACTGCATCTTTACATATTTTATTATTTTTTAATTTAAATTTTAATAAGTAAATATAAATAGTAACAATAACGCTGCTCGCAAAATAACAAAGGCTGCTAATTGTTAATATGAAAGGAAAAAAAAAGTTATTGCATTAGCAAAAACGTAAAGTCTTTTGATAGAACTGTACGAATACAGTGGATAATTTGTTTGTTTTTGTTAGCATATGGCGGACGAACAGACGGAGAATAAAAGATGTTGATTGTGACGGAAAAAACACAATTATATACATATGTACATAGAATTGGTATAAATAAGTAACTATTTTATGTATATAAATAAAATATGTTTTGAGGCAAATTTTATTTTCATCTAAATTTAGTATTATATAAAGATACGAGAAAC
This sequence comes from Plectrocnemia conspersa, assembly GCF_051122295.1. NCBI lineage: Eukaryota > Metazoa > Arthropoda > Insecta > Trichoptera > Polycentropodidae > Plectrocnemia > Plectrocnemia conspersa. The sequence continues at coordinate 7,052,154 of NW_028277174.1, read as the reverse complement.
GTTAAATAAGAGTATGCATATATACTTATTTATTAATTTTGATTTGTAGGATTTATTTAATTATATTATTGTTTATAATATTTTTCTTTAAAAGGCTACTGACTGGCTGTTGATAATAATTACTTTACATATACACTGACCAAGAATGTTTTTGTAACTGAGATTCTGATTGATTATGCTATTTACAATTAAGGATGACAAGGTCGTTTTAATATTATCATTTGAATTGACATATAATGTTAAAAATGTGATCTTAAACATATGTACATATGCATATCTGTAATTCAAAAATCTGTCGTGCTAGATTTGATGTTTTTAATATACACGTAAATTGTGTTTTTTTACAGTAAAAGCTAAAAAATTTAGATATTTGCATAATAGTTATTCGGGAATCAAATTGTATTGAATTCTATTTTTTGATGATGTAATATTCATCTCACTATCAACAATTTTTCACTATCACTACAAATAAATCACGCCAGCGTCGCTAGATCTACTTTTATTTGCGGACAATACGTGGATCAAAGCGATGAGAACTTGGCACGTTTCAGTTAAAGGCGTTAACCGTTCAGTTAAAATCACACCACAGAAACAAATCTACCGTGTCGAATTGCTCAGACAAAATCCGAATCCGGCGACTCAACAATGATTTAAAAAATCACACACGATGAATATCTATTTATTTCGGAGAGAGATCAGATTTTACACGCGTAAACGATATTTAATCAAGACGTCCGACGTGGCATTGTTGCAATGCCACTTAGCAAGACGAATTTATTTGTATATATATGTGTGTGTGTGCGGTTAATAGATGTAGAGATTATCACAAGTGTCACTAATGCGTACCCGCATATACATCCGTGAGAACGTTTCGCCATTACGCTCTCCTAACTGTGTTGATCACTAATTTGGTACTCTGGCAATGGCGGACATGAATCACGGAGCGATCTCTCTCTATGCGATCGTATCATTCTGTGACGATCTAATCGCATAAATCGGGTATTTGTAATGTGCCTAATGTCGTATTGTTATGAATGTGAATTAACGCGGCTAAGAGGGAGCGATTGAGATGAAATAAATTAATGAGTCAATATCATCCCTTGTCGGTTTTTATGATTTATTATCGAACATAGGGATGAGAATAGAGTAATACATAAATATTTATAAGTTCCAACATTTTTATTTAAGAAAGCGTTTAAAGCAATATCAATATTTCACGATTAAATTTACTAGAATTTCAGAAAATGATTTTTGTTGAACCACAAATACACAGAATATTACAAGGAGTTGAAAACTATCTCGCTATTAGAAGTAGAAAGCTTTTAAGGTAAAGCTTAATTCTAAAATAATTTATGCTAATAAGCGTCGGCTCACTACTGAAGATAATCCTTATTTTAATTATTTACACTGTAAATTTATCGCTGTAGTTTAACAAGCATTGAAGCTTGTAACATTACAAGTAACGACATTTCATACCATAAAAGTCTGACTATAAAAAAACACCTGTTTTTATTAATTGTTAATTATTTATAATATAACTTTAATCAGAAAAAAACTGCATTTCGGAATGACTATCTACTAATTACTAGTGTAATTCTAAATGATTAAATTCGATTTTACGGTTACTTGATCGGTTGGTTATTAATTAATTACAAAATTTCAATTACAGTAGAAGTCGAATATATATACGATATTTCAATTTTAAAATGCAGGATTTAGGCTTAAATAAATACTAAAAATAAAAACTATAAATTGTAAAAGTAATCAAATTTCGCAATATTAATTTTAATGTATTTATTTATATAAAAATAAAATGCCCCGATATATAAATACAAATAATATATTTACTATATTGCATAAAATTGAACTCGTAACGTAACTAGATAGCAAAGCCCAAAGAGAAAAATCTTGTATGTAAAAAGCAAGTTAAAATATGTTTTGATATTCACAACAATTATAAATAAACAAATTAAGAAATAAATAGGTACAATTTTTTAATAAAAAAAAACTGGGTTTCTTACGACTAATTCAAGATATTTCTGTCAATTCGTAATGATTATTTGAAAGCTTTCTTTCCTTCAAAAATAAAATAGCTTGAAGTACAATCGTCAAATTGTTGCGCGACTCAACATATTGTGGCGTTTTTGTATATAAAAATAATATTGGTTTAGTTTATTTTTTTATTATTTTTATGTGTCGCGTCATATTATTTATAGAAAAAATCGTTTTTTAGTAAGCAAAAATACTTTTCACTTTACACATGGCAGTTATTCAGAAAAATGTCTCGCACGTGTTTCTAGAGGGATTTTCTTCCAAGAAATCAAATTCTCGGAAAAGAAAAAATAATATATTAAACAGTAGAAGTTAAATTAAATTAGAGGATTCGTTCTAAAATGTAGGTCGAGGGAAAAAGTCGTACAAAGTATTTTCCTTATTGGTTTTAAAGTTAGCTAAATTAATTTTTTATCCATACATGTCAATTTTATATTAATAGTACAGTAGAACCTCGGTTTACAAGCATAAATATTTCCCGTACTGTGCTCGTATTTAAAAACACTCGTTAATCAAAGCAAATTTCTTCATAAGAAATAATTGAAACAGTTGATTTGTTCCGAAATCTAAAAATATTAATATACATAAATTTGTATTATTTATTTTTTTATTAGCATTAAAATGTATTAATTATTCATATCGTAATCACTGATAGCTTAATGAAATATATTATCTGTGAAACTAGGAGCCTATAAATTGACACAATAATTCGCGAAAATGTGTCATTGCATTGCAATTCCCAACATTTAAAACATATCCCTAATCGCATATTAGGTGAATGGTTTTTCAGCTTCTTTCTCCTCCTCCTCAAATGAGATGTTCTCTGTAGCTTTGTGCCGTTGCTCGTAATGAAGATCTATTAATTCATGGTCAGCTCTTAGCCATGTTCCTCAACTAATTCTTGAATATGGTACTCATTCACCTCCAGTCCCACGTTCTTTTCCAAAGACACACATTAGCGATTTTAGTTTATGAGCAAACTAGTCACTACAATCTACAGTTTTCTCAAAGCAGAATTGAGGGTTCTCTTGTTAATCACAATCCATTTCTTAAAGATTATCTTGAGGCAGCTAACGATATGGGAACATCTTTTTTTAATGTCCTAATTTGTTCCTTCGGTCACTCATTGCTGAGATAGTGATTTGGTGTAAAGCTTTTTGAAGTTCGAATGATGCTGATCCACGGGCTTGAGTAATGGAGTAGTGTTGGGAAGAAAATTCTTGATCTTTATGAACTCAAATTCCTTTTAGTTGTCGTTATTAATGATAACCTGAGTTAATTTTACGTATTTTTCCATAATTATTCATGTTGTTATTTATTTATTATTATTTTATATTGCATTTATATTAAACTATAGAAAAAAATCAGTGATTCTCAATGTTTTATTGCTTTGATTTACTTCACTTTCACTACTTTTTTATATTAGTATGTTTTTTATAACACTTTTTCTATTATTGAATTTCGCTAATTTATTTTACATACGTATATTTTAAATATTAATCGGCTTGTATGATTTTTTTATATCAGTTCAGGTGCTCTCAATATTTTTTTTATAAAATTAATATAAAATATTTTTTGTTATGTTTATTAATTTCGTACAAATTAAAAAAAAAAATATAATATAAATTTTATATTTTTTTGTCTTTAAGATACGCTGATCATTAATTGCATTAAATGAAAATGACATATCTAATAAACCTATTTATTTATTACGTTAGCCCAATGTGTTACAACAGGGTAAATAACGATTATTAAGTAAGCAGGACGCCAGACTGAATCAATATATGTCGATTTTTTTTTTTTTATTATTTAATTTATTCGTAAGCTTGGGAAAATCTAAGAAAACAAATTTTGTGAAGTGGTAATTCAAGTACGATATAAATTTAAAAACACTAGGTTAGTTGTAGTTTATTTGTATTATTTTCTATAGAAAGCATTTACATTAAAGAAAATTAAAAAAAATATTATATAAATATAGTATTTATATTTTATTATTTCTTTAGTTGTATACGGTAATATATAACTATCTGGGGTACCTCAAAACAGTGAAAGATCGACCACCGTACATGTACGGCGATACCATTCAAAGGTTTAAAGTTTGCAGGATAAGCAAAAGAACAATATATAAAATAATCAACGAGACTTCCAGAGATTTTTTTCTGAAATGTACGTCTTCACTGTAAGAAGAATTACCGGCTCAGTTAGGGAGAGAGCGATGCAATGCATACTGATCGTATTGCGAGGAATCGCTCGTATATCAAGTAAAAATTGAGTAAATATTTTTGCTTATATTGCAAATTATTTGTCAACCAAGGTATAATCCGAGGTTTCACTGTAATATATATGTATGTATATATAATAAAATATTGTCCAATTTTATAAAAGTAAAAAATATAACTTATATGGATAAAAATTAATTAGGCTGTTTTTTTTATAAATACATACATATTTTTGAGTAGTTAATCAATATATTGATATATAAAATTCATATTGAATTTTGTATATAAATAAATTATATTATATTTTCTGTAGATGGATATAGAAAACGTTCATGTTCTCTTCGTTGATTTTTCAACGTTTACGATACTGGTGTATATATGTGCATACATATGTATGTACATATTTGCATATGTAGGTACGTATGAATAAGTTATCCTTATCGTATAGCAATATAATGCAATTTCTAAGTCTATTTGAAAAGTAGAATGGAAAAGCACGGGGACCGTAGTTGGCAATTTAAAATTGTTTATTGTTCTACTTATGTCGAGTGATGCTGGACGGCGACTCAAAGGATTAGGTGGAAAATTCAAACAGTGACAAGCGAAACGCATTAGAAGACAGTAACAAAATTACGTTTGCCGAAAGCATTAGCCGCATTACAATGAAAACGATTATCGAAATATAAATTTAATAATAATTTATTGGACAATATTCTTGTACAACAATGGGCCATAAGGCTTTACGTACAATATTTGCCTCGTTAGAATTTATGTATCCTTACGCCTCGATAATTGAATTTGATTTCTACACGGCCATGCCGTTGCGCAATGTAGTATATAGCGGCGTGAATTATGGCAAATCATAATTGCCTTTCTAAATAATTATCATGGGGTACGCGGGCCGGCGGTTCGTTACCGCTGGCACAATCGCACCAGATACACGCTCCGGCCATAAAATCATAACCCGGAGCTAGGATCTCGCCAGCTTTGGTAACAGTTAATTAACACATTTCCACAGTGCGGCCTGCGCGAATCCATTGTCTCGCGCTTCGGTTAAATTTTGTTGTTTTTTTTTGAGCGCGAGATACTGTCGTAATGATAGCTTTACAAAGGTCAGCGATGGTGCATTAACGACAACAGGGGTGTTGATTTAAAAAAAATGTATATAGTGTGATTAAAAAGTATCATGGTGTTTAAAAAATTGAAGAAATTTATCTATGCAGATTGTATAAAATATCAAACATGGTGTATTGCTGTATATTTTAGCTCATAGATTTCGCTAAAAACATAACTGTGTTGGATAGCACGTGTATTGCGACTTTCTGGAGGCACTTTAAATTTTGCAGCTGAAAGTCGTCAAGCATTGACGGATTGTCGACACCGCCCCTTAAAAATTTGAGTAGATGCTACGCTGAGAATGCAATAAATTCAATTCTAAAGCTCCTAGAACAAAGGAATTATAGAAATAACAACGTAGTTTAAATTTAAACTAAAACAAATTTATAGAAGTGATGAAATACAAATATGTAGTCTATAATATAAAAAAAATATGTGTTACTAAGACACAATACAAACATTTTAAGATATTTCATATTAACTTCAAATCACAAAGAAGATATAAATAAGCAAACAATATTAAGGAATAACCAATCAAAAACAACAAAATTCGGAAATAAGATCCTAAATGGTTCATTCAATTTAGTTTAACCATTTTTCTTGCATTCTTAAGTTCTTTATGTAAACATTTTTCTGTGGGTTATTTTTAGTATTTTTTAATGTTTAATCTAGATGTACATGAGATAGTGCGAAATAAAAGCAAACTAGAGACGTAAATCCATTATCAAATACTACACGAAAACAACGAAAATCGAATTAATTATTATTTTTCCATTCTTGATTTTTAAATATTATATAAAAATTTTCATCTGAGATCCAATGGAAGAAATTTTGAGGATATCATATGCTGACATCATTGTAGAAGGTACAATTAATTTTTAAATCACCATTATTTTATTAAAATATAAACTTGAAAACAGCAGATTTATTTACATAAGCGAAATATTAAATGTATCTTAAGATTTAAATACCTGGAATCGCTGCTCAAAGAGAATAACATCCAAAGCATCAACGGATGCTGAAATGGCATAGAAAAGTCACAGCGGAATTATTAATATAAAAAAGAAAGGCATGAGAATGATTTTAATATGATAACGAAAATGGACAGCAAACCCTAAAATAAAACGAATATTATATGATAATCGATAAAAGCTCATCATCAAGGAGGAACTGAAAAGAAACATGAAAATTAACAGTGTAAAAAGCATATGTAATGCAATAGGCAGCGATGCCATTAAATGTTGAAAGTATTAAATGTGATTCTAAAATTTCGTTTCGGGAATTTTGACATCGAAGTTAGGTAAGGACGGGTAGTCCTTAAAGGTTGTTAGTGATGCTATTAGGGCTGCCATCAAGGCAGATTCAAGATTAATGATTTTGAAGTTAGGGATTGCAATAATGGTAATAGTACCAAGGGGCAAAAATTGATCTTCGATACTATCGATATTACAAAATAAAATACTGGTAGTACCGAAAAATAAAAATACTATTTTTTTTCAATTCAATACACATTATTTATAGAAAACGATTTCTATTAATCACAGTAAACTTTCACTAGCTGATAATTGACTTTTTTTATTTCGCATCTCTGGTGAGCAAAGTTTAAATATCAAATTTAGTTGAAATTGCAAAAAAAAACAATTCTTAATCAAACAAAAAAATCTACAAGTCACAAATTTCTACGAAACATAATCACTCGTTCTGTATCGTAGTAAACATTTAACGGGATTAGAATATTTGATGTATCGATTGTTTGGGTTTTGCTAATCAATAATCATGATGAAAAATGCGAGCGGTTCTTGGTTTATTTTTTCGATCTTTATTTACTAATTATTTAAAATAATAATTAGAGCTAGCACAAAAGCTCAGCGTGTCGTCTACATCAGCTTACAGATTTTTAAAAAATTTGGCAATGTGTCAACTTGCTGAATATAGGTACCTCATAAATTATCTGAGAAAAACCTTACACAGCGTATTTCAATTTGCAAATCATAAATGATTCTAGAAAAGAAAAAAATATTTTTGAGTAGTTTTGTTACTGGAGATGAGAAGCGGGTTATTTACGTTAAAACGCGACGTAAAAGGTAGTGGTTCGATGGCAATCAACCTCTAATTTCATCTCTAAAAACAGGGTTACACCCCAAGAAGATAATGTATATATGCATTTGGTGGGTTATGAAAGGCATAATTTATTATGAATTATAGGATTATAGACAGATAATTAAGACAGACAGATAGTGTGCTCAGATAATTCGTTTTAAAACGCATCTGACCATAAAAAGATCTAACCTTATAAATCAACGAAGTAAATTTTACACCAAAACAGCGCTTGTCCTCACGAGTCAAAGAAGACGCTAGAAAAAATAACGAATTTTTTTGGAAACTTCTTCTTAACATTGCTTAACATTTTCGTAATCAGTGAGGGTGTTAAAAGGAAAATGTTTAATTTATTATGACATATCAGGAACATTATTTTAGCTTTTTAAAATCACAATAATTAAGACCAGCTGCGATTGAACACTTTATATACAAAATGTTATTGAATTTATTATATTATATATACAATAGCTAATAATGCTAGTAACGAATTTGATGAAGATAAAGATCGGATCTGTATTGGCGTGTTTTGTGCGGATTTGCATATAAATGAAATAGATAGAAATAAATTAGCCGCGATAGAATTATTACATTGATTGAAATAAAATATATCTGTCTTGAAACAACAAATACAAAAACGTAACACGAACTTCCCAAAAAATTGCGACGCACACCTGTTTCTGAGATAATGGTTAAACGATTATAAAGGGTAAGCCTTTCCAACATTTTGTTTCGTTCAACGAACGAATTATTAAGATTTCGGTCATAGTAGACACGCCGATAAACATTTTATTTACAAGTGTTTATCGAAAGCGTAAAAGCTTATTCATATAGTTGAAAATCGAGCTAATAATTCGAATAATCGAATATTCGATTGAGAACTAATTTATACCACAGATTTTTCACGCGTCATAGTTACTTTGACTATTTTTTTAAATTAATATGTATTTAATGTAATAAGTATATTTTCATACTTTATTAATTTTCAACGAGTAGGATTATTGTAGCAAAATATAAACTCGACTAATTTTGAGGCAAAGCAAGTGTTGGGAATCGATACATTATGAAGTGAAAGCGTTGCTGATTAGGAGTCATGACAGGTTTGTCCGTTTTCTGATTCATATTATTCACAACTAACTATCTATGTATAGAAATATGAAATATTTTTAGGATAAGACTTATGTTTGATGTACTCAAAATTAAAAAGTAATATATGCATACAAAATATTATAAGCCCAACTAATTTTGAAAAAAAAAGAAGTATTAATTGACATTTCAAGCTTCACAACGCATCTGAAGTATCAACTCATCCTTTTGAACCCACTTTTCCAACGTTTTAAGCAATTTCTTTCCCCGACGAATAGACAACCGCCGCCATAATTAATCCGGTCGTTCCGTAAAAGGCGTTATTGGCGCAATTCCACAATCGGTCCAGTCAGCGTCTAAATTCTTCTCGCGACCGCCTGTGAATAGCCGACTAGATGACGCACCAATTACCCGCCGGTTTAATTCTCGCTCCAATCTCGGAGGATTTTATTTGTTGACCCCATTGAATTGCAAACGGACGTAATGAGTGGCGGACAGTTGAATTGCCGCGACCATCCACGTTATGCCTCATTCAATACGGGGGGACACTTGATAAATACCCGCGGTAATACCATTCCGAGCCGCGGCAAAAGGATGCGCAAAAGCAGAAGAGAGATAAAGAACGAGTGGGAGAGAGGGTCCTCTTCGGTCCGATTTTGAGGATCGTATGCAAAGCAGATTGCGCTATAAATCCGCTCCGGCCTGAATGGGAATAAGTTAACCTTTGTCAACTCGATAACCAAAGCAGTTAGTTCCCCGTATCGCAGGCCGTGTGCCAATGGCGGAAGAAATGGCGGATTCGGCGAATTGGCGGACGTCCCTAGGTGCAATAGTGCAAGTGTGTCCACCCCCAGAGCAAAGGGGTGGAAAATGTAATATGTTGGACTGTAGTAATATTGACGTTATATATTAAAATAAATGATTTTTTAAGATAATTTAATTTTAAAATTATCGTGAAATATTTATAAAAACAGTAATACGGTAAACTATTGTTTTATGGTAAAAAACGAAATATCGGATCGAATTAGTTTCGGCGAGCGTGTAGTGATCTAAACAGCGTTTGTGTTAATTAAAATGGCCGGTCGCAGCAAAAAATGTCAATGTTTCTTTTAATGAGATTTTTTGTGGTTCATAGTTGCACGTATCAAAAATCAGACGTGATAAAATAATGGTGTTGAGTAATAAGAAAATTAATTAAAGAATGGTTCTGCATGTGTAATAATAAAATTTACAGTAAAATATTCAAGGCAATAACACGTTAACTGACTTTTGTTTAAAATGAGTTTATTATAAATAAATTTAAAAACACTTGCATGGATATAAAAAGCAGGAGTAGAACTATGTGCGAGATAAATATTACCATTTACGGCAAGAATCTACATAAATAACATGTTCCCACTTTTTATTATAGAAAATGACTCTTATACTGTTGCTTGAATCTGTGAGAAAACATAAATTTCTTTAGAATAAATATTATTTTGTCGGAAAATATGTTATGCACATCCTTCTCAGTTATTTATATAATGTTTTTTTTAATACCTCATTGATTATAAGATCACACAATGATTAAGCTGTAATTTTAGACAAAGTTACAATTTTAAATTTAATCATCAGTTCAATCACAAACTTTTGTATTTTTGTTAAGAATAAAAAAAATATAGCAGTAAAATTTAAAACATGCTTTCTAATAAAATAAAACTTTAAGTATGTATTGTAATTAGCAAAAATTAAAACACTATGCTATTAAGGGATGTAATTAAAATAATAAAAAGCCAGATCTGCATAAGACGCGCTGAAGTTAGTCGCAAGTAAAATAATAAATATTTTAATGATGGTATTCAAGTTTGCAAAATTTATTAATTATTTTGTTTGTTTAATTATATCATTTTAAAAATCTGTCTACAAAAATTTCAATAAAAATAAAATAGTTCAATATTTAATTTTTTCCCAAATAAATCTAACTACATTTTTAAGTTCTATACTTTTTATAACTCTTTAAATTTAAACGTTCACCTATAACATTGCGTATTAAATTTATAAACATGTTTTACCTATTTTCGCGGCGTACTCAAAAGAATAATCAAAGGCTATATAAAGACTAAGACTAACCAAACAATTTGTTGACTTTATTAATATTTTACTAGCGATTTTTCGAAATTCCAGATAAAATAAGTCATCATTACCTCATTCAAGAAAAATACATTTTTATTATGTTCCTAAAAAATACTAATTCAATAGTGCTTCATTTAAAAATATACATAACACCATTCAGAAATGGTTTAATAGATTATAGCATTAAATCCTGATAAAAACATTGCGTTATATTTATCCGTAAAAACACATATACCACAAATAAACAAAACTGCTAGTTGGTATAAATCAGCAAAATATTAATCCTTGATTCCAAATTAACTTGAAAATCTCACCCCAAAAAAACTGTTCTTAAAGTCTCTTGTAATAGACTGTATCCATTATTCAACAGAAAAATTAACTTAACATACGGTCTGCTATTTTAGTAGATTTTTGACAAAATGTAACATTTTTTCACATTACTAAAATTATTATAAATACATATATTTTGTAAATTAAAGTTTAAATCTTTATTATCCTCGAAAACGCGTGAACAGACTGACTGCAAAGTTTAGTTATCACGCGATAACGCGTGAACGGACTGTAGTGTGTTAATATTTGCTTATGCACCCGACCGGTTATTTTAAGTGCTTATCTCGTTTGTGGTTATTCTTTTTTATTAAAATTTAACCATCATGATTTTACATGTTTTCCCAATGCGTCATGATGGGCATTGTGCAAACAATAATTATACAGTTAAATATTTAAGAATAGTTACAATATATGAGCACCACCACGCACACCTAAAATAAATGAGCGCAATTCTACATTTATTATTTAGCTTCTCATAGCTATCGCCAAAAAGCTCGGTGAGAAGCTGGATGGCTCGTGCAAGAGGAGCGTTCCTAAGCGCTGCCCGTATTGGGCAATAATAAGGGACGCGATCGCGACTCTTTAGGGAACTCTAAACTAGTCAAAAGTCAATGGAATTATATCTCAATGCTATGATCAATAAAGCACTAGGATTCAAATACGAATACGGCACGTAATCCCTCTTTTAGAGATATTTCAGAAATTTTATTTGAATTATCTCTAATAACAAGGAGTACTTCACTTCATTTGGATTCCATACCGTAACGCGTAAATCTTTTATTAATTTCAATGCCAATACGACTTTTGTGTTTTTTAAACGTTTGCCAATTTTAATGATCAATGCCATTAGACATATAAGCTAAATTAATGTATCTTAGTATTATTTATAGTAAAGAATATTATACATTTATTGCTTTTAAAATTATTTATATTCATCAACTATTGAATATATTTATAAAAGCTATAAATATAGTCATTTTAATTAAACTATTAAATTAAACTTTCACTTGAAAAACGAAAATAATTAAAATCCAATTCAATCATTTGACAATCTCTGCCATTGCGGCAGCTCAGTTTATTGCGCCACAGATATCTAAAAAAACTAATTATAAAACACAAAAATGATCATTGTACAGTTTCCCATTTTAGACAATCGACCGGTGTAATGAAACGAACCGGTAGCCGCCTAAAAATCACTCGGACAATAGATACACCAGTACATTCTCCTCGCCAGGTAAAACGAGACTATAAAAAATATACACATAGATAGATATATAGAAAGACTATACATACACGTGTAGTATTATACATATAATGAATAAAGAAAAAAAACGGAATGTCTAATTAAGAGGCCGCCAGTGTGCATTGTGGACCGTAACTAATAAAAAGTAATTTAGTCGGTAGGATGCTGTAATTAGAATTCCAGTATAAATATTGAGTTTGCTGCTGAGATACACCGAATTAAAAGTTCATCAAGTTTGATTCAGAAAAAAATTTTATTATATGTTACAATAAAAAATACACTAAAAATCAGTTCAAGATGCAGTTAAATGGTTCAAATTATTAACGCTTATAATAGAATTTTGACGATTTAACCACTGCATCACGAGTCTGCTATGATTGCAATAAATATAGAAAATAATACTTTAAAACCATAAAACGGCACTTTGGTGCAAAAAATAAATTACATTGTGAATGTAAAAAATGTAATTTAGGTTTTTTGGAATTTTGTAAAATAAACGCTAATTTGTTTTAAATTAACTAATAAAACTAGTATAATATTATATTTCACATTTTTATTTTTATTGTTTCTTTAAATTATAAAATACTAAATGGAGAGATTGATTTAAACGATATTTTTTGTTATATAAAACAGTTTTACGGTTGTTATATACAATAATAACGAAGCATATTTTATTTCTCGATGCAATTTTATTACCGTAATTTATGGTCAGTACACCATTAAATATATATAATAATTAAAATAGTGTTTTTAAGAATTTGATTATTTGTATATTAATTATTAAAAATACTTTCTAGAGACACCTGAAATATTGTAGATGGCAACAATATTTCAAATTCATTATAACATGTTTCAGTGAATAAACATATACTTTCACTGTCATTTCAGTGAAAGCATATCGGAATGCATTTTACCGGTACATATATATATATATTTTTACTAGTGAAAATATAATTTATTTGACAGGTGCTAGTGAAATTATATGCTGCTTTAAAATGTCATTTGACAGGCGTGTAAAAAAGCGACGTAAGTGGTGTTCTTTAACTGACAGTTTTGAATTCAACTTGTTAAATTCAGCTGATTCCGTTTTAAAAAAGTTAAAGGGCGTTACATCACTGGATCATCCGAGCAGTAAATAAATACAATTACACTGATATTATTTAATATATTAAAATTAAATTATATATTTATACTAGTAAGAAAAAATAAAAAAAAAAATACATACCACTGTTACAGTGGCTATATATATATTTGTTGTTCAAACCCAAGCCTAAGCTAAATAAATTAATGACATAATATAAGTATAAAAATTAACTATAGTTTCTTAATTTTCATTTGGCAAATTTGTTTAGGTTAGCTTTGGGTTTAAACAGCAAATGAATGTTTCCGAAACGAAAACTATCAGATTGAGTTTTACAAGACATTTTAAAGCAGCAAATAATTTAATTTGCGTCCATCAGTTAAATTGTATTTTCGTAAGTAAAAATATGAATCAAGCAGAGAAAATATATTCAGATATGATTTCACTAAAATAGTTAGTGAAATTGTATTTAAACTAGTGAAAATATAGTAACAAGTATACGTGTTTTAAAAAATGTTGTGCTAAAAAAAGAAGTTGTAATCCATGGACGTACATATTTTTCCGAATAGGGCAAAAATAAAAATGGTCTAGTTGAAACTACGTAATTAAAATCTGCCAAGCATCATTATTAATTTTAAGCCATCCAGGATCTGATTTTTTTTAGTATTATAAACTTAGCAACAATGATCAAGCAAAATACTAAATTTAATAATATTTTTTATTTCAATAAAAAAAATTGATATGCTAAGCAGTTAAAAACAAAAAAATACCACGACATTTTAATTAACATATAAACATACCTACTTATATATTATTATTATTGTTTTAAATAAACTTTTTACAATATAGTATATATAAGTATCTCAAGTACTCGGTGAGTGATTCATTTCCGCAAATTGATTTACACATATTTTCCAATAGTCCTTTGAGGAAGCATAGACGAATAAGAGGGCATTGAACTGAAAGCTAATTAGGGCCCAGTACCACCTCCCGTTATATACTTTAGTGAAAGCTAGTTTAAATGCTAGTTTGGCGACCGTCCGATAATTGCAGTATAATTCTAACAATGCTTATTCGATGCGACGCTATTCATGTTTTTTCAAGACAAGTTTCGAAGCTTATAAAAATGAGTCTTGGAGTTTTTGTGGTGATGCTTTTTAGTCTGTGTGGCTATTGTGCAATTTCAGGTGTTATGTAGTATATTGTTGAGGCGAATTATCGTCATTTTTTATGATTTATAAATGGTTAATACTTCACATATATTTCAATTCTTAGTGAAAATGTATTTTTTTTATAAATTTTCTTGAAAAGCTATGCTTATGATTTTTCGAATGTGCTTAAGACATTTTAAGCTAAAAATTATTCAATGTCAACTTAAAGCCTTCGTGTAATCAAAATAGCTTTTAGCGTTATTTATATATAGTTTAAGTTTATATATTTTTTAATGAAAATAATAAGTATTAATTTCTAAAGTAGCGATCCAGTACCACATTATTTTCAATTGCACAACTCAGGAGATCCACCAGCATCCATCTATCATTCTCCGTCGAAGCGTCCTTACAAAGACATATCTCCAGCCGCCTTTTGGCTCAGCGCTCACCATTCCTCGGATGCCCCACGTCCGCGCTAATTTTCTTCTACCCTGTTTATTTTTGTTCGATCGGATTCGATTTTTTTCGTATGCCTTATATACATACTCAGGTACGTATAAGTCCGAATGGGGTTTCATAACTTTTTGCCCACGCTCCAATGGTCCATTGTCTTTTCGGCGTTGATTGGGCGACGGCATCCGCGCGGAATCTTCTATAAATCTCGGGTCCGATAACATTCGATGTTTTTCGGTCTGTTCTCGATACCTATTTTATTTTCGACTGCTCAATGGACAGCATAAAAACCGCGCTCTAACATTGTTCATGCGGTGAAAAAATACAAAATAAAAGACATAACTAAAAGACAGAAATTCACTCGGGTTAAAATGCGCTGCTCGAGAACAAAAAACGTTAAGGAGCATTTATAAAATTATACTTGCATCGCGATTGATAAAATAATAATATAATGACATGAAATTAAACTAGAATAACATAGTTATTAGTCACAAAAGATCGGTTATTATACATTAAAAAATGAAATGTCATAGAATAAAATCAGTACAAATGCTGATTTTTTCAAATGTAATTGGGGTTTGGCAATCAGAAATAATATAGGAAATAACTACGATTGAATAATTAAAATAAAGTTCTCATACATTTTCTTTAGAGCGGTGTGGAATATATTTAGGACCATAATATAGTATTAACTTACATTTATAAAAAATAGTTATACTATCAACTAGACTTGTTAGATGTCAGATCAAGAATATAAAGAATCAGCAAGTGAATAATATGTCAACTGCTCTTTTATATGGTAGCTATGTGCTAAAGCATTTAGTCATTACCATAAATTATTTTGATTTTTTCTTATCGTAATTACTTTGAAAGAAAGAAAAAATTTACGAATTTGTCGAAGGATTAGATAACAATTTAATTAATTTATTTTTATTTTATCAAAAATATATGATAATAATTATTGAAGTTGACATTCTTAAAAATATCGTTTGCAGATTTGCAAAGTTACATTAATTTTCAAAGAAAAATTGATTGAACAGGAAATTTCGGCTTTAAAATAAAATAAAATAGTAATGGTACACATTTTCCAGTTACAATTATACGACTGTTAAAGCAAAACAATAAGTTCTAAACTCGCGAATTCATACTTGAAAATTTTCATTTTTAAATTATGTAAATCTAAAATTAACATGTGATACTCGATAAATAAGCAAAATATTACAATAGTGACTAGTGATTAGAAATTACTAAATAAAATAAAGTAGGCGATATGGTGTTATAATCTGTTTTGTTGAAAGAGCCTCAAAATAATATAATAAGTAATTTTAGACCAAGAAGATGGCTGAATTTTCAAATATGATTTAGTAGGCTTTTAAAATTTTGCATCAAATAAGCGTTGTTATAATTATGCTTTGTAATTATCATATGGTGACATTAAAACAAGTTTTCGCAAAAGGAGATAAATTGAAGGTTCACACTAATACCATTAAGTCTTATTTTTATACTATCTTAAAGAACTATTATTAAATATGTATTTTAAGTCCAATCAAAGATCACTTGCTAATCAATTGACGAGAACTATGCATCATCAATCGAACACCAAAGTCGCTTATCGACAGATCACACACTTGCTTTGCAAAGAACTAACTTTATACAAAAGCCATATCACTCAGTCATCGATTTTAAAACTAAATTTGATAAATTGTATATCCTTATCATTTGAAAGGTTTTTTATTTATATACATTTAGTGACGAAATAATAATGTTTACTTTGTATAAATTCAGGGATAATTTGCTAGTGACTAGAATTCCCAAATATTCGAATACTGAATAGTAAGCAATAAAATATTGTTAATCGAAAAAATGCAATTTGAATAATAAATACAGATTTATTATGTTCATATTTTTATATCAACAATAAAAATATTCAACACTATTTATTTTGATTTTAAAATAATTAAGCATTATTTATTCCTGCAGCCGAACATTCATTCAGTTTATTGTCAACAATGTGTTGCAAAAACTACGATTCGGAATGCTTAAAAAAATATTACCATTAAAAATACTTTGGACATACTTGGTATTGACTTAAAGAGATAAAAAAAACAATAGCAGTAATTTGCATAATATTAGCTCAAGAATATAAGTAATTTCGGCAATTACAGAGTGTTTTTTTTTTCATTATTCTTCATGCAAATGCTTTATTGTCGGGTTTAAGCTGTTACTTCAAAGTTGGTATAAATAGTATTAAAATTGAAAGATAAATTTTAGAAAACAAAAAAATGTTTACATATACTTCAACAGTACATCGAGGAAAAAATACCTGTGTTATTGAAAATACATAATACACAACATATATTTAGAGTAGAGATATTAATTTATAATAGAGAAGGAAATTCTTTAATATCGCACTACAAATATAAACTAATACTTTACAAATATTCGAATAGTGAATGGTTAAAAATCAGGCAAATATATATGGTATCCTAATATTCGACGGTTTTCTAAAATTTTAAATACTTATAAAAAAATCTTTGTCAATATTTTATTGTTTATACATATGAGATTTTTTAATACCATAAAAAAGTTAGGAAAACCTGATCAGTTGGAATGAAAATTAAATATTAATTACACATAGAAATGTGAAAACGAATAGGTCATTTAGGTATTAATCATCAACTTACATCAAATGTACTAAAAAAGATTAAAAAACGCGTTGCAAATTTATAAACCCATTTTTACTGTATATGTAGACGATGCTGTAAATAATTTATACATGATATTTCTAGAAATTTAGAGGAAAAAATTCATGCCGAATGACCTTACAACACAGACATTTTCAAAACATATATGAAAACTTGATTTTTTCTTCAGTAAGAAGAAACTTTCTTGAGATTCGTTTTTTAAACGCAATGAAGATGAATTTTTTTTAACAAATTATCATTGGAAAAGAAATGTTTATTTAGTATAAAAAGGAGCAAGTTAGTACAGAAAATTGCGAAGGGTGAATTGCATAGAAAAAGTCATGGTGTGAATTTGGTTGAGATTGGAAAGAAATCGTTTACTACAAGCTGCTGCCACCGTACTAAACAATTGATTCCACTAAGTGCTGTTCACAATTAACCGTACGAATGAAGCAGCCAGCACGAAGAAACCAGAGTTGGCCAATAAAAGGGATATTATGCACCAATATGATTCATGATAATGGCAGACTACACGTTTCTATGGAGTGTGAATTGAGAATTGGACATCTTCAGTGTGAATTGATCAGAGCTTTACAGCATAATTTATCAGATTAGAACTTTTCACAAAAGAACATGGATTCATACCAGATAAAGGGAATATACTTGCTAGATTAGACTTATTTCTGAATTTTGTTCGACTCGTGAGAAAACCTTTAGAGCGACGAAGAGAACTGGTTCGTTGAGCGCGATTTAAAAACAACGGAACAGTGTTGTGGACACATTATCCGCGTAGGGAGGCGAAGGGTTTTGTATTTCACTTGTGAACGACAACATTTTTCATCGCCCGCTTTTCAACGACAATACTTTTCATCGCCTACATTCGAATAATAATTTCTAAACGTAGCAATGGCCATATCTTTTTAAATTCCAGAATATTTAGGTAGCTTGTGCAATTTTACAATTTAAAATAACAAATTTGAAAATAAAGCAACTTAGAATTAAAATTATAAAATTATTTAATAAAATAAAACACTTTTACAAATATTTTTTGATAAATATTAAAGATATTAATTTTTAATATTTAAATAATTATTTTTTGTCATTTATAGTGTTACTTAAAATCAAAAATGCTGTTTTTAATTATTATCTGCTATTTATATTATTATATTCTATTAAAATTAAATATTTGCCTAACCTCTATGTACCTGGAAAAAACTATTACAGCGCTACTACCACTTTCAAAGGATCCTAAAACACATTATATTTTATGAAAAAGATATTTACTTCATTATAAATATAAAATACTTAAAACATTTCGAGCAACATAGTTTTTTTGTCCACTTTTTCCACACGCATGGCTTTTCTATCGCCCACCGAATTCACCAAAGTCAGAATTACCCACCGAGATGCGTCAATCGCCCAAGCGGTAGGTGCCATGATTCAGACCGACAACTTTCATCACTACCCAAGGTTTTCCACCCCAATTGGGCAGTTATCAGTAGTTGAGATGTTACGTTCGGTGTCGAAGGGCGTCCGGCCAGGGCGCTATCGGTCGCGCGTCGTAAATCGGTTCGCGCGGAGGCCGCAAAAACCGGCCCGCGGAATGTGTCGGCCGCGGCGGCCATAAACATGCCGCCCCGGCCGCATCTCGCCCTTTTTGCCACTGCGCCTGCGCGAGATCATTCGAACACTTTTTTCCTCGACCGACTGACTATGCACGCAGAATTATAAGCGACAAATGAATAATAATAAACGACACGCTGGCCATATACGTGGGCCGCTACCCTACGTGCGCAAGCAATCAATGCCTTAATTATAAACAAATAAGATGCGGCCGTTGGTTTAATTGAAAAATGGACGAGTTGTGAAAAAATCAAAAAACTTCTCCCGATCGAGTCAATGTCGTCTACTTGTTTTTTTTACGTATGCGAATGACTTTTATTTTATAATACGAACGCTTTTACAGATAATTAAGGTCGGGCATTAAGGATTTTAATGCTTTATTTCGCAGAGAGAGAAAATACGCGTTTGAGGAAAAAAACGGTAATGTATTTATTTAGCAAGGGAAAATATGCGGCGCGAAGTGAAGTGCTATATGGTGAAAGAGAATGGATAAGTATAACATAACAATTCAAAGCGAAGAGAGAATATATAATGAGGATAATTAAAAACACATATTATATGGGGCGAAAAATTATGATGATAACATATATAATTTTATTTATTTTGTGTAAAGCTTAACGCCATTACGCCCTACACATAAAATAACTATTAATAAATAACATGAGCAACAGGACCCCTGAGGAACTCACGAAGGGGTGAAATATTCTTTGGACAATCAGTCGCCATAGGTTACAAACTGTCAACGATAACTCAATAATTTGAGAATAACCGAGTTAAATCATCCGAGAAACCAAATCCTGACAATTTTTTTACTAATAATTCATGACAAACCTCGTTGAAAGCCTTCTTAAAAATATATATATATATATATATATATATATATATATATATATATATATATATAAATATATATATATATATGTATATATATATATATAAATATATATATATATATATATATATATATATATATATATATATATATATATATATATATATATATATATTTATATATATTTATATATATATATAAATATATATATATATATATATATATATATATATATATATATATATATAAATATATATATATATATATATAAATATATATATATATATATATATATATATATATATATATATATATATATATATACAACTACTTGTATTTATATGAATAAGGAACACGCATGGCCAGTCGGGTCTATATTAAAGGTTCTCATCGGTGCCCCCAGAGACTGTAGCATTCAAAGCTGCATCTACACGCCGGTCACATCCCTATGTGGCACGTCGCCGAGGGTCTGCGCTCTCGCATATTTAACCGAAAAATTCGCGTCTACAGTGGCAGAAAATATTAGTGTGTTCTTTATTATGTGTTGTATATATGTATATGTATTTTTTAGTTAAATAAAATATGTTTATTCAATTTTAAAAGGCTTGAATTGTGTCTCCACGGACATCTAGACTTTATTATGGTCAATTATACGTGGGTTGCTTAAGAGTGGGCACTCCCAATATATTATTTATTTTTACTCTAGACAACATTAAAAAATGTTGTTTATTATAAAGCATCTTATTAATTAAAATTGGCGCCAGTCGACCACACGCTGGAGTTCGCCGTTAACAGTGTAAGAGAGTGAGGGACCTCTTTTGAGCTTGAATTCCCAAGCTCCTATGAGGAAGCAAAACTCTGACAACCCAACCGAGGTAGGGTCATTTGGACTAGCAAAGCATTGCATTTCAACGCAAACTGACCAAAGGGCTCGAGGGCTAAAGCTGATACTGAGGCATGAATAAAAGTGATATAACAAGGATGAAGCGCACCGAAATGCAATAGCATGCAAAACTAATGCTATGTAAATACAATGCCACTGATTTTCAGGTAGTCAGGAGAGCGGAGAAATACTACTGAGACTCTAACAAATTACGTAGTAAGTATTACGGAGGGTGGATCCCGCTCATCCAGCCCTTAAAAGCTGGATGCCGTCCATTGGGTTGGACTCGTAGGGCCCAAGTACTAGTGGTGGCAGTGGTTTTCGCAAATGGATTACCGTAGACAACTCTGTAGATTGGCTTACTCAGTGGGTACAGATTTACCCCGTTGTAACGCATCGGGTTACAACGGAAGATTTAATAAAAAGATGTAAAAATATACTTTTCCACTCTTAGGCATATAAATGATAACGTATTAAAAATAAAAATTAAATCTTTAATACCTTAAAGTTAAAAAGAATTTAAAATAAAGTATGCTGACTAGAAGGGCATACAAATCTAAGCTATGATCAAATAGAGAATGAGCACTTTTTTGACAATCGAAATAATTTTTATTGCGGTGAACGGTTGTTCAATAAAAAACTTAAATTTTATTTATTATTAAAAAAAATAGTCGAGACAAATTAGGTTCCATTGAAGTACAATTTAAATATAATAAGCATGATACATATGAATGCATGGGATTGCAGCCATGAAAATGAATGCCCAAACTTTAACGTAATAGGTGAAAACTTTTAAATCTATAAGTATCTCTTACGTTAAAGTTTATATATCCATTTTTATGGAACATAAGTAGTGCTATGCACAGAAGTTTTGGAGCTATTCAAAATTTTTATTTTAGCATATCTGGATATCACTCTCATCATTTTTGGACGTGGAAGAAGTTATTTATTGATAATAAATTAGTTATTATTGATTATGATTTGTGGTACTTCTTATGATTATGTGCTCAAAGGATTGTATAAATGTTTAACTGCGCGATACTTTGTCATAAAATTGATTTTATGATACTGAAGTTAGTTAAAGTTTGTTGCGCTTGTGATCATCGCGCTTCGACTTATCCCATTACGCATCTAACACCTTAACCGCCGCACATTCGCGATAAAACACGCGAATTGCATTCAACCTCCACAATATCCGCGAGACTCGCAACATTAAGCCGTCAGCTCACGTGCAAAAATAAATATTACATTTATCTCTGTATATTGAATCGAATGTTACCCGGGATGGGCCGAGAGGGGGTGGCGGGACGCGGGGGCGTAATGGCAGACACTGCCACATCACTTTCAATTCACCCTGTATGCAAATGTGCGTTCTGCCTCCCAACTCCCCGGTGTGCCCCATTTTCAGGTGAGCATTACCACTTTCGTCTCCCTTTCTAGTTTTTTCCTCTTACTTTTACCCCGGTCCCGCCTTTCTCTTTCGCTTATTTATTATATATATTGCGGTTTTTTTGGGTATATGAGTAGCTGGCTCGGTTATATGAACTCGCACATATTTGTCTCCGTGACAGGAAATTGATGTATGTTCCTTTTCAATTTTCCCCTTAACCCTCGGAGCGATGTCGGTCTATCGCTCATATATCGGTCAAATCCAGAAGAGATTCGCGTCACGTTTATTATTCAAATGTAAGCGATATAGTTGATAGCGTTTCTTGGGCAAACACGGATGGGCGTGTGTGTATGTGATTTTCTGGTGTTAAAAATCGAGTTTAGTTTTTAGTCGCGGTGCCGGGGAAAAAACACAATTGAAATATCGGAGTTTACTTGTCGAACGTGTGATTTTCTTTTCTTTCGTTTTGGAAAGACTACTACTGCGAAACGAGCTCGAATTCTTGGTAAGAATGCGGTCGAAAAAATTGCAATTTTCAACGGTTGTTGGGCTGAGACTTGAAATTTTAATTAAATTATATAAAAAAAAAACAATGCAACACAATGTATACAAAACATAGAATATATGTATGTTAAATCAAATAAATATACTCCTATATTTATAGAAAGTACTGATATTTCGCTAATAATAATTTATTTTTGCATAGTAGGTATAGATCAGAAAAAATAATAGATTTAAATAAAAAATAACGCGTAGATGCCATTAAATATATAAATGTCCAATGCCAACGTATTAAGGAGCTGATGGCGACAGCTATATGCGTATCGGCCAGTTCGAACATCAAGGCTTTAATGCTCATAAGAAGTGGAGGCGATCGTGACTCTCAAAAACATTCCATGAGAATAGTTGGATTGTCAACAACACGAGAAGCTTTTAAGTTTGACAAAGTATTTGGTTGCTCGTGGATTCCAATATATTGATTGAAAATAAAGTGTCATAGATTGTTCATATAATAGATATCTACATGTATCTATGTGAAAATTATGTGAATATTTTATTTTATATTGTTAGTAAATTTACATATAGTACCATACTGTCTGATTTAATAATCTACAACAATAAAAAATATTTAGAATAAAATTATACATTTTTAAATTAAATTATTTATTTTTTATGGGCAATTTATAAGTCTATAATTTCCATTACTTTTTAAGGTACAATGTTATGGTATTCTTCTGTTTTAAGATTAGTTTAATCTTTTATCATGTAAGTTTACAAAAAAAATTTTAAATCAAATAATTTAGGTGTTGTTAGAAGTAAGTCGACGATGTAATGTAGGAATATGTATGCCTATGAACATGATGTAGATACAAAAAACTCATTCGAGATATGACATGTACCGCGTTTTTATCCCACGCATTTGCACAATGGCACAGTGCTCTCTGCTGATTAGGGTAAATGAATCCATAAACGCGTGAAGGGGATCTCCCCGCCCTTTTACCTCACGCACTGTCCAAAATGGCATTTTTATCACCGGGTTTCTGGTCCCCAAAGTGATATAACGTCATCTCTAATACGGATCTTACATGCACTACAAAAATGACGTCATTCAATGCACGTTTCATCCTACAAGGACATACATATGTTACTTATTCGAAATTGTGCTTCATCATCGAATCCAAAAATATAGTCGAAGGGCTGCCCCCGAAACGCCAAAGAATGTCAGTTTCTTCATTTGGTCGGATAATCGGGGAGCATTCGCGAAAAATCGGTAAAGTGCCGCCGTCGAAATTCTCAGACGGATACTTGGAATCAATCGGACGTGTTCAACAGGTAAACGTTTAGCATTGCACATTGTTCACTTAATTTATAAGAACTGGTAAGGCACTCGGTAAGGAGACGGCTTTTTATTGATGCAAAATACTCCGAATAATTTGTGTGTCACAAAATTCCAATACATCAAAAACTTACGCCCAAGAGAATTTATTACATTAAAAAATAATATATAAGCAGGAATGCTGTATATATATAGAAATGAAGCACGTTAATTATATTAACCGATCTCATTTAAAAACATGAAAATAATCATAATAAGTTTTTTTTATATAATAATAAGTGAATCGCTTTATAACTATAATACAATCCCAAGTACTTTTTATGAAAGTTTCAGATTTAATTTTACAACTTTTATATTACAGTATTCTTTATGGTTTTGGTTTAACGATGTTTTGTTGTAAATCTTTTATTTCATAAGATATCATATTATTAAAAATGTTATTGAATTATCTGCTATTACTCAACCACCCAATAAATCGCTAAAGCAGCAATATCAATAATATTCTTTTATAGTCGCCGGTGTTCCAATTAACGATCCTGCAATATAGTTCGAATTGCTTTCGCAAGAGAAAATATACGATAATTGTGAATAAATCGATAATAAAATTTACCGGGGCAAGTCCACGCGTGTACATAATTATCAGGAAAATTATGTTTGAACACATAGTATGAGCTGGAACTCGTTATCAGTTGATAATGTGTTTGTATTAACGAAGGTTCGAAGAGAAAAAAAAACGTTTCCGACGTAGTAAACCCTTTGCAAACAAAGACACTTTTTCCTCGCTTATTATCTATTCATCCAAATAGAAATGAACAAATATTTGTCCGATCGTTTTGGATAAATGATCATAAATGGCATCAAGTCGTGGGTGTATGTATGTCTTCGTGACTTTTTTTGTTTGGCTGATAACAATGTTTGGAAGGATATTTTAATTTATCAGTGTATTTTTATAAATACATCTTAGAAAAAATATTTTTTACATGTATTAAATTTGTACTATTTAATAAAAAAACAACAGCGGAAATTTATGTATTGATTATAATTATGATAAAATTTACTTTAAATAAATTATTGTATATGTATCATGAAATAAATCACAAAAAATCAATTAAAAATATTTTTTTAGTATTATGTCAAAGCAAGTGTTAAAAACGAGCATTTTTATCAAAAAAAATCGAACAAGGAAATGATATTAATAGATGCATTTTATAAAATAGAAAGTGTTTTACTCACAGGAGCAAATTTCGGATATGTACATATTTACATATATTATATTTATACATGTATTTATTTTATGATTAGTAGAACCATACACATTAAAAATTGACTTGTTAACTCAAAAATACATAAATGGTTTTAGAGCAAAATTAAATATATTTTTTTTATATGGTGTAAAAACTATCACTATCACTGAAATAATTATCCGGGAAAATTAAAAAAACCCATAAATGGATGTCGCATGTATTAAATAAAACATAATAACAGAAACCATCCATTTCTTGCATGCGTCACAAATGCGGACAAAAATAAAGCTCAAAAGCATTTCACGTAAAACTAAAAATAACGCCAAATTTAAATTTTTGTTCGTCAACCGAACTTTTCAATAATATTCACAATTGGAAGGATTAACTTATGCTGATAAGTCGTAAAAAGGTCAGTTTGATACAGCGTTTAAACCGTTAAAAATGGGCTTCTTCGTTAAAATGGGACACCGTGGGAAATCTCTTAACGGCTTAAATCTCAAGGCACGCGCCATAAATCAGAAAGTATTAGAATATCCGTCGCCTTGAAAATAAATAACCCGTACATTTGGGTTTATCCTCAAAACGATTTATTACAAAAAAATCTAGCCACTCTTCTGTATTTGATCGTCTCATCGAAAAAGAACGTACCACAAAATCTATTATAAAGGAGGCCATGGATATAAATGCTACAACGCAGGCAACCAGGAATCACTTAGGACACTACTGGCATTTGAACTTGAACATTCACTTCGGAGTTCAATACATACGAAATTCAAGAGTCCCTCAACTTGGACTACAACCAATAGGATGTAGACTTAACATTATACTATCGAAGGTAGCAGAAACAACTGATTCTCTCTTCGCATTCACTGGTGCAGCTTATGGACGCATCCATGGAAAACATTTCACCATTGTTGCATAACATAATAATGATATAACAAGAATCTTTGTCTTGACAAAAATAAAAACTTAAGACGCTAAGACCCGAACAAAAATTAACAATGACTGGGAGGTACTGTCAAAAATTGACAAACTGCATTAAAAACCGCACGTCCGGTCTTCACACTGTTCAATCGAAAATATCTGATTCCCTTGCATGACAATTTGCAATCACAGATCGGACAATTATCCTCCAAAATTTGAATAACTTTGACAGTGAAATACTGCGGCATCTCAACAGATAATCACTTGTTTGGGTTTTTCGACTACTTATTACAGGTTTAAAGCTTTTAATAAGCTGCTGTCAAAACTGCATTTAGTCATTTAGTAAATGCGGTTGTTTTACTTAATGAAATTCTTACTGATAAATTCGTATTCATTTTTTTTAAATTAAAATAAAAATAATAAGTGTTTTAATTATAAAAATATTGCTTTTCCTATATATTATTATTCTGATATTGCATACGTATAAAACATAATTATTAAAAAAATATACACAGGGTCACTGTAAGTTCGGCCAAGTAGAACCGACTCCCAGTGCGGCGACACAAATTCAGATTCCTCGAATCTGGCACATAATTTGAAATGCCTACGCAAACGGTTAGGATGAAAAAAGTTTTTGTCTCTCTGTGAAAGGGAAACAAGAAGATGAATATCCCGGGCGGGGCTCACAAGCCAAATGAAACTAATAACGCGTCTGCGTCACAGAACCGTAGGTATAGTCACAAAGTGACTAGACTAGGAAAAGCGATACGGACGAATTTAATAGTTTTTTTTCTCTCCTCCGTCTTCTTCTTCTTATTCGCGCGTCTCCCCCGTTTTCGCCACCAATTTTCCTTTGATATTGAATACCGATATCATTATTTGCATAGTTAGGTAAACGATACTCGTAGCAATTTGAATAACGACGCACGTAAAAACGTTCATAAGCGCCGCGCCTTAGTCGTATTCGACGGCGTCGAGATGAAAAAGTTTTCGGTATTCCGGCGTCGTCTTTATTGAAATGCCGAATGTCATGAAAACAGTGCGTATTTTTTCAGCGACGCCGAATACGCAAATAAGCGGGCACAGATGGAAAGTAAATGTACGATAACGAATCTGATTGAATGTATAAGGTTAGCCGTGCGTTTAGCGCAGACGGTGTAACCTGTGAAAATCCTTATTTATTTTAATTTAAATATTAAGGAAAGCACTTCTTCTTTAATCGCAACCCAAAATCACCGCTAGGTCAAAGATCTTAACATTTTTTTCTAATTTTCCAGACAGTATTTTTATTAAATTGAATCTGTAGACGTTTTAAGTGTATTTCATTTACGAGAAAGTTTTTTCACATGCGTTTCGAATGCGAAAAAAAAAACACTATAAAATTTATGCAACTGATCAAACTGTGCCAGCGGAAGACTTATAAAATTCCAGCAATGAGAATTCTTGATATTTATCTTTAAAAATATCGTTACACTGCCAATCAATAATATTTATTTGAAGAACTGGAGTGAGGGTTTCTATGTCGGTATTAAAAGGATTTATAAAAATCTTTATGTCGTTTGCAATTTTATCAACTCACTCAAAGCTTTAATTGAAAAATATTATGACTGAATATTTGACATGCATAAAAATGTGTGAAACATTTTTTATGTAATTTTAAGCAATTTTCTGTCGGAATATGATTGTACAAATGCTGTTTTTCCTTGTAATCGTAATAAGATAATTTGCTTAATTAGATCTGTATAAAATAATAACTTCCATAACCACCCACTATTTTGTAATTTAGCAAGAGGACAACTTTTTCATTCAAGAAAATTTCGATTTCTGTCAAAAGTTCAAAAATCGCGTGAGAACTTGTCGGTAACTAAGCTAGCGTACTGCAGTATAATATGGTAAGTCATTTTCTCCAATATTTTCAATAAACACGCGGAATTGACGATGATTGAGAACGTGTGACCTGATAAAGTTAACAGTTGATATGACAGGATTCAAAACTACTGACATGTAATGTAATTTTAATGGTTTTGAACAACTATCGTTTGTACGGTATTTAATACGTGAGCAACAACACCTTCGATTTTCCAGACATGTTTTTGCAATTGAATGTGCCACAAAAATTTTCGTTTCATAGCGAAATAAAGCACATTGCCTTATTTCCTGGCTCAATCACAAAATATTAGTTTTTTTAATGATTTGCATTTACTATCTATTTTTTTTTATATTCGAAAATTTTTATTTTAGAAAAAAAATATGAGAGATTTTATTTTTTAAGCTCGTGCTAATAACTGTGACCAAAAATTATCATTTATCAATAAGGATAAACTAGACAATCGTGTAAAGAATGGGACCACACAAAAGCACTCGTTACGACTAGAAAAAAGGTTTTCACATAAATAACATGCAAGGATTCTCCGGTGCATTGAATGAATATTTATTTGTTACGAAATGGTCACGGGAAACAATATGTCAGCGGAAGACAATAAGCAACGTATGCCCCTGAGGATCATCCAGACATCATCCCTCCGCCAGCTTCTTCCACCACTGCTCGGAGAAAACGATACTCGCCACTCATAGTTTGTCACAATATATGTAATATAAATTAATAAATTATAACCAGTGTGGCTTTTGGACCAAAAAGTTTGGAGACCCCTGTGGTAAATTGTATTCATAAAATATTGTGGCTCACACTAAAATGAGATGTCCAATATCCCACATAAATTGTTTTAGCTCCTCGTAGTTATCACCGAATGCATTAATTTTGTCAAGCTCGTTGAGTATCTGGGTGGCTTGTGTATGGGAAGCGTTCTCGAGCGCTGACGTTCTGGCCGCGACAATTGAGAATAAGGGGCGCAATCACGACTTTCTAGGGCTCATAGCCGAAAGTCGCCGAGCATCGACAGATTGTCGTCACCGCCCCTTAGCAACTTAAAAAAGTGATTTTTAAAATATATGCTACGCCGAGAATGTAATGATTTATATTTTAATTCTCCTAACAAAAAGGCACTGGGATAAAAATATGGATACGATCCGTACTCTCATGTAGAGATATATATTTTTTTCTCTGAAACCTACATATATAACAAAAAGGAGTAGCTATGTACTTCGTTTCACTGAGATTCAAGACAATGAAGCCAAATTCAAGGAACGGATAAAGTAATAGAGCCATATTCAAGAAAGTATGATTGTATGTATTATAATACTGTATTGTGCTGTTAAAAGTAAGTATTACTAGTTATTTTTGAAGAAATCCCTAAAAATCATTAAGAAAAATAGTTATATAAGCATTGCAACCGCAAAAAATCCGCCATCTTTGTCCAGAATCGCCTCGTTTCTTTAATACGAAACCATAACACCCGCAAGCATATATTGGGCAGTAAAGCATAATACCTGCAAACGAGGTCTTATATGCATATTGGGTTTTACGATCAGCCTTAGTAAATACAACAGAGCGCTGATGACGGACGGGAAATCTGGTGGCGGCTGGGAGTAAGACCTGAGCGGAAAATGTGACATATATCGGAGCGGTAACGGCGAAAATTGAAAGATATCTCCCTCCCAGGGTGGAAGCTAAGTTGTGCGGTGCGAAGATATTTCGGCTCCGGAGTGTTCCGGGTCCCTCGGGCCCTTCGGGGAGATTCGCGGGGTCGGGACTGGGACGCGGGTATGGAGTCGGGACCTTGAAAGGGATGAGCTCTAACAGGAATGTGATGATCGATAGGTTTCATATTTAGATATGTAACTGAAATTTAATTGAGAATTAAATATACAATAGAAATATAGAATATTATCTAATTCACGTACTGATTATAAATGCGTCAATTTTTTTTAATAAAGATATCACTAAGAACTCTATAAATCATATATGTTGATGAAATTTATCTTATAGAGTGCACTGATTTTATTAGTTGTTGATGACATTGATTTTATATATCATATAATAATAATAGCTAATAAAGCTAATTAAGCAATTAGCTATATTAGGTTTTAAATTTAGTGAATAGAAATATAAATATATGTACATATACGAGGAATTTATTTTGTACGTGTTCTAGTAATTTAGAATGACATAATAAGATAATCAGATAAGAGAATTATATTGTATTTGACTTTCAACAAGAGCTATATATATTATAGTAATCTAATAATGTGTATAGATTTAAGCGTTAAGCTTGATAAGGAATTATTATATATAAAAAATATATTATTACATTATTATACATATTATATTATAAACTTTTACTATTTATACGTCAAAAATATTGACTTTATACTACAATGCAAAGAGTAAATGGTTGTAGTGCTAATATGAACATAGACTATTAAAGAAAGCTTTTATTTTTTATATAATTTATATAATTTAGAAACTAAGGTTAACTTAACTTAACTCAACTTTATATTTTTTTTTAAATTTAAGGTATTAAAGATTTAATTTTTATTTCAAATATGGTATCATTTGTATGCTTAATAGTTGAAAGTATATTATTATTTATTTTTATTAAATTTTCCGTTGTAACACGACATGCGTAAGTCCAATGCACTACAACGGGGTATATCAGTATTAACTGGGTAAGTCAATTAGACATAATTAATACCTACAAGTATTTTTTAAAACACCGTACTAAATATAATATATATGTATTATAATTTACAATCAATTGATGTCACTACAAATAGGGTCGATTTTTATAAATAAAAAATCGAGTCGGGGACCCGAACGCGTGGCCTCATGGATATCATTACCGCACTATACGTAGTATGCTATTTTGGCCATTTTTGATACTAATTAATATTTTTTCAGTACACCAGAAACAACTTTTTTTCTCCTCGATAAAAAAAATATTGAAATAAAAAATGATATATT
Source organism: Plectrocnemia conspersa (assembly GCF_051122295.1). Lineage (NCBI taxonomy): Eukaryota > Metazoa > Arthropoda > Insecta > Trichoptera > Polycentropodidae > Plectrocnemia > Plectrocnemia conspersa. The sequence continues at coordinate 7,020,936 of NW_028277174.1, read as the reverse complement.
ATCTATGTATTTATATTTGTTTTTAATTTAAAATTATTCTTTATTCATATTAAAAGCGATTCTAGAATAACAGATCATATATATATTTTTAATAAAAATATTGTCACTATAAATTAAATTCATAATAATATTATGATACTGTTTCTATCTATTAGTAGAAAGGGACATACTACCTTTTACAATCTAAAACGTTACATTCTAATTTAAAAATCAGGCCAGTGAGTGAGATATTTTTATACACACATGTTTTGTAACCCTATACTATTTTAATTACAAATATAACCATCATGACGTGATAGGTATCCTCAATTCATTATAATGAATATTATACAAACAATAATTATGTCACAAAAGAACCGTATATGAGTCGTATATTGTAAATCTGTTTGTTAATAATGCAATATTTTTTTTCTAAAAACAGTTTTAGGTGATTGAGATGTGATTTATTTCTATAATTTTATTTTAATTATTGCATCTTTATTATTTATTTTAGAATATCACAATAATTTTTATTTAAAAAAATATATATTTTTCGTATACTTTTACTCATGTTAAAAGTAAAATAAATTAAATTTTAGATATAAATGTTGAGGTAAATATTATAGAATACATAAAAATAATAATACGTGAATACGTAAATAGTGCATAATACATTTTTACATTAATATTCTCTGCTTCTGCTTTTAAGCAATATATGAAATTGTCGTTTTTGTAGTTCTAAGCCATGGAGATATCTTTTTCAGAAAATAAAATGTACGAATTTGGGAAAAAAATATTCGGTAGTACTACCGGTATTGGAATCCGTACTTAAGAGAATATAGTTTTAAGATTTCAACAATGTGTGTAATCAAAAATTAAATAAAAAATAAAAAGATTTTCATTTTTCAAGAATTATTTTAAGAAGAAACAGTAACCTGCAGTTGTTAAATGGACCTTTTTTGGACCTCCAAAATATCTGAAACTGGGTGAAACAGTTTTTTTTAATTTCTCCCTAAAATTATTTTTGAAAATAATAATTAATACATTGCAGCAATTTACAGTAATAAGGTTAATTCACAAGTACCAGTTACTCGGAAGCTTTTTATCATTTACTGGAGCAAAAATACATTGATATTATATCAAAATACAGTGTCTAGAAAGCAAAGTCTCAATTTTTTTAGTGCGAAAATTATTTTTCGTAAAATTGACTTAATGTTTTGTTAAAAATATTATTTTAGAAATAATAAAAAGAACAATAGTATATTCGTAATTCATAATTGTTCATAACTTTTGATCTTCTGAGGTTTGAATTATGTATTATTGATTTCAATATATACAAAATAAACTTTACGACCAAGCTGCGTAGCGATAAAAAAGTGTTTTTAAATTTAAAGTAAACTATACATTTATTTTTTATTATAAATCAAATTTCTTATTTTTAAGCATGTATTATTATATGACGTGAGTGGTATGTGTGTGTGTAAGTGTGCGGTGCGAGAGCGGATACCCGGGGGTGTTGGGTAGTGCGGCAGTCTGTGGGTATGGGCGTTCGTGGATTTTTTTAATAACACGCCGAGTGTGTGTATACCAAAGACAGTCGGTGTGACGGCCCCGGGGCCCGGGAAAAGTTTTCGCCGAAAGCGTCGCCTTTCAAGGGTTCGGATTCCTGAGACACATTCGCCTTTTTCATTCGCTCTCTTTATTTTGAGATGCAAATAATACCCTCGCCCCTGCAGACGTGTGAGAACTGAAACCATTGTTCGGGGGGGAGCTGCCCCCACATTGGTGGCCCCACACCCGCGCGGCCGCACATGTGAGAGGAGCGGCCCTGCCTCCGGGGCGGGGTGCGGCTGGCGTGTTATCGCAATTTATGCGAATGTATAGTATAATGTCTAAGAAAAAATACATACATACACATATAACTATTTTTACATATTTAATGCAATTATGTATAATATTACTCTTACGCGCGAGCGAGCTGATTAATGATAATGGCGCGCGAAGCGCGGAGATCAAACGAGATTTGCCCTGTGATGATAACGCTGTGATAAAGCGAGTGTGTATGTGCGCCTTTATACGCAATTATGCGTGCCAGGCGTGCGTTATAATGTTATAAATTATGCTAATTTCATTACAGTCAAATTTGGCAAATTGCGCCATTTTTCTGTATCATCCCAATGTAGACATTAAAAGTGGATTTTTTTTATATATCGGTCGAAATGCCAGAGAATATCTTAAGCATTTTTGATTCCCTATTAGATAACTAAATTGTAACTCATATAATTATATAACGTTTACTTTTTTACACAAAAAATAGTAAGTAAATTTTCCCGATTCCAGTGCATCTCTAGTTTGATAGAGGTAGTAGTGATGTGAAAAATACTTTGAAGATGCTTGTCTTAATTTTCTGTTTTATATAAGAAAATGCTCGCAAAATAGACGTTATAAACAAGACTTTTTCTTCGAATGGAAGATATTTTTCTTTAGGCAGGTCCATAGACATTTATTTAAGTTGCATATCTGATTTTAACTTTCAGTTTTAAGTTCGCGTGTATTGTGCTAATGTCAACATAGAATGAAGTAGCAATATAGTGCGTAATCATAAGATCTACTATGAAAGTCCTGCTATAAAATAGCTATTATTTATCACTGTTTAAATGTATTTGTCCAAAACTTTGTCGAGTTAAATTATTTGTTTTGATTTGAGATCAGCACAAATTTACTATTTAAATCATATTATTTAATAGATTAATAGAGCTAATTATATCCAGCAAAAATAATAACTAAATTTAGTTGAAGTGTAGCATTTTGATTGCAGTAAAACATACACAGTGGCTTCTAACTTAGTTGTGGAATTGTTGAGAAACTTTTAAAATTAGCTACAATGAATTATTTAAATGACGAGGTTCATAATATTGAACATTTTTAAGGTCGATGCAAACAAATTTGTAGTGATTCTTTATTAGACGGATATATTTTTAATCAGTATTGTTGATAGTTGAGCAAACTCTTGCCAATGTGGCTATTATTGTTTTATACAAATCAACAGTTTTAGTGTAGTACAGTATTTTTTATAATATTTTATTTTTTTAGATTAAATTAAAACCATCGTGGCCTAACATCGTGGTCGAAAACAAATTTTAAATTTATAAAATAAAAAAAAACGTATATACATATAAATAAATAGAACAATACTTAAAAATAATAAACTTAAAAAACTATAAAATATCAAAATTAAATGATGAAGCTCCTCGTAGCTAGCATTAAACAGGTCAATATGTAATGCCAGCGTATTAAGGAGCCGGATGGCCACAGCTATAGGCGAGTCGGCAAGTGCGGACGTCCTAGTCCTAACGGCCATCAAAAGAGAACGCGATCGTGATTCTCGAAAATGTTCCGGAACCTAAAACTGGGATTTCTCGAGAATAGCTGGATTGTCGACAGCACCTTTTAGTAATTTGAAAAAATGCTTAGCGACATACAACTTTCTGCGAGAACTCAGGGAATCGTATCCCAACGCTCCTAAAAGATATATGTACGGATAATAACCAAATGTCCTTTTGTAAAGGTATCTTAAATACTTTTTTTGAATTTTTTCCACTAAAAGAGAATATTTGGCTATTCGGGGATTCCAAATTATAGATCCTGATTCAAGAATGCTACGAACTAAGGTGTCATAGAGGATGCGAATAACTGACGGATCGTCAAAGTGAAAGGCATTCCTCATAAAAAAGCCGAGCATCTTGGAAGATTTATCACAGACGTCGTGTATGTGTAGAGAGAACATCCATTTGCTCTCGAAAGTGATTCCGAGATCTTTAGTGGAAGTTTCTCTAGTCAAAATGTTACCACCGAGATAGTAGAAATAAGCTGATGGCGAATGGGATCGAGAAAATGACACAGTATGGCACTTTCCGACACTAAATGGCAGACGGTTAACGGAAGCCCATCTCCATAGAGAGTATAAATCACTTTGTAGAGAGAAGAAGTCCACAACAGATCAAATGCATTTATATAATTTTAAATCATCTGCGTAGAGAAGAAAACTTGAATTTGTAATTGCTGTATTTATGTCATTAATAAATAACACAAAAAGCAGAGGGCCCAGATTGGATCCTTGAGGAACCCCCGAAGGGGTAAAATATTCTTTCGACAATCGGCCACCGTAGGTTACAAACTGTCTACGATTGCTTAAGTATCTCGAGAATAATCGAGTTAAATTATCCGAGCAACCGAGGTTCGATAATTTTTTTAATAATAACCTATGACAAACTTTTTCATAGGCTTTCTCAAAATCTGTACACACGACGTCTACTTGAATTCTCGCTTCGAGAGAAGTTGTCACCGTTTTGGTGAACGACAGAAGGTTAGTAACAGTTGGTCTAACAAAACATATAGAATTATTATATATAGAATTATGTGTGTATGAACCTGTATTTTTTGACTTTTTATAACTTTATGAATATATTCGAGTATTTTATCGTTTACTCGAATACTCGAAAATAACGAATATATATATAAACTATACAAATGAATCACTCCAATATTCATCTAGAAGATTAAGAAAATTAATCAACACCATCAATTATAATTGGATATAATACTAATTCTGATCATCTAGACAAAATTTAATATTGAAAAACGTTGTGGTTTTACGTAAGATTCAAACCTGCGACTTAAATTAATTACAAGTGTAAATCATACTTTTGAGCTATTGTGCTAGTAGAGGACAGATCGAAGTTTAAAATGGGGATATTTAAAAACTATAATTCACTGGATTAAAGCATTATATTATAACTAAATAGTGTTAAAACCTACTCGCTAAATCGAAACATACTTCAACCATAAAAACTAAAGCCCAGTTCGGATAACATGCTCCGTATCGGCTTTTAGAATTTCACAGACAGAGCTTTTGAATTCTGGTTTATCTTTTTACGCTGTCGACCACTGCAATATCTCTATTGAGGTATACGTTCAATAGTTTACATGTGTTTTCATCGCTTCCTTTTCTCCTAATGTAAAAGAATATATTATTAAAGGAACAACAGTTTACATATTGTGTATCTACAACTGTAAACTGTAATTTATTGGGATATATTATTATATTTATATATTCTATTTTAGGTTAACTATTGATTAGGTTCACTGTTCAAAGTGAAATAGCACTACGTCCCCGAGGCAGTATCATCAATTGGAAAATTAATGCGCGCCCTGTATGAAAAACGGAGGAAATTACGTCTCGCGCGACATTCCGCAAATTGAATTCTCCCTTTGATGGGAAAAAATTGAAAAGTGCCAACACTCGGTTGACTTCAAATTGAACTTAGATCAATTCTTTATCGCGTGCGTTTGAACCCTTATTATAATTTTCCAATCCTCATACATGCTATCCCGTTTACTAAATTAGATCCCCATTCCGCGTTTTAATGGAATTTCTCTCCGGCTGCTGTTTCCCTGGGTGAGTATGCATGACCTAGTGTGTGTATGTGTGTTTGGTGATACCGTAGTATGGGTGGATGGGGTGGCAAGGATATGGTGATTGTAGATTTCAACCTCACACTCACATGGACTTCATTTAATGACAAAAATATAATTGAAAAAGTTCGGTTTTTAGGATTTAAATTTAAAAAACTTTTCAATCTTGTATAATAAATACAATGGAACTTTAGTTTACAAGCAATTTAATTTGTTCAATTTTAATTTTGCAATAAAATCAGTACGTATTGCGTCACTTTCTTCCCAACTAAGTCGATGTTTCTTCTTGTAGTGAAGATATACGTTTTTGAAAAATTCTTAAATACGACTTACTAGAGAAATTCGAGTTCATTAACGTCAAGTTTCTCACTTCTTACATCACTCAATTATTCCAGAATAGATACAAGATCATAGATAAAGCATGGGGTGGATTCTCAATTCTGCTTGGTGAAAAGTTTGCCGGCAATTGTCGATGAAATTGTGTCCTTGGGATGGAACATGGGACTAGAATTGAAAGAGGACGACATTTAGGAGTTGATAGAGAAACATAGCCAGGAGCTGACCACCGAAGAACTAATAGATCTGCATCAAGAGCAACAACACAAAGCTACAGAGGAAGCCTCGCCTTTCGATCCATAATTTTGAGGTTTGTTGAATTATATATTTTTTATTATGTCCAATATATTATAAATGGATAAGAATATCTTTCGCCAATGAGCCAACGATGCCGGCGCAACGATTACACCGATCCAATTAGGACCAATTCAGAATTAAAGGTCTGGACACGACAATTGCCTCTTTATTGGTACAGTGACAGTCATATTCTGTGCGCTGATGATGCTGATGATGATGAAGATGATGGCGGGGACGGTATTAGCGAGTCGAGTGTGCGATACAATCAAACCCGTAAGATATCGCTCAAGGCTCAAATTAAAGACGATTGATTGTTAAATGAATAATACGGCCAGATACAATCGTCTTCATTGCTTGCATTCAAAACCCATTGTCGGCTCAATTAAATCAAATCATTTGATCCCCGGGTTTGATTTTGTTGTTTGCATTACCGTCGTTTCGCACGTAGGGAGTTCAAAATATTTTTTTTTATTTTCTAATTAAGCAATATTGTTTTAAAAGCATACATTTTTAACAAATTTTAATACTTGTTTTGGCAACCCTAGGGTTGCCAAAACAAGTCTTAACAAAAACATAAATTTAAAAATATATTTGTTTCGACAATCCTACGATTGACAAAACCAGTCCTAACAAAAAAGTCTTGGCAAAAAGTATGATTTTATAATAGATTAATCAGCTTAAAAATTCTGTGAAAAATAGCACTAATCAAAACGATTCATTATTTCACATGAACATTAAGTTTGCAAAAATAAATAAAAAAAAAGAAAGCAACATGGACATAAACATTGGAATAAATTAATAATAATTAACAACTAGTTAGCTATATGGGCTTGTTTTGGGTTAGATGCTTTCATTGCAGATTTCAAAGAATATTAGTTTTGTAAATATATTTTGTATATAAATATTTATAAATTATGTAGTTATATTTAAATAATTGCTAAAAGTATCTTTGGTAGCGACTTTAGTTTAATGAATAACGCGAATTATTTTAAAATAAAACTGATTTGCGCTTTGGCAATAAAAAAGCAATTTTAAATTGTACTATGCTGAAATTTTACCTATTCTACTTTTACACACACTGTTAATCTATTTGGTAACTAACATTAAAACCATAGTTTTATTAAATTATACTATTTTCTGTTATGCGAACAACGACGGCGTGCAGAACAAAAAGGCAAAATAAATAATAATAATCGTATTATGCGATTATTAACAATACGAAGTTATTGTAGATAATTAGATGTGTTTTTAATTTATGTGGTATTAAAAGTAAAAAATATTCTATATTTACCGATTATTAAATTAAAGCTGTATAAGTTTAGGTTTGTTGAATTAATATAAAAATGTGTTATATCACACCAAAATATACATATGTATATAAATAATTAAAAACCATTAAAAAATGAAAAATATCTCGATAAAATAAAGATTATATATAATACAAATGTATAAAAAATATTTACGATTCCATCTTTTTATATACGTACATGAAACGGTTAATGACATGACTGTGATTGTAAAAGTAAAATAAAATAGTTAATTATGCGTTGCGTGAAAATACCTGTATTCATATTTAGTATAGAGTATATTATGTATAGTATTTTATATAACTTTTAATTTAACACTGGCTGTTTTAAAATTTTACAAGAAGCGTGAATCGTTTTGTATAAAATAGTTTAAAAATCATTGAAATAAAATTAATTACTTTAGCTGACATTTTTTTGATTGCCATTTATTTATGAATTAAAACACATAACATTGTTTGAACCGTCAAAAAATAATAAAAATGAACTAAATTATAAAAAAATATGAGACAGGAAATACCAACGCAAAACGCAAATGAAGAAATTTTGTCAATATTAATGACATATTTTATGAATTATAAAAATCGTAATATTATATTTATTTAAGTATTGTTGAAAGGTAGAACTGCATTTTTAAGCAATTAAAGTTTCTAATAACAAACGACGCGAATACGCGTCACCCGCGTTTTCAAAAAAATATACAAATTATTTGAATTTACATGACCCAGTGCTAAAGTGTGAAATACCTAGGTTTGAACCTCATAAGGAAATAACTGTTTTGAAATTTCGTTTTTATTATATAATTATAATTCCGATCGATCATCAAAGTTTAGGTTCAACTATATTTTTCTAATCTCACTGATATATATCGTTATGATTAATTAAAATCCAGATAGGTCATATATTATAATATATTAGGTATTAAAAATTCTATAATATTGAGTTCATAGAGAATATCTATAATGTATTTAACAAGAAAAATTATATTTTTATTTTAAACGTGGCGTAAAAATGCTGAGCTTTATAGAACAAAGCAAATTTCACATACATACCTGTCTAGGCAAATATATATGTTTATTATTTATTGCGTGAATATAATAAATAGTACTTTTTTCAATACTGGCCACGGATTGCATCGCGTTCTTACTTTTTTAACGTCTAACGTTTTGAGGAGTCTTCATATTAGGAGAATAATTTATAAAGAGGATAATGAAAGTTATGAATGACCATTTACGAGTATTGGTTTTATTGTAAGCACTGATTTACAATATGCTTTTTATGAACTTTTGATTATACTTGTTAAGCACTAGTACCGAAAATCGTAATAGTTTTTATTTTAAACTATCAACTTCCTCTTCATCAATGCATTTTCATTGATGAGAATCATAACCCACAATCACCGCTTGGCTAGATTATATTACTCTACCTAAACTCTCGTAACTCGACACGCAAAAATAAACACTTATGTTAGTGACTTTTTTACTTGTTTCGCTTATCATCTACGTATTTCAGTGTAATTTAATTACCGATGTATTATAATAATTAACGATGTATTATTAAATTAACGATCCTCAAATTTTACCAACAACAAAAATAAATAATTATTGGTCAGTTATTATTGAGACTAATCATATCATATTTCTTATAAACAAATTAGTGTTACTCAGAAGGACGGAGCAAATTAAGTTATTTATTTATTGGACGACCAGTGCTGGAAAAAATCGATTTGACTTTATTATGACAATAAAACCCGTTTTGGTAGGAATATAATACTATATGTATATCATATATTTAATTGCGACGCCTTTGAGCCCTTTGGCAACCGACAGCCGATCGGTTTGATTTTATAACATTTCCATATATCTTCGATTCATTTACATTTAATTGCCGGTTTTACAATCATAATTGCCGGTTATATTTTTTATAGATTCAGATTAAATCATTCGGGAAATTTCTCTCTACTCGTCGTGAACATCTGCGTATACTATGTTTTATTAATCAACTATTATTGGCTAATTTTGATTGAGATATTCATCTCAACGGTATCACAGATTGAAACAGCAAGTATTGTAGATTAATTGTAAATAATATAAATAAATAAATTCAATTCGACGTCCGTCCGCTGACCTTAGTTTGGCGGTCGCTTTCGTCTCCGTCAGTAATCTCGGCTATCCATTCGTTAAATTAAACGGTTAATTTAGTTAACTAGTTATTTCCGTTAATCGTCGGCTCGCTCGCCCGCTCCGAATCAGTCTAATTGATTAATTTATATACATAATTTCGGGTGTCATGTTATTGCGTGCCCGGGAAATGGCCGCCCGGGAACCTAAACCTAATTGCTTTCAATGTAACAACAACACACTCTGCTCTAAACGCTGGCAAGGAATTCGTGTCATGTCACTTGTACACACACACATGATCAAACGAGAGATAACGGCGAGTTATCTGATGTTAAAATGTAAGACATTTAAGAATAATTTGTTCGGAATTATACCATGCGTTTTCCGGGTTGCCTGCATTGACGGATTCACATAGCAGATACAACTATATTATGTTTTAAAACAACATAATAATAGATGAAAGATGCACTGTTAGCGAAATAGTGTTGATAACGATAAGAATAAAAAAATACAGTTAGAATAATGAATACAAGTTCCTAAACATGGTATAAAAACAATGAAAATAATGAAGACTAAGCAGTACAAAGTTTAATTTTAATTATATCTGCTGCTAAAAGACTACAACTCGAATGAACATTACAGTAATAAATTACTTTAAACATTTTATTTTCTATTATTCGAAAATTTAAATAATATAAAAAAATAAATACACGTATATAACTGCTTGAAAATATAAGTATTTTCTGGAATTTCAGCAACAAAAAAAGTTTTTTTTATTAAATTGATTATCGGCTATTAGTGGTTATAGTCATGGCTATTAAAAAAACATTATGATAAGAAGATAAATTTCGCAAAACAAAAATTGTACGATTTGGCTGTAGATAACGCAACAGTACATAAAAAAAACGTGACTACCTGCGTTGTTGTAATACACAAAGACTATTTACTATTTATTTAAAAAAAAAAATTCTAAATATTCTACATATATGAACGAATAATTTAACAAATATTCGAATTACGAATAGTTGAAAAACGTACTAGTATATTGAATATTCGAAATGGAGCTGTAAATATTACTATTGAGTATTCGCGAATCTTTTGATAAAAATGAAAATCTGGACCACCCTTAAATGCGTCTTACGGAAATGGATATTTGTAGTCGTATACCTTCCAAAACACCGTTATTGACCATAGAAATGCGTCTGACGCGAATCAAATGGACCGGTCGTCACAATAGCTGGACTGTTATGGATTGAACAAGAATGACGCTCTTCTATAAGACAATTCGTGTTCAAAGTAAAAGATACAGCGAAACATTTCTTTATAGAGTTGTGCGAAATTCGAATATTTTTTTCGACTTTTTGAATCATACTTTCGACAAAAAAGATAAATTAATTTCACTCTCTGATGAGAGTAAAATAAATTCTGAGCAGAGGGTGCACTACGTTCGTCGTCAAGGTGGCGAAAAATGACTCCATTTAACTGTGCGAAATACAGTCTAATAATTTGGGGGTGCTTATTATATTTCGGAATGGAAGGAATTTACTTGATCGACGAAACAGTGAAAGCGGTGGATTACAAAACTGTATTGGGTATTTTTCATCCCTTTCATGGGCTCAATTTTGGACTGCAACGACCTGCACCTTGTCATCGGTAATAGTCATTAACGTTTTTTTTTGTTTTCAATAGGATTACAGCAGTGAAGATACAAATATTTAAAATTATTACACCATAAACATATTTCATAATTCAGGGAATAAGGTGAGTTTGGACTGGCTCTGGCACTTCAAAGTTAATTAAATGTGCTATAATTGGAGAAAAAAACGATTGTTGAAAAATCGACATTTATACATCGGATTCACATCCGATGTATAAATATTACAGTTAATGTGTCCAAATACATTTTTACCAGTAGATATATATTTCTACTAGCGAAAATAAGACAATCAAGTCTATACAAAAATATTTTTTGTATTGATAATGCAAATTTTTAAAATCTGCTTATCAACATTTACTGCAGCATTTTATTAAATATATTTTTAATGCGCATTTAATATCGTAATGGTAGTTGTTAATTAAAAAATGTATAGCGCCTTTTAATTGTTGAGGTATTTTATTCAATTAGACTCAAGCATTAAATAGTTACTACTTAAATAACATATTAAGTAGTTGCATTAAGAATCTTATCCAGTAATCTCAACATCTTTTTTATTCTATATTACAGTACGTATACATATGTATATACAATGTAATGCATTGTAGATGGATACATATGTCTACGGAAATACAGTAAAAATTATTCGTTTACGTTCTTGTACGGGAGTGTTTGGCGTTCGAACACTGACAATCATTATCGTAAATTTTATCGGGAAAGACGGGAAAACGTGGGAGAAAATTGCTTATTTGATCTTGAATGTCAGGTTATGTGCTGTTGGGAAGGTTCTCGCGCATTGTAACTCTTTCTCTCTCTCGCTCTGTGTATTTTAATCGAATTAAAATGTCGTTTATGTTACATTTTGATACAAATTTATGCACATAATATGAAAATGTATATTTTTTTATTATTATCTACGTTTATATTTCAAGACATTTTTTGTCAATCGTTTCTATTATTGAAAACCATTATTATTATATTCATGGCGGAGAACGAGATGGTTGTACTGCGAAGGAATGATATGCGTAGGAAAATGAGACAATATTGAGAAGCTACACATATCGAAGGGTAGGAATTTAATATGCGAATTCTCGGGGGATAGTGTTTAGAATTGTTTTTTTTAAATAGTATGCGAGAAAAATAGTTTGTGAGGTTTTTTTATACGGGGGGTGCAAAGAATACAAAACAAACTTTATATAAAAAATATATTATAATTAATCAATATATTTGGGGAGTAATTTATTTAAGTTAAGAACATAAAACATACTTATAAAGTTGTCAAATGTATATTCATCATAATATTGATAGCAATGAGTAAGCTAAAATATTATTAAATTCGAATATAATCAGCAAATAAATATTAATTATATTCAACAAAATAAGTAACATCGCGGCTATTACTATATTAAGATCATCATAGCATACATAGAATAGGAAGTTAAGCCTTTATTACAGATTATGAGATCAGGAGTGAACATAAGATCTAAGATATGCACTTTCATCAGAGGTGGGAGACAGCATAGTTTGGTGGTTGGATGATAATAACCGCAAGAGTCATATATCGATCTATAATTAATGCATCAATAGAGTAACTTATTAACTTATTAACGCCGGTCACTGATACGTATAAGTTTATTATTGTATTGTCGAAATCAATCAGCACCGGGTCAACGTATTATACAATGTAAATTCGTCCAAATTGTGCGTTGTTAGTTTTAAAATGCTGAGCGTTAAATGCGGGCGTTTGTCGTTCGAGTCCTTTCGAAAGCCGGAAGTGTGCAATCTAAAGGACATAATTCAAGCTAACAGGATAAATCACGCTTGCTACAGTGCAGTGATTGTCAGCAATTATACAATGAGTAACGAAACCGAGAGTGACCCCTTCGTTCGTGTTAAGATCGCAGAGATCTACTCCTCGGTTTACCCACGGACGCTAACTCGATAATGACGGAGGGGTCTTAATAATCAACAACGCTCGGCTTTTACTTTGTTGTCGAGTGTTGGAATTGTAAGATGATTTAGGGTGCTTAATAAAAATATAGAAGAGTTTATATATGATTCATCATGAAATTCTTATATTATATATAAGTTAAATAAATATATTTAAGTAAAAATATCATATTATTTTCATAAAATAAATATGATAGCGAAAGCTGCTCTAAAATAAATTTTTGCTAGGAACAGAGTCCTGTTGAGCAATAAATACTTTGAAGTGATGCATTAAAAATATAAAAATATTTTAAAGGTTTTTTAGCGAATGTTTAATATACGTTAAAGTTCAATTTGTTAGAAAAAAATATGCGAAAAGTACTCTTATGGACCGTTTTTCGTAGTACCTACATATTAAGAAAATATATAAAATAATGATCGCACGCCTGATACCCTGCCAAAATGCCGCATCAGCTTGCATACGCGTCGAATTAATCAAAATCCAATCTCTGAGCGATTGACAAGTGGCTTCTCCATCAGGGTATTTATCAAACGCCACCAGGGCCGCGCAGATCTCTCAGAAGCCTCCCAGCGAGAGGGTGAAATTATACGAGAAACAAGTTCGAGGAAGCTTAATTGAATTCGAAGCCGGCGCTGTCGCCGCTCCTCCGAATCTCGTATCAAGCACATATTATAGGCATATAAATAAAAGAATCAATATCGTATTAGCATACACGGGGTGAAGCTGGAACAGCCCCCGGGGGGTGAGATTTAAGGGGGCGGGAAGACTCTGACGGTATGCCGGGGTTGGCCATGGGTGGCGGCGAGGAGAAAGGAAGAAGGCACATATTTGAATTTCGTTTCGTCTATTTCAAGTGCCTCCTACACGTGCCAAATTCTACTGCCGCACATGTATGAGAAAGGGGGGAAAGGTGGGCCGCTGCCCCTCGCCTCTGGGAGCCCCCTGAGGAACTAACCAGACCGTAGAAGAAGGAATGACCCGAGAATAATTGGCGTGAGAATACGATAGACACTATGAACTCTTTCGAAGAGATCGGTTCGGACTATTAAAAAACATGTTATATATAAGAGCAAAAATAAAGAATATTATATAATATGAAATAATGATTATGGAAAGAGTATTTAAAGCAGTTAACTCCACTACGCGGTCAGCAAATTTGCTCAGGTGAATGCATTATTCGTCGTTCTTGAAACCTCTTAATTTTTACAAGCTTTATACAAAAATCTGAATTTTTCCATTGCAGATATATTTTATCTTATATAGAATAATAGCTGGGAACAATGTTAGTGAATGTATCTACATAAGCGGCGAAAATTGCGGCCCACTAGCCAAGTGCAATCGAACAAATAGATATGTTCATTAATTATTTTATTTTTTTATAAATACTTTTAATTTTATTAGTAAAGTATCATAACATTTTGCAGCAAATCAAATCAGTATAAAAAAGTTGCGCTACACTGCCAAAAACAATATTATCCCAGAACTATATTAAATGAAAATAAGACACACTTTATAATATATTACAAATTATATACACATATTTTTAATTGTGGATATGAAGTAAGAACCATATTCATAAAATAAATGTATCATTAAAATAGTAAATACATGGCTATGTAAGCACATACATAGAAAAATAATAATATACGACATAGAAATACATATTAAATATGCGGGACGAGTGTGGGGTCCTTATGTCGCGTGTAATATGTCGTCCGCGTGTAGAGGCTTCGATTGAAATCGAATGCTTTTTACTCGTATTCCTTCGATGTATCTCGCGGCGGTAGGTGTAAGGAGGCTGCGAGAAGGGATGGGGGAGGGCAAAGGGTGCAGCCGAGGGGCTGCGCCCCCGTGCCCATCCACTCTCATCCGTGCCATGTTTATATCTAAACTCCTAATGTAGAGACACTTTCGGAGCGTTACACTAAAATGTCGTAAACCCGATTCATTGCTCACATATAAGATTTTATTAATAATGCATTATCTGTTACACATACACCGACACAGATTCCTGGATAAATACAGACAGGTGAGTTTGTGTATGTTAGGTTTTTACAGGCATACTGAGTGGACCAAAACATATTGAAATAGCAAATAAAAAGAAAAAAATACTTCTTCGAACTTTATTTTCTAGAAGTCTGCATATGCTGTTTAAGCACTAGTCTAAATATATAATATTTAGCTCTAACTTTTCCAGGTATGTATGTTTATGTTTTATATAAAATGTTTACGACTTTTGTTTATAAAGAAAACATTACAAAAAACTACGTATATTCAAAATAAAATATAATCCATATCTATGTATGATAGATATGGGTTATATCTATTTATCTACCTATTTATGACATATTCAGTTTCTTTATTTTATTATATGTAACTAGAATAAGTTTTGAACAGATCTGCTTTTAAAATACGGTAAGCCATATCTAAAATTAGTTTCTATTAACTCCATATAATCTAGTTAAATATATACATATGAAATTAAAGTGGAAGAAATAAAATATATTTAAAAGATATGCAATAAAACAATATTGTTAACGGAATATACAGTTCACAAAAAAATTAGTAGTATATTTACTTCATATCAAGTAGATATGTAAACCAATATAAATTAATCATCATTTATACATTATATATATGAAATTTGTTCAAAAAGTATCCGACTATAATTTCTCGCGAGTTAACAGAAAAAAATTCAAGCACGTGCATTAGAATCACCTACATACGTGCATCAAACCGTGCCTCTCTAGCTTTATTTGTTTACGCACGAAAAAATGTTGTACTTGTATGTATATATACAAAAATCAACAGTGTTTCTTTTAAAAAAATTAAAATTTTTGGTTAAAAATTAAATTGCTGCATTTTTGAAAGCAAGTATTGGTTTTAATCTGCTAAACTCACAGCTGCATTTAGAGCAGGTATTACGAAAAGGGATAGAGGTTTCTGATTAACACTCCGTAAAGATTGTTTTAAATTAAATTTTTATGACCAACTCTAGGAAATACGATTTGTTAACATTTTGCTTCGACCTTTTTAATATTTGTTAGTCAGCAAAAAATATTAATACAATAATTATTGACTTAAGAATGATTACATTATTACATTTTTAACATGGGTGTTTGCTTACCAAATAAATAAATACATTTAAATACAGGGCAAAGGAGCTTTACGCCAAAGGAAAAAATCAGTACTTAATACATAGACGAGAGAAAATTAATACATGGTTGAAAAGTCAGATAGTTGTGCTTATTAGGGTGCTGTCCAATACTCTTGTTCTTAAGTGCAGCACTTCAACTAATATTCGGAAATGCAAGCGCTGGTAATTAGATGACACAAAAACTCAGATTGTGTATATATCCTACCAGTACCTTGAAGAAGTGATTTCCTAAGTACACTCATCGACACAACTCGAGTCATATCTCCTATATAGCATACCTTGTAGGGATTTTTTTGGGAAATATGAATGAATAATATTTATATTCCCTTATGTACAGCTATCTAAATAGCTTTTTTTTTATGTAAAGTGAGCCAATTGTATCATGCACTTGGATACAGCTTGTACTGGGTGATCATACAAAGCACACAGTGTCGATGGCTTTGAGGCTGATCTGTAGTCATATTGAAATAGGACACCCAAAATTATTAAGCAGAATAAATATTAATAGGCCGAAATTTATAATGTGGAACGGAAGACGTGAAATATCCATGCTAGTTTTTAAAAATATCATTGAAGATGAAAATGGCTGTATAACGTTAGATTGGCCTGTATTATCGTATAGAGTGTACACTATTTTCATATGTGTTTTAATCTCAGTAAATCTCACACATGATATATATTATAAGTACTCTGCACACTCGCTATATATTTTAATTTTTGTGACCGCAGTGTTAGCGGTGTACCGCTCCTTTACCTATTCTCTGGGCGATATATTCTTCTGTCTCATAACGAGAACATATTTGCGTACGGCCCCAACCCCTTATCTCCTTTTTGCCACACACACCCTCGCAAAATCTAAAGAAAAGCTATACACATATCATTACGCCCCCTCTGCCATGGGCGTATTTTACGCGAGCGCGTATTTAAACACCCGAAAAAGGGTTGAATAAAAGAAATGGCGTCGTAACAAACGACACGGGCGGGCTTTAATCGAGGCGACACCGGCAGCGCTTGTCCGTTACAACGAAGTCGTATTTTCATAAATGCGAAGAGAAAACCGCGCGGGTCAGTCCCGAACGAGATTAGGCCCGAAAAGCATAATGGCGCAAAGTTGACGTGAAGAAAAATACCTTATCATCAAAAGAGTCGAAAGATTGTGATGCGATTGAACGAGATTGGAGCGCTATTGGACTGGACCGGTGGATGAAAGAGATATTTGAATAGTAGCGGCGAGGTTTCAATAGATCAATCTCGCGATTGGCTGATGAAATCTGAAATACATATATTACATACGTTACGATATATCATTGCGGGAATAATTGACAGCAATGTGTGCATGTGTGTGAAGTGAATGGTTATGGTAAGTAGTTGCGTAAAAAAGCGACTATTAAAATATAATAATGATTTAAGTTAGGTATCTGGTTTTATTATATATTAATAGCCATATCTCTCGATAAAAAAAACAAGCACAACGGTTCATTACTGTTAAATATTATTACTCTTATGGGACCTAGTAAGTACTATTAGAAAAAGCTGAGGTGATCGATCAGATTATTAATAATAATTGTTAATCTTTAAGTTCATATATGATCTGAGTAATGATTCTTAATTCATAAATAATGATCGTAAAATAATTGCTTCACAATAAAACATTGAAATGACTATTTACACTTTCGTTTTATTTTACTTAAAGAAAGTTTACGTAAAGAAAGCTTCTAGGAGGAGAAATAGCAAATATTAGATGCACAAACGACACAGAATTTTTTTGCAGAAAGTTTAAAAGATCTGCAATTAGTATTATATGCATGAATAATGAGAGGATTCTCTAGGAGTGATAAATAAGTGATTCACCCATTAAAAATAAACAGTAAATGTAAAATATTGAGCAGGTTCTGTTTTTCAAATACATTGAAGTAACTTGAAATATTTGTTATTTACTTCGGATGGCAAAATACGAGTAAGGATTAAGTTGACCAAAGTGAATTTATTAAGATAAAAAATGGTTTATGTTACTTTGACTCTGAACAAGGGTTAAAAGATGAGTTGAAAATCAATTATTATATAATAATTATTCAGAATCAATATATGCAAATATAGTTAAATTAGCTCCAACTTGTCGCAATTTTTTTGGGCACTTATAATATCATATATAATTACCTAGATTATATGAAAATTTGGGAAATTTTACTTATAAACTGCTATTTTATTTAAGATCACTGTCGTGAATAATTAATTAAGAAAGTGTAGATATATATTTATTTGCTAGCGGAATGTTTCGTAACCTTAGTCACAAATTGTAATTTTAATTAGGAAAAGATTCGATATCAAGTTTAAAAATATCCAAAGGATTAACCAGCTGCACAAAATAGACGTAAAAAATATTTATACATGTATTAAGTAACTGGATAATTGCACATGTTCATCTATCAAAATTAAGTCATTTTTTCTGTCGGGTTCACTTGATTTTTATAGATTGTTTTTAAATTTATCTCGCAAAAATCACTTGATGAAAACAGCAACAAGACTGCGTAATTTTAAAAGTGATTGCAGATATTGATATTCATAAATATGTATTGTTCTGTCATTTTAGGTAAGTCCAAGAATTGTCTGCAAATATTTTAGGATCTTCAGTATTACTTGCTCATAAAATTAAAGCTTTAAGCCAGCATTATCCATTAAATTTTAATTTTATCTCATTAGGGGTAATATAATACAGTTCTCCAAATGTATGCTGATTATTTCTAAGTTTTAAAGCATTTATGGTATGGAAAATATAAAATCTAGTTGATAAGGGAATAAATAGTAACGGAAAATCCTGCATTGCTTTAAGAACATTTCAAATGGACCCACATATTGTAGCACAGAAAACTCATTAAATAAGTCTGCTGTTAGTCGGCAATGTTTGAGCATTAGTAAGACGTCAAAATAATATATATAAAAGTTCAAGTTAAAATTATGAATGTATTATATTCCATTGATATAAAATTACACATGTACATAAGTTTCTTTGGTATATTTTTGTTGTTGTTCAGTCAAAACATTTGATCAAATACGTTTTATTAATAAAATTGTAAAGAAAGCGCACAATTTACGAAGAAAGGTAAGAATACATTGATATTTTGCGAGCCGTAATAAAATTAGCTGGAAAACCTACGAACACGCATTCGATTCAGTCATGAATCGCGATAAAATATTATTTTCGCATCGGAACGATTCTTTACGAGCACACTTTTTATACAGTATAAATAGAGATTTGAAAGGCCCCCCAGAAGTGAATATACGGCGTTTATGAGGAAGGTTCATTTTTATGGAATAAGACGTATGCGGTATGTACGTACGTACAGACATACGTACGTATACAGAAACGTATTTACATACATTCCGCGAGAAACTCGAGAGCTCGCGCGATACTCCCAAGACATCTGGGGTGTCTGGCCACCCCCGGGTCGTCGTCGTGCAGGGCGGTGTGAGGTTAAAATTTGACACGGTTCTCCTTTTATGTAAATTCAATGCATTATCCTAGGCACATACATAGGTATGGCACAACACACACGTGTACGTCCGGGGCTTATCCCCGAGACAACGGGCGCGGGCTTCCACGCTCCCGTGCACATTTTTAAGCCTTTGTAGACAAAATGGGACACAATCCACAATGGGAATGGGAGGGCGGGAGGTCGGGGTCCACGGGAAATAATGGCGACGGGAAAAACAACGAGGAGACGTAGGAAGACTTCGGCAGGTTGACGCGACGTTAACTTCGTTGCATTATGTACTCCGGATGCGGAAACTTTGTTGCTTTCTGTATATGAACCCCCTTTTATTTTTGTATTTTTTTTTTGGTGCCGACAAAGTAGTGGGAGGTTTCTTTATGTATGGTCAGGAATAATAAGGATTGAATTCAACGTGCGGTTTACTTGATTTTATATTTCAAAGAAGTCAAACAGAGAAGCGGCCGTTTATATTTTAGGGTCATGTTTATCGATGACAGTTTTTTGTAAAAAAAAAACTAAAATGTTTTGCTAATCGGCTCAAATAATGATTTGAAATAAACAAATTTCTCAGTAAGCAGTAATATTTGGAAAGTAAAGATACAAATTCCAAGAAATATAACTGATCCATTTTATTTGTGGATTAATTATAATGCTGCTTCATAAATTACATTTCATTAAAAAAAACTAAAAAGACAGACTACAAAAATCTGAAAAAACAACTTTAAAGAAAACATGCTAAAAAGTTTAATAAAACGCTTCATTAGATAACGACATTGTCTTTAAAATGCAGTTTAATTAAAAAAAATATATAAACCTTTGAGTTTGTATATTTTTGTAAATATTTCATTGTAACATAATAGGCATTACAACAGGGTAAACACAATCAACAACTATTAATATATTGGGGACAACAGACTGAAATCAAGTTTATGAATCAGTGACATCTATATTATCTATTTATAATAATTAATGACCTAGTTCAGTTTTATTTTAATTATTTAATACTAAGTGAGATTAAAAATCAATAAAACTTAATTTGTGATGATCGATCAAGATTGTAATTATTTATTAATTATTAATTTCGTCCTCCTAGATCCCGATAAAAATTGATTAATACTGGAGCTCGATTTGAATCCAGGTCTTTCAGGTATTAGTCATCGACTTATACAATTAGTCTATCGTGCTGGTATTATTTTGCATTGTTTTTTAAAGCACTCTAATTTTACGGTACTTTGATAGAAAATAACATTAGAAAAAACTAGTTTAAAATAATGAAAAAGTATAAAAATAATAACAAATGTAAAAATACGACCTTCATTTTTGAATCCTTTTGGTTGCTACAAATTTTATCACAATCTTTGCAAAATAAAGTGCAATAGTTTTCAAGCGGTGATGTTTTGCAGTGTTAATTTATGGACAACACTTAATTAAATCTGATCAATTGAAAGCTATCAGGAAAAAAGTCGAAGTTTTCGATGCTAAAATATGTTGATATCGTTTTTATCATTGAAATTAAAAATCTAGAAAATAAAAAAATGATCATTGAAATTAAAAATCTAAAAATAAGTACATTTACAATTCATCAAAATATATTACCTTTGGATGTATTAAATTTAAAAAATATAAATAATTAATTTTAACATTAATAAATCGTGTGTAAATATATATTTTTGGTCCTTCAAAAATTCACTATGCTATTCATATTTGACTATTTTAGATTAGGAGTTTGACGACTACTATCATTTTTTATATGTAACAACACTGCAAATTAATTCTATATGATTAAACTATGTGGAGACATTGAAAACGAATATATTTTATGATTATAAATAAAATTTGAATTATAAAAAGGTTATAATTTATTTATCTATTTAGTACAAATTTGACCGTCATGACTTGGCAGATTTCCTGATTGCGTCATATTGGCCTTTGTGCAACCTAATTTCATTAAACATTTCAAAAATAAACTCATACGTACATTTTTATTTAATTTTTTACTTAGTAATCACTGTTAGTTTTATTTTATCTATATAATTATTTTCTATTATAAACTAAAAATTATAAACCATTATATTGTACCTTGTTTTTAATTAAGTGTTTTGCTGTATTTTGAATTATCTTTTTCTAATTGGGCGTAATCTTGACCTTATCTCAACCACCACAGATATTTCAGTTGCGTCGTATTTGATTCGATCTTGTGTTTTGATATTTTTTCGTTTGTTCGTTGCTACGGGCCCAACAAGTGCATTAAATATCGAAATGATTTATTTGAATGCATTTATATTTATATTAATTTGTTTAACATGTAATTTAAATAAATATTATTTTTTTTTAATTTCGATTTCAATTGCTTTTCAATATTTTTTTTACAATTGGTATTTTAATTTTTTACAATTGGTATTTTAAAGTTTTGGTTGTATCAAATTTTATAAGACAATATTCATCTAAAGTGAGGTTTATCAAAGCTGATTTTTCATCAAAGCATTTTATCGCATTTTTATACTCTATTTTTCTTTGTGAAATCCTACAAATCGATATTTAAACGCATGTAAATTTTATTGAATAAACTTTTAAATAAAAATGTATCATCTTTTTTTATAAAACATATGTGTATCATCCCGAATAAAATGTTCAAGTTCCTTGTAGCTATCGCCGAAATCATCTTTGTGTTTGGCGAGCTTCTTAAGAAGCTGGACGGCTCGTGTATGCGATATGAAAGAATACACAATAATACCGAATAACCCACAGCTGAATATCGCCGAACATTGATACCACGATTTAACAACTACAAAAAGTGCTTTACTAATAGGCGCTACGCTGAGAAATTAATAAAAACTAATATATTATCCCTTTAATACCAGAGAACTGAAATATTGGCCAACACTACCTATGCAAAACATTCCAACGGTCGATATTTCAGCGCAAATTTTAAAAATTTAATGTATCTTGTTTAATATTTTTGTACGATATGCGCGACGTATTTGCGCAAATATATTTGCTTTATATCGGGAAAATCTAACGGTACCTAGCAGTTCCAAGTAATTCTGTTATGTAAGAGAAACGATTGCGCCGACGCGGCCTACCGCACCTTTTTTATGATAGGGATGGCTGGCGAAGTGAAAACAAAAGCAGGTATTGCACACACGAAATTTGTTCTACTATTTGTACATGTTTATCTTCATACAGAAAATATATTTTTACTAAAAAATACACATTTATACATCGGATGTTAATAAATAATGATAAGTGAATATACATATCATATAAGTTTACTAGCATCTACTAGATAATTTATTTATATATATATATATATATATATATATATATATATATATATATATATATATATATATATATATATATATATATATATATATATATATATATATATATATATATATCTAAAAATATATATCTACCGGTTAAAATGTATTCCGATATGATTTTAATGAAATTGCATATTTTAAAAAATATTTGCGGGATAGATTTGAGATTGTTTTTTCTAGATTTTCTTTTAGGAATTAAATCTAGTTGTCAAATTACCGATAATACAATCTATAAAAACATTAAATTTATTTAATTCAGCGGGTGCTGTTTTTGATTTTTCGTTATTTTTTTGCTTCTTCCTTAGTAATAATAATGTTTATTGTGGAAGTACTACTTAGAAAGTGGGTGCTTATTAAGGCAATGTTCCGCTCTTTTTATTTCTTATATGTATAAACATGACTGAAGGAACGTATACCTGAAATACACCAGTACATACATCTCAAACAGCTGTAGTTTAGTACAGATTCATTATTTGAGGTCGATTTTTACTTTTTTTATAAATATATTTCTGTTATGATTTTTTTCAGAGTAACGTCCTCAAGGAGAACGGTCCCGGGAATTTGTCCTCTCTCTCTGTCTCTCGGCTGGCCTGGATGCCACAGGATTTGTTGAGAGTAATATGAATGACGCAAGGATTAAATCAAATGTTTAAAGATATCCACATAATTTTCTAGACAAAACAGACTTTTTTGTGGAGTTTCTTCCTTCTTATATAAAACTTAACGTATGTTGTGACTGTCAGTTAGTAAAAGGGTCGTTAATAAATAATCTATCTAATTTAATATGCCTTTTTATGTATAGCGCTATTCCAGCAATTATTTAATATAATTGCAGGACACGCTATATTTTACCCTTTGCAATTTATGGCGTACATAAAAATAATTATATCATTACCGATAATGCCGATTTTTTATTCACTTTATAAAACATAAACGGCAGCGATTAATAATAAAATAATCAGTCTAGTTATTTACCTTATTAGAAACTTTATAAGGCGACAATCGATATGATAGAGCGCTCGACTGCGAATTAAATAATAAGCACATTCACAAAGGAAAAAATACCTTCCAATAATTGCGAGCAAAATGTACGTTAATTATAGAGCAAAAATATAAATTGCACGATTCGTTCGAGGGGTGATTAGCGTGTTCCAAGGGTGTAATTTCTTCAGTATGAGAATATATTTAGTAGTAAATTTACTAACCTCTTGCTTATTGACGTCGCGCAGTTTGCAGTCGTTTTGATGTTTGTCGTATAAAGTTCTCGCCAGAGCTCCTCTCGGTCTGAACACTCCACCGCTCAAGCTTTTAACGCTCATTTTACTGCAGTCTATCAATTCCTCTCCGTATTTAAATGCGTCGATTTGATTTTTATTATTTAATACTTCACAGTGTAAAGGAGTGTTTATGAAATGGTTGTATACGTTTGCGCTACAAGAATGCATGTGTAATATATTGAGACATCATAAGTATTGAACACTAAACGGTTTATACCCTGTTTTATACGACGTTTATGTCAGATTTAGCGATATATCGCGGACGAAATTGGCGATATCAAAACATAACCTCAACTGTCAACGCGGAAAGTAAACACAGGATGTTGTGCAATATATGGCGCGATTTGCGCAAATTATGTACAGATTGGTCGTTTACAATGTTAACCTGGTTATTTTTGATGTTTAATGTTAGCGGCGATGTGTATTTTGGATAATACGGAGAGGAATCACTGCGAGGTTGACGTAAAAGCGAAACGTCAACAAGCTTCTCGCCCTGGCCACCAGAGGCGCCACTGTAGCGACAGAAAAGTACGAGGTTATGTTCGCGAATCTTTTTTTATCGTTCTGTTTGTATACATTATTTTTTTGTTTTTTTAATTTATTTAAATTTTAATATTATATCATCGTTGATCGGTTAAAATCTTCAATGTTAAATTATGATTAAAAATTATTTTTTATTAAATATTTTTTTATAGCTAATAATAACATTTTCAGCTTTTTGTCAGACAGTCAGAATAAAACATTAAAATTAAAATCATATACTATAAATATAAATCAGTAACGATCTTCACTTTTAAACAAATATAAACTAATGTGTAAGGCGGATTTTATATATGATTTCAGAGGTTTATAGCGGGAGGGGGTCAGTGGATTAGTGACAGTCTGTGACAAGGAGGAGGGGGGGGGGGTGAAGTTTTTTAAATTTGAATTTGATTATAAGGAAGCCTAATGTATTTTTATTAATTGATTTTTTTATTAAAACAATTTTCCTAAAACAGAAATATAATGTATAATTCATCAAGTTATATGTGTCATCTTGTGATTTATTCACAATATATGCTTATGAATATCAACTACATTTTCTATTATCATTATATAGAACTTGTGAAAGAAATTATTCAGCAACATCGCTTCTACACAAATACATATCTTAAACTACCTATGATATTGTGGCTTTGTGACGTAACGCACGATGGTAGTGGTGGGGTCACCTTGTGACATAGGTGGGAGGGAGGGTTAAATTTTCACGAAAAACCTGTGACATAATTTATGGAAGCCGCCTAATCAAGGAGACTTATCTCATTGAATGTCAGATGGTTGAATCCTAGGCAGTTACGTGTAGTTAGAAATATTTAACTATCGCTACTTCAGCATTTCTATTCCGAAGTAGACACAGCTCGTGCCTGAGCGCAAGCTAATTATATCTATAGTTTTGCGGTTCCTTCATTTCCAAACACATCACTCATTTCTGAAACTTTCTACAGCTTTATCATGCCCCATCTTCTTACCAAAATGCCTAATTTTTTTCTTAAAAAAATAATTATTTATTTTATTTTTGTTTTATCAGTGTAAAATTAAGAAATTATGTATTAAATTGCATTAAAAATGTTATATAAAAATTTCAAAATATTCAATACCAACTTCTTAAAAATAAGTCATTCAATATTTTTTTTCAAAAAAAAATAAGAAATAATTTTAAGAAATATTCTTAAAATTATTTTTGACTACTCACATACTTAATTTAATCAATAATATATTTGAAAATCCGTGATTCAAAAGAAATTAATTTTTAAATATTTTTTTGTAAAAAAATAATTATTTATTAAAAAAAAAGCAAAAAGTTAATGATTGCCTGTGTCCTATACATTCATAATTACATTTTTGTTTTGTGAATCTCAAAACACTCTGTCGGCATAAAATTACAATTTGTCTCAGGGGTCTGTTACAAGGGCGCCGCCTCTTTTTAACGCCGGCACAAAAAATATTGTATCTACCATATAGTAGATCACACCCAAGATGCAAATGGCCAGTCACGATAGGGTTAGGTATAGAGATTTTCGATCGGTCGCGAGCCGTTCGTCGTTCACGGTTTACATTTCACCGTCGTTATAATTAAATGGACGACAATGGCGGCCCACAGTGGAGGTAATTGCCTGTATCGGGATTACGGATTCGTTTTGGCAGCAAAAAACGTGATTGCAGTGCCTTCGATTGTCGTTGTATTGCGTTGCATTGCAACACCTACTTGGATCTTCTCGATTCTCAAGAAAATCAATTATGAAAAAAGTGGTCACAGATCGAGAGCGATTGTCTCTTTGGAGTAACGAAAATCTATGGTTTTTAGGTGAAGAGTATTTACATTTGGTGTCGATATAATTTCTGATGGATCTCAATCTCTATTTTTATATACTAAATCATGTGCTATTATAACTTTTAACAAAGTATTTTTTTTAATATGTAGTACATATAACTAGAAATATTTTAATACTAACGTATGATAGGGTTAATATTAAAATACTTAAAATGGATAATTTATTATTTATAGCTTTATGCCAGAGATCATGTACTATTGATCGCACAGTTTTGGATGAGAGGTGCACACTGGTGGTGTAAATTATAGGAGGTGCGACACTATTGGCAGTTTCTTTGGAGAGCGGTGGCTGTTTGGTGGCGTCCGGCCAAGGACTTGGTGAAAATTTATAAAAAAGCAACCAATTATGATATAACATATAGAGAAAAAACTGACGAACTCACATTAAAAAAAATTATCACAGAGACTCTGTGAACCTATTTTTGTGCAGCACTAAAAAGATTATTATCTCATGAATATACAATACCTACAAAAGTTTTTCAAGGTGCATATAAAGTAGCAAAGGAAAATCAATAATTCTGTAACTAAATTGATATGCAAGTACTAAACGAAGTTGAAATGGATTCTATACTTCATTCTATAAATGCCTGTATTAACGTCGTTTATAATAAAAGTAAATAAATAAGGAAAACTGTGGTTAAAGAATATGCTCAATAAAATATTAAAAAAATCATTGCTTAATAACCACAATAAGAAAAATTACTCTCATCGTATATGTTTGATACTGTTAGATTGAATTTACTGATAAAATTGTTTTTTGCAATTATTAGAGCTTTAAAAAGTACTGGCAGAAAGAGTATTAAATAGTCAGTCGTAAAAATATTGATTGATACGAAGACAATGAGTCAGCGTATTTGTCTAACGTACTTGAATAAAAACATTGGCCTAAAGATGTTAATACTCAACTGAAATTTGGAGAATTGAAAGTTAGAAACTCTCAATCAGACTGCAATTAAATAAAATATAAGAAATTTTAAGATTACGCAAATACATTCTCGAAAAGATATACAGAAAAACTGTTGCATTTGATACGGATGCCATTCCCATTTCATCAAGTTAATATGAACGCGGATTTTCACAGATTAACCTAATTGTTACACCAACAATAGCTTCGTTGAAGATTAATTTAATTTCAGCACTTTTGTTTAGCAAACTTATGGGACCACCTTTAAGACTTTCCTATCTTTCAATGTATGTTGATCTGTGATTACACAGAGAACGACATTCGGTTATAGATAATAGCAAGAAAAGGAGCCGAAAAGATTTATCTGATGAGAATTGGACAAAGCTTTAGTATTCACTATAAAAAATTGTAATATGTTAAGAACTAAATATATATATTTTTTAAAAAGAATTTTTTTTTTTTTAAGAAAATCGCTGGTATTTTAAATGTGTTGCTAAATCTAGTCAGGAGTGACGGGGTTGAATTTATGAAGTAAAATATTTTTTAATAGAAAAATATTATATTTGTTATTTTTTCGTCTTTTTATATAATAAATTAAAATATCTATGTAGCACATTCTTTTATAAAAAAGTATTATGTTGTTTTATAAAGATAAATAAATGTAGATAAATGTATCCAAATATTCAATGAAAACATTTAATTTCAGTAAGCTAAAAAATCGTTCTCATCTGAAATATTATAATATTTTTATTGCGCTACGTTTAGACTATTTAAGTCGTGCGATTACGTAAAAAATGTTACATAAAAGGAGCCATAATATGATGAACGGTAAAATTTTTGCCGTACTAATATATCTGTGAATAAATATAAAAATATGGCGCCGGCCGCGCGGCCATTGTGATCGGTCACGTAGTAGGTAGGTTTCGGTAAAAGGCGATTTCTCGTTTGTGTATTATATATTAATACAAATCTCGATTTGGTTCGATTATAATACACAAATCTCGAATTTCACAATGGACCACGGTTAAATCGACCGAGATTCGTTGACCGACCGTTAACCCACATGCCGTCACATTTGACTTCGACAATAATTTATTTCGATTCCGGTTATATTTTATTTGTTATAATAAAATAATTGGTGAACATTCTTTGTATAAATCGTTATTTAGGCATTTTTTCCACTTCTCGTTTCGAGTAATTTCCACGCATGATCTACCATCAACTACAATCCCATTTAATATTTATTAGGCGTTTATAGTGACTCTCAAACTTTTCAAATATATTTTTTGGGATAACGAAATCTTAGATTAATAGATATATTATGTTTTTTATTTTGAAATTAAAATTTTAATAAGTAATATTTTAATAAAACTTTTTTTATCATGCGGTGACGCGAGAAGTTCCCTAGTGTTTTTCTATGAAAACCAATAAATTAGGTAATGCATGATAACTTTTTCATAAGGAATTGTGTTTTATTATATAAAGTGTGTTGCCATTTTTTAACAAACAGTTTGTGATTGGCATTTTTCGTTACATATTTATAAGAAAAATATTAATTAGCTTAACGGTTTTTTATCAACTGCAATAACGTGTAAGACTGAGATTTCGGCTTTTTGTGAATTTTAGCGGTAAGGCGTTTTTTAGTAACTTCTGATTTATAATTAAGTTGAATAATCTAATCGTGTAAAGTTATTCTCGAAGTCATATTATAGATACTGATGAGATGATAAATGAAAGATATATTAGATCCTGGCGCAGATTTAAAAAAATGTTTACGTATAATGGTTGAATCGCACATTAAGTATTACTTCAACTTATAATGAATATTATGAGTTAAAGTAATACTTAAAAAAATTATAAGTATAAGCAACTATGATATTCTGTCATTGAAAGTAATTTTAAGAGTCAGCAAGATTTACAGAAATGTAAAAATAAAAAATATATAAAAAGTATTTTATTTAAATATAAATTTTAAGTTTACGATATATAACTAGTTCTGATAAAAAATAAACATACTCAATTCATTAACAATATAAACTCTACTTTATTCATATTATATAAAGAGATAGCAATGTAAACCATAATTTATTCATAATATATAAAATGACCCAAACCTTACCGTTGACCTTTAAGTTGAAAAACTATAGTTAGATTTTGCCCTTTCATTAGGTCATATTGGATTTGATTAATTCGTTTAAGTCAGGATTTGGTTTGTATAGCAAATAAACGTTTTATAGCTGTTAAACTGAGTTTCTCAGACATTTAAGAGAAGCAAATTTTTTCACTAGCGCCTATCAGTTAAATTACATCTTTGTTAGTAGAAATTTATATCTACTGGTGAAAATGTATCTTCATTGAAAATACATTGTAGATGTCTCGTTTGAGTTTTGGTGCAAGTAGCCAGCATTTAATAAAAATAAATAAATATGTAAATACGAATGTTTATATAGGGTATATGATATTGTACAAAAATAGCGTTACCGTATAACCTCCTGTCTTGAAAGTCTGCAAATTTTACGACTACAGCACTGGGAAATTGAGCTAATTTTAAAAATTAAAAAACATTTTATTTTTATCAAAACAGGTTCTAAATTTATGTTTTTAAGCGAAAAATTATTACAAAAAGTGAAATTTGTAAAAAAAAAATTTCGATTTTTCTATTTATTTAAAAAGTTAAACATTTGTAGATTTTTATTTTTTATGTTTTTTTTAAAACAGGCCCAAAGTTCAAGGTTTTTATATAAAAGCTGAAAATTTAAAAGTATTTTTTTTTAATATTTCTTCAAAATATTTTTTATTTTGAGTTAAAAAATCTGTTAAAAAAAGCTTAAAATATGTAGATTTGTTTTTTTATTTAAAATAGGTGATAAATTTGAGGTTTTGAGCTTAAAAATCTATTAAAAATTGTAATTACTTTGATTTTTTTTCATATTTTTACAGGTGTAAAATTTAGGGTTTTGCGCTCAAAAAAGCTAAAACTTTCTATAATAAAATTGTGATTTTTTTATTTTTCTTCAAAACAAGACATAAATTTAAGTTTTTGAGCTCAAAAATCCATCAAAGAGGCTGATTTTTTTAGCACTGGTACTTTATTGTATCATATATTAAATTATTCTATATGTGTATGTACTTAAATTGAATGTCTTACATACATATAATAAATTTTATTTGTAATTTTATAGTATACATACATATATCAATTTACTTATATAAAATTTATATTATTTAATATTTTTTGGTATTCCTGAGACTAGTTTTGAGATCTTGGAATCGTAAAAATGCAATTCTAAAATTTTGGAATCAATTAAAAAGAATGAAACCCATCATCAGAATTACGTTTGTGTCACGGATACAACACTAGTATGTTGTTTACGAACACAACATTCTAGTATTGTGTCCGTGAGATATAAGTTAAAATGCATTAAAAGCAATAGTGTTACATAATAATGTCCAGCGTTGAATTAACAATATTCAACCCCACAATCTCCACAAAATGTTCGATTATGTGTCAGAGGGAGTAAAGTTGCATTTATTGTTATGTATTACGTGTTAAGATTTTTATATAAGATTTTCACCCCCCGAGTGTGTGGACTTTTGTGTATCAAAAAATATGAAATATTGCTTTTGAGCTTAACGCTCTACTGGCCGTAGCCAATATGGCTGAACAAGAAGCTGAAGCTCATACGGTATTGCAACTGCAACGAGATTGAATTCGATTATTTCCGTATAGATTGAGAACAACTTGTATGAAAATATTAAAGGAGACTTTTGACACATCCGCCAAAATTATTTGATATCGTATTAAAAAATAAATGTTGTACATACGATCGCGTCTGATGGGGTAATGATCGCATTGTGGCCATCACGTACGATCAAATTATTGATACTTAATACTTTTCCATAGGTAATAAATAAACCTCGAGCATTTTTATGATAATTGACCCCGCCGCGCCGCGTGGTAAGGGAACGCGATAATCTTCTTGGGAGACTTCGATTAAAGAAATTATATCTGGGTGTGAGTGAGATATGCTAAAACATGGTAATTTATTTTATTTTTATTTTTAATAGATTTCACATGGCATATTAAAACATGTTTTTCAGTCGCACTTTAAGGGAAGAGAGTCGGAAATGCGTGTAATATGATGTATTAGACTGAAAAATATGACAACTAAAATTTGTTCGGTTTAAAAACTACTTTGAAACGTAAAGTAAAGAGTGGCATAATGTTGATTTAGTAAGCGTTAAAGTCTCATTAGGTTCAAACATTTTTTTACCTATAAACTAAACTGTTAATACCCAGCTAAAATGACTAAAATATCGTTGGAGTGAAAATTGCCTTCATACTATATCTATATAATTCCGGTCAGCTAATTGGAGTATATAAAAACGATTTTAATCCAACTCTCACGTGATAGTATGCAGCCTTCCAAATTCTAAGTCGCAAACCAATTGTCACTATCAATACTATCATGGAGCTTATTTGGTAGAAAAGCTGATTGAAGCATTTATTCTACATATTGTTGAAAATTCACCTCGCTGTCCAAAATCGGTATGTATTTTGTTGACTTCACTGTTATGTGTTGTGCGGCATGTACTCTTGAGATAGAGATTTTTAATGTTATTATCGTGAATTTCGTACTTGGTAATCGTATATATTCTACATTAAAACACTACAAATTTGGCAGTTCACCAATCCAATGTAAAAACATGACAAATGCAATGAAAGTCTTTTCCTGTCGTACCAGAAGATCCGTCCTTCGATCGAAAGTACTCCATGTCGATCCGCACGAATTTTCCGAACGGTCAAGATTGAAACGTTCCGCCGGTACTGTACTGTACTGTGATATTGGAGTCGGTCCCGTGAAGCAATTACGATCACATTAAATCTTGAAAATTTTCAAACCTCGTTGCTTCGATTTTGATCCCTTATAATTATTTTAAATGCTTTGATGTTGCATTGGCTCGCGGCGTCGTACCGGAGCACCGCGTATTAAATAAGCGCGGTAATCGATGAACACAAGCGTGATGTATTCTTTTTTTGGATAATTATCGTTGTTTTTTGTTTAATGTAAATTTTGACGTAGATGGATTCGACGATTGAGGGCATAGCATTTAAAAACATGTGTATTATTATCTAAATATATTACACATAATAAAACAATATCTATAAAATAATCTCAGTGGTGTACCATAAAGAAATAACCCATATTCGTATGTGAGGGTTTTGAAACATATACCAGGCCGCATTAACTTTTTCAGTAAGCCAAAATAGAGGTGCTTAGACTGCATGTTATTACGATCGGAATATCTGATTGAAACAATCACTCAGAAAATAATCTATATCTAATAGTCATGAAGGTAATATTGGTGTTTCAACGCTACTCCGCTGGCGTTAAGTTTTAAATGTCTATTTTTTGCTATTAAATGTTTTTCTATACAAACACACGATTAGTTTTTATCAGAAAAAAACATTGATTCTGGTCTCGTCCTAATCAACCAGATTTTTAAGGGTTCGGCAAAGACAAAGAAACAGTGGGAGAGAGAGAGAGAGAGTAAGAAAAAAAAAATGAACGTTGATCTTCTCCCCTTTCCCCGAACGTTTATAAGCTGTAACGCTTTCATCATGATATCACTTTCATTGAAACTTCTACTTAGATTATACCTTTGCTTACAACTAAACAAGAGTTTTGCCCGGACCATTCAAGTGTACCTTTAGTTTAGAAAAAACAATCCAAAATGTAATAAAAAAAATTTACAAAATTGTGGTGCTGAACACAGGTACAAGTTGCTGGAAAGAGATGTTTATTCTTGCAATATAATGTAAGACCTCATATTGCAAAACACACTTAGAAAAAGTTTCTACGTTTGGGTGGGAAATTCTACTTTTTGTAATTGTAGATAAAAAAAAATTTAAGGAACATTGTAATTACATATTAAAAAAATTGTAGAATAATATATATATTATTGAAGATGAGAAATATGTTAATTATAAATACAAAAAAAGTGATGTACAATATTATTAAATTGCCCCACTTCAATTATTGTGCAACAATATTATATATGCTAAATAAATTAGATTAAAAAAATTATAAAATAGGGAAATGAAAGTAATTTTAAATAAAAATATATTTACAAGTTGTAGAAGTATAATTGATAGATCGGAATGTCTAGAAATATTGAAGATGAATTTTATAGTATATTTATTTAATTTTTTTTTTATTAAATTTTCCGTTGTAATCTGACAGGCCTAAGCCCAATGCGTTACAACGGGATAAATCTGTACTAACTGAGTAAATCGGTCAGATATAATATATACCTTCAAATAAGTATTAACCATCAGACTCAAAGTCTGGTAATCGGTGACATCTATATTATTAATAATAAATTATTATGTGTTATATAATTTATAACCATAGATATTACTATAGTTGGAGCCGGTTTTATAATAATAGCGCATTTTTTATAAATAAAAATATGAGTGCTACTGCTGAGGCTCGAACCTGCAACCTCAGAGTTACTAGCCTGAGACATTTCGGACTACGCTATATAATAGGAAAAGCAGAAAGTAATGATAATTTTTAAAGGGACGATTTTGAAATTAGTTTGCCGCCGGTTGTCGTCGAGTTAACACGTAAGATTTGATCTTATTTTGTAGATCTGTTAGTCTACTTTTGTTAATACTCTATTACGCTATTTTTTTTACCCTATAGAAAAAAATGTCAAGGCCAGAAATCGAGGAGACCCATTTGCGTTATTATATGCTATTTATGTTCGATCAAGGAAAGAAAGCAAAAGAAGCCACTCAGATCATCTGTGAAATTTATGGAGACGTATTGCATCTTCAAAAATGTCACAGGGGGTTTAGAAAATTTAAAAGTGATGATAGCGGGTTGAAAAATGCCCCCAAATCGGGAAGACCTACAAAATTAGACGATGACGTGTTAAAATCAGCAGTGGAAGCGGATCCCCGAAAAACTATCTAAGAATTGTCAGAGGAGCTTGGCTGCCCTTGGACGACCGTTAAAGACCATCTCAATCGCATTGAAAAAAAACACAGGCAAGGAATTTGGGTACCGCACGAACTTTCACAAACGGCCATTGAACAGCTAATTACCATCTGTTCGTCGCTATTGTCTAGGCACGAAACGGCATCATTTCTGAGAAGGATCGTTACAAGCGATGAGAAGTGGGTACTATACAACAATCCAAAGAAAAAAATCAATGGCTTTCTTAAAACGAAGTACACATACCTACCCCTAAACCCTCATTGACCTTAAAAAAGGTCCTTCTTTGTGTTTGGTGGGACATGATTGGCGTCATCCATTACGAGTTATTAAAACCTGGTCAAACAATTACCGCAGAGGTATACTGTGATCAATTAGTCAGAATGAAAGCGGAGCTGTTGAAAAAACGTTCAGTTTTGGTCAACAAGCAAAGGTGAATTTTGCAGCACGACAAAGCCAGACCACACACGGCATGGATCACGCAGGAAAAAATCAGAGAGCTTGATTTTAAAGTTTTACAGCATCCCCCATATTCCTCCAATATCGCACCCTCTGTCTACCATCTTTTCAGATCTTTAGAGCATTCCCTTAAAAATAAAAATTTTAATTCATTTGACAGTATCGAAAATCACATAAAATCATTCTTTAACGAAAAACCTGCAGAGTTCTATAAGAAAGGGATTGAAAAGCTGCCTGATCGTTCGAGAAAAGAAAAAGAAAACAATGGAAATTATTTTACTGATTAAAATTGTAAATATATTTTTTTTAATATTTTTTTTGTATGTGAAAAAAAATTATCATTACTTTCCGCTTTTCCTAATATTAGTTAGAAAATAATATGTTGCAGAGTATTTTAATATGAATTTAGTGGAAAATAACAATAATAAATATATACATTAATTTTATCCTATAAATAGAGACAATTTAAGGATAGTTTGGTATTATATAAGAAAACGAGTATGGTCAGGGGAATGTAAATAAAAAATAAAATATTGTAAATTAGTATAAGCAAATAAATTAGTTTTATATAAAATGAATTAGATTTTGTATAAATATATATGGAAAGGCATCCAATCGGATGTTTTCTTTACATGCCAATATAGTAATAAAAAAATACATATGGTTACATACATAAACAGATTGTATATAAAAAGTCACTTTTCAATCATTGTTTTCTCCTGCTTGACGTCACCGCGCCACATACCGATCGGCCATAAACAAAAACAAAACGCGCGGTATTTCAAAATTACATGGAATCATTTTGGTACAATTGGTACGTGATAATAAGAATTGTCTTGTGTGCGGCCCCGCTCCGTGAATATGGAAGCGTAATTTCAACAGCTCCGTCTCGCTCATTCGTTTTTTGTTTCGCGGGCATTAGTTAATTACGTGGTTAATACATCTCCGGGCGGTTGTTTTATGCTCGTCGAATTTTAATCGAACCCCAAAATACCCCACCCGATACATAATAATAAGTGATGTCTGTGTTAATAATGATCGCACAAAAAAACGACCGTCAATACAGCCGTGAGATTCTTTCGATTATTTTTTTTATATTATTTTAACACACCAAAACCGGGTCGTTATTTAGTTAAATATTCTTAAATTGTTAAGTTTTTTGTGCAATCAACCATTTTTTTAAATTAGCATATTAAGGTCTGAGGAAAATTGTCTAAGGGTGGACACCATCAAGACAAAAGGGCAACGTAATGCCGTAGCAAGATTTAATATTATATACTTGATATGATTTTTTAATAATTTTTATATAATTAAACTCGCATCAGGGTTCTCGCGTCTGGGTTTAATGATAATAATGAAATTTATTCCGCTGTCTGCCATGACCGAACATAAATCACAGTTTCTTTGCTAATCTGCAAACTATCTGTCCTTCAACCGTGGTCGGTAAATAATAATTTAAATAACGGAACATCATAATGTTACGTTGTCTGTTGTGCAGTCCCGGCGTGATTTAGTGGCCATTGGAATTGCAACGCTGGCCAATGTGTATTTATCGAATCATAATGGTGTTTAGCGCCATTGCTTACGAGTTCTATAATAAATACATTACCTTCATATATACTACCAAAAATAAATTAAATTTAATTTTAAAGAATATTTAATATTATTGAAAAATGTAAAAGTATAAAAAAGCGTTGATCAATAATAATTATATTTTATTTAAATTTAATTAAGACCGTCGTGACCTTACATGTTACCCCAATGCATAACGATACTCAAAAAACAATACATCGTATTATTAATATACGCAAAAAATATGATAAACCTAATAAGAAGGGAAAAAAATAATATAAAATATTAAAATTAAATGATACGGACCGGACCAGCTCCTCGTAACTTATATATGTAAATATATATCTATCTGGGTTACCTCAAAACAATGAAAGATCGTTCACCGTACACGTACGGCGATACCGCTCAAAGGGTTAAGGAATCGTATGGCGACAGCCATAGGCGTGTCAGCTAGTGCTGACGTCCTGGCTCTAATGGGCATCAGAAGGAGGATGCGATCGTAATTCTCGAAGACGTTACGGAACCCAAAACTGGAATTCCTCGGAAATAGTTTGATTACCGAAAGTACCTTTCAGTAGTTTGAAGAAATGTTTAGTGACATACGACTTTCTGTGAGAACTTAGCGAATCCTGAAAGAAAAGCACTGTGATATAAGAACGGATAATATCAAAATATCCTTTATAAAATTATTTTTTTAAATATACTCCAAATTAAAAATCACGTCATAGAGGACACGAATAACTGACGGATCGTCAAAGTGAAACGCTTTTTTTATAACAAAGCTAAGCACATTAGAAGATTTTTTGAAGACATTGTTTACGTGTAGAGAGAATCTCCATTTGCTTTCAAAAGTGATTTTTAGATCATTAGTGGAAGTTTCTTTAGCTAAATATTCCCACCAAGATCGTATGAATAATGTAAAGGCGAACAAGATGGAGAAAATGGCACAATATGGTACTTTCTAGCACTAAAGGGCAGATAGACGGTTGATGGAAACGCATCCGCAACATATCGAATGCATCTAAACAATTTTAAATCATCAGTATAAAAAATAAGTGCAATATTTATGTCAGTAATGAAATTATATGCTTTTTTATTTAGATCTGCTACAAAATTGTTTTTTTTTCAGACTTTTAAATTGTACATTTATTGTTTGTATGATGGCCATCATGATGCTTTTAGAAAAGCTGTTAAGTCATGATGGCCAGATATGTTAAAAAAGTACAAATAAATATGAATACAAGCACATGCGCGTCTGAAGTTTCGCATATGATGCTCGCGGACCTATTAGCTGTCGAAAAATACGGCTGCATTCATACTCTAACGTTCACTTTACAGATTTTTAACTAGTGTTTCTCGATAATTATTTCCCGAAAATTTCTTGAGAAAAATGATAAATCGAAAATTCTCATTAAATTTGTACAAATATTTTTAAAAACTTTACGACCACTACCCTTTATTTATATAAAGGGTAGTGGCTGTAAATTTAGTTAAAGGTTAGTTTTTCAGTTGAAATTCTTTAAAAATTATTTGTACAAATTTAATTTTATCTAATAAAAAATAATGCATAAGTAATGGTGGATTCATACCTAATATGCATACTTCTTGAAAGGCCCTGTTTTTGTTTAAGTAATAAAATAATACACTTAGATAAGAAACCTTTCCGAAGGTGTTTGTTCCAGATATTTGAAAATATGCATACTTTCCGGATTTTTTGCAATTTTCTATTACTCTAACCGGCCGGCGGTTTTATCTTTGCTTTGGTGATCTAAGAACCCACTCCGATAAAAATAAATTGTACATGGGAATCGGCAGAATGCAAAACGACTTAGGGCTATTTTTATTTTTCGATAATTTTTTGTATTGTTTTTGTAAAGTTTATTGACAATTAATATTGATTACGATTAATATTGACAGCCGAAGGGGCATTACATTTTTTGATAAGACTTGGAAAATATTAATTCTGAGCTAAGCTTGAAATTTCAATGGGCAATTAAAGATAAATTATATAATCGAAGAAATTAGACATTGATGTCATTAATTAAATATTTGCAAAATCCAAAATTTTTCACCAGTTAAAAAAAAATGACTTCTTTAGGTATTTTTCAAAAGCAGAAATATATAAATTAGGGGAAAAATATTTAATGGCTCGACGAATTTTAAGCACCCTTGCGACTTCATTAAATCATTAGAATACATTGAAATTAAAATTTATCATTGGCGCAACAATTAGAGAAAGATTTTTTTTAGCGTTACAGAGAGTAATGTAAGAAAACCAACATCTTACGGATTGATGGAGAAAGATCATCGATTCAAAATATTTGAATCGATGGGGAAGAAAACAAATCATTTACAGACATAAGTCTGTTAAAATTAGTGAATAATCACTAATTTTAAAATGAAGTCAAAGTCTTGTTTACTACCGATGTATTTATCAATATTTAACAAGCTATATGATTTGTACTCGAAGATTTTTTCAATGTCTCAACAGTAAGAGAGTTTTTTATATTTAACAAAATAATGTGTATATATATTAGTTGCTATTAGCGAATTATAGTACTAAGATTGTTTGCAATTAATTAAATATTTAATAATAATACGAAATTTAACGGGAAACCTTGAGATCTAATATAACTTTTCTCGTGTTATGTTTCAATTTCACATCTAAACCCATATGCATATGTAGCTATACAATTCATGTAATGATACATCGAGTAATATAAGCGTTGATACATATACCATCGGACCAATAAGTCAAATAATGTATTCACCCGGGCCAGTTATAGGAAAGTTTTTATCATTGGCTCAACATCGATTTGCAGTTAGTGCCTTGGTACACAAATGTATGACGGGGGAGGGTACCCCTAGCCTGATTTATGCCCCATTTTTATCACATGCAACCCCCTTCGGAGCGGTCTCAGATACACATTACACGCTGGTGTCGCATTTTTAAGGGTGTTCTCATACACAGTGAGCATATATTCCAATCATCGTCCGAAAGAGACACGAACAGCGGTATCAAATGATTCGAGCTTTTATGCTTTGATTCGAGCTTTTATGCTATGTTTCAAGTTTTCCGCCACTTTCGACGCTTCAATGAACCATCTTCGAGCTTTATGGCTATGCAAGTCGTATATCAAAACGATACTGTTGATCTTTAAAACCCTTCGTATATCACTTTTGCAGTACATATCGTGAAATGTCTATTTGCTTTTATTTCGATGATATGATTCATATCTGTTCATTTTTACATTGTACCAATAAAAGCATTGGATTCAAAGAAATTTTAATTTTTAAGAGACTTGGGATAAAATTTATTAATATATTTTTATTCTAAATAAGTATTCATTTAACTGTTTTAAAAATTAGAATATAAAAAATAATAAAAACTTAAATTTTGAGGTACATAATTAATATAAAACTTTTTTTCAAACCAACAAAACTAATGCTGAATATATAATATATTTATATCCACTCTTTTTACGTAAATATTTTACCTTAACTAATTATTTAAAAATATGTTGCAATCGATCATATACAAAGTACCTTAATGAAAATGTTTTAAAATAACCCTCGTGTAATTGAGTTTAAAAATACATGTATTGGATCGAAACGCTCAGTTAAAATTTAACTCGGACATAATTACGCACCGAAGGAGGTCAACGAGGTATTTTATGAGCACACAACTCGGTTGTTTCGCGCTAAATTATTATAATAAAATCGTTTATAAGAAATCAATTATTTATTGAAAAATTTTCGGAGTTTTCGTAATTAATCTCGGTAATGTCCAACGGAGAATTCAATGCCGAGCACGAATAACTAATAAAAGCCGCGTTTAAAAGACTTATTAATAATAGCGAGGTACAAAATGAAAGATTATATTGCGCTATTATAGCCGGTGGGCTTGAAATGCTGTGTATTTGCTCTTCGTGCCGGTCATAATAATACTAATAATATTTTTTCGTAATTAATAGTTTAGAAATTGGATAATAATCCCCCTCACTCTCGTATCTGTGTGTTACGAACGAGCTGGAGGGACAAAGGAAAATCACGAAGTTTTCATTATATTATAATATAAAGTGAATGTTTGCATACGGAACGCGACGTCCCGCTTTTCGATTCTTTATTTTAACGGTTAAGTTCCGTGAGCAAGTTTAATTTGTTATATTTGAAAAATGCAATACTAAAATGCACACATATACTTTGATACATATATACCAAACATGTGTATTCAAACACATTTATACTTGAATTAACAACATTTCTGAATGCATTCGTAGTAATAATGAAATATGTATATGAGCGTATGTGTATGAATGCATAATTTATGTATTTATTTATTGCAAATCTCAGCTAATTAATTTATTTTCTTAGTTTGTCATTTTATCCGTTAAATACACATGAAGTTTATCTTTTTAATATTCCCGTAACAATTGATACAATTTTAATGACATTTAAAATAAAGCGATAAAATAAGGGTCTAGGACGTTTCATTGCCGGACGATCGATTATTTTTATTTTTGCCCTTATTTTTTTAAATTTATAATTCTGAAAGCTATTCTAGTTTTATCATTTTATTGTTTGAGCAAATTTCATTTAATAAATTGTTTGGAGAAATCTAAGCTAAAAAAGGATAATGTAATGTACAATAATTATAGACACTGGTATGAAGAAAGCATTGGTATGTATCAAGCGCGTACGGTTAGATACATTCCTTTTCGCTTGCTCGCGTGTTTAAGTGACG
Source organism: Plectrocnemia conspersa (assembly GCF_051122295.1). Classification (NCBI taxonomy): domain Eukaryota; kingdom Metazoa; phylum Arthropoda; class Insecta; order Trichoptera; family Polycentropodidae; genus Plectrocnemia; species Plectrocnemia conspersa. Next base: position 6,979,515 of record NW_028277174.1, on the reverse strand, counting down.
AGAGCGAGTGAGAAGAAGTGCGCGTGCGGAACACGTGTAACGCACGCTCTTATCTTACCGCACGCGCTTGGTTGCTGGATTTGATAGATCTGTTACTACGTGAATGTAGCAATAACACAATAAAAACGATGAGCTACGAAGCCACACATGGTTGTATAATTACTATACGAAAAAACTACACAATATGGGTAAACAGTATAAAGATAAAAGCAGATCATATAATATTTCTGCTAGTTTATATTGATTATTTTACTTAAAAGTTTTCGGAAGTTACAATTTTTTAAACATAAAGCCAAATCTTAAGAAGATACATGAAACAACAATAACAAAACATTGTTATTATCACACGGATAAATAGTATATATCGTTACAACCCAAAACCGTGGTTTAATGATGATGTTAAAAATGCTATAAAGAAAAGAGATGAGTCATACAAAATTTTTCAAATATTAAAAACAGAACAAATAGAATATAAAGTCTTTAATGAAAAATGGAAAACATACACACAATGTAGAAATATGGCAGTCAAAGTATTAAGAATGGCTAAAAAGAAATGGTATGAAAAATTGATAGATGAAATACAAAATGATCCAAATAAGATGTGGAAATCAATAAAACAATTAATTAATCCAAGTCAGAAAAACGACATAATAAAAATGGAAATTAATGGAAATATATATCAAGATCCTTATATAATAGCAGAAAAAATGAATACATATTACATTGAGAGCATAGAAGAAATTGTGAATTCAATACCAAGGATTAGTAATTTAGTACAATATAATAATAAAGCAATAATTGTAAGATTTAGTAAATTTAAATCAGTATCATTAGATGAAATTCATAACATAATATGTAAATTTAAAAAAGGAACTAGTACTGATGAACTAGATATAAATATAATTAAAGAAACATGGAAAATAATAGGAACTAAATTAAATTATTTAATAAATAAAGCAATCTCCTTAGGAGAAATGCCTGAAAATTTAAAGATTGCTACTATTGTACCTATACCTAAAATAAAAAATAGTAAAAAAGTTGAAGAAATGAGACCAATCAACATGCTACCGTGTATAGAAAAAATAATAGAATAAGTAGTAATCAAACAGTTAAAGAAATTTATTACTTCACAAAACATAATATGTGAACAACAATCGGGATTCAGAGAAAAGCATTCCACTGAAACTGCATTACAAGTAGTGATAAATGATTGGCTGTTGGCTAAGGATACAAACAAAATCATTGGAGCAGTTTTCTTGGATTTCAAGAGAGCCTTCGAAACAATAGACAGAAAAATAATGTTAAAGAAATTGGAGAGTATAGGTATAAGTAATATAGTTTTAAGATGGTTTAATAATTACTTATATAAAAGAAAACAAAAAGTTAAAATAAATAATGTATATTCTGAAGAGAAATTAGTGTCTTATGGAGTACCACAAGGGTCTAAATTGGGACCATTGTTATTTGTTTTGTATATTAATGATATAGTTAATAACGTGAAAAAATGTAAAATTCATCTATTTGCGGATGACACATTAATGTATTGCATAGGTGATAACATTAAAGAAATTGTAAATAATTTAAATAATGAATTAAGTATATTAGAAATATGGTTAAAGAATAATGTACTTAAATTAAATGAGAATAAAACTAAATGTATGTTTATTAATTATAAAAATGTGTTAGATAATAGTACCAAAATAGTAATAAATAACTCTAGTATAGAAATAGTGGATAATATAAAATATTTAGGAGTAATTGTTGATACAAAATTAAATTTTAAAGAACATTGTTAAATAAATTAGACAAACAAATGTTGCAAAAATTACAAAATAGGGCAATGAGAGTAATCTTAAATAAAAATAGATTAATTAATTGTAAAAGTATGATTGATAGATTAGAATGGTTGAATGTATAAGAAATATTGAGTATGAATGTTTTAGTATTTATATATAAGTTAGAAAATAATATGTTACCAGAATATTTTAATAAGTATTTAATAAGAAATAAAGATGTACATAAATATAATACTAGAAATAGAGAAAATTTAAAGATAATTAAGTATAAGAAAACGAGTACGGCTAGGGGAATTATGTACGGAGGTTTTGATTTATATAATAGTCTTCCAAGAGAAATCCGAAACAGCAAAAATATAACGGGTTTCATAAATGGAATAAAAAAACACCTCCGTACATATAGAAATAAATTATAATATTAAGTCTTTATTATTGTATATTTTTATTTTTTCTTTCTGTTATGTATTTTTTATATATTTTTATTCATGTTTACTAAATTTGTTAGATCTAAAGATTAGCTATTAAGCTAAATAAATTAATAAAATAAATAAATAAATAAATAAAAATTTTGCGAGAATATACTAACCCACTAATGTCTAGTATTGGTAACTACGACAAAAAAGAACTTGAATATAGATAAATATGTGGCGACCACACATTTAGGCACATTTAAAAGGGCGATTGTCTAATTGTTAATGACCGTGACCAAAAACGTTCATTCATTAACAATGAGAAAAACATCATGGCATAAGAAGGATTTCTTTTGACCACACACAACACGGGTCCCTTTTGTGACAAAACGGTACGGACGCAATCAATCACTGCAATGCAAACCCTTTCCGAAAAATTTGAAAGTCTGGAGCCAAGCAAAAAACTCGATTTCGAAAATATACATCCGATTTCTTGAATTCTAAGAAGCCACTGCAGCGATTGGCTAGGAGATCGATGCACAATCGCAATTGGCCAGCTAGCGTGCATCCCCTTGAAGAATATAAGCCCGGACTCCGATGAGGAGAGGGCAGACGGTCTGAGATACGAGACGGCCCAGACAAGCAGAGAGCTTGGAGATAGCAGAGACGAGCACAGACAACCAGAGAGCCAAGATCTACCAGCAGTCATCCGGAGGAATCAGCCACGCGCTCTCACCGACAGACCTGAAGATTACACCTGACACTCGCCGCACGCAGCCTAAAAACCCTGAGCATCATATACGGCCATCACCACCTGCGCCACGTTCACCTTCATCGCGAGAAATGTCACGCCGTAATCATCCATTTGTCACATGTAAATATAACTTAATAAAACAAGTCCATTTAGATTCACACAAGAGTCTCATTGGCCGCGAAGTCAACCAGCCCTAGGGCTACTCCCCCTAAAGTGGTGACTCCGACGTGATATGCAACCTTCTGATAAAACAAGCAATAGACATGAAAGCGACGGCGAACAACATATTCAGCGCAGCGCATTTTAATTTTTTAATTGAATAGAAGTGTTTTGTATTTAATTGGGAAAGAATTTAATCTATACTAAAGACGGTAAAAAATTGAGACAGTAACAAAGCGACAAAATTCTTGTACAGCGTATTTAATCGTCAAAGCAATGATTCAATTTTCACGTCAGATAATAATCTTTAGCTATTAACATTTTCATCGTCGTCGTATTTCCAAAACTTGTTTTTTTATGAAGAATATGTGTTTTTTTCTTCATCGCTGCCTCTGTGACATTGCTTTCTCAAATTTCACTATCGTCGTTATCGCGTTAAATATTATTATATTTCATAAAACGGAATAAGCGCGAGATGTGCGAATACATGTTTGCGCTCCAGGGCCGCCAAAGATAATATTCGGCAAAGCGGCTCGTAAAAATTCAGCGTAAAAAAAGACAAACACATATCTTAACAATGTGACGGGGCTCGTGTGTGTATGTAACAAGAAACTATAAAAACAAAGGCGTCAAATATGTATTACACACACATGTGTCTGCGTGTGTGTGCACATATATTGAATACCATAATAACATTGTGACCCCGAATTTCCATCGCAAAGAGAGGTTCCATCCCATTTCACTGTTCAAACACAATTCCTTTAAGTACATCCCACCGGGTATAAGGAAAGCGGGTCCACGTGGGGACTATGCAAACTATGGACCCGAAAACTAAATAAAGTCTATGAAAATTATTTTTTTACACACGTCCCAGAGACGAAGCTCATTTTCGCGACGACGAGCAAATTCGATTTGGTATCGGACGAATATATTACATAACTTTAGTTTTGTACGCGCGATACTCGCGATGGTATGATGAAAGGCTTATGTATTTTTGGAAAATGCGTTGGAGAGAAGCTAACGAATTATTGAAACTTTATTGAAAAAGTTTATTAGATTATCCGTAATTAATCCGGCAAGATTTGAAACAAATGTCGGTAGAAGACAACGAGCGGCCACAAAAGGTATTGTCCCTCGGAAAAGAAGGGTTCGTCAAGCAAGAAAGCGACACAATAGACACAATAAGAAATAATAGGCTGACGGCCATCTTGCTTGATTACAATTCGAATTTGGAACGTGATCGGTTTCCATGGCAACAAAAAACACTGATCCCTCTCCGTTGACCGCTAATCGAAAAACAGAAGCTGGCGGATGCAGGTTCGAGTTGACGTTAAGAGATTGAATTCGATGTAAGTGTAAATTATTCATGATAATATTTTTATATAACAAATATTTTAATTAATAACTGCCTGCAATATTCTCCTCCGCTTTAAAGTAAAGACTTATTGTTAATAAATATATTAATACATTATTTTAGTATGTGTCCAACGTCGCCTCGTGACAAATTTATTCTCACTGATAATTATATTGTTATTTTTTTATAATATGCACACATACAAGATGTAAGTTATGTTGTGTGTGCAATACGTGTCCGTCGGTTACGACAATTTTGCATAGTCGAATACTAAAATTCGAGATTGTCGTGATCGGAAAGCGAACAAGTGCGATTTGTCTGCATATATCATGACGTTAAACATTAATATTCAGCTCCTTCGAATATATCAACCAAGAAAAATGTTATTTCGTTTTTTTTTTAATTTTCGGATAAAGCGATGATGTAGCACGCGATAAAATATTTGAAAACTTGCAAAATTGAATGCACAACTTGAAATAACATAAAAAGATGGAACAACTACCACGGCACGGAAGAACACAAAAGTATTAGGTTATTACTCTTTGATTATACGGACAAAACTCACATAGAGAGATATATATGTATATATATATATTAAAATGTGTAGCTATATAGTATCATAATGATTGTATATTGCTATAATAAGTAGAATAATATTATTAGTATAGCAATAAATAATTAAAATAAATTGTCTTTTAATGTTACTTATTTGCGGATGGTGCTAAATAGTTGTCTTGTTGCGACTATTTCTACCCGTTTTGCGCAGTTTCCTTACATCTTAGATTGTGACATCTCCAAGTACAAAATTAATAATGGGTTAGAGTAAAATGAACATTTAACATTGCATGTTGTATTAATTTAAAAAAAGGAAGTAAACGTGTATGATAAAGATATGTTAAAAACTCAAACGTGTCGATTTATTTTCAACAGGATTAAATCAAGGTTATTCTAAGAAAACAAGCACTACCTAGGACGTCACATCCATCTTGATGAGAAACAACTACGGGAATTTGTGAATACAGACTCTCGACTGAACTCAAGATAGTTTAATATTTATCAATCAAACATTATAGAATATTTACAAAAATATCTCGTAAAAATATAGTGATTTTTAATTAATATAATATATAATAATAATTTGGGATAAGAACATATTTACAATGATTGTATTTTTGTACTTTTCAAGAGAGTGCTTCTAAGGTACATGGAGTGCGATTGACCGCTGATATTTTATCACTAATATCCATTAGTGATGATGGAGAGCAATAATAGTTTTGAATCAACTTACCCGACTGCAGCTGTCACTCGCAACAACCTAGGTAGGAGGTCGAGCCAAGCTTCTGCCCGCGTAGTCTACTATAAAAAAAAACATTAAAAATACATGAGATAGGACTAAAGGATGAAACGTTTTATATTATATATTTCAAAGAGCTTAAGGCCGATGCTTGATGTATCATCGAGCCATTGCATTTGGATTCTCACGTGCGTTGGTAAGGTCTCGCGGGGTCCGAATGGCGTACGATTTTCGAATGTCGCGGCGGGAAAAAAACTTGCCATTGCAAACGCTGCGAGTGTTAAAGCCAACACTATAGTGGTCCGCTCTAGGACCGATTCATAATTCGGGACCCGCAAAAAATCTCGCATTCTTCTAACGCGACAGATAATATTTGACCGCGACGATGATGTGTGGACGGGCAAAGATGGTCAGCAGACATATGTTTTTACTATTACGGCATTCTACAACATGTCTTTTTTGAAATTAATAAGTTTATTTGTAATTAAGAGAATGTGATATCTTAATAGTGGAAGACCTTGTATTGAAACGCTCCAAAGCATTCCAAATAATTAATAAATATTTACCAAAAAAAATTTAGTCTCAAATAAATATGATGTAGATATTTTGTGCTTCCACAAAGCATTTGTATTATAGCATAACAGAGCTTTCAATCTGGAGAGTTGAAATCTCAATTGGATAACTGGTAGCTTTTTTTACTACTTTATGATTTTGTTAATTGAGTAAAATGTATGTGCTGCATCTAGTGATTGTACTGATACCAGTAGAGTCTCCAATTCGAGTAATCGAGTACTCGATACTCGAGTATACTTGTCTATTTTTCAAGTACTTGATAATCGAGTATTTTGAAAATTACTCGATTAATACTCGAAATTAATTTTTTTTTAAATATTTCAGAAACAAAAATAACTTTAACTCGGTCCGGTAAAGGTTAACGTCTTGCTTTTATTTGGCGTTTATGCCCGAAGTCCCGAGTTAGAGCGGCTACTATCAGGTATAATTTTTTCATAGTTCCATAGTTGCATAGTTCCGGTCGTCGGCTATGTTAGTGGGTACGACGGAGAAATTTCTTTTGTGTTTTCTGTTCGACAGTCCCGACTTATCTAATTTATGGCAATGAACAATATGAAATATCAACAAAAAAAAATTTTAGGTTTTATGACTATGCAGTTGTAGCGTAAAGTGTTGTCAATTGTTTATACTGATCCCTCAGCTTAAAATATAAATTAAAACAATTGTGTGTTTTAAAGGCATTTAAAGTAAAGTTAGTTCTTTGCAAACCGTTTAGCTCTAGAGTGAAAGGGATTCACCCAAATACACCTTCGAAGGATATAGATTTAAATTCTTCGCAATAATCAAAAGGAGTAGAATATTGTATATTGTTAAGAAAAAAATCTATTCAAGAAGAATTACAAAATACTATTTTGTCAATAGTCGAAGGAAATAAGAGAAAAGCAGAGAAGGGAATGAAAGAAGAGAACATAAAAAGAGAGTTCAAAAAATTTTATGTCTATAAAAAGCGAACAGATATAAATTAGAAGCCTTATCCAACGCGTTAATGACAATAAGACCAACGGAAAGGGTTTTTTCCATAACGGGAATAATAAAACCAAAGGTTAGCAGTAATATTAAATTCGAGACACTTTTTGCATTATTGTTTTTAAAAAGTATGTTCGTGAAGTTAAAATAATTGTAAAAATTAACATACTAAGTATTTATTTATTTATTTATATGTGCACAAATTTGAATAATAGCTATTTTGGTACATTTAGTAAATACTCGAAAGTACTCGAGTACTCGAGTATTTTAAAATTTTAATATTCGATACTCGAGTAGTTGATGGTTCGAATAATTGGAGACTCTAGATACCAGTAATACCAGTAGTATCAATTTTTTTTTTAAATCTGTACTTCTTATTTGTTAAAACTCACATTCATGGCTTAGAACTACAAAAACAATGATGTCCATAAAGATTGAAAGCAGAAGCAGAGAATAAAATTATGCTTATTTTAGGGGATTAATTTAAGGTGTAGCATATCAAAGTATTATAGAATAATAATATCCCTTTTAGTCCCAGAGGGACAAAATGCCCACACTACCCATGCAAAAAACTCACTGGTCGATATTTTAGCGCAAATTTTTAAAATTGAATTTAACATGACGTGGTTAAATAAAAGACACATTTGCTACTGTATCTCAGGAAAATCTAATAGTACCTAGCATATCCTGGTAATTCTGCTATGTGACAGTGACCGCGCCGCCGCAGCCTGTAGGCCCCTATTTATGATAGGGGAGGCTGGGGAAGTGAAAACAAAATCAGGTGCTACATACACGATTTTTTATTTTACTATTTGTACATTTTTTTTACATTCAGACATATTTTTAATCAGACAGTGCCCCGGAAGTATCATAAGATTATCTATCGAGCTCGACGGTTTACCGTTACATTTTAATTAGAATCCACTACTAGTTGCCTCTCAGCCATACACCGTGGAGGTGTTACCCTGCGCTTCTAAAGAAATATTTACTATTTTATTTTTATTATATAATAATGCTCTATTCCTATAATATATATATATATTTTATTGCTGTTGGAAACAACAATAGTAGGAATACATTTAATAGTGACTATAATAATTATTTAAAAGATCGTTAAAATTCTGCGCAAAATTAAAAAAAATAAATACATAAGTAGCAAAATTATGGAATGAAATTAGTGGTATTGTAGGTTAATCAAATTTATTCATATAACAATCCAGGACTGACGCCGATCCCTAGAAATAAAAGTGGGAGCGGTGTCGCATGCAACGAAGAAAGAGATAAAGCATGCTATTTCGTATAACGGTACTTCGTCCAGATGACAATCTTATGAAGCCCCCCGGAATATGCTTCACTCATCATAAGTGTAAAATATTATCAAAAAATTAGTAAGTCTCAAAAATTAAATTTAAATAAAAAAATAATCTGAAAATTCAGATCAAATACCTAAGGAAGAAGCAAAGAATTAACGAAAAATCAACAACACCAGTTGAATTATACAAATTTAAAGATTTTATAGATTGTATTATCGGTAATTTGACAACTAGATTCAATGCAGCGAAATAAATAAATAATACATTTAGTTTCATGTGCTTATTGGTAAAATAAAATCAAGGAAAAACAGTCTCAAATCTATCCCGAAAATATTTTTTAAATATGTAATTTTAGTAAAATCATATCGGAATATATTTTAATCAGTGAAAAGATAAATTATCTGTCAGGTGTCAATATGTAGTAATATATATATATATATATATATATATATATATATATATATATATATATATATATATATATATATATATATATATATATATATATATATATATATATATATATATATATATATATATTTACATACTTTAGTGCTTAATTAAAATATTTAATTATCAGAAAATAGGTGGCAACGGTGGCTAATATTTATATTTATTTGTAGCATAGAAATGGTTAACTCGTAGATATTATTACTTATTTTAGAAATTATATTACGAAAAAATATATAAAATGCCCTGACCCAGTATACATAATATTTTTAATTTATTTCATGTGTATTTTAAATTTGCATTTTAATTAATTATTATAGACCACATTGTATAAATATATAAGTAGTTTTATAATCTTTGTTTGAATATAACTATGAGTGCAAGACTGCGTGAACAAGAAATCAGGATCATATATGACAACGAGACGACAACTAAAATATTACAAAGATTAAACTCACAGTAAAGCTACCCTGGATACTCCGGCTCCTTTTGCCGGATTAAAGAATTGAATCTAAGCCGTTTGACTGTGCTAACTCTTGTAACTTATTTTATATCGATACGAAATTAGTTCATGTGATAAAAAAATAAAATAAAAGTATAGATTATTTTTTAGGTGAGACTAAAGTTAAGCACATGTGTTACACTATAAAAATAATCTGCCAGATTTAATTAAATAGATTAAAACTTTTACACATTTTTTCGGTTACGAAAGTTTGTTCAAATCATGGTTTTATTATTTAATTATTTTTTCTAATGTAGAAATATATAGTAAGTTGATTGTCTCAAATATCTAGTTACATGTCTGAATATTTTTAATTGGATATTATTTCGATATAAAAAATGCCGAACTAAATATCGCACTGTGATTTTTCTTTCGCATCTTCGCTGCTATAAATCACACAGCCGAGATTTTGCATAAGGACCGCTTATCCGGTTTGGAGGCTTATCCTTGATAATCGTGTTCGCATCGAACGCGCTATTATTGATATTTATATTCTTGTGGTGTGATAGGGTGGCGGACGAATTGATTAATACGGTCGTTATGTTTTGGTTAAACGAAGGAGTGTGAAGCCCACGCGCGAAAGGAGCCCACATCCTTGCACGGGCGATTCTAGAAGCGCCCTTTGCTCACAAATCATCGAGAGACGGGACCAACAGGGCCGTACTGGACCCGCCGGCTACCATAACTCAGCGCCGAAACGAGAGCAGGGCCGCACGAGTCGATAAGCAAAAATTTTCCATAATTACACTGCATATCGACCAATTTGACACTAAATGCGCTATCGTCATATTAGCAAGCCTAATTGAAAGCTGTGAACGCGTCATACCTCACGATCATATTCAGATGCTTCAGTGTCACAAGTGAGTGTTAAAGCTCAATGAGTGTGGCGTGAAATAAGCTTTAGTTTTTGACTGTGTATTATATTGATAATTCCAAAATGAATGTCGTGCTTTTAATGAATCAAAAAAGTCACTTTAAATTATTATTTAATGATTTAAAATATAATTTATTTTTAAGGAGATAACCACACAGTCAATTTTCATTTCAATTAGCATAAAATGATGGAGGCTAAGATTCAAAATATTCTGACTGCCCCCCTTTCACAGTGTCTGCATTTTTTCATTTTTTTTATCTATGAAGAGTTGCACCGATCGAAATAAATAATAGTCAGAAGGAGCAAGGTGATTGAAATCTCATCTTCTAGCAAAGCTATTTGATTTTATCGAGAGTAAATTTCGTGTTGAAGAACTATTTAATTTCTGTTGACAATTTAATTTTGTTTAATAAAGGACAAAAATGTGCGTTGCTTGCTACTAAATAAAATGACTTTTTTTTATAAAAATCACATATAATCGTTACATTGCAAAATTAATTATTATAATTAAAAAATTCGCCAAACCGCTCCTGCAAATTTTTGCCTCGTTTTTGTCCGATCCGAGGTGACCACTGTGCCACAGAGCCGCCCTCTTCGTTAGCCCGTCTCGTAATTAAAAATTCTAATTTAAACAGTTGTAGCCGATGAAAAGTTGCCAGGTGCGATGGAATTATGTGTTGGTAGCTGTAAGGGATCTGCGTTATATATGGCATTCGCAGAAGGGCAACACTGTGAAATTAGCTCCACAAACAAAACCTTTCAGTCCGCAATAACTCGATTGATATTTTAACACTTTCACGGTCGATTTATATTTTTGCAAAATGTATGAATCAAATCAGAGTCAGAGCATTAAGGCAATATGCACAGAGTTTCAGTTATCGTTATATATATAACAGTTTTTGCTACTTGTCGACATTATCTATGACTAACGACTGTGCTTACAGTGACAACAAATAATCATCAAATACTTTCTTTATCATGAAAGTTTGAAATCAAAATACAATATTATTTCTATGAAGAATATTTATAGCTAGAATATTGCTTTCATTTTTAGATTAAATTAAAATTAATATGTATAAGAACATACATCTTAAAATATATTTTAAAGAGAGTCACTACTTTTGAATATGTATTATAATAAAAAAAAAGTTATATGGTGGACGACTTAGCCTCTGATTTGCGCGAGAGTTATAGCAGCTGTTTGTTGTCTTTTTCGCTTCGTTTTGTTGTGTTTTTAGGTCTCTCCGAGTGCGAAGGCAAAACCAATCCAATTATGAGCGATGAAAATTATTATAATGAGCACTGTGTTGGCCGCGAGTGGGCATGCCAATAATTAAAGCCGAGCTGAGGAGTACCTCGAAAGACTACCTCGTCCCACCTTGGGGGACAGCTCGCCGATTGTGCGGACGATGATCACTCATCCACCATAATTGCCATAAGGATTACGAAAATAATATCAAAAGATTACCTCTAATTCGGTACGAGATTCCGAAGTTCCATAGCATTGTCTTCGAATGTCCATATCCGATCATCATTCACGTTCATCTCGGTCTATCTGTAACATATTAAATATACTTGTATTTAGTACGTGTGTGGGTCGCTTTGCTATATTTAGAACTTTAATTTGTGATATGCCCGAATTAGCGTCCAGATTATCTCCAGATCCAAATTACAATCCGAGAGTCGTTTCGAAATTGATTCCAAAGATTTTCGGCTATAATTTCATAATATTTCAATTTTGAAACGCAAACGTGTCGACAGTCGTTCGTCCCTCTTTACAGGTATGCACCGAGTGACGTGCGACGGTTGAAAATAATAAAAAAATAAATAAATAATGAAATTTTATATCATTTTAATAAATATTTTAGAATTTAGTCTAAAAAATAATTAAAAAATATATAGACTAAATTCATATTGTTTTAAAAATTTAATATAAAACCATTAAATGTGCAACTATTATTTTTTTGTATTTTGCGCTTTTGTAGAACTGTTTTTTGCGCTATACTTTTTTCTTAAAATGATTGTTTAGCAATTACTTTGAGATTAAATCTAATCTATGATGATCGATCGAAATTATATAATGTACAACAAAAATTGCAAAACACTAAGATTTGTATGGGACTCGAAACCAGATCTTTCACGTTAATAGTCAGCGACAAATGCTGGCTTAATGTAAACGAAATATTTGAAGAGAAATATCCACTGTAGTGGATATTAATATTATGGTTTAATATCGTCAAATTTATGAATACGTTGACATTATACAGTTATATAGTAATATTAAAAAAAAAAATATTATCATCAGCAGTTATAAAAAATGAGTACTTAAGTAATACAGAAGCATTAAAAGAACTAACGATATTTAAGTAACATTCCGGAAAAATATTATTCTGATAGTTTCCAACAGGAAATATATAATAGATAAAGCTAGCAAATTTTCAGACAATTTAATATTTTATTTAACATCTTTTTTCTTTACGAATGATATTGCTAGAATCTAGATTTTGATTGAGAGATAGTTGACAAAACCCTATCAAGACATCTATACTAAATCTACAATTGATATATATATATATAATATTTGGTGACCGGAAAATTGCGCACACGAAAATTCCACATAGCTAAAATTCTGAACATAAAAAATTCTGATAATTATTTGATTGTCAAATATATATTACTTTTAATTTCAACTGCTTTATATTTTTCTCTGTTTTTAAGTAATGATAAAAAAGGCTTATTACACGTTTCTGGAAGATTCCAATAACACCCTCTCTCCTCCAGGCGGCAGGGATAACAAAAGTTTTGAGCCATACTGGACAGTTGTATTGGGTCGTCTACTTTATCGGCTTAACGTTGGGGTTTCTTTAACACCTGGCTTATTTTATTTTTTCAAGGCCTTTTAGCAGTCCAAAACTGCTGTGGGCATCCATTCGCCAAGCTTTTGTCTTTGGCCGGCTGCCCCCAATAATGACGCAAGCTTTGATTTCAATCACGGAGCATGTACCTCCTTAGAAGGTCAATCAGGAATCTACGTTCACATTTATGACATCTTCTAGAGAGGCCCCCTAACGGAATCTTTACTTAAGATTGCAGTCGCTAAATAATACCTCAGGATCTGATCCGCGCGCCCCACTGTTCAACAGCCATACAAAAATGGCGCGTCGCTGAGGGTCTGTGCCTTTAAATAATGTGCTTCGTAAGCCATTTACCTACATATTCAATAATAATATTGCAAATTATATGAATCTAGTGATCCATACATACTTGGCGTGCAATTTAAAATATCATGCTTAAAATTGCAAGAAATTTTTTAAAACCTATGCACTTGAAAGTGCTTGTGCATTGTGTTTTTTTCTTTAAATAGATCAAAGGTTTCAGGTGGAGATATAAACCACGATCAACTTTCGTCATTTGATGAAACTTTCGTCATTTGAATTCAAAGTACAAGAAGTTTTTTTTAAAAACAAAGTACGTTAAAAGCTTAGAAAAGTCAAATGAAGAAGATGACGACTAGTAACAAGTAGCTGCATTAAGCCTCTTGTTTTGACCTATTTGGTTGGAAGCATATAAAACGAATAAAACGTTCTCTATTGGTGATATGTTAGTATGCATCTTATATGTCGCTCTTGAAGTTTTGGGTTTTTAAGCCGCAAAAAAATTAAAGGCTAAACACACAGAGAAGAGTTATTGATATGGCCATCGATATTAAAGAGCAAGTTGTAAAAGGGATGAAGAAATTCAGATGAGTACTAAGGATTCTGAAGTCTTGGGTTTTTTTATATTCCTGGGAATCAAGACACAAAGTTCCGAATTTTTTGGACTTGAAAAAAAATAATGTAAATATTTTTTGTGTAATAATTATTTGGGAAAAATCTTGATTGTTTAAAAAAATTAAACACGGGTTTAAAAATATGGTAATTCTGAAATCAATTGTGCTTGCTTCTCCATGTTTATTAATTTTACGCTACATTAAATCTTCATAAATCACATATTTGGTTTCTCCGGTACTGTGAATATTAAAATAAACTTTATTCGTATAATGTAAAGTAATAATTATTAGCTACGCGCATAAATTTTAGTATACGACGCACTATAAATCGCTGAAATATAAGCTTTAACAATAATCCGCATGCAAATCCGTTATTGAAAATTTAAATGCATTTTTAGTATGCGCTCGCAATTGCACGGCATATGTGTACATATATAAATACATACAGCATGCATAATATGCATATGCGGGGAGTACGCCACGCGTATAATTTATTGTAATCTTTCACGCCAAGCCTTCCGGGCGTCCGTAATTAGCTACGTGTTCAAATAATTGCTTCACAGAACAAAATGGCGGAAGAGAGCGCGAACGATTGATTTATCGAGCAGTGCATAATTTATCGGATTTAATCGGTCGCGTGAGCCGTCGCAGTGCTCGGCCGCTTAAGTCAATTAAGTATCCCGTGGGAGGATCGGGACAATTAGCCGGGCCCGGGACGCGCCCTGTGATTACACCTCGGACACCGACGATACCACTCTCGGCCTAGATTTAAATTGTTATTTCACATTTGTTTGTGATTGGGTGGGGTGTTTTGTGGCACAATGAAGACACGACACGGCAATTTGAAGGTATCCAAGAAAATTAGTTAGTCAGAAACAAATACAGCATTTAACAATAATATTTATACTATTCCTATTATGTCTATTTCGCAAAAAAATACTTTTCAAGTCAATTTTAGAATTTATTTTTATTAATATCGACTTGAATTAATGAGTACTTAAATTGCAATAGTACAAATAAAGTCCCCAAAGCATTAAGTTTATTTTTAAGAAATTTAGACATTACACTGCGCATGAACATACAGAGTCAAATGTTAAACTAAATTTTAGACAAGAACATATGTAATAACAATACAGTTTAACATATATTTCTTAAAGTTATACATTTAAATGTGTAAGTCGGTGTACCGTTGTATTTTTTTAAATTTGTGTAGTATCTCAGAGATCAGAATTAGTGATTATTATATAATTATAATTTCGATCGATCATTAATATGGATTGCAATACCGGTAATACTGGTATTGGAGCAAAAATTGCTATTTAGTACTACCGGTATTATACAATAAAATACCAGTGTATCAAAATTTTTTTTTTTAAATCCGTACATCTTATTAATTGAAACCGATATCTCCATGGCTTAGAAATACGAAGACGACGATGCCCATATTGCTTGAAAGAAAAAGCGAATTTCTAAAAATAATACTCATTATAAGGAATTAATCTAAGTAGGTATAGCAAAGTAGAACACCCTACATATGCGAAAAATCTTACCAGCCGATACTTCAGTGCAAGCTTTTAAAATTTAATTTTGCATGTTCGATATTTTTGTATTTTTGTGTATGCGCGAGGTCCCAACATAAAAAGAATACATTTGCTTTAATTTCGAGGAAATCTAACGATACCTAGCAGTTCCAAGTAATTCTGTTATGTAACAGAGAAATATTATGATAAGGATGGCTGGCGAAGTCAAAAGATAAAAGCAGGTATTGCATACATGTATTTTTTTCTACTATTTGTACATATCCATTCAGACACATTTTTACCCAAATAGTCCGCCGAATATGCTTCACTAAACTTTACTGTTAAATAATTGCAATAAGTAAGTCTTAATAATTCAATTTTATTAAAAAAAGTATTTTAATAAAAAATGCGCAAAATGTATTTTTTATAAATATAAAAACCCTTTTCATTAAAAAATATTGTAATATTTTTTCCCCTGATACCAACTAAACATAGTTTATACTAGAAGATATAATCAGGTAGGAACATTTGCTCTCTCTTAAATTAGGCCAGATAAATGCATGTCATATAATTTATTACTATGAATTTTATTGAAATATAAATATTAAAAAAAGCTGATTATAAACCAGATATTCTCAGGTTATTCTTAAAAAGAATCTAAAAAAAAACTGTCTCGAATCTATCATTAAAATATTTTTTTAATTATGATATTTCACTGATATCATATCGGTATACTTTTTCACCCGTTGATATATATTTTTACCCGTGAAAATATAATTAACCTTGCAGGTGAGTTTATATGTAGTTATACATACTTATCGTTATTAATTTACATGGGATGTATAAATGTTACAGTGAATTTGTATTTTATTTTCACTAAAGAAGACCAAATACATTTTCACCAGTAGATATATATTTTAACTAGCGAAAATATAATTTAACTGATACGCTGCTCTAAAATTCAACAGTTGTGAAACGGGTATTTCCTGTTCAACCAAAACCTATGCTAATGTAAAACAATTATAATGTGGCTGTTTTTTAAAATATTGCAAGTATTGACTCAGATTTTGTATAGGCAAAAATAGGTTTATGCATAAAATTCCGTTGATTTCAATCGATTCGTCTTTAATTTCCAAAATACCTAGCTTTCGCCATGGTAATAAATAATTAAAGACTTGTCAAAGTGCAGGACCTTATCTGCTGATGTCTCCAAGGTTAAATTTAAAGACCGTTTCTATATACAATATTTACGAATGATTTTCTAACCGCACTGAAACGATTTATGTCTATATAAAAATCTCAATACTTCAAAACGAAACAAACATAATTAAAAAAATAGTTATTCAATACAAATCATCCCACTCAAAGTCACTGTAATGTTTTCTTGAAAAATGAAAAAGCTATAACTTTCTAAAAATCATCTAATATTAAAATGTATAACAAATTTGTGGACTGGAAAAAAATTGTATATTCAAGTATCTAGGCCTTATTTTTGATTAGAATTTTTCACGGAAATCTTATATAGACAAACTAACAAGCAAAACAAACCTATTTCTATGTATTAAATTTATTTATTGCAAATATTGTATATATATATATATATTATTCATACACTTGAAACACGTCAATTGAGTTATTATAGCAGATCCACAAAGGTGTTATTTTAAGCAAAATAAAGTGTAATTTTTAGCACGAAGCCATTACCAGAAATATACACCAGAACACCAATTATATCTACATCTGTATACTCGCATACACGTAGAATGGAAAGGGTTAAAATAAATCTTTTATTCGAAAATGCATTCATGTGAAATTTAGCACGATTCACCTGAGACTATTAGTCTTTTTATATTGCTTTCTTGCTTAACACGCCTTTTGGACAAGTAACACCAAAATCTGAGACAAACCTGACAATATGATGGTGCGAATTAACAGCTGTACATTTTCTGTAAAAAGCTTTGCGAATATTTTTTGATGGTTTGCAATTTTCGGCGCGACAAAAATGCAATTTTCGATAGCATGCAACTGACGGTTAAAATCAAATGGGGGAACGCGAAGTATTTCAATAGAGACGTTTTAGATGTACTTATGTATATGTTTCTACTTTAGTTGCATGTCTATGTAAGTAAATCAAATTGAAATTTATCTAAAATATATATGCAATCGATTTTATGACGCTTAAGTTTACCATCTCTATAAATAGTGCTTGAATAGATGTTTTGTCTAATATTTTTTGTTGTTGTTTAGCTTTAACAGTATATAAGATACGTTTTATTTTTGGGTAAACCTATACATTTTATAGCACGAACACCATAAAGAACGCCTGACACAATAAAAATATATTTAAGCGTGAAACATTAACGGGTCTCGTGCTCTGTAAGAGATGTAACACAATAAAACAAATCGTATTAAGCAAATTCGCGATAAGACCGACAGGATAATTTAAAAAACGTCCCTCAATGTCTTATCCTGACACGAAAGTTCTTAGTTTAGACGGTGCGGAATGTTCACACTTGGTCTCGACAAGGATAACTCCTGATAAACTGTCTAGCCGTAGCCTAAAACCATTTTCAATCATAAGTCGTGAACTGGATACACGAAACGTGCGAAATATAAATCTCCGTTTAACCATTAATAACAAAATCGACTAGAGATTGACAAACTACTATTAGATACAATTGTGAAAAGAGGCATATTATGTAACGTTTCTGTGGCGATCATTAAACTTCTTGGTAGACGATTATCTGTGATTCTTCAATACACTTTACTAGTGGATGGAACTGGACTTGGATCTAGGTTGGAGCGAACATTGAGTCCGAGCTAATTTTTACAGTAAGATAATGATGCATTTAACTAACTTTATTGTTCAGTTCGGTTAAAATGTTCGCTCATTTTAATATCTTCAAAGTCTAGCCATTTGTGGCAGACGATAATTACACATTTATTAAGATGGTTATATTTGTGTCTCTTAGTGGGATACATAATTAGGGGTTGCAGTGATTTGAAATAATTTTGCTTTGAAAATATATAAAAAATATTTGAAATAAATACATTTTATTTTACTTAATAATATATGATTTATAGTATTTTTGCCGCAATGATTTGATAACTTGATGCAAATATAGAATTATTTATTATTTTAGCTGTATCAATATTTTTCAATAAGAATCTTTAAAAAAATTGTATCATTTATAATTGTTTTTAAATAATTTAATCTGCTAGATTATTTTATAATGAATTTATAAAAACAATGTTTTGGGTTTCACAAAGTATATATTTAAGTAGAAAATGACTTTGATTTTTTTAGAAATATAGTCTAAAAAATTTTAGTTTTTATATTTTTTATTATTTTTTGTGATGCGTAGCTTTATATGTATATAAAATAATTAACTTAAATATTATTAATAAATAAATTGTATTCAAAATATAATTGCCTTTCATTAGGCTATAAAACGATTGGATTCAGAGGTAAAATGCTCTTTTCGCCATCATCTCCAATTTGTGAATAAAACCCAATTATGTATTTTTTATATAATAACTTGGCTCTCATTATCAACGGTAATTCTATCAAGGGATGAAATAATAACCCTAGAGGAAGAATTCTATTTTTATATACTACATATATATTATATGTATGTGCGTAAAAAATCGATTAGTACCTAGATGTTCACCGGGGCAAAGTAATTATATAATTAGCTCGGCGTCATTGAGTGTTTGGTGAGTGTGTTACCAGGTACACATACACCCAAATTTGTCTGGGATTCTGGGATCTTTTTTAATAACCTAATAACAATTATGTCCGTCTGCGCCCTCGAGACGGGCGGAAAAAGGTTGATAATCGCTGGCCGGCGGTGGGGGATGCGACCGCTAAAAGGTAATGGATTTGTATACAAAAATTCTATCGCGTGATGTCTAATAGCATCGATGATACGATATTAATTGTTGTGTAATTTATTTAATTTTGATATGTTTGTATGTGTGTTGAGTTAAAGGTCGAGGTTATAAAACATCATAATAGCTATTATTTTCTTATTCATGGTTTAAGCAGTGTTTTGTATGAAATTAATTAAGTGTTATAATTTTATTTTTATGAAAATACTTATACAAACAATTAATTTAAAATATTTGCTATTTTTACGTAAATGTCTTTGATAAATAAAAGATAGTTTTAAAATTGTGGCCAATTACTCAAAAAGTAAGGAATAATATTCTAAAAATATCAATAAAAGACTGATAAAAATGTCAGCTTTTACTTGATCGAAAAAACTGCCGCTTATAATATATATTTTTAATTTTATACATTTTAAATTAAAAGAAAGTAAGTCCATAAAGAACAATATGATTATATTTAAAAGATTTAGAAAAAACATGACAGGTTGTCAAATAATTTGGAATGAGATAAACACAATCAACAACTACAACACACTAGACTGAAATCTAAATCTATAAATAATAGGCAAAATATAATATTATATTTTTTTACAATCAATAAATGTTACAATGAACAACCTAGCTTAATTTTGTTACTGTTATTCATCACGATATCTAAAAAAAATCTAAAAAAATCCTAATCTGTGATAATCTATCAGAATAATAATTATATAAAATAATATTTACTAATCTGTATCTCCCAGACATGGTAAAAAATAAAAACTGTAACCTCCATATGAGGCTTAAACTAGGGATACTGTGTCGAGACAACCCGGGAATTCAAAGATTTTTTCGTGTCTTGAATCCCGAGTAGTTTTTTAAAAAAATATCCCGGGATTAAAGTCCTTCTGATTTGAATTTTGAAATATTTCAAACTATTTATTTACCTTATTTATATTTGTGGTTTACGGTACGTACAGTATCATTTTTATTGTTCAACTATTTTCTTTGTTTATTATATTAGCTCATAATAATTAAAAATCAATCTGAAGTGTAAAAACATTTCAAAAAACTCACACAAAAGAAATCAGACCAATGTATTCGCAGTCCAAAGCAAATCTCTTGTAAGGGGTCAAACACAAGTGGATTGGGAAGATACTTAGAAAGAATTCATTAAATTCACATTGAATGAAAAACTCAGGAATCGACCGATATAGAATGCTCGAAAAGTGCGAAGAAAATCAAAATAAGTTAGCAATCATTATTAAATTACGTTAAAAGAAAATCACTTTCTGAAATTGTCGCCCAGCTAGCTGCTGAAGATGGTATTTCTATCAAAGTTTCAAATAGTGCTTTTATTCGTGAGTCCATCGAACAAAAGGGCTATACTTTGCCGATGAATCAGTCAGATATCATGAAATAAATTTTATATTTTCACGAAGAGAAAAAAAATATTATTAGCTTTAGCTTAATTGTGGATAAATGGACAACTTTACAAAATATAAGATATATTCAACCCAGATATGCCCACTGTCCTATGGGTAGGTCACTAAAATCGTGCCACTTTTTTTTACAATTATGACGTTTTTATTACTTTTACATGAGTCAAAACGTGAATGAACACATATAAAGGGTCTAATAATAACCCCTAAACAATAAAAACCGGAATATTGTTAAGTCTAGTGTTGTTTGTCGTCTGGTGAAGTTGTGCGGTTTTTTTTTAATTTGAAAAGAGCAAAATTTCTTGGGCATATCTGGGTTTATCGTCGTTCATTGAGAAAACGATATTTTCAATTTAGGACTAGTCTTCATATCAGGAAGATTATGAAATCTGAAAAATTTGAAACCATTTTTAAAACCGACATTGTGATTATAAGTAACAACTGAAGGCAGTGGCGTAGCTATGGGGGGGCGGAGGGGGCGGGCCGCCCCGGGCGGCACTTGCTTGGGGGCGGCATATTCGCGATGGGATCGTCTAGTGTGGTTCTTAGCCCTGAATGCACTAAAACATATATAAATCCACGAATAACAAGAGCTTAATAATAACCAATTTATTATTTTAAGAAATTCTGATTTTATGACCCTGCAAAAAATATATGGGGGAGGGGCAATTTTAAGGATCGCCCTGGGCGGCACATACCCTAGCTACGCCACTGACTGAAGGAGCATCATGAATAAATTTAGACGTGATAGTCCTGTCAAAATTCAACTTTGCCTAAGTCATGCAATTCATCTAGACGTTATAAACGTTTTATACCAAACACTTGAAGATTCTGATGAAGAGAACAAATTTACAATATATTCAAGAAAGAGACTAAAAATAATGAGAGTGTAGAAGTTAAAAAAAAGAAACCAAGCTCTAAATGATATTCATAAATGTTTAAAATTATTTCGAAA
Organism: Plectrocnemia conspersa; assembly: GCF_051122295.1. NCBI lineage: Eukaryota > Metazoa > Arthropoda > Insecta > Trichoptera > Polycentropodidae > Plectrocnemia > Plectrocnemia conspersa. The sequence goes on along the minus strand of NW_028277174.1, from coordinate 6,957,514 downwards.
AAGTCCAACGAAAAGTACAATTTTACAAAAATATGTAAAGAGCGAATTTAATGTTGGGCTTAATACACCATGACATAAAAATAAGGTATTAATTCCTTAATTTTCATGATCGAAAGATTTTTTAAATTACGGAATTGCATCAGAAAATCTATAATTGATCTTGAAATCGACCACACTTGGATTGAATCATTCACGTATTAAAAAATATTTATGAAGTACTCACTCTTATAAACTGGGAGTAGAAGCTCCGAGTTACCGAGATGCAGCTTTATTGACTCCTGAAAAAAAAAAAAAAAAAAATTAACACAATTTTATCGCACGAAATGTTTACAACCCTAATACAGAAAATTGCAGAAAAGCTCATTGGTTTGATACATTTTTCAATTTTTTAAGTTGTTCCAAAAAAATATTTATTGAGAAGTGAAAAAATATTTTGACGGATTTTTTTTAGTGTAGAAAGTTCGGATATCGAAGTAATTGAGGAAGAAAACGCTGATTGCCACCTCAGTAACCTGTCAATTGAAGAAGAATTAAACAATTCATTATTGAACAACCAGAATATTACAACCGTGAGAAATGACAGATACAGCTTTTAAAATGAGTTTGATATTTAAAACTCAGCTGGCAAGCGGACTCCGAATCTAGATCTGTTGTATAAATCATTGCTTACAATTAAGCTAAACTAAAGCGAGGAATAGATCTGATTCGTCCTTAAATGCCATGGTGTTTTTAAAAAATATTTTGGCCTGCAAAAGTAAAATATCGTATTTTTTATGATCAAATCGATATAATAATATCGTTAAGAAATTGTAATACAATAAATAAATATATAATAAAATATTTTTGTCAGTTTCAATATTTTTTTAATTTTCAGGTATATTTTATTTTACCTACTTTTTTAAATTATGTTTTATACCTATTTTTTATTAAATTTTTAACCTATGTTTTCACAGATAATATAAGTTCATTTTTAACATAATTTTTTCCATGATTCCAAGATTCGAGTCAGTGAGCTAATAAAACGATAGTCTAAGAGGAAGGAAGAGTTGATTTAAGTAAAATTTAATATGCAAGTTCTTAGCTTAGAGAAGTCCCAGTTGATGAAGTAACAATAACTTCCGAAATATAGAAACGAAAAAAGTAATAGATAGTAATAAAAATAATATGAATGATTAGTGACGACTTTCATAATTTTGAACGAATGATTTGGTAAAGACAGTTATGAAGAGTAATGACAAATATAAGAGAGAAAAAAATCGAAGGAACATAATATATACATTTAGCACTTAATTATCTGCAAATATCACCAAAATCAAGGGGAGAGAAAAAGAATTTTCTTTTCTACAGAAATGCACTAAAATTTTATGATTTAAAGGCCTAATTTATTTTTTCATCTGAAAGATAATTATTATACTTAAGCAAGCTTCTACAGTTAATAAAAAAATTGGGTTTTACATACGTTTTTTATATTTAATAATAATTTATTATGAATATTAAATAGGTATTTTTTATTTTAAAATATTTTTGTAAATATATATATTTATATTATTCACTGATATTAAAGTCTTGGGATATTACTTAAACTAATTTAGTAATTATTAATAAGTAGCAGCGTGACTTTTCCTAAATTATATTAAATATAATTTGGAACTAAAATCCAAGATAAATGCCGCGAGGGGTTAGAAAGCGTTAATCATTAAATCTTTGCTCATGACACTTATTGGTCATACATCATCTGCGGCCAGTGCGTTAATGTGTATTCCTCCGAAGCCCGTGAGCACCTCTGAGGTGGCTCACGGTTTTTTGGGGTCTCTCTCGTGAGGGGGCGGAGGCGCCGGCCGAGGCACGTATTTAATTACGGGCGCGGCTCGTGGCCGGGGCGCTAATGGGGGCGTTATTGCGCCATCCATAACGTCGGCGCCCCCGTCTTCGGCGATGGGGGTTCTAAGACGCCCACACCGTCATCCCTATCTTACAATTATATCTTAAATATTTTTCTCATTACGTCGACGGAGGCGCCCGCCCGCATGAAAATTAATAGAATTATTAAATTTATATTGCGCTCGGCTGAGCCGTCCAGTAGCAGACGCGTAATTAATGCGGCGCGTTTAAATTAATAAAAAAAAACATATTGTTATGTAAGTATTTTAATATAGCATAATTTTTCATTGGAAATGGTTATCCAGATTTTGGTTTATTTTTGTTAAGAATTTTATCATGATTTATTTGATCGAGTATTTGATATAAAATACATATAAATGTGTCTTTAAAAAAATATAAACAAAAAAGTTAAAAATAATATATAGTAATTAATATGTAAATTATTATAAGTCTCTATCTTAATATATGTATATACAAAAAAAAATTAATTCTGTATGTATTTTATTTAAGAACAAAATAGAAGCCCAACTGAGTTATATGTATACTAAACTAATGCTCTCAATATTATTAAAATATAATAAATAACCGATATAAGCTCTTGAAAATATATACAATATAATATTATATACATAAAATCATTGCGACAAAATGTAGAATATCCGTACAACTATTTTTTTACGGAAAATTGAGAAAAATATGAATATTGGGATAGCACAAATAAATATATTTTTATAGTGCAGAAGTGTATTTAGTTACACAGCGTATTTTTTAGATGCCTTACTCATAAAAATGGTTTCAAATTGGTTTCGCAGAACGAATATTTGAAAATTTTACTTATAAATACAGTGACCTGCAAACTTTTGTTATTGATTGCTTGATTTAAGATTGCAATTATATTCTCAATGAGGGGGCAAATTTGAATTAATTTTATTCATTTCTGTTATTAAAACATGATGTTGACATTTACACGGTTGATATTATACGTGATAAAATTACGTTGAAAAAAATGCACTAAGAAGAAATTTCACACAGAAGGAATTGCACAGCAAAAAATACACAAAAAATAAATTACATAATGAAAAAAATACATACGCAATAAATTTCACACTCTTCGGTAATATATTGATTCCTTTCCGTGTGTATGTAAAATAACAAAAGCAAACAAAATAATGTGCATTTTTTCAATTATATATTCTATTGTTTATAGAAAGAGATTTTAAATGAAAAACAATATTTTTAATAGATAAATTTAGTAATTAACATTAGTTTGGAACACTTCTTGTTTATTTTTTATTTAAGCTTAGTTTTTTTTATTTAACTATTAAAAAATACGAACGAAAATACGAACAATATGTTTTGTTGCATTTATTTGGAATAAATTTTACTGTTATATCAGAGTTTCTTGTATTTGTTTATATTTTTAAATGAAATGTTTTTATACCATACTAATATAATTGTTAAATACCTGAAAAATACATTTTAATTATTTTTAAAATTATTTCAAATCACCATAAGAATATTTTATTTTATATGAAAAGCAAAAGATGAATAAAAATGTGATTTTAAATATGTTAGACATGTTGAGAATAAAAATGTGATTTTACTGCAGTGTAATAAAAATAAAAATGTAATTTTACTGCAGTGTAAAATTTATTTTGTGTGTATTTTTTTCTGTGTAATTTCATCCTAACAATATTAAAGCAATAATCGAAACCAGTATATAAAAGTCTCCTTTTACGATTTTTCTCGTGAATTATCATAAGTATTTTGAAATATTGTTATTTATCTAGATTTTTCTCTATTTTTTATACCTATAACCAACTTATATTTTGTAATAATATTGATGCAATGTATTTTTTAAATAAAATAATGCATGTTTATTAATTACATTATTTTATTAAATAGTTTTTAAAACTTTTCATAGTATCTTTACATTTTTTTTTCGGCTTTTAAATATATTTTTATTACATATTATTGTATATGAAAATCAACAGTGAAAAACATGTTATAATAATTCATTGCTATACTTTCATCAAACTATTTTATGGGGGCCCAGTAACACTGATGTAACGACGGTGGAGGGTAACACATTCCTTGGTGAACCTCGAAGAGTAGACGACGACCGGTGAGACCTCGTCTGCCGATCTTTCTTATCATATTTTAACAAGTACTTATTTTATAACGTTACCAATAAATACTATCAGCTAAACCTGTATTTTTTACACCCATCACCATTTGTTAGGGAAGCAATTCCAACATAGAAATAATTCATAGGTTGCAAAATAAAATTTAAAGAGTGATATTAGATGCTCTGTGGTATATCTCAAACTTCCTTATTCGCATTAAAATAAAAATTGTCAAGGAAGAGGTATAATATGCAAGACGGAAATACAAGAAAAGACTGGAGAAACATCCTAATAATCTTACTATAAAGAGATTGACTGGAAGATTAAAAATAAATAATAGATCAATACTTGCCCGGAAAAATCGTTGATGAGCGATTTAAAAATATAAGTTTGTTGAATGTCAGATTAAAAAAACAGGTTGCAAAAAACATTTGCTTTTCACTTTATTTTTAAGGACTTAAGAACGCGAAAAGAACAATCTTTACATTAAAAAAAAATTGTCATTACTTATTTAATAAGCAATCTTAAAATTCTTGTATTTAAATTTAACTGATTTTATTTTCAATTTAGAAAACATTGCTTTAAGTATATTTTACCAAAATCTAGTATTATTTTTTGTTAGATTTTGGAATTTGATGTAAAAAATTTTAATTAGACAATTATATATTTTTACTATATATTTTAGAGTAAATTGGGTGGTGATTTTTTTGCTACGATTGATACGTGTTATGTTTAATTTAATATATGTATACGTACGCGTTTATAGATATTCGAAAGCACCTGCTCCTCCAGCGGAATGATGGCAATCCGTTGTCCCAATAAATACTGGGAGCCCTCCTGACACGCTCCGGTCCAATAAAGCAGGGTTCCAGCGAGGGGGTCCGGTCTTCTGGTGTGAGATGAAGAAGCTGCACCGACAATAAGGAAGCACATGTGGGTTCAATAAGAGTGCTAATAAATGAACATAGTGGCTGCCATTAATAATTTAACACATTTTATGAGATAGTCATAAAGCATACTGGCCGACTTACTCCCCCGGCGGGATACACAGGGAGCGCAGGGGTCGAAAACAATAGGTTCATTAATAATAATATGTTTTGTACACTCATATATGCGGTTAAGAAACGCTTTAATAATTTATGATTTTTCTCAGAATGAGTAGTGTAATTAAATGAAAAATGTGAATCATATCCGGAGAGGAAATTGTAATGATTTATTTATAAATACTTAATATTATAGCCAACGACATGCTTACTAAAATTTGTTATTTTGTGAATGAGTTTAAATTTAATTGAAATGTAGAGAAAATTCCCACATTTTCTCAAACATAATACCAAAGTATCTCTAATCAATAATTTTCTCCTAAGTAGTCTCTCTCTTCTCTTTTCTTATATTTACAATTTAACAGCTAACAAACAAACAAATATTAGAAACTGCAGTATTATAAATGTTGGTTTAACCCCTATAATTATAATTTTTCATTTAGGTGTTATAGCATACACGATGAGAACTTTCGGCACGACCGATATATGATATGTAGAATATAATTTGGGTATATTGCTCAAACATCGGCTTTACACGGTCCGTGATAACGTGGAAATGTATTAGGCGATGTTTGCAGAGAGAGAGAGAGAGAGAGAGAGCTTTCCGGCATCCCCTTAATCTGTATAATGGAAAACATGCTTTTTAATATGTAAAAGGCTTTCATTACATATAGCGAGAGGTTTTTTGAAAAAAATAAACACAAGCGTAATGTATTTATGCATGGGTAAATTTAGGCAAAGTTAATCTCTCCAGGCGAAGAGTGAAGCGTGATCGCTGGTAAAGGACTCGTTAATTCTCGGATGCGAAAATGCGTATTGGGTGTATAAAAAAATGAGGCTTTCATCTATTTTAACGAGCTGGCGGTTCAAAACCTTTTGAGAATATTTTTCATATTAAAAAAAGCAAAACTATAACATATGTATATAGATACATATTTCATAAATTTAATTTAATTTATTAAGCACTGAGGCATTTGGTTACTGTTAGCGCTTAATGATAAACTATTGTCTAATTAACGATACAAATCAGTTAACCCATATATATGTTAAATTTATCACATGTAAATTAAATAAATATTCACTAGCGCAGTGATACATTTCTTCTTATTTTTAAATTCATACATGAGTTAACTTTTTTTAATATTTAGATAACTTAAATTAAAAAGTTTCAATTCAAAAAACTTATATTTAACTTGCATACCGATTAAAACCAACAGTAATTCACCCAATGGCTAATCCATTTCTTTAATCGTAAGATTATTTAAGATGTGTAATGCTCGGAATAGTCTTGCATCGCAACTTTTAAGAAACAGTAAAAGTATTCAGACTAATAAAGAATACAATAACTAAAAAAATATTTGCATTTTCAAAAGCTCACTTTAAATATATAACTATGTTTTATTAAATCACTAATAATTTTAAAAGTTAAGTACGATGAACGAATAAAAATAAGTCTTTGTCAATAATACGATAAGCAGGAATTCTGATTCTCGAAATTTTTTTATTCCTAGAAATCGAGTTTTTCAGTTTGATTAGTTTTAAGAGAATTGAATAAAAACATGTTTTTTCTAATTTGAGTTAAAAATAGATTTTATTCATAATTTATTGTTTTTTATAATATATAAAAATGCTTTTAAAATATAATATTTATCTGGAATATCTACGTTTTTATTTTTTTTCTTTCTGAGTAATTGTCATTTGCCTAAAAATGTATAATATTAATATAAACTTCTTTATAAGAATTTTCATCTTCAATTATTGAATAAATTCCTTGATTTGATTGAAAATCAGCTAAATATTTTAAAGCTGAAGAGATATTTTTGATATTTATGAACTCTTCAATAAATAAACACAACTTTTTCATTAAAAATAAAAGATCTATATTATTTAACTTTTTAAGTAAAAAGTTAGTACATAATTACTTTATTTGACATCGTAGTTTTTCTACGAATCAGTGCTTCTATAGCAATTTTCAATGGGGTGAAAACTTATAAAGTATTTCATAGAATATTAATATCAGCTTCCGACTATTTGTCCCTAAACAGCAATTTATTAAAGCCGTAGTTATGCAGATATATAGTTTTATTAATCGTTTGATATTAAAATTATCTAAAAGTACAATATATTAAATTTTTCATGGTTTATATATTTTTCACATCATTGACATTACATATATAATAGAAATTGTTCATATTATAAGCATATAAAATTCATAAAATGGTTTTCAAGATCTAAATCATCATGATATTGGACAATGATAAAATAACTAAAAATGATCACTTTATTTTCTGCTAAAAATGCTAGTAATGACTAGCTAGACAATTAAAAAAATATAAAGATAAATATCGATTTTATAATTCAATACAATATATCAAATATTTATATGAAAAAACAAACAATACTTGCAGATTTTCTAAGCAATTATAACCAATATGTATTTTTCTTCAAAATAATCTAATTATTTATCTGTGCGATGTATTTGTAAATCTAAAATGATTGATCGGAGTATAAATTATATAATAATTCCGATCTTCTAGTTACAATGAAAATTAAAAAACAATAGGATCTACAATATATGGGATTTTAACTCAGTAATTTAAAGCATTAGTCGCCTATACTACTGGTTAATTATCCTATAATATACACTAGAGTTATTTACCGCTAACACTATCAGATAAGGTATGTGCAGTTATTTAGAAAATATAATGTTAAAATGCTACAAAAATTTAATGGGAGTTAAGAAATATTAATATGAAAAGACAAGCATAGTTACAGATTTTCTAATAATAATAATCAGGGAGTGTTTTCCTCTAAATAAATCAGCAACTGTAAATAAACAATTACAGAGAAGAAAGTAGCTGTAAAACGCTTTGAGAATATAAATATTATCTGTGACTTATCTAGTAATTCTTTATGAGCTTTATGTCACTTTACGCTATTTTTGTAAAATCGTATCTATGCGTAAATCAAGGGTCGTATCTAATTATGTGTAAGTTCTGAATGATTTGATTAAATTGATCAGTTTGTCGTATTTTACATGTGAAATTATTGTAATATTGTGTAAAATTTAAAAAAAGACATCAGCTTTATATGAAAAATGAGTCGAATTAAAAGATAATCGCGCTTAGGATATAAATCATTTTTTTCACTTCAAATCACCGGCGATTGATCGGCGCATCTTTCTTAGAACTCGCATTAAAACTTTTTTAGCAATTATAATGAAAAAAATCAAATATAATCGAAGGGCGAATAAAAAAGTTACACCAACACCGAAAACCACCTGGTCACGGAAATCGGACAGGTGACTTAATTGCTGGGGTGTTTTAGATCGTATCAGACAGGCGCCAAGGCAAACAATTACACCGAAAATTAATAACAATAAAAAAAACATATGTAGGGCATCAAATGTACTACGGTAGAATAATTATTTCGACACTTTTTTATTTATTGAGTAATTATTTTAACAACACATTACGTTTCAAGATGAGGGAAGATAGAGCTGTGACGGACTGTCGTAATGCAGGTGTGACCATAAATGCGGTACGTGATGTTTTAACACACGTACGTATAACTAGAATAAAGGGTTTTATGAATATGATGGAATTATGACTTTTTATATAAAAATAAATACCTAATACATGACAAAAGTTCGTGGAGTGATCATAGAATGTGAATTTATTTAAATTCATTGCTAGAAAATTATCAGACTTATGATTTTTTAATATAAAATTTGTAATTTATTAGTTGCCTTTAAAACACTTAAATGACTTTCAAGAGCTTATTTTTCTAATCATAAGATAATTAGCGGTGTATTCCCTTAAGTTTAGATTTTATTTTAGCTTCTTAGCATATTATATTTTATTTGGGAACTCCTATTAATTAATTATTTTTATGTATTCGTGTTAATAAAAAAATATTAATGTGTCTTCTGTGTTACGCCTCCCCGAGCCACCGAAAAGCAATGCAATCAAACAATCTTCGTTCAATATTTATCCAGCGCCGTTGTAATTATAACTGACAGTGTTGCCAGCCATCAAGGTCCTTCGGATGGTCAGGTATAAAAATTTCGAAGCGATTATCCTTTCCTTCTTCAGCTTCACCGGGTTGAAATCTATATTTCCTCAACGTATAAGTTTCGTTAAAGTTTTTTTACGTTTGTGCGCGTGACAAAAGAGAAATTTGATGAGGCGAACCAAGATAAGAGAAATACTATTTTTAATTTGATTTTTTTATCGAAGTCGTCCTAATTCAAATATTGCTGGCTTCTGTCATTATTTTAATGTAGTAAACTCAAAAGGGCATAAATAATATATTCTTCTAGAAAATAAAAATTCAATTATGGGCTTGCTGTATTATTTTATTTTAAATTATGCTGATTAACCGATTGTGTGGTCCTATTGGTTAAATTATATTTTCGCCAGTAGAAATGTATGTATACTAATGAAAATGTATTTAGTTTTTAACTTTATTAAAACATCAGTAAAATTATAACTTTACTCCTAATATAAATTCACTGTAACCAATATAAAAATATATGTTTGACCATTTTATTTGACTAGAACGATTCATTTATTTATTGTAAATCATTGGTAGAAAAATCACAGGCGTTAGCATAATGCGTTACAAAGATGTAACACATTCAACAACTAAGTAGTGAGACACCGGACTGAGATCAATGTCTGTAAGCTAGTAACATATATTTTATTGAATATATATTACAGTTGACGATCAATAGATGGCACTGTGTACGACTTAGCTCGATTTTCATCCATGAGATTAAGTAAATCTAGGAAAAACTTAATCTGTGATGATCGATGGAAATTATAATTATATAATAACATTTATTTCAGATCTCCTAGATACTATATAAATTGAAAAAACATTGAGATCTATATGGGATTCAAATTCAGGTCTTTCAGGTATTAGTCGTAGACCTATATCGTACTAGTGTACTCCCATTCTTATCTGGAGCGTATTCACCGCGCAAGAGAAGAATCATTAGCACATGTTTTCTCATATAGCAGAATATACTAAAAATAGCAATAAATATATAATAACATGTATATTTATATATTAGGCTATTAATAGCCATTTCTGATACATTTGTAATAGTAATATTATTTTATTAAAAATATTAAAATATGCACTTTGTACTCTTATGCCATTTCAACTCAATCCGTTATGAAGAGACAGCCGCAATTAATATCAAATTATGTTCGTGAGGTTTAATTTACTCGCACGCGGTTGTGACTGTCACGTTTGTCAAGGCTTTGATTTTTTTCGTCCTTACGGTCATTAGAGTGGACCCCCAAATTATACACCCAGAACAAATTACAACAGTGGATTCGACACGAAAACTTACGCATGTCATCGTCATCGTCATTTTTGTTCACATCGATCGTGAGAGTGTGGGGTTTAATCGACTTAACTGGACGCGTATGTAGGTGTAATTGAATCGTTAGGCGCGGAAAGGGCACATGTCAATATTTTCCAAGAAAACGGCTAGTACTAATAATTGTTAAACGATCTCTACATGTGGTTCCTCAACGTTTTATAACTTATATTCATTACTGAATATTTTCAACGTAAAAATAAAAACAATTTAATAATATATATGTATATATATATATATATATATATATATATATATATATATATATATATATATATATATATATATATTTTAATCTCGGGATTCCTCGCGATTTTTTGCTTACTTGTATTCTATATTTTGGCCGTGATTTTCCGGCCATGATCACAAAATGATCAAAAATAATTAATTAAAAATAATTAATAAAATTAAAACCAAAAAAACAATGCGAGTAAAAATTCCCTTCCTGCGCGAAGCAAATAAAAGTGTACCATATAAAAAAAAATGTGAAAAACTCCTGAAGATGCCGGGAAAATCGCCGGCGAAATATAGAGGAACTAATTCAAACGCGAGAAAATCTCGTAATCAAATTTTTCTAAATATTATGCCGCGTAAAAATTCAAGCAATTTAATAATATTAATAGTTACGTGCTGTAAATCGTTTTTTAAAGGTCGAACATTTGTAACAATACGCAAAAACGATCGATAAAAAATTCGTCAGTATGCTCCTATCCGCGGAGCAGTAAGGGTGTAATAATATTCAAACTAAAAAACGTGTTTTTAAAATTAAAACCAAAAAAATTGTGCGAGTAAAAAATCCCTTCCTGCGCGAAGTAAATAAAAGTGTACCATATAAAAAAATGTGAAAAACGCTAGTAAATATATATTTATATATATATTTACTAGCGTTTCCTCTCGAGAAGCAATACTATTATTAAATAGAATAGTTGTACATATAAAGAGAAATGGGGTTATTTGTAATAAAAATAATTCAATAATGAATATAAGTAATAAATAATCAACAATAATACATACATACAGTGGCGTAGTGAGGGTATGTGCCGACTAGGGTGATCCTTAAAATTGCCGCTCCTCCCTCCATACATTTTTGAAAGGTCATAAAATCAGCATTTCTTAAAATAATAGTTATTATTAAGCTCTTGTTATTTGTGTATGTTTTAATGCATTCAGGGTTAAGAACCACACTAGACGATCCCATCGCGAATATACCACCCCCAAGCAAGTGCCGCCCGGGACGGCCCGTCCCCTCATAGCTACGCTACTGCATACATACATAGAGAATATAAATATCTAATGGATATTTGCAAAAATCAAGAAAAGTATGACTTGTTTATAGTTTTTTTATTTATTACAATGCTATTTAGAGTAATTTAGTAATTAAAACTATTTTTCATTAGTATAAAGATTAATGTTAAGATTAATTATTGCAATGTTAATAAATAGTTGTCACGTGTTTTTATCAATTAATTTAAATTTAAAAAATAATGGCAATTGCTAATTTTAATAAATTGAAGAAAACACAAAGGTTATAAAAAATATTGACAAAAAAAACAAGTAATATATTGACGTGACCTCAAATGTTTTTCGATACATATGATTAAATGTAAGAAAATTAAGCATCACCTTATTTTTTCCCATATTCATGACATGTTTACTTATCCTACTTTTAGTATTTTTTATAATAAAAAACAAACCTGAATAGTTGGATCCAAATAGCAAAACACATGTATCGCTATAACATGCTAATAAAGTAGTTTAATTTATATTCTTAATGTAAAGGACGTATTTGCCCTTTAAAGCAAAGTGCAGTTAATGTGTTTTTCACTACAGCTTAGATTTATTTTACGAATGCTAATATTGTCTTTTTTAACGCTAAAAGAAAAAGATATTTAGCTTTTTTCTTATGTTTTACTTTTTCATTGTTAATCGTTTTATTAAAAGATAAATTTATTTTAGTATTTGAATACAAAAATAAATGTTAGCAAATAAATAGGGTCAGTTAAACCATAATGCAAAAGCTTCTTAATCAAATGTCTGCAACATTTACATTATAATATCATAATGTTGTTTGTAAACAATCTTCTTTGCCCTTGTAGTATATTATTTACTGTCATTTATATAGATAATAGATAAAAGAGGCTCTAAAATTATACCCTGCGGTACCTCACATGATATTATTTAAAGGCAAATTATTATTCAACAAATTTTCACAAGATTTAAGAAATAGCTTTTTTTAGTTTTAGTGGCAGTTAGTTTTTCATATGTATAGTGTTAAACTGTATCGAGTATATATTTAAAAGTTTGATATTATTTTTAAACTGACTTGGATAAGTATGTATGTAGGTGTAATTGCGAAAATTCGCCGGTCATCCGGGGTGGCACCTATTTGACGACTTATCACAGATTCCAAAGACCGATCTCCCGGAGATGCTGCCGCGTGGGCAGGGCTCTGAACACCAGGGACTCGGGGTTCAATGGGTGCATTGTTATTACGGTAATGGTGTTTCGAGAGAACGTGCGGCCAAAGGACTGCTCTTGGCCCGAGGACATCAGAATCAAGCAGGGCTTGATCGTCATCGTCAATATGGAACCTCGAGAGCATTTAATATTATTATATGCCCCGGTAACTCACGGATTCTGCGCCTTTAATGCAGATTGAAGGTTGTTTGTGTTGGGAGCGAGGGCTTTGTGCGCGGAAGTGGAAATAATTGACACAGGAGTACAAAGTGTAGTCTCCCCCCAGTATCTATTGGAAACTATATAATTTTAACGTGGCCATTTCGAAATGTCATGTATTTGTTTGCGTTTAAAGAGATTTGCGCGCTTGGGCGTAATAGCGAATTGATTGTGATGCGTATGTGTTATCATATGTTATACTTAATATTACATATTAATAATATAGGGTTTCAAAAGTATTTATTCATGAACATTGAAGCATATTTTAAAGAATTATTAAATTACTGCTTTCTATCATTTCAGACCGTTATTGAAACTGAAACTGAATCTTTACTAAACGCATTTCAAATATAAATCATTTCAATGTTTAATGAAATAGAGACCTATCAAAAATATCTCTGACTTGGACAAACACCTTCAATACAATCAATTTTTGCATTTATCTTATTCAAATTTCGTATTGTCATTTTCATTATTCTTAAATTATTTTTTTTTAATTCTTGATGAAAAAATCTTTATAGCTTTTTATCATGTGCCATTATTTTTATAAATAGATTTAATAACAATTAAATTTTTATACATTTACGAACTATGAAAAAGAGATAATCTTACGTTTTCGTAAGATTATCTGTTTTTTTAATGAGCATTATCATTTCTGAGCTAATGCCAAAGTTCGCAAACGTCTTGATTGTTATATATTAAAGAATATATATTTTTAAGTAATTATTGAAATGTGATACTGTTTTATTTTATAGAAAAATCATAAAGATTCTGGAAGAAAATGCTAAATATAAAAAAAATACAAATCTAATGACTCCATGAAAAACGAATAAGGAAAACAATAAAACGTATAGCAATAACTAATCTTGAATCACATGAATAAATTATCGGTGTAGGGAAAAACCTACTTCATTCAAAGTAATTATTTAATGCCTAGTAATACATTTGCCTACATTTGGAAAACGGATATTGATGTGTTATTCTGTGTTTTTTACATTTTGCTTCATTGTCTCTTATGTTTTACGTATATGAGCTCAAACTTTAATTAATGCTCGTAAAACAGCCAAAAATTAACATCGAATAAATATGTTTTTTTAGCAAAACTGAATGCTCAATAAATTTATATTTTTCACAGTTCAACACTTCATTAGTTCACTGTTAAAAAAATTGGGAAAGCTATTTGTAACTAAATATATATTCTAGAAGCATATTTTTATTTTAAGTCGTTCCATATAATATCTTAGTCATTCCTTAAATACTTTGATCTAAAGAGTTAAAAAATAGACGTAAGTGTCTAACAACAATATCAAAGCTCATTTTATTATCAGTCAGACCTATTTTTTAATTACTTTATCGTTTCTCTGGGAAATTCTATATTAGATTTATTATATTCATTATTAAAATCCTTAATTATTGAGTTTTTAAATGTATTGGTTTGTTTAGAGATTTTTCATATATCCAAGGATTAAATTTAAATCTCTTGCTATAACAGTGTAATTTTTTACTCACTCAAATTTTATGAATGTTGTAAAATTTGTGGCGACAAAAAAAGTGCCATCAAAAAAATATAGAAAATATAGGTTCAAAAAATGCTCGCTCTAAATATTTTTCATATAAACTGAACTTTGTGATTTTTCTTTACTATCGATCGAACAAGAGTGCTTTTTTATAAAAACAAGAATGTACTCAAATGCTATATTTTATCATGTAATAAATGTGGAACGTGTGAAGTTAGTAGCGAGTGAATAATATTTAGTGTTTAACAAGTTGTTTTATTATTAATTATATTTATTTAAATTAAATTAAAATCATCGTGATTTAACAATCCCAATGCGTCACTATGGTTAAAAAACAATACATAGAAAATATAATATATCATATAATATATATAAAAATCAGTAGTAAAGAGGTAAAAACCATACATGTTTTCGTTTCAGCGGGTGTAAAAATTAGGTTAACTCTGACTAAGTGAGTTACGTATCAGACTTATCCTAACATGGTCAAGCACACACATAGTAAATATTATAGATGTCAAGTTTCATTAAAACAGTCGATGGTATAGTGAAGAAAAATCATCGATTAAAATTAAATAAAATAGTCTGATTTATGGAGATGAACCATGCATCAGTGGACCATTTTATCCTTGATTTTCTGAAGTTCTAAAAAGTTTCAGGTGGATATTAAACCAGTTTTAGAACGCTAGTGATTCTTACATATATTAATAACTCAAAAAAGCGATTAAAAGAAAAAAATACAGGTACGTTGAATATATGCAACTGACAATGCATGAGTGTCTTAGCTAACATATTTTTTTCTAGTATTGTTGCAATATTTGTATAATTATAATACAATACAGACTATGTAGAAATTAAAAAAACTATAATCTGAATCTAAATATAAAATAAAGGAAAATAACCTGAAACTTCCATAACAATAAACATAGAGCAAACCTAATATTTATCAAAAAAATAATTCGGTTTCTAATTCCATCACTAAATGTACTCAACCATGTTTTATAATAAGGCAAAATTACCTTTGTGGAAAGTTCAAAATTTCAATTATACACGACTTTACGCCGCAGCCAGATCGCGGAGATTGAACCGGAAGGTCAGTTGGCCCATTGTCGTCGTTGATCACTGTGCCACGTTGCGTTGCAAACACGCCGCAGATAATTATCAAGTGTTGGTTCGTGATCTAGCGGTGGCTCACGAAGAATTTGCCTCCTGGGGAGCCTTCTCTGTTATTGTAACACCCTGTATATTACACACCCTCGAAACATATTTAAACAAAATATATAATTATTTAATTATTGAAATTAAACGTAAGTTAAACTACATAAAAAATATGTATAATTATTAATATACACGTGCATTGATGCGTATAATAAAAATTATCGCTCAAGATGGTCGACGACCTTCAGATACATAAAATTCAAATTAAAAAACCTGAATTAATTTTGTGCTCTCTTACTTTTAATTTATGTAAGAATCGGGCCTTCGGGAATCCGATCTAATTGCGTAATGATACACTCCTAATATCGTGACTTTGATTATATGAAACAGTTCATTTACACCGATCATCATAGAAAAATGTACATTCCTGCAACAATTACATCGCCAACAGGGCTACCAACATTGGGTATGGAAATAAAATATATAAATATTCAATCTTAAGAATATACATATTTTTATAAAATTGTATAATATTTACTAGAAAAACGCCCTTATTTTACAAATAAATGATTTAAAATCAATTTGAATAAGAAAGAGATAAACAGTGTAATCAATGCTATCGTGTATTATAATTTTTATTAGTAAATTTATTTAAGTAATTAATTACAGAAAAAAATATAGAAAATAAATTGTGTCAAAATAAAGAATGATATCCTATTTAATTTATTATTAAATAATTTAAAGCAATGTTCATATTTTATATTTGTACTCATAGTTCATATTAGTAAATTTTTATTTGTACAGAAAAATATTTCATTACAAAGTCTCAAAAGTAGATAAACAAATTCACAATTATAGTTTTAAATAAAATGCAGCATTTTATGCTTGAAATAATTATTTTTAATATATTTTTTATTTATTTTTATTAAATTTTCCGTTGTAATCTGACAGGCGTAAGCCCAATGCGTTACAACGGGGTAATTATTTACCAACTGAATAAGTCAGTCAGATATAATGAAAATCTACAAATAAGTATTTACCACCAGACTGAAAGTCTAGGAATCGTTGACATCTTTATTAATAATTTTAAATTATTATGTTTAAAATAATATGATTTATAACCAATAGATGTCACTGCAGCTGGGGCCGGTTTTTTATTAATAGCGCATTTTTTATAAATAAAATTTCGAATGCCGCTGCCGGGACTCGAACCCACAACCTCAGAGTTACTAGTCTAAGACATTACAGACTACGCTATTCCATATCCGTCCTTAATAATAAAAAAAAAACATGGTGAACAAAATTTATAGGAAAATACTAAAATATTTTATAAAGTCGAATAACAGAAGATTAAATTAGTAAATTTATTTAATCAATTGATTATAGGAAAAAAATGAAGATTAAATTATAATAAAAATTACTTGATTTAAAAATAGATTTTGTCTAAAAAGAGTAAAATTTTATATCTTATTTATTATAAAATTACTATCAATAAATTAAAAATTATCAAGAGCCATTTTAGGTCGTCAATTTCTTAGAAAAAAATATCTTATCATTGAGCGTGAATTCACAAAACAGATTGATTTTACATGATTTAATAAAATAATTGATTAGTTTGCTTCAAAAAACGTCGGAAAAATATACCTTTATAGGTAAAGAGTTATATTATTTTATTTCTATTTTAATTTAATTTTTGATAAAGTGAGTTTGTATCACTGAAAAATTGTAAATTAAATGCTACGATATTCTAATTGCTTTTATCTGATCTCAAATATGTTTTTATATTTTTTTTGCTGTAGACTGTTCAAAAAAATAACTTTACAAAAATACTTTGTTAAGTTAAAAAGTGATATTTATTTAATTTGTATCATTTTATTTTTATTATGCTTAAAACTGTATTTTTACAACAATTGTACTTTTACTGTGTTCTATGATTTTTTTATGTAATCTAATTATCAATAAATCCATTTTGTTTCCAAATTTGCTTTATCAAAAAAAAAAAAAAATACAAAAAAATATATATAACTAAATGTTAACGTATTTAAATTCGTATCAGTAAGAAATGATCGTAATATTTGTTTAATATACATTATTTTTTACTATAATGTGACAACCCTAACACTAGCACGTTTCAGCCTGAAGCGTAACGAGCACAAACAATAATTAAATAAACGCTCTTTTTAATAAGAGATCGTTACATAGACAATAATGTCTAATATAAAGACAATATTTTCATATTATACTCGGCTATAATTAAATTAACATTTGATGATAACCTTATGCGCACAGGAATAACCAATAATTGCTAATCACGATCTTTCCACAAAACTTTACGCTAAATCGATTACGTAATAATTTAACGAAAATATCAACATGTTACGTTCCACGTAAATCACGCGCCATTATAAATTATCATATATTTATTTACACACGCGTGTCAAACGAGAATATTTTTATATCGAATCAGGCTTTGCGCTTGTGATATAAAATTAAATTATGCATTGTTAAAAAATTCCAGGGCTCTTTCTCTCTCTCATTTGTGTCTCGTTTAACACATTGTGTTCCGCGGGCCTTAATTTCCGACGTTCATCAAACCTGTATTTAAATACTCCCAAGGCATTTGTGGTCACGGAGAGCGTTCTCGATCCGATACGTAAAGTATTAAAAAAATGAAAAAATCCGCCATTAAGTCGAGTGGGGGGTGATATAAAGTTTATTTTGGCCCCGGGGTGAATTAAAAGAACTCGAGTTGCTCACCTGTGTTATTATTACCCGGTCATGCCTACGTGCTTGCGGGCCGCGTTCGGACTTTTAACTATTGCTTTTTAACCATAAGCGTTTTTAATGCTTCTCATATGCATGTGTATTTTTTTTAATTTGTGATATTTATGTATGTAGATAAGCCACTGAAAAATAATTCAAATCTATATCCTAAATATAAAACAGATTTTTTTGCTAAAGCAGCAAGACTCGTACGGTGAATACTGGGGTCATGAAATCTACACACTTTTTATGTTTAAAATTACAAAACCACTTAAATGTAATTTTCAACAAAAGCGATTGAACTAATAACTACTATAACTGTCAAAGACAAAATGCTATTTAACTAACATTGCTACTTAATTTTGTAGAGTAGTACAGGGTACCACACTTTGTCAAAAATCATATCTGAGAATACAGATTTATATCTTCATTGGTGTATTTTGCCAACCTATATACTTGCTAGAGTATATATAGAGTGTTTATTTATAAAGCAAAATTGATGATATGGTATGAGATTTAGTACCTTTATTACTGGTTTTGTTATTTTTAATATTTTTAAGAAGTGTAGATATGCATTAAGATGTGCATTTAAAAAAAATATTTAATTATTAAATTATCATATTAATTAAAATAAACTTAATAAAAATAAAATCAGTGGATAAATGTTTCATAAATTATTTTTTAACAGCAGCTAATATAAATTAAATATTATGAGCATTTCCATTTTTAATTTTTTTTAATTACACTATTTATATGATTTTACGATTAGCGACCATATTATAAAAAAATACCACGACTTTAATAATTTAAGGGTAACCTTTGAAGTCTAAATTAATGATCATATAGTCCTGCGGAACGCGTCAGTATTTATGGAAAGTTTATTCGTTATATAAATTGGTATACTTTTGGCTTCACCTATATAAGTTTATTTATTATCTTTAGAATATTAATTACGAAAGTAATAAATACAGGCATAATAACATCTAATAATTAATAATCTGGTATTTTAAAAATAGTTATGTATCAATGGATATTTTATGGTGACGGCTTGTTGTTACAACGAAATATTCACAATAAATAAATATATTTCCATAGATTGTTAATATTATGTTTAAAAATAATATTTTAGAACTATTAACATTTGAAAATTAAATATATTGTAGTTCTTCTAGATCGAATAAAATACGATTAGTGACTTAACCCTTAACATTTTTTTTTCGGGCAATGCGACACAGAAGATTTGAAAGGTTTGCTACCCATGTCCTAGTTGATAGCTTAAAAGCTACATCTGATATTTATATATTAAAATAATGATTAATAAGAGTTCATATTATTCTGAATTTTACATTTTTACATAATTTTACATACACGTTATGGTTTTCTACTTTTTAATATAATTTTCTTTCTGAAAAGATTACCAATGTAATATATTATTTAATTTAACACGTTTGATTTTACATTCGACTTTACTAACGACAAGCTGTAGTAAGATAATGTACGTAGAATTTACTTATTTATATTAAAAATGTATTACGAATGTAAATATATATTTTTTTGGAAATAGGATCTGTGTGGGGGTTCAACCATTGAAGCCATTCAAACAACCATTATAAATATCATATAATGAAAATAATCAACACACCAAATAGAAGACATAACAATTAAAAATAAAACTCAATACTATATTTGCCTAATAATTGGAGATTTTACAAATCATCTACTTGCTAGCATACCCGTGCGTGAAGGAAGCGCGATTTACAATGTGTCTAACCTGCGTAAAAACCGCTGTTGTTATTTACCCCTTTCATTAACCATCTTTGAAGTTTCATTGCAATGCGTGAGTTTATTTCGATGGTTAAATAATCAAGCGATGCAAGTGGCCCACCAACATATGCATCTTTAATACGCCAAAACTGTCTCAAATCAAGAGTTCATGAGATATCAGTATCAAATGATTCGACAGAGGCTCCAAATTTATTTTTAAGCGTGGAATCTTTTATATCGTGTGTCATTTTTTGAAATATTTTATTGTATCATAAATAAATTATTACAATATTAAAAATATTTATAATTTAAACAACATATAAACTATAGATATAAATAAGAGTCAGATGTTTTTTTGCTCTGTCAAAACTTGTTAGTACGCTTCCACAATTAGTGTGCGCAGAAATCTTGATGCGGTAGTAATGTGTAATTATACGAATCGTAGTGCTAAAGGTTAACATCAGGCGACCAATTTAATTGCGAGAGATAAAGCGCAAATCTCTTGCAGATTTATACATAGATAGATATAGAGAACGGTCACAATGCGGACGCGCAAATACGAAATTGCGCTCGGCCGGCGCTGGTTGGTCGCCCCGGGCATCCAGATCGGTCGAGCCGTGGCAAGTCGGGTAAAGAAAGCCCCGCGAGAATTTGATTTATCTGGGATAATTATCGAATAATATCTGCTTTGCATCTCTCGTTATGCCATTATGATAATTTCGCCCCATTACACACCGAGTGCTATATGCCTTTTTCGCGCCGGACACGGCCCGCGGACCCGCTCGCGTGCACGACTTGGCCGCACCACAGAAAGCCCTGCGCACGATGGACCTCGAGTCCACAGTAATTATACCGAACACCCACTCTGTCACTATCGTGGCCTGACATGGTGTCGTCAGGACAGCAAATACGGTCAAAATGAGACGTAACATATGTAAAAATAACCCTAAAAGCTATCATCTCTTACAATCCCACTCATTCTTAAAAACTTCGTAACTAAGAATTTCATGATAAATTTGGACTGTATTTTTAAAGTCATACTATTGTTTGTAAATATACATGTGTTTTGTATCTAGAACAGTTTTAGTACAAGGATTATTAAAAAACTTTTTTATAGTATGAAAACAGTAATATATTTACTTTGTATTGGGGGTTTCAACCACCTGCACAATTTGTTATAATTTAAAGGTCACTAGCTGTCGGTACTTCGCTGTCATGAGGTACCGAAGCTAGTGAGTGTGCGAATACCGGACCCTCAGCTTTTTGAGTTTTAAATATTATTTTTGCTTCGTTCTGATTTCTTAAAATCTATTTTTAAATTCAATGGTTCAAATTAGATATTAATATTTAGGATTTTCAATGATAGTCAAATTGGTTCAAACTATAAAAAACTACTTAACATTTTCAATTCATTTTAAAATTGGTTTACAGCTTAGCTAAATATTTTATATTATTTAAAGTTAGATTTGAAACTAAGATATTTAATGATACAACTAAATATTGTATATCATTTATGACTAGGTCTAAAACTTATCTAGATGATAGTAAAATTAAACATTGTACAGTGAAATCTCAGTATAGCGAAGCTCACGGGACCAATAAATAAATTTCGTTATATTGAATGTAAGGAAGATGATATATTTTTATTTTATTTTTAATTACAATATTACTACAGCATCAAAATAACCTCTTTTAAAAATTGACAAATCGTTTTTTGTCCATTTTTAAGTTTGAGGGTCGGTGAAACACCTTGATTGTTGCTTGTGAACACATCCGGCACATCAAGTAATGAACGAACTGAATTTAGAAATATATTGTGTCAAGTTGTAACGTCATTTTTAAATTCGGGTCAAAATATTTCGTTATACTGAGATCAATCTTCGTTACAATGAAAACATTTTGTATGAAAGTTTATCGGGGACAAATTGAAAATTAGTTATACTGGGAATTTTGTTATTTCAGTATTCTTTACAAACAGATTCACTGTATTACGTTTTAAAATAGGTTTGCAAATTGACTAAATATTAATAAGACAAAAAATACTAATATTTGAACATAAAAAAGAATATTAAACGTAACATTTTGTATAATTTAAAAGTACGTTTACAGTTTAAATAAATAATGATAATAAATAGCATTGGTTACACATTCGCTCAAAAATATGACTGATATAAAAAATATTTTGTTACGCCTTACTTTTGCTAAGTGAGCGATTATAAGTCATTGATTGTGTTTTAGCGCATTTTAGATGTTTGAGGGCCCGTTTTAAAGCTGCATATAAAACAATTTTATCATAAATTTAAATTTTAGTAATAAGAACGTTTTTTAGTTACACCATAAGTTACTTTATAATTAAAACAAGTTGTTAATATGTTATATAAAATGTAAGTATAAAAGCCATTGTTTCTTTATATTTACTAATTAGAAACAAACAATAAACTGACCTAATCTGTTACTTTAAACTAAATTTAGACAGTAAGCAATTTTGAGACCTTTGTCTATTTTTATTAAAAAATATATAAGATGTATATATTTTTTAAAATCAATGTTTTATCTGTGCAGCATTATATATTTTAATAATTAATAAGTGCAAAAAGTTTTCACTGTATTTAAAATTAATAATAAACTAAACATATTTAAAATTTACAATAAACTAAGAATATTTGATATCCATAATAAAATTAAAATTATTTTCAGGGTTGAAAAAAATATTTTGAATAAATCTTGAAATTTTATTCTGAAACTTTATAATTTTACTAATATTTAAATTAGTATTAGACAATTTTGTGTACCTTAATTTCGAAGGCTTCAGTAAGAGGGATTTTTGCAACACTATGCGTTTAGTAGTTGGTTGTTAATGACAGAACTTTACGCGCTGTAATTGTGACAGCGCGAATAATACTTATTTTGAGACT
The DNA here is from genome assembly GCF_051122295.1 of Plectrocnemia conspersa. Classification (NCBI taxonomy): domain Eukaryota; kingdom Metazoa; phylum Arthropoda; class Insecta; order Trichoptera; family Polycentropodidae; genus Plectrocnemia; species Plectrocnemia conspersa. Next base: position 6,934,282 of record NW_028277174.1, on the reverse strand, counting down.
GCCGCTTTTTGTTGGAAATGTTTTCTCAAGCGAAATTTTTAAAATTCTCTAAAAACTATATCATTAAATTGCCAACGTTCGCCAACATTTAAGTACACTATTTTTCTGTATAGAGTAGCTAATACAAATCCACATTATTTATATTATTTTTAAAATCCCGTATAAGCTAAACATATTTTTCTTATGTTAAAATTTTTTTTTTAGAATTTTCCGATTTTTCTACATATTTTGATAAGTGTTTTACAAATTAAATCGATAAAATCAATTGCGTAGCTCTTTTTTAAGCACGCCCGTCATCAAGTTTGATGTAACTGAATATCCTGAATTTGGCTATTCCGAAAGAGGAATGATGGCACAGAACAAACATTGAATAAAAACCATGACGTATACATATTTTGTCACATCGAAATTAGAAATAACCCACTCTTAGATATTTTGGCCATCAATTATTCCAGGTATGCAACACATATTTATAATCATTGTAAAATGTCAAGAAACTACAGATAAGTATATTGCGAGTCATCACTCGGAACGGAATGATCTAGTTGAATTTTTTTGCTGTAATAATGGTTTTAATTTATTTTGCTGTAACCAAAATTCTTCAGCTAAATAACCGACTGCATTACAATCATTATCACGCGATATTCGTGAAAGATAGTATCCCCAAATATCAATAGATAAAAAAATACGTTTTATTAGCATTCATATAGTTTAATCAACATTAAGCTCAATCTTCATACGTACTAAGTATATATTACATGTTCACGTTTAAAACAAACCTGGTTCAGTCAAATTTAACATATAGGTGCAATTAATCGGAAGCAATGATAATGTTTATGTATTATAAAAGGAAAAACTCACTTTTCAGCCTCGGAGCCCGTCGACGGAAATTCAAAATTTGACGATCTCATTACGAAGATTATTTATCTTGTTTATTCAATGTATTCTTCTAATCCTCAACACATGTATATATTTAATTTTTATAATTATAACACTGAGATAATTTGCAATCCGATTATTTATATTCAGTTAAAACGAACAACGCACATAGCGAATTAATGAAAATTACTGTCGCGTAGCAAAATTTTACTAATAAATAATAATTATTTAAAACTGTTGTCACGTTACTGTCGGCCATCTTGTTTTATATTTGAATGCTTATTTTTTATTGGTCGAAACCACAGAATACATTACCGAAGCAAATTAAATTATTATTTTTATTATTATAATTAAATATATTTCCTTTGTTTACGTATATTATTATATACACCGTTCATACAAAGCGATATGATTTAAAGAGTAGAAAATTGAGCATAGAATGTTTAATTTTTAAATATGCGCGTCCGGAAGCGGAAGCGGCTTAGGACAATTATATATACCACTATTTAAAAAAAATTAAAAAATGTCTTGAAGTAAGATTACACACAATGAAAGAGAGATCCCGTGATAAAACATTTGCGTTGATAATTAAAAATATTGCACGGATCACATAATAAAACAATTGTCCCTAAAGATTATTCACCCATAGGTATCGCTGAAAAACTACTCTTTGCTTGGAAAGGATGCACAACTTATTCTACCCTGCATAAAATAGCATTGTTTTTCTACCTTTTGGTGATTCTAACGGAGTGGTAATTTGGACCATTACTATTTTAAGGCTTGAACATATTGATGCAATTGCCCCGTAAATATCTTCATCTGAAATTCGCCAAAATCAAGAACGTCACTGGGGCATTTGCCCCGTTGGTTGTTCTAAGAATGTATTTCTATCCGCACATCATCTGTTCATAACAATGATGTTGATCTTATATTTTCTTAATTGGGTGAAGAGAGATAAAAACAACAACGAATTATTTTAATTTCGTTTTAAGTGTTTTGAATTCATCAATTTAAGTCCAAGGATCAGAATTACTGTTATGGTCAATTTTATGGCATTCTATAGCAGATAAAAGTCAAAAGACCTCTATGTGTCAGCAAATGAAAATATTTCTAATATGTTAATATTGCAAACGTTGAAAAATATTATATCTGGGAATGAACAGGTGATAAAATTAAACAGTCGAAATATTGTCATATTTAAATTATATATATTTATTAATTTTATTTTGTATGAAGTAAGACAATGCTCGCTGTTATGGAAGCAAAGAGGCATAATGGGTCGTTTTCCACGGCATACATCATATGTCGTAATAAATTTGTCGAGCCGTTCGAGACGTTATGTAATAAAATTTCATCAAGTCGTATAATTTGGTCGATCCGTGTTTCGCTCGGGGACAGAGAGCAGCGCCTCCCAAAGGAACCGGACCCGGACCTTAATGCTAGTTAATCATTAACATCAACCTGTCAGTATAGTGATGCTTGTAGTGGAGCTTCGTCCGAGTCGTTTAAGCACATCCCCACTAGGACGGAAATTACATGGCAGCGGTGAACGATGGAATCTATCATGACTCGAGTCGCGATCAAATCGATATCGATCGGCGTGTGTAAATATTATGTATAATATCATGTGAATATAAATACGGAGAATGCATTGGCAAATAGCTTGTCCTGACTTTGTTGCAATGGGAGGAAAACGTGCGAAAATACCAAGGCGTTATCTGACTTCGACATGGAATTCAAACAATTTTTTTGTAGTACATAAATATTTTTATTCAAGTGTTTTTTTAATGTACGGTACGATTTTACAACAAGGCAATTCATGTTTACAAACAGATAAACATATAATTATTAACTATTAAAATAAATATTATATATCTATCATTATTTTTTACGAGCAATAGTCATCCATTTGTTAAAAGCTCTGATGTCACAAAAATCAAATTGTTTTTAGTACAACAATAATGAGATATTTTTTTCTATCTAAAAAATGCCTAAAGATATCCACTACTAAAAAATAATATATACAATTCGAAAATCGAATTAAAGTGTCTATTTTGTTTATTAAAAATAAAATATCGAATTATAGATTAATTAAATTAAAGTGTTAAGTGTAATGTTGTGCTTAGCTGCTTATTTTATTTATTAATATAAAAATATATAAAGGTAATTAACAAGAACTGATTAAATGTTTTTATATATTTTTCATAAATAATTTAAAGCTTAGATTTGCAATATCTTCCAATTTTAGATATTCTAATGTTAAATATACACTTTTTACCAAATAATTAGGGTACTTTTTTTCTTTTTCTGATTTAACTGAGAAAAAATTCGATCTTATTAACAAAGTGAAATTTATTTTTATAATGCAATAAGGATTCTGTGGATGTATTGCAAAATTGCCAATATTTTTTATTAATAGATATTTTTTATTAATAGATGGTGGGACACTAAACTTTAAATCAGTGCATCTATTTTATTTATTAGAAAATATCGTTAAAGCTTAAAATTAATATTCCTATATGTCACTATGCACAACTAGCATGATTTTATTTTAATTATTTATTATAATATTGTGAGATTAGCAATATCTTAACTAAATCTAGAATTATAATCCTGATTTCTTAGAACATCGTATATAGAGATTTGTGGTCTTCAAGGTATAAAATAAAATCTTGTTTTAAATTTGGGCCAAATCAAGCAAAATAATTGTATCTCTCTTAGGACGACGACGAATGACGGTACACCTAAATGTTTTTTTTATGTCTGTAAATGTGTGGAGTAGCAACTTATTTTTTTTTGTTTAAGAAATTCAAACTAGAAGTCATTGAAAATAAAGGGATAAAAATAATATGTAGCACACCCATTTATACTTAATTGAAAACCTTCATAGTATATTTAAAATAGCAACATTAAATACCGAAAAATACAATAAAAATATTACGCAATATATACACTAATCTCCAAAATAATTAAAATTACATCTAGCTTTAAAATTATATTATTTTTTTAGTAGCTCAAGCTCCCTAGTAAATAGTCAAAATTAAATAATTATTTATTTTATTTTTATTATAGTTTGTTAAAAGTTTTAGTATTTTTATTTTATGTTTTTTATCACTACAAGTATCTTAATTATTTTTTGTAAACTATAAAATGGTTGTAAATCAGCATACTTATTTTTATTTTTAATATCTGTTTCTTGTATTCTGAATTTTATAATAAATATATTAAATACTGTAAATTTGTTTTATTTTAATAATTCCTACATGAGATTAAAAAAAAATATAAAATCTAATCTGTGATAATTGATCAGAAATTTATTTATATAATAATCACTAACTCTGATTTCTTGATATGATAACATGGAAAACACTAGGTTCCATATGGGATTCGAACCCAAGTCTTTTATGTGCTAGTCACCCACTTACTACTGATTTATTGTACTAGTTGATTCTAAATGAACTAATCTGATTTCTATATCGTGTGTTATTTTTATGAAAATAACTAAGGTGCTACATAATAACTGTAATTAGATAATTGTATCCATCTGAAATAAATAAAATTTTACAATCTTATGAAATATTATTTAAGTAATAAATTAATTAGTCTTATTTACCATATTATTTAGAAAAAATATTAATTGTAGATTTGGTGTGAACATTTTGTAAGTCATTGCTATAATAAACTGTTATTAAATTATTTTTGGCTTATCTACAGATTTTTTATTTGCTTGATGCTCATTGTTAAAAAAATTAAAATAACACAAATATTACATTTATCTTGTCGATGCTTACATTTATGTAGTCAAGATTCTCGTATCAAGTTTAAGGAACTTGAAGTATAGAAGCTGTTATTTGTAATTATTATATGGAAAAATTTAAATTGAAAGAAGTGTCAGTATGATATAATAAATATTATATATTAAAGTGAAAAATAAATATCAACAAATCACTAAGATAAAGAGAACAGATATATTAATATCTTCAATCGCTATTCTAGTTTCGTCAGTTGACTCGGGTTATAATTACGGTAATTAATAATGCGTCGGAATGGTCGGTCGCTCTGTTTTTTTTGTGACAAATTCACTCAGACACCGGTGTGGCCGGGGGGCAATTAAAATATAAAATCTGATATAAGGCAGTATAATTATCCAATAATTAAGTTGTAAATATTTATGACCGCTGGGCAAGAGCGAAAACAAGTTCATCGCACAGTACTTACGAAACTAATAATAATCGACGCTATATGTTGTATATTTGCCTTCGATGTATAACTGTGTATGCATACGTGCATTTGCTTTAATGTATCTCATATATAAAATAGAATATTGTTGAACGATGATCTGGCGATATTTATACATTAAAAAAGCGACGTAAAAATTGTATTTTAAGTATATGGAAATGAATTGAACGTGTTGGATATTTAAAACGATATACATATTATATTTTATAATACAACAATAAATATATAAATATAGCCATTAAAATACACACTAGTTAAAATATTTTCAACTTGTTTTTAATGGTTTTATGTTACTGTTTACGATTGTGGTTAAAATATTATCATTCGCGAAGGAGTGTTAGTTATTGGACATAACGTTGGCAAATTACTGTCATTACTCAATTATTTAATAATATAACATGTAATATTTGCATTAAATTCATATATAATAGATTACTATACAATATTTGATAAGACTAAAAATCTACTTGATAAGAATTCGGAGAAATAGCAGTTTAGTGGATGAGTAATTATGTCATGAATAAGTAGAGAGAACAGTGATATATTAATTGACTATCGCAAAAATTTAGATTAAGAACTTTGACAATTAATTTTATTTTTTATTAAATATAAATGTAAATATTATAATGCATAAATGTTAATTTGACTTAATTATTGTTATAAATAATATATTTATTTAATAAATAATATCTAGGTGTTGAATTTTTGTATTATGTTTTAAGTCACAAAAATATTATTCTAAAATAATTTGCTTTAAATAACATAAGTTGTGCAATTTAATTTTCTTAAGCTTTTTAAAAACTCCTATATTCTTGAATAATTATATGAAAGTGACTTGAATTTGTGAAATTTGATTTGAAGAATTTAAAACTACATATTTTCAAAGTTGATTAAATTAAAAAAGTTGTTCCTAAAATCATAACTTTAATTTAAATTAAAGTTTTGTCCGAAAGATATTTTTAAATTATTTTCTTCATGATGTTGAGTAGTAAACGTATTTTTACCTTTTTGTCTTGTGGCCTTAGTTGATCTTTGTATAATGATAAAAATTATTAAACCTTTACTTGATTAGAGAATAATGTGAAAAAATTGTGTTTCATTAAAATTCCATGGAGCTGCATATTGTACGAATTTAATATGAAAATAAATTCAACATCTGCTAAAAACATATTTGTGAAAGTATTTGTGACATATTTGATGTTAAAATTGGTTTAAAATTTGCTGGACCACACTACTTGAAAGATAAAATAGTCATACGAGATGAAATTGAAGCATTTTCAACGGTAACCATCGAATTTTTATCAAACAAGATCAGAATTTTTAGTCTACTACCCAAAGATGTTTTAAAATATTAGAAAGAGTTTAACCCATGAACTATTTGATCACTACAGAACACATGTACTATTTTGCGTAAAAATTATATTTTAGTAATTTCTCTAAAGATCACTGGGTCCTTTATTCAAACGTGACTTAAAAAAAACAGGAGCTATCTCACGCAGAAAGGGCCATTACTACCCCTACATACAGATTGCACCCTAAGAATGATTTTTTTGTGTATGGTAGGATTCCAAATAAATTATTTATTTTAAGGTGTTACAACAAAGTAAAACAGTGATGGCAGAAATGTATAGTAAGCTTTTAACTCAATTCAAGTATTACATTGAGTGAAAAGAGATAATTTGAAGTAAACAGGTACAAAAATATTATTTAACAAAACATGCTTGATTAACTTGGGATAAAAATCTGTAAGTTTTATTGCAGCGCACATAATTTCTGAAAACTACTATTTTTTTAAATGAAAAGTTTTAATGGGAAAAATATTGAATTAATTAGAAGGGAAATTAGCTCATTTGTATAGTTATAATACTTCATTAGAAAGGTGGAAGAAGGTCATATAAAAAGATAAAAATTATATTATATAGGAAAAAAATCGAAAATACTGAAAAAATTCTATCTAAGTCTGAATATCTTATCATATTTGAAATCGTATATTTTAAAATTTAAGAATTACAAACACTGTACCTGTAATATTTATATTTATTATATTTACTTACTCACAAAGTAAATTGTAATATAAATATTTGTTTTTCATAGAGAAAAAATATTTACTTAAATATTTAAAAAGCTCTCGTATAGTTTATATTATATATAAGCCAATTCTATGTTATAAAAAGTAAAAATATAATCTAGTTTAATTATAATGTAAATTTACCATATAAATAGGAGACCTTTAAATTTCTACATAAATTTCATGGAATCAATAAATCGAATAGCGTCGATCTAGAAAGCTCACGCGCGTTCGGCGGTAATTAAACCAAAATAATAAAATTTTATGGTAATGGCGTTTATCTACTATATGCCGTGCCATAAATTTTGCATTTTCCCATACAAATGTGACCGGTATTATAAAGTGCTCGAAGCCAATTAGCCGCGCGATAAAGAAACATACCGGATTAACTCTCGTCCATTTCGTGTTTGATTAAAGCACAATTACGATATGGGGGCTCTCTTATTAATTTATAATAAGAGAAACTTTCCATATACTAGTATTATATGATGCACATACACACATGCGAGGTGGTTCAATATTGAGATCTTGCTTATTACCATAATTTAACACGACCGTTAATTACGCAATTTGAGAAGAATGCTCAGAGATGATGACCAATTAATTGCACCCATAAAACTTAACATATATGGTCGAAGCTATTGGATAGCTGTATAGAAAAATAAAGTCGAGTATTGAACTTTAAATAACACGATTTTTCAATTTATTAGTGTTGTACAAAGAGATTTGAAAGCCACCCAGCTTTAAATCAAATCTGTTATATAAAGATTTAACCATTTAAAACGGTTTCGCTCAATATTTTCACTCTGCTAGTAGAGCCGCATCTACATATTTAATGTCGGATACGAGGAGCTGTTCCGGATCATATTTTTTATTCTTATGATTTTTTTCTTTCTTAATATGTATTATTTTTTATCATTTTCTGTATTGTTATAATACTATCTTTACGCATTGGGGTAACCTGTTTGGTCACGTTAGTTTTAATTTAATTTAATTTAAATAAAAATATTCATATATTATAACATATAGTATATGTATATATAAAATCAAACCATCATCGGTCGATGTAACACAACATTGTTTCAACTTAATTAAAGAACAGTCAGAGTTGAACGGTGTTCATCATTTAATGGCAAAATACTGCCGGCCCCATAATCGACCATTATTTCATAAATTATCACCTGGGAAAATGTCAGATCGATCACTTAAAACGCCGCACGTTCACGACCAACTTGGACCTTTGAATGGACCGATTAAACTCGTCCGCTGATATCACAAAGATTATAATATCATATTTTATTATTGCTTATGACGGTGGTTTATTATATATTGTGTAATGTGAGAGATGGTAGAATTCTAAAGCGATGAGAAAGCTCAACTTTTCAATGGATTACATTCAGAAAACACCATTGCAAATTTGAGTCTTTACTTCCTTATTTAGTTTGTAAATCAAAATTTCTCTCATTATTTAATCAATGAAAAGAAAGTACGTATTATTTCGTTTTAAGTATGAAATGTTTTATTTTTCTGATAATGATTTACTTTAATAAAATAAATAAAAAAAATATTCTTGATATTTATTTAACTTTTTTATTACTAATTTTTTTAAACTAATGCTTGACATGTCAGTGGCAAGTCCACTCAAAAATGGAACAATCGTTCGCTATTCGAGAGAGGGTGTGTCGCGGCAATGATTTGTGTACATTATCGATTATATTGGAATGGTCGGCGGCAGATTTTTGTGACAGGGGGCGAATTAAGCCCATCGCCCGTTTTTAAGGGCTTAAACTTCAATGGACCAAGAAGGGGTGAGTAACTCGACCGGCAGCGGGAGGCCGCGGAGACTCTTTTAGCCAAAGATGACGGCCCTTTTTTTGAAATATAGTTCAATAGATGGGGGGAGAGAAAGAGAGAGGCCAGCAGATCCAATTTTTTAATCGAATCGGATTTCGCTCGGTGACTCATACGGGAATAAAATGCGCGGCGATCGGGGAGAGATATGGAATCGGAAATTAGATGGCTGCTCATACGTGTAATTTAAAATGCGCAGGGGGTTAGTGGGTGGTTGGGAGGCTAGTGAGAAATATTGGCGTCGAAGATCGCGTTATGGATGGAGAAAAGCGAAAGACGCTGGATTGAAAATATTATTTTTTATTATATTTGGTTTTATTACAAAATGTCAGTTTGGTTTTTATATGATAATTATTAAGAAGGATTAGATATTTTAGTAGTGATATTAAGTTGTTGTTTTGTTTATTTTGCTTAGCAAATTTTAAATCAAACAAAAAATTAAGAAGATAATGATTTTTAACAGATAAAATATCATACTTACCATATCATTAAGAATGCAATTTGCTCAATTATTAGTTTATCTTCTCTCTCGATCCGCATTACCATATACATATTTATGTTAAAGCTGCAATTATGTATTTTTTCAATTTGTTTTTCTTTATGAAATAATTAATATTTTTTAATTTCAGTGATGTGTAAATAATAAATTAACTTCGATCTTAAGATGTTTTACTGCCAGTTAGTAAATTAATATGTGCTATTTATATATCATACAAATTGTTCTAATAGCTTATTATCCACATAAAAAAACGCCTCGATTTTACCACAATAATATATATAATAATATATAACTTTTGTCCTTTAAGTTATTAGTCATACACTAATATTATTGTTTTTAATAACAATAAGCTACGCAAAATATAATATTAGGTAAATCTTAAATTAATGTCGTTTTTTTAATAATAAAACAATAAAAACACTTTTAATGTTTTTACAGTTTTAACTTCTCGATCGATTTTTAAATTACATTATCGTAAAACGTTGAAAGCTTTGATTCAAAATATTCCGATAGCCCACTTTTTACATCATCTAAATTTTAAATTATTTTTTTTGCTTAGGAAGTGCTGCTTGTTTTCTATTTTCATTAAAATATGAATACGTACCTAAAAAGACGGACTCGTGACTTGTATGTGGTCAATTTTTTACTATGAAATTATCAGTAGGCTTAACATATAATTTTTATCTTAAAATTTCATTCATATTAGCAAGTTTAAAATTGTGCTGCTTGTTTTCTATTTTCATTAAAATATGAATACGTACCTAAAAAGACGGACTCGTGACTGTATGTGGTCAATTTATTACTATGAAATTATCTGTAGGTTTAACATATAATTTTTATATTAAAATTTTATTCATTTTAGCAGTTTAAAATTAGCTAAAAATTAGCAGAAATTGTACATTGCTGAACTTTGAACTACTGAAGTCATATGTTATACATATTTTTATTATTTTATATTTAATTAAGGCTATCTTAACTATGTATATACTTACGATATTATCTGAGTAGATCTTTTGTATGTATGTGTAATTATGTAGGTTGAGGTAAATTAAACACATTTTTTATTTTCTGATAAACTAGCATTGAGTTTATTTCACCAATTACACTTGACAATGTAGTAAAATTAATTATCAAATTGTCATCTTTCAATTAATTTATTGTTTTTTTTTTAAAGTGAACTGCACAAGGATGGTAATCCTGCCAAACTGATGACACTGAGGGAAAATGCATCAATTGTAAAATTAACTGAGCCTTAATAAAATTATACATAATAAAACTATACAATATTCAGTAAAATTATACAATAATATAATAAATTATAATAATCATATTTATAACGTATCAAAATTCTTAAAAAAATAATGCTCATATTTTATGTACATGATGAAAACTAATATATGCATACAGTATATAAACATTTTTCGTTTTACATCACAAATTAAAATACATAAGTAAGTTACAAAGTAATATAATAATAAACATACGCACGTAATATAAACAATAAAGAAACATCATACAAGTTTAATACTATGATCTTATTATTTTTTCAATATTTGATCACAGTCCCTCAGAGTGCAATGCTATACAAGCGGTCCTCACTAAAAACACGAATTATTAAGAAAATATCTTCAACAAATATTATCGATTAAAAACAGTTTGGCTAAATATATATCATATATTTATATATTATATCAGGTGATTGAAACTTCATAGAAAAATCGCCAAACACAGAAAAGTTATAGAGATATGAAATTTACATAGGAACCATTATCGGCCAACACACACTGGCCTTTTTTTCGTCTCAACGATTCAGCATTTTCTTTTTTATTATTATTATTCACAACACAAAATAAAATTACACCACTTTATATAAATAAATTTGTAATATTTATCATTCATATAAAGATTCAGCTAAATGCAACGAAGAACACGCAAAGTAAATAAGGAAAGAAATTTAAATCAATTAAATAATAGTCAATACGCTGTTCTGCCTCTGCGTTGTGTCGTAGAACAAAAACCCTCTAATTGAAAATTAATTTAATTTAAAAAAATTAAAATCGTCCTTTAATTTCGTAACATTGAATTATATAAAATATTCTATTATTGGCTATTTAACTACTAGTAAATATCAATTGATTTAATAAAGCATCAAAAATCATCAGTGAAATATTGTAGTAAGTATTAGTAACATTATCGAGAGGCAGTTGCTTCTCACGAAATTATTAAAATTATTTTTCCTTCAAATATAATAATGCAATAATGTTTCACACACATACACTGACTACACAAAAGTATATATGCGTTGAATTAATGTTGTAATAGTTTTGAGGCGATCGACTGGCGAAGAAATTCTTATTGAAAACTTAACAATATTCAATTTCATATTAATTACTATTGTTTTGAGTACTTCAGGTCGAGTAATAAAGTATAAAAATTATATATTCATCAGAATCTTTATGTATTGCGAACGTTAGAAGGAACTTCTCACCGCGCCGAACCACCTTAGGATTGTAGCTTACAATAAAAATATAATAATAATATATAATGGCAATAATAATAATAATAATAATAAGAATATAATAATCCAAGAATCACACTTAGTTCCAAAATAAACTCACTTGTTTGCGAGGTAGGCCCAGCTGATGCAGGACCCAAGTTTCGAGTTCGTTCGTTTTGGAATATAACTACGATATAATATTAATTATTATTTCTACTTGTTTTTTTCTCAATTATTATCATTACAACTACAATACGTTACGTACAATAATACAGATCAAAACCACCCCCTTGACAGCGCCCTCTAGCGCCATTTAAAAACGCCAAAGGGCGTTGGGGGGTGGTCAAAGTTTGCTGTTTTTTTTCACATTTAACCTCTTAAAACATCGTAATTTAAGGTGTTTATTATTTCATTTTTTAATATTAAATACCTAAAAATTCTGCAGTAATATTCTTTCACTTTATAATAATATGTCAATAGTTAGTTATTAATAATTATTAGGAACCAATTTTTTTCATTTTTTCTGGCTAACCACCAGCAAGTATTGGGTATAAAATATTTGCTTTTTTTACTGACATATAAAAACACATCACAAAAATAAAAATAAATCAACATTCATATACGTTTTAATAGCAACGTTAAAACACACACATTAGTTGCAAATATATATATGAATTTATCATAAATTTATGCTAGTGTTAGTATTTTTAAAAATACGACGTTGCGCTTTAACGTTGTTAGTAAAACTAAAATCATCATTGAAAAATAAAATTTACAAATTGCAATAATAATTTGATATATTATTGATCGTATTTTTTTATAAGAATTAATAATAATAAAACAAACAATATAATAGTGAACGTTATATTTTTGACATCACGATTTTCTATATATATAAATGTTCATCAATACATTTCATATATAGCTACTTCGGATGCTCCAGGAACTTCTTACAAGAACATTATAAACTATCGTTAGTTGATTAAATATGTATTATGTATTACATAGTCATTATGTAGTATTATTAAAATTATAATATTATATGCTATAAAGATAGGAACTTGCTTTTCTGGGGGTCGATGGTAAATATTGTATCAATTGCTCCTTGCTCTCTCAAAATGGACGCAACACGTGGCGCTGGTGGTAAAAAATTATTATTATATACCGATTTTTTTAACACGCACAATCTCCTATCATATACCCCATTAGTCCTACTACAATCAATCGCCGAAGAAAAATTAATAAAAATATTGCAACACACACAATATCTTATGATATGATCAGAATCAGTAAGAATTGATAGATATAATTAATTGTTTCGAACGAATGCTTGTGTGAGTAGCCCGCCCGAGGGCTTGTCACTTGCGTCAATCAATTATTTATTTTATTTTATTAGTATCAGTATTCATTTTTCGATTTCAGCATAGTGCGCGAGAGCAGGCTGTCACGCCACCCCCCAGTGCGCGACGTGACCATTTATTATTATTTTAATTTTTTTTATTAAAATATTTAATATATTTTATTAACATTCTTTGCTGCCAATAGATTTGCAAGAAAACTATGGCAAATCAATTGGACTATATTTTTTTCTGCACGCTTGCATACACGTGTACGCATTTTTGCGAGCCATTTTGGTCGTCATTTTAAAATACGAGCTTTTCGTACTTTCGAGTCAAATGTCAGTTTCGTTCAGAACATTTAGTTCAAGTGACATATTTTTTATATCGTTTTTTATATATTCGTATCGTGCGTCTGCGATTCGCAGATCATCGCACAACACGAAGAAAAGGAAGAAGAACCGCGGATTTACTTAGAGTAAATTAAAAATTAGGAACATACTTTCGCGATAATCTCAAGAGAATCGCTCACATTCTTTTATCGCCATGGAATTGTATAAATATTATTCATTTATAATATACACGCGTTAAAAGTAACTGATTGCTTTTTTTTACTCAGTTACGTCATTAGTTTTCCGACCGATTTATAAATTCACTTCAATAGGAATTTCGAACCAGGAACTCTGAGAGGGTGATGATTGTTTTTATATAGATATGAAACTACACAACCAACTATACAAGATCAACAGTGATAAAAATCAAAATACATAATTTTATTTTAAAAAAATAATCATCTACCCCCGTTTAAATCTAAATACACGTAATTGTGCGAAAAATTAAACTTCATTTTGCAATTTTAAACCTATGTTTTTTTTATCAACACACCGATATATTTACAAGTCTTAATTTAATGCAGAAATGCTGTCTATTATTTTTTATTCGAAACAGGCGTAACGCAATATAAGTCAGCATCGAATCATAAATTTATATTAGATTAATATAGGAATCAGAAGCTTTCGTCTATTTTTATATTGTTTATTAGTATTAGTAACCGTGCTAAGAATATATAGGAAACTCGTCGATCAGTGGAGTGCAGACAATCTGCTACTATTCAACTCTTCACATTCGCCACCGTATTTATTAAAAGATATGAATAAATTATTGTACAGCAACAATGATCTCTCTCAAAACTCCTATTTGGGCAGATCGGAAGCTGTCGTGTGCGGACAAGAGATGCTAAGACCCAAGGTCACTTTAGAAATAAGCTTACGATAGTCTAGCATAGCTAAGAAAATAAATATATATATATTAAATATATAATTTGACTTTGAAACGCATAGGAACTCTTCATAGGAATACACGTGACAAGTCACAATATCTTATGGACATTTATAAAAATATTTAGCGATACACCAGTGCTAAACAAAGTAAACGACGTTGCTCGGGTTTTAGCATCTCCGGACGCGTCTTTCGTAGAGTTTGGTTAGTGACCGGCGCTGGCTTGCTGGAGAAGTTCGCCCGGTGGTGGAAATCTGGGCTTAGCGGGACCTGGAGCGCAAAATTCCCTTTGAATGTTAGCGTTCGAGTCTTTGGTGCCAGACGAAGGAGAATCTTGGGCAGCTCTGGCAGCCAAGAGTGTGATCTGGTTGACCACGTCTTCCATTTCGTGACTCAGTGGAGATTCGGGAGGCGGTAGTCCGATCTTGGGCGGTGCTGGTATATGATTGCGCTGATGCATTTCAGTTTCAGTGTGTTTTCTGAATTCTTGGAGGGTCTTGAATTTTTCCGCATTAGGACAGATCCTACATTCCAAACCGGTTTGTACGACTCTGATGACACCGCGCTCTGTTTCTCTGCCAGCATAGCACACTTGGCGTTGATGTGCTAATAATGCGTGATCTGTCAGGAAAGCCACTTTGCAATGTTTGCAAACGAAGCACACTTCGAGATCCACGTCTCTGGCTGGAGGTGGAGCAGTTGGTGGCGCTCTTGGCAAGCGCAACGTAGATAATCCAGGATCTGCAGCGATGTGGCGAACTTGGTCCAAAGATGTTCCTGGCAGATCCAGAAGAGCTGCACCGTTACCTGTCTCCACTACTAATCCAGCTCCGGGAACTGAGGTGTTTACTGCAACAAAAATACATTACGTATTAGTTTTGTGTTCACATTACATTCTTAAAACTATCACACGCAAATAATATATAAAAATGTATGCAAGTTATTAAGTTAAGGAGTCTTGACCTAATCTTTAAAAACTAATTTTAAGTTATGTTGATAGAATCTCTTTATTACTAGTATTGTACACTAATATTTAACAAAAAACTACAACTATAGATATAATAATAATTTAGATATGTATTCTTCAACAAATGATGAAGTAATGAACATGGCGTCTTAGTAGAATATTAGAGCAATATTTATAGTCATTTTCGTGGTAAATATAGTTTAATTAGGTAAAAATGTATTCTAAATTTATTTATTTATAATCAACTTTCCACTGTCATATGACTGACGTTAGCCCAATGCGTTACCACGGGGTAAACACTATTAACAACTACTAAGTAAGTCGTGAGAGACGTCGAGATGATCTAGCTCAATTTTTTTTTAAATTATCTATCTTGATATTCATCTGTGGGATTAAGAAAATCTGTGATAATCAATCAAAACATAATAATGTAAAAATCATTAGTCTATCGTGCTTAAAATTATGTTTTTTATTCTTAAGAGAGCACTATGTTTAATTTTAGTTTACATATAAAACTTATAAAAATATTTTTACAGTGATATCAAATAAAAATGTGCTTCTGAATATAAGTTATTTTAATAATAAATTATTACGTATTATTTGAAAAAACATAAAAAAATCAAATTTATCCAATGAGAAAGTCCACAGCCACACAAGATTAACTCGAAAATATAAAAAAAATTCGGCAGTTAAAAAATGTTTTTTTTTCTGTATTATTTTGTTTGACGGTTAGTTATTGTTATTAAGACTATTAATAATAACATAAAGATGGCTATTATTAATATCTGCTGCATACAAAAATGCATTTAGGTATACTCAAAAAATTATTACTAAAATAAATTACTTTAAACTGACTAAAAATTCAAGTTAGGTTATTTATGGAATTTCGGCAATTACAGAATAGTTTTTGTCTTCTATTAATTGTAATTGCCATGGTTGTTTTAAATAAGATAAAGACACATAAATATTGCAAGCAAAAAATGACACAATTTAGCTGTAGATGATGCAGTTGTATATATAAAAAGATTTAAAACATAATGAATATACAACTATTGTCTTAAAATTATTAAAAATTAATGTTTTAAAAATAATTATATTTAAAAAACGTGCGAATATATTCAGTACTTGGATATTTTAATATTTGGATTTTATTATTTAAAAAAGTAATAGTCAGTAATAGTTAATATGTGTAATAATGTTCCACCAAGATATGAAGAATTTTTATATATTTTAAACATAGCAAATTCATTAATTAAAGATGGTTTTCAAGTTTTTTAAAATATGTAATAAAAAAGTGAAGGCTATTTATTCAATATATATTGTCAAAAGCAAATGTATCAATAATTCTGAAGAACTAGATGCTACTTATGTAGCTAGACAAATGTAAAATATGGCGATACATTTTAAATTCAATAAAGTTAAAAAAATGGTTAAAAATAAAATTTTTGGGACAGCTTTTTTAACAACAATACATAGATACACTTTTTCTTTAAATTAATTAATCAATAATGATAGTGATTTTGTATACAATTTATTTAAAAGACAGCAAGAAAAAATCCAAAAATAATAATTTCGTTTATTTTAATATATTATAAATATATATAAATATATTATATACACCTGCAATACTTCCGATTACTACTGATATTTAAATTATTAAATTTTATCAATTTTTTTTTATTTTTTGTATTATACACCATAGTTTGTACTTATAAAATTCATCCATCACTACGTTGATACGTAATTCATATATATCCAATTAAATATCTCATTATCTTTAAAAGTATTTGTAGCTAAATATTTTATTTATTAATAAATGACAGCTAAAGTAAAACCTGAATTAAAATATTTTTTTAGGCACAGTCTAAGGTTCACAAGGATTTGTCCATCCCTGCTTTAGATGAATAGTTTCAAAATAAATAAAATTTTATCGTATTTAAATAAGGCTTGCTTCATTTGTTATTATTTTATTTTCAGTTCAGTAATGCTAGTCTTTTTTGGGTTAATTTGTTTTTGCTATTTATTTTATTGAATATAGTAGTTAGTAGTCACATCTAAGCCTAGATTGACTGATTGATATATTAGTGCAACGATTTGTTATCGTCTGGCTGTCTTTCGGTAACAAGCGCGGCATGACAAGGTAAACATCGCACAATTACAGTATTTTCTTTGAATATTCAAACAACACGAAATGTCATTCGAGTCAATCAATATGGTACGGGTAATGATTTGTAAATGACGTGGGCGTAGCGGGTGAGTAAACACGGCGTTTACTTGCCCTATCAAATATTTAGACTAATGACCGCAATACTTCATTTGCTTACGGTTATTATTGGCATGGGGGACATCCGAACGGTCACGGCACGTCTGACGGTGACCGGCGCCGGTCACCAGAGATGGCGGATAAATTTTAGATGAGGCCGAGAAAAGCATGCGAAGTGTATGTATGTACTACATAATGTCGAAGGAACGCTTGGCCGACCGATGGAAAGTTAATGTAAAAGGTTAAACATTGAGAGTATTGTTTTGATCTCATTAAGCATTCAGAGAAAAAAATATTAAAAAATAATAATCACATCTTCATCTACGAAAATATGATTTATCAGAGAATTATTTTTCATATATATGAGATTATATTATATATATGCTTTCTTTTTTGCGAATTATTCAGACTTTTCGTCTCGGCCATCGAACGCTTCGCGGCCGCAATTACGGCCAGTATTGAAATGCGGCCCGGCCCTCATCTCATTGTCTGCGCAGAGTCGCGGGGAGAGAAAGAGAAGCATTAAATGCAAAGTGCATTCAGCGTCATTTGATTGAAGGACCCGCTTGTTTCACACGACATTATTCAAATGGTCCGGCAAATTTCCATACAAAATCATTTGGATGTAACAAACCGAACCGGCTGCCGGTTCAATTATTCGCTGCTCCACTCTTTTATGGCCACGACTGGGTTTGTTTAGGGACGTTCATTAGAAAACGTTGTCTTAACCAGGACACGGTGCTCCTTAACGAGACATTTGAATATTTCATAAAATAAGGACAAGATCGTGGCGAAAGCCTCGAGCTTAAAGCTCTCCTGGAGTCCTAGAGAGAAATGCGAATCGTTTCTTATTAAATGTTATTACAGTAGCAAATCCAAAACATTTTCCTACTTATGCAACTTTCAGTATTATCATTTTTTTAAATATGATAAAATAAATAATAATGATTTTTTTTATAGAATTTCGATTATATCTATAACCAAAATGCTAAGGGTTTGAATCTCACATTAAGCTTTAATTTCTATCGTATCTAGAAGATCAAAATAAGTGATTATAATAAATATAATTTCAATAGATCATTACAACCTAATCTCACATATAATTATTGTGTTAAATAAATAAAATCAAATATATAAAAAATCCATCTAAAAATAATCTAAACGTCGCTTAAAAAATTATGTGTTAATATTAATACAATTGTATCGTATCAGATTGTATTGTATAGTAAATTTTGGATTCTCTCTTTAAACTTAAATTTTATTACATATTTATAATTGTGATAATTCCTATCAAGTGCAGATTAACACATATCTAAATCTAATTTTTTTAACTAAATAATTTGTAGCTATATTTGAATTACAAACTGTTTCTTTATTATTAAAAGTATATTTCGGATAGAATAAATCATTTTTAAGATCATCATTGAATGAATCGTACCAATTAAAAATCAATACAATATTAAAATCCTTTTTTTTTTAACTAGAAAATGTATAAATATATTTGATTTATAAGCAGTTTAGTCATTATTGAAATTATTATAGATATAAAATATATATTTCGAATAAAAGATTAGCATTAAATTAATTTAACAACTAAATGTATTATTCATATATATAGATGACGTAAAAACAATGCTCATATCTGATGAATTATGAATAATATAGAGAAAATAAAAACGCTAGATAAATCTCAATTTAAATCCCTTCAATCTATGTTAAATTAAAGGCCGTAGAATTATTTTAATGAAAACAGTTGTTCTAAAATATAGTCAAATATGCTAGAAACACATTTTATAAAAGCTCATTTAAAGTCATATATGAAGACATAACATGTAAATTCTGTAAGCAAACGCTATTGTTTAAGTCATTTTTATTCGATTTATTATAAAAAATTACTGTAACATGATTTTTAAGATTATCATTAAATGAAGATTAACACATATTTAAATCCTATTTTTAAAACTAGAAAATATAAAATTAAATTTGACTTACAAACTGCTTATTTATTATGTATATTATTATAGTTTAAAATATATATTTTATTTTAATAAAACTATTTTTAAGATCAATATTAAATTAATGATACAGTATTAAACATATAGGTGACACAAAAAATTCATATCTAATGAATTATTAATAATATATAAAAAATAGATACGCTAAATAAAAGCTCAATTTCAGTTATTTTAATCTATATAACGTAAAATTAATAAAATTAGAAAAGCTACTTTATTTAAATATAGCATTGATGCTAAAAATAAGCATTATATAAAAGCTTATTTAAAATATTTTCTATTTATTTGTCACATATTAAGCCATAACATGTAAATGTTAGAAAAATAAGCTATTGCTTAAGACCTTTTCATTCAATTTATTTTAAAATAATATAAACTGATTAAGAAAACTGTACTAAAAAACGCACTTTGCTTCTGTGTAACTGATTTTTGCGATTTTGTAAAAAGATAGATTACATAAACGTTTTGTTAAAATACAATATGTATTGTTAGTAATAGTTTATAAAATAGGAATATTTTTAATGTATACCAATGAAAAAAAATACATTTTAAAAATGTTTTTATATTCCTATTATTTTTGCTCAATCAGTACATTTATAGTAATTTTTTGCCTTTTTGGGCTTAGAACTAAGAAGTAATCCTACTTTATTACAAATCGCTATAACTCCTGAAGTACAAAGTAGTGAAATTTTAATATTGAAACTCAACATTCTGTTTGCTATCAAATTTAAGAACTATTAAATAGTTATATGCCACATACATATATAATAATATAGATATTTTAGTTTAAGCAAAATTAGATATTTACAATTTATAAACACTAAAAAAACTACGAATAATGCTTTTTCACAGCTATCGTTTAAAACACATACCCTTATAAAGTGGCATACCACAGAACTTGCACATATACAAAGTTTCACTAATATTTTTGTGCTGCACACACTCAGCACTGCAACATTGCGTATCAGTCTACCGACCTCGTATTTTTACGAGTCCCCCAATCTACCACAAATAAAAAAAACGTATTTTACGTAAACCAATAGCAATATGTTAATCAATGAATAAGACCTTTAGCTTTTTTTTACTGTTCTTTAAATTTATTTAAAATTGGTATATATATATTTTTAATTCTTAAAACGGTGTATGCTAGCTTTGTTATATAATATTTTAAAGCACATTTTAGTATTTAATTCTAAAATAATAATTAATTTATCCAGTAATATTATGTAACAGTAAAAAATAATGAAAAAGTCACGAGTTCACAACCTTTTCACTTACATACATTAGCGAGAGCGCGTGCGTCGATTATTTTACGCTATTATTTAGTACACACCACGGGCATTGTATTTATATGTATCATTACCACACAGTTTTATTACTGTACTAAATATTATCTAATACAATAACGAATTATGTAACGACGTACATAATAATACAACAATTGCGATCCACGACGCCATTACGCGCCGCGAAAGTCATTACGCGCGTATCGAGATTTGATTATAAGACCGAAGCTCGTTTATGAAACACTCTAATTATATGGCGGTGTCCTGGCACTGTCTAGGAGGCATTTCTTCATGACTTACTATGTTGTACGAGTCATACTGTCCGACCGTAATGAAATGATTGTCAGATGTCCGTGCAAACGAGACTTATGTCCTTTAACGTCGATGCAAGGACCATCGGAGCTAAACTGCCTTAATCAAGCCGATTAAATTAAAATGGTCTCTCAGTGAATATAATTAATGCTAATTATAAAGTATGCGCAATGTGCACGTGTGCGAATATAGTACCTCGTTTAACGCCGTTAACTTATAAGGATTCATAATCCTCGGGTTCAAACCCCATTATGCATTATTATAACGCGACGTAGTGCCGCAGCTAGTAAAGGCTTAATACTAATTTACATCTCATTAAAGACTTTAGACATGTCATTGAACATGACTTAGGCGTATATTTATACGCGCTTATGTAAAATTATAATTCAATTTTCATAAGATTTATGAACGCATTAATTAAATTATTTGAGTTAATATAATATACTGTGCGTAATATTAATTCTAACTGTCACTATACTGATGTATTTAAATTATATGAAAAAAACAACGGTACATAGGTTGATGGTTATTAATTAAAAAAAAGTAATATGTAAAACCACATATAAACCTCGAAAAAAATTTGGAATTCAATATGATCAACGACAAAAAGATCATTATTTTTTTGACATTTCTGATGAAAATCAATGTTTTAGAAGACATTAGTTAAAATTGTGAATACTAATAAAAGCGCAATGTTTTTAAAATGGCTGTGAAAATTCTTAATTAGATCCGTTTTTTGTGCCAAAAAACAACTAGCAAGCTATTTATATAAATGACACAATGACATCTTGAGTTAATATACAAATAAATCAAATACTATTCGTAATTATTAAATAGCTTTTATAACCTTAAAATCAATATACTCGACAGTTAATTTGCTATTAGAAATTTATTCACATTGCATCTTTACTTGAATCAACAAAATAATTAACTTCTATTAAAAGTTCCGCCACAGTACATTGATTTTTTAAAGCATACTATAAATTTGATATAATTTTTAATATTTCAACCATAAAAATCTTGGCAATCGCCACTCGAACGCAAATCAATGAGAGCACCCCAACGCGCATAAAAAAATATTAATGATTTTCGTCACCCTCGCTCAGGTTCGTTATAAAAGCACCCCTCGTTTTTTTCTCTCCATCATACATCTAAATGAGGAGACTTCGCCACCCCCGCGGTCTCCTAAGCCGCTCAGGAGACATTGTCCACACGAGGAGTGCATGTTGTTTTCCCGTCTCGGCGAGACATTAAACATTCAAGAGGCACCTGCGGTTTGAAATTTCAACATGGCCGCTAATGGACGGGGTGGCCGAAAACGACGTCTGGTGGGTGGTTTCAAAAAAAGGGTGGTGGCCGTGGGGGCGTGATTGAGATGGCTAATATAAAAGTTGCACAAGTTTCCTTCAGAGTGAGAGACGATGAAAAACGACTTTGCAAATTTATTTTTCGTCAGCGTTTTTAGCGACTTTTGACCAAAGGTAAATTTAAAAATACTGTATTTTAATTTCTAGACATTCGCCTATTCAAACATAACTTAACTCAATACACTTATAGTGTATTTAAATTAGGTAAAAATGTTTAATTGTTACGCAAAATCTGTATAATCTGTATAAACAATTTAGGGAAGCTTAATCATTTTTTGGTTAGGTGGATATAAACTTTTACAATAGCACTTAAGAATCAATATCTTTATATCTATATGTTGCAACAATAATAATAATAATACGGTAATTTCTCAATTCAATAAAAACTTGTTTTCTCACAAAATTTTCCTATTTTTTTAAGAAAATTTTCATTTTTCAACACATTTGCTTTTAACAGGATAAGGGTGCATTATTCAATCACTTTAAAATACAAATTAAATACCATATTGCAATGTATTATTCAAAACAATTTAATGGTTTAATATATAATATACCATTAAATAAAGAATTTATTAAAAATCAGATATGATATATTTGTCTTGTATTAAGATTATTAAAAAATAATTGCTCAGTATTTTTTTTGTATAAAAATATAATTTTTAGTATTTTAGTTATGTTATTTGTTTTTTACTATTTTTATGATTTAATTCACTTAAATGCTCAGTACTTGAAAATATTTCTTGAAAAAACGTATAGCGTACTAAATTGTTTTCTAAGGTTGAAAATTTACTAAAGAACTGTAGAATCATACATTAAAGTTGTTTTTATATAGCAGTTCTATGTTTTTATAATAGTTACTATAACATTATGTTATTTAATAAAGAAAAATAATGATGAAGTTATATTTTTTTTGTATTGTAGTGATGTTATTAGTTTTTTTACTAGTTTTGTGCTTTAATGGACTCAAATGTTTAGTACTTAAAAAATATTTTTTGAAAGGCTTACTTATTTGTTTTCTAAGATTTACTGTAAAACTGTAGATTCATACACTAATTTAACAGGAATATGTTTTCATTATAATTGTTATAACATTATGTTATTTAATAACCATAAACAATGATAAATTTGACCGTAGCAGATATAATAAATGTACATATATAGATAGCAAAAGTGTAGAAAAGTTTAAATTTTACCGATTTTTTAAGACTTATAAAACAAGACATTCACAGAAAAATTAAAAAGCTGAATTTAACGTAAAATATTACATAAAAATAAAGTTAGCTCGGAAAGTGTAAAAAGTTTTTGTCAATTAAATAAAATCGTAAATTATGCTAGTAGCTGCTCATTTCTATTTTTATCAAAACTCTTTACTTTGTGTACCTTGTTTCTAAAAAATTTAACAAGACTTGAGAAAATTACTTAATTTGAGGCAAATAATAAAATTGTAATAATGATGTTTATAAATGTTTCTGGTATCTCAAAAAAAATGTGTGTAGGTGAATCGTATCATAGGCTTATTTCAAGTTACCGCTAAGTTTTTTCTAGATAATATATTATTTATTCTACGCTCCTTATAATTACACCTAATATTGAATTTATATTTAAGATATAATCTTTCATCTCGCCCCTCTTAATTTTTCATTTCCAATATAAGTCGGCGCCGTTTTTCTCACATTTCTGCGACGCCGTAAAAAATAATCATTCGTTCGTCTAATTAAAAATGTTCTCAACAAACCATAACGAAATTGCTCATGGGTCCCCCTTCCTTATATATATTTTCCATAATATCACATTCCGCACCCCCGACTGCGGAGGTAGAGGGTAGCGAAAAAAACACATAAAAAATTAAATTGCGAAAGCGCGCCACCCCGTCTTCTCCATCCCTTGAAAAACGAACTGCAAGCGAGTGCAGTCAGGGAGCTTCAAGGAATAACAAAGAGTCTCATGAATAACAGCTTATATACCGTCTCGAAACTTTGCCAATCTATTCACTCATCGTCGTAGTTTCTATTTTTTTTTTTGTAATCTTATTTGGCTCATTTGTATCGAGCGAATATCACGATACAATCATTCAAAGAAATGGCTTCGTTTACTCAGAAAAACTGTAAACTTTGTAGCTGCTTTTGCCTCAAATGATCATAAATGCATTCGCTGAAGTTATTAATGGAGATTTGACTCTCAGCGTCAGACGCTTACATATTCAATATTCTCATCGCGTTTGCCTAAAAATCGTTATTTTTTTACTTTTAAGCTGCCTTCTCCCCATTCAAGCTGACACCCTCTTCCTTACTTCTTACATCTTCCTACCCTCGGGAATGGGAAGTGGAGTGGGTTTTGTGGGGGTGAAATCTTCCCCCCGTTCCGCCGTCAAGAAAATCTCCCTCTTTCCCGACACAAATTTGACATTACGAGTGCAAAAGTATGTTGCGAAAAATGCTAAAGTTCTCCACGTCAGAGTATAATAAATACGCATTTTCTAAAACACATTTTATCATTTAATTATTTATTTATATAAATATTTCTTATTAAATTGATAATGCTGTCAAAAATGTGTTGATCTAATAATGTTAAAGAAATTTTTAATTGCATAGATCTATTCAACTTAAAAATTTATAATTTTAGGCAAATATCCGCATGAGTTTTAGTTATTTATTATTAGTATATCTAGCACCAACTGATTAATGTTGTATATATATATATTGAATATATTATAACTTTTTATGACATACCTAAAGATTATTTTGCTAAAACTTAGAAGCTCTTATTATATTATCTATTTAAATTTTCTACATAATTATTTATATTTTCACTTTGAGGAATATATAAAGTTTTTCGTTTTACTTGATTATATAAAAGTTACATTAACTTCTCATCACGGTCGTTGTAATTTTTAGCAATCATATGTGGAGTTGAACTGAAAAACGATCACAATCGTGTTATAACAAAACATAAATCATGTTCGAGCGCGTCGCACAAAAGGAAGCGTGGATGAGAGAAGAGAAAAGAGGTGCGAGGAGAAGAAAAAAGGGAAAAGCTCCACTGTGTGATGTTTATGATCTTGTGTGTATTGAATAAAAAGAAACAATTTAGAATTGGGAAACTTTTGTTAGATTCAATTTTGTAGGCTTTTCTAACGCCTTCTACTTTCATGAATCGTTATTTTATATGTATAAAAATATATTGGATTCACGTCTTTCCCGACTAACGAAGTGGAGAGGCGAGGCGGGCGGTCGGGATGCTGGGGTAGCGGGTGGATACCGTGGGGTGGTTCGTTGGGTTGCTTTTTAGGGCGGTTATAAGGGGTGGGGGAGTGTAAACTGAACCCTCTGCCTGCGTGACTGATGGTAGACGAAACTTTAATTATTAATGCATATCTTCTTTCCTCGACGCATTTTTTGCACATCTTACGTTTCATAATAAATTTATACGATTTGATGTGTTTTAAAAAGTTTTTGCTACTTATAATTAAAATCTCAGTTATAAATTATTTTTATTTAAATATTAATTATACTAAAATGTATTTATATGTATAATACACAAAAATAATTTAATATTTATAGCCCTAAGTTTATTGGTTTTTAAAAATAATAATATATCCAATATATATTAAAAAATGTAGTGATAATCTGACTTTTTCATATAATACAAAAATGTATGTTATACATAATAAAAATACTTATTTTTTGTTGTATTTTTGATCATCTGATTCTTAGCCTTTTATGGTTAAAAATCAACGGCGAAAAAACGTTTAAAAAGTAATAGTTAAGTAGTGGGACACCACAGTCATCAAAGACTCTAAATTTTTATTTTTTTTAATAAAATATATTTTTTTCAATATGCATTTTATGATAGATGAGGCTAGTTATTAAATAAAAATATCTAGGATCATTTATATTAAATATAAATATCAATTAAAGATTGATGTATCTTTTATTGTATGTTTAAACCCTATATGATTTTTTGTTAAAACTACAGCTAGTTTTAATGAAAAATAGTATAATTTAATAAAACTCTAAAACTTCAGAAAAAGCTTTTCTCACACGCTTATTTTTTATTTTATTTATATATTATATATAAATGACAATATTTTTTTCGATGCATTTTATGTTAGATTAGGTTAGTTATTTAAAAGGATAGGCTCTGGAATAATTTATATTAAATATAAATAAATCTTTTAATATTTTTTAAGTAAGTTCATATCCCATCTTTGTTAAAATTAAAATAGTAATTTATAGTTTATCTCAAAATTTATCTTTTTTGTATTTATTATATAATATATATTACATATAAATGATAACTACTGTTCTCTGACAATATTTTTTTTAATGAATGCGGCTTATTTTACCAAAGAAAATTGTACTATAATTTATAATAAATATAAATATACCTGTAATAGATATCAATTCAATTTTTTTGTATAAGTAAAATCTTATATGATTTTTATTTTAGTGTCTATTAGTTTTTAATAAAATAAAATTTCATTTCTTGAGATATATTTTTTTGTAGATCTTAAACCTTAAAATGTTAGAATAAAATCACATATGAGGCATCCAGAATAATAATGGCAACTCTATGAATATTTAATAAATTGTATAATAATATTTAAGAGTAACATAATATGACTTTAAAATAACACAGTAACATAAAACTAATTTATAATAAAATGAACAAAAATGAGCAATTAAACACATGTTCTTTATGAGCTATGTTTATTTCTTATTAAATAATATATTCACGGATAATTGTGAGAATAGAAAAAATAGAAGAACCTATTCTGTGGTGATCGATCGAAATTATTATTATTTTAATCGGTAATTCCAATCTTCGAAAGTATGTCTTTCATGTGTTATTTGTTGTCTTACACTACTGATCTATCGTCATGATCTGATTATTTACTTAGTGGTTACTGTTCTGAAACAAATATAAATTTGTTTTTAAAATTCCTATTCTTAACTCCTCATATCATAAGTTACTTTACAAGTTTCATGCTACAGGTGTTTATTATTATTTTTCAAAATTGCTTCATTTCTATGCACATAAGTCTTGAACTTTTTGGGACTTTGTGTTCAATTTAGATTCTACGTATGTATATATATAAAACATCAATACATTTTCTTTTAACTTTGTTCATATTTTTTTTTATATATATATAAAATGTTTTAATTTTAAATATATTTTAGAATTTGTAGTAATCTTTTTAAGTAATATTATAAATCATAACAGATATAATATTATATCTTATTTGGCAATCATCCACGATTGTATTAATATATTGCACACCTAAATTCTTATACATTCAATACTTGTATGCATACACCTACGCAAGAGTAACTTTTTTCGGTATAATATGAGTTTGCGAAAATTTGTTCCGGCTATCAGCCGAAAGGAATTTCGTCGGCTACATGCGAAAGTATAAACTCTCAATAGCGCACGTAATAAGTATTGATCTTCGGGCCATTAAGACGCCTTTTGGCTCACGGGCGAGTTTCCCTTTTTAAAGAAGAAGAAGAAGAAGAAAAAAATAAAAAAATGTTGATCCATATTTCCCCCTGCTCGCACACATGCACACACACGGCCAAGTGTGGAGAATTTTTTTGGTTTGCCTGCTATCTTACTCGCATGACGGATTTTAATAGCTATCCCGCGGTGGGTATGCGATGGACTAAGGTTTGGGGTGGTTCTCGGCGGTCGGGTGGTTCTTGGGGGTGTCGGCGGTTAAGGGGGTTTCGAGTCGAGATTGCCGCGGGCTGCAAAAATGAGGGATGAAAGAAATATAACTTAAGACGTGGATGTTTTACACACAGATAGGTATAATGATGGAGGCATACGTACATACGTACGATATAAAAAGGGGTCTTTGTGCTGTGTATGTGTGTGCTTAAAAAATGAATTTTAATAATAATTTATTGCACACATACGCGGGCGAAAGGATTTAAGGGTTTTCATAATATATTCTAGAATATTTTTGGGGATGTGTGATGTTGTGTTTTTTGGGTTATTCTTTTATCTGGGGGTGGGTTTGTGTGCTCGTTAATTTTGACGTTTATACATCACGTGTCTTGCGAGATGGTAATATGAAGTAATGCGATGCTGAAGAATTGCCACCCGCGGGGGGTGAATTTTTATATTTTTGCTTTTTGTGTTATTATATACAGGCGCGAATTGAAAATATTTCTGATTTTTTACAAAATGAAGACGACACCTGTTGCTGTGCGTTATTTTCGCACGGAATTCTCTCGAGTAATAATACGCATGTAACCGGTTCACATTTTATAACGCGATTAAGGTTTAACAAGCAAGTCTAAGCTGTCAAAGTAGCACATTTGTACATATGTTATGAATAGTTAGTTATCGACAGCTTACATTGGATTACATAATAAAATATATTTTATATAAATATGTAGTTATTGCATCATAAAAATATAGAGTGAATAAAAGCATTTTTCTTACACATTAAAAATAGTGTTTTTTATACTTTAAACAAAGTTATTTAATAGTATTAAATTGTAAGGATAATATAATGTATGAGACGGTTAATTAAATTAAGCTGTTCATTCTGTAGATATTTTAGAAAATATACTTTATGTTGATATTATAATAAAATATTTAATACATTATTATATTCATTTATAATGCTAATTGCATATTCGGTCCTTTTTTTCTATTAATATTTATTAGCTATTTAATCACTGTTCATGCTTTGGCGAAATTCAATGTAAATAATACTATGATGTATGTAGTTTTAAGGCTTCTTTGTCGATCTTATGACACATGGATTAGACAGTATGTGTTAAAATAAAACAGATCAATACTTTATAATCATGTCGCATAAATAGATGTTGTAAAAGATAACGAGCTTAATCCAAAGTTGCGATCATTAAGCTCAACTTTAATAATAAAGTGCACAATCATCGTTATATCAACTTTCTCATTTTTTTCCCTTATTACGTCCATAATTGGATATTCCAATCTGGCTCCGTTTCGCTGCAGTCGACCGGGCTGGGGGTGGTTTCTTAAGACGGGGGTGGTTATTCGGGAGAATAAATCGACTTTGAAATTAAAAAAATCTTCTTTTATACTATTTGCCCGGCGATTTCCACAACAAAAGCCGCCCACGGGCCGAAGGAAGAGCGTCGGAGCGGGCGAAAAGCGTCTGATTACTTTTTCCTACCCCTCTTTGGTACGTTTAATTTTTTTTGGCGCAAATTTTTAACCGAAAAAAATCACGACTTTCCAACTCCCCTCGAGCGGATTTTCTACTTTAATTAAGGCAAACAATTAAATCGGTCGAGCGTGGGAGAGCAAAGATTAACAGTCGATTGCTGGGGACGGTGTCGGTTTAATTACGTGGCCGTAATCGGAGAATTTGAGTGTTTTCAGACAATACAAAAAGGAATCTGCTTTTCAATTTTATTTTTTATTATTTTCTTAAAAGCCTCTTAAAAGATAAATTAAACGGGGGTTGGATTTTTTGCTTTTATTGCGTCCGTTTTGATTGTATTTGATATTATACCTATCATGTGTCTTATATTGCTTAATGGGGACATAGCAAATTATGTACGTGTGTGCGTGTAATTATTAAATTGTCAGTGGCATTATCAGCAGCCGGAAGGTGTTGTCATTCCCACGTGGGCGGAGGATGTGACGTCACAGCGATTTAGGCGAGAATTAAAACGATCGCTGCTAGTTAGCGGGATGTGTTATAATTGGAATAATCGTACGAATTGCGATGGGGGATCGTCAACATTTTTATTATATAAATATTTAACATGATATGAAATACGCGAAAACGAATAAATTTTACTGGAACTAATTAGGGTTAAAATATATTATTTTTCTGCATTTTTAAAATCAACCTAGCAATAATAAAATGTTATTTAAATGACCTTTTTCAGATCAAGTAACTGATTAGTTATGATTTACATAAATACTTGAAATCGATTCTAAAAGAAAAACATTGTATAGTTTTTATAAATCATTAATCAAATTCTATTTTACACACACAGATAAGATAATATTGCTTTATCTGACGTTTCTTGTTAATATATTGTGTTAAAGCTAATAAAAATAAATGTATCCAAGTATTACATATTTATTAAAATATGGAATTTTTTTTTTACCGTAAGCATAATTAAAAACATAGTTATAATTAATTTAACATTTATATAATTAGGAAAATGTTTTTGACTAAATTTGAAGTTCAAAGCACTTGTTAATACTAATACTTTGAATACAAAAATGTTATATTTTAGATTTGAAAGTTCACGATGTTGTGTAATATATAGGGTATAAGTTTAATATAATATAAAGATAATCTAAAGTTCAACCCAAGCCAATCAGTTATTTAGTAGTTGAAGTATAAGACATCACATATGTATTTTTGGAGTTTAAAATTAATTTGGCTTTTTAATTATAATAAATTTACCATAATCACCTGAAGGATTTTAACTTTGAAAAACCTGTGTTATTGGTCTACTATATCTGTAAATAATTAGAGCAAACCACTTATCATGTGTCGAAGGAACGGCGTTAATAATAATATATTATAATTGCCAGTTCTAAGCTTCCAGACAATATTAATTAAAAATAATGGGTTTGATATATATAATTCGAATCCAGGTCATTCAGGTATTAGTCACAGACCTGTACCACTATTGTGTGAAATTAAAAATTACTGGTTGGGTTCATCATAACTTTTGACATTTGATATTTTTACAAGATTGAGTGTATACCACAAAATAATATTATGTATGATTATTAAGTTAGTTATAAAACATATATGATTTGACCTTACTTTAACTATGCATTTATAAAATTATGCAAATTTCGTGTAGTAGTCCTTTATCGGATTAATTTGATTATTATTAGAAGATCTAGTTTTTAAATTATCATTTAAAAAGGTATGACATATATATTAAAAATTTTATATTGGTGTCAAATTTACTGAATTAATATTAAAACATAATATTTATTTAAGGCAACGGTAAAATTATAAAAAATCTAGATGTACATTAAATATAAAATTTAAGTAAATTAATTAAAAATTTTGTATGAAGTTTTAGTTTTGAAATATGTAAGGCAATGGTTAAATTATTTACTGTAGTCCTTAGTACAATTACTACTAACTAGTATTGATATCATTTGTAAACAGTTTAATTGCAATAATGGGCGTAACTTGAATGATATTTACGCCCATATATGTTATTATTAATTATAATTAGCTTAAATAGATGAGAGCTCTTAATATAAATTGAGTAGTAAATTAATATGCGGGTAACCATTGAGGCATTAAAGTGATGCCTTAATATTTTCTGATAAATATAATAAATTTATGACTCCAATGTTTAGAAACATGGGCGTTCTTAAAATTTAATTAAATCTAGTGGTTTTCTATGGCATTTATACATCACAAAATTGTTGTATAAAATCGTATTTTATTATTAATTTAATTTCAAGCATAATATATTAAAAATATATATGAAAATAACGATTATATGTCGAATATGCTTTATGAGCCTATAAATTTACATTTGCCGTCATAAAATCACTACCGAACGACGCGGTCCATTGACTTTACGAGCGCCTTTACAAAAGTGTCAAAAATATTTTTAACCACGAGTCGCACTTTACTACACAAAATACTAATCACGGTCTTTCAGATTACTCTTAAACATTTAAATCATGCGGGCTTAACATTTGAGACAAAACTTATAGATAGTGTTATGAGGGCATGCATGCCAGAAGTACTAGACTTAAATGCAATCTTGGTCTCGAGTCGCGTGCCTGTATTATTAGTAGGTCGACTCATTAATTGTGTAGTACTCTCATTATGCTACCAACACTAAAAGGGATATACTTGTTTAAGGATAATTGTTGTTTTTGTGATATAGCCGGGGCACTGTAATTGCGACGTTCACGAATTAACCACGATTGAATCGAGCGACTGATTTAATAGATGACATATTTTTTTGTTGTTTACGTTTATTAGACAGGGAGGACAAATATATGTTTAATTAATTACTTTATTATATTCATTTCACATATGAAGATATAATAAATCATTTACAACTGATCGTATCATATTCAAATAAATATCAATTTGTTGCAAGATTCTAAATCGTTGCCCACATAAAAAATACATATATATCGACCTTTAAACAACAAATCATTCTCGGCGCTTTTAATTTTTTTTTAATAACGCCCACTTAAAATAGCCCTTCGTACACATTTATACAAACGAAGATATACTGCCAGAACAGCCCACCTCATCAAATTAGGAGCTAACATTGAAACAAATTAATATATCTCTCTTCATAAACGTCTTTCATCTCTCAAATGTATTCACGCCCCTTCTTAATAAAAAAATATTAACAGTTGCTCAGTTTGTTTCTATATATATATATATAAACGTTTTAAAAGATTAGGACACCTTGCGTTTATTAATCAGCGGCCCCTAAACGCCCCTTCTTGTGTTATAATTATCCCTTTACCACCCTAATATCTTAGATGAAAAGGGTTGAGAGATGAACCGCGAACAAGACACTGAGAATGACTGTTAAAAATATTATAAATGTATAGATATTTTTAGATGTGATTTAATTATGTCCGCCCACCGAAAAAGGGTTATTTAACGCGCCCTTGTTTGGGGTGCGGTTACGTTAAACGGCATGCAAATATTCCTAAGGGCTGGCAGGTCTCTAATAAAGACGGAGCGGAAGGGTTGAGAAGCCAAATCTGGCGAGTAATGAAAGGGTTATTATTAACCGAGCCAAGTAGTCCTCGGGGCATACGGTCCCTAACAATTAATTAGCCCCTTGTAATTATCACTACATCAAATTGAAATTTATGAGGTAATTTATATAATCATTTTATATTTACATTCCTAAATTATTGTTTTAAGTAATTAGTTAATCTGTGGATTTTTAAGGCGAATTTACGAAAACGAGAGACGTAAATAAAAAAGTCCCCTTCATTTTTATTAAAATAAATGAAGGTCCATCCATCCCTTTTAGCGAAAATCTCGATGTTACAAAACACTTTTATTTTTTCACGTTTCGGAACTCATTTACTGGGTGAGGGAAAGGCGTGACTCAATTTACACCCTCATTACATGAATTAGAGAGGCACCTTTAAAGAGAAAGAAAAAAGTTTCCCCCTTTAAGGGTTGGAAAATTGCAGAGAGGAAGAAAAAATGATCGACAAACACGATAGTCTAAATTGAAACGCCGAAGAATCGCCATAACCGGGATTAGAGGATAATGGAGGCCCTAAATAAAGCTGTCATCCCCGAACCTCCCTCAATGATTAAAAATTACATCACGTTACGGCGCTAAAAATACGTCCCGTCCGGTTACAAGCGGCCATTTCCACTTTACAACGTAACCGATTTACTTTCTTCACACGTACTATGCTCGCCCTACTCTGCCCTTACAGCGGCAAAGTTTCGATACACGTATGAGGGTGTGGGGTAAAAATAATGCAAAATTTGTTAAATACTAGTATCTATAAATTTATTTCATTTTTATGTTTATTAAGTAGAATGATATTTTACATCAATTTACTAGGATCTAATTTATAGATTATTTTATATTAAATATACATACATACCAATGTAATAAATTAAAATCGTAAAATTTAAAGCAAATTTAAAAGCAAGTGTTTTTTCTTGAAAATTTTCATATTTTGAGAAACTTATTATTTCTCAAAAAATATTTTTATTTAAAAATTAAATTAAAGTTTTGTACCCATTCTATTTTTTGTAACGCTGCATAAAAAAGTATGAGTCCATGCCAGATGTTTGAACATATGCATGATTTTTTGGAAGCTAAAATTGTTTACGATTTTTCCACTCCTCTATTTGGTATAAACTGTACATTATTGATCTATAATAATAGCTTAATTAATAATAAAAAAGGAAATAATCACTCCGCGGCAGATTTCAAAAATGTATGGGGGCCTTCCACAGAGTTATGCTATAAAATTCCTTGTAGGCGAAGTTAAATCTCGTTTTTTCACGCCACTCAACGCTCTGTAATCAATGTTTGATTATTCGCATCCATTATAAAAAATCATCATCATTTTGAAGTTTGTTCTCTTCAACGATCATCCAGTTCTCTGTTCATCAATATTATAAAAATACCTACAACGTATACTGTATTATTATAATCACATACTTTATAAAACATATATTGTTATATTTATCAAAAATTTTCTCGTAAATTCTCGAGAAAATCGAGATGTGAAAATGAGGATTCTCATCTCTCGAGAAAAAAATCGAGAAACCAGAATGTCTAACCAGGAATAATACAGTGTAAAAGACGTTTTCTGTCTTAATATAAACATTTATGACTCATTGTTAATATATGTGTAATAATTAAAAGTATGAGACATACTGTAAATCGTATTTTTATACTTTAAAATATGTCAGTGTTTTTAAATATATTTTTTTATCGGCAAATTTCTAAAAAGAATATTAGTATATTTTCTGAAAAAAAAAAAATTTTTATATCCATATTTTCTTAAGATTCCAAGAGTATAAATAACTATTCTTAGAAATATGTTATTAAAAATATATTATTAGTCTTATATTGCTTCAGAAATTCAACCTTCAGCGTATAGTTTTGTACGTAAATTTTTACAATACTAATATTTATTGATTACCAAAAAAATTAGGTATATAAAAAAGTTTTAATTAACGGAAAGATTTTATATTTACAATCTCTAAAAAATATGCATAATTAAATTTAAGTAATATTTTAATCCTTAATATTTATAAACTGCTAAAAACTAGTATATAATAAACAGACATTAACATCCGTCAAAAATTTTAAGGTGTAAAAAAAGCACTATAATATTATGTACATAATATTGACAAAATAATATTACAATATCCAGAATATATTATTATCGATCATATTTTTATTGATTTATAATTTTATGTTATGTATATGATCATTTATGTACATTTTTTTATTAAATCGTAATGATTTTAAAGTGTTTTTAACAATAAAATGGCAACAATTGATATTTTTAAGAATAAAATAAATTGCGTTACACTTTGTTTAAAATTTAAACTTTCACCCTTGAACATAATTTCTACCCTCAGATTTTTATTTCACATCGCGCCAGATTCGTTCCATTGTGCAACCGTCGTGACAAAATTGTGAAATGGAGAAAAAAAATCGATACCCCATTGTTCAGTGATCAATTATTCACGTGCGTTTGTGTTTGCAGTAAGGACTCGGGTAAATTTAATTGTGTCACATTTGTATGTCGGTCCTGGAACCCCAAGTTTTCTAAACTTGTGTGTGTGTGTATAATGTATCCACCGATAATGCAATATTATCAATCAATACGGGGTAGAGACATCGAACGTGTGTGTGGCTTTGATAGTTAACGAAAACCATAGGCGTAGATTATATTTAATAAATATTATATATATTACAATATACTATTTTGCGTTTATTTTATTCGGTGTTTGTTTAGCTACTTTATTAAAAATCACGTACCGTTGAAAAAGAGTAGTGGATTGATTTTTTAATCTATATCCCGAAATTTTATCAAACACAAACATTCGTAAAAATCAGCCGTGCACACCACTGGCCCTTTGATTGGTATTTTTCCCTCCGCACGGGGTTAAGGGATGTTTTTTCGGCTTGAAGGGGTTGCGTCCTCGGGGAGTTATATAAATTCCGCTCCGGCGATACTTGTGTGTTCTTTTACATAGGAAACCAACTTAGCAAAACTGATTAATGCAAACAACGCACACGAAAGCGCTCGGAAATATTTCTAAATAAAAATACATTGATTGTATCGATTGATGACTCACCACCACCCTACCCTATTCTGTATGAAAGTCCTTTTTTAAATGTCTCCTAGACTTGTAATAAAAACGCGACCCTTTAATAAGCGTCGTATCTATAATGTATGGACAGTCCATACATAGCGACATGGTTGGTGTACATGTTTTTCTATAATTATAGAAAGTGCTAGTTCGCCCCTCGTTTTCGTTAAGAATGAAGTGAAAAATAAGCATGTATGGTAAACACGCGTTAATATATGTACAAATTTGATTTTTATTACAATTCATGGACGATAATTCGATATAGTGACAAGCTCGAGTTGACACACGAGGCTTACAAAAATCGCGGCTTGTGAATAATTTATTAATTTAATTTAATCCAATTTTCAGCTTTTTTTTGGATAATAAGCACATTCAGTTACCTGTAGTATCAAAAAAGTAATTTTTAATATATTTTTATTGACTCTGGTTCAAAATTTTGCCGTTAATTGTAGTTTTTTAAAGTTACTATTAAACATTTCTTGGTCTATATTTAGATCTAAATTAGAAAAGTTTAAATGTTGATAAAATGATCAGTAAGTTTTAGATGTTAGTAAAAAAAATATTTCTATCTTCAAAATTATTTTGTATATAAGTTTCCCTTTCCTTTAAACTGATTGCGTTTTATCGGAAAAATGCTGTAGGTATTTTTGCGCTTTTTAAAAACCTGCTGTTTTATTAAAAATTTAATTTTTAATATTTTGGATTAAAGATATATTAAAATTTAGCAATGTGCATAGATTTTTTATTATGGCATTTAAAAACATTTTTTTATTTAACGAATACATCAAAATATTTTTAATTACAATTGGGATAATAAATAATAGCAATTAAGTCTCATTGTAACTATGGGTAGAGATTTATTACTGTTGAATATTACAATGACTATTTATTATATTATATTATTTTTATGTATTTTAGCTGTTGCTCCCTAAATATATTTACTATAATTTATATAGTAAATTAAGTTATGGAGCTATTTTTATAAGCTTTACCTCCTGTCTGTAAATTTAAAATTGCATTTTTCAGAATTTATTAATGCTTCAATATTAAAATTAAATGTAATAATTGAAAATAAATAATATACAGTTTTAGAAGATTTTTATAATAAATTATGTCTCAGTGCTTTTTTAAATGAGCCACATTTTTGTATAAAAATGCATTTAACTTAATTACAAGATTATGGAAATTTTTCCAGAACTGAGTTATGTTACTATATATTATGATGATTAATTGTAATTATATATTATTTTCTCTATTCTACTTAATTTTTTATTCTCAAGATCTATTTGCATTTGAGCATTTTTCTCGAGCTTATTTTTATATGTCTTATTTTTTTATAGTTTGAAGTCATGACATTTAATGAATTTTACTTAGTATTAAATAACGTTTTAATTTATTAAATATTTTATAATACATTTTCTCTTGAGTTAATTGATTTTATTTTTATAGTAAATATTATCTCTCTTTTTAGATGCGTCACAATGTAAAAAATGCATTTAACTTAATATCTCATTTATATTTATATTATTTATAAATATAAAAATGATTTGTTATAAAAACATAATATTTAAATCTTATTTCTTATAATCTTATAATAAATTAGGTTTTATTGTTATTTTTTTAATTTTTTATCTTTTTGTATTAAATTTAACTTTTTTAAAAATTCAGGGAAATTGTTTTATTATTTAATGATTAGTTATTAAAACACATTATTTTCATTAATTTTTCTTTCTAGATCTAATTTATTAATAAAAATTAATAAATTGTAACTTATTACTACATTTAAAAGCCGGAAATAATATTTTTTAATTTAGTATTCGATTAAAAGGTGATTAGATGAAAATGTATTATATTAAATATTTATTAAAGAAGCGTATACAATTTTTTTTTCATACTAAATTATATTATTGAAAGTGCTTACTTAATCGTATACATATACAGTGAATAAAAATTAATGTGGTTATTAGCGATATTAATTCGCCCATATAATGATCGGTAATGGGTATAGCGGTGGGTAATAATCTCCTGGAAAATTGCGCATAAGCAAGTATCTCATGCCAAAGGCGCATTTAAATTAGCCTAATAACGACCGAAAAGAAAAAGAAAAAAAAGCGGAAAATCTGAAAAGCGTTTCTATTGTTTCTTCAAACGCACAGATTAT
The DNA here is from genome assembly GCF_051122295.1 of Plectrocnemia conspersa. NCBI lineage: Eukaryota > Metazoa > Arthropoda > Insecta > Trichoptera > Polycentropodidae > Plectrocnemia > Plectrocnemia conspersa. The sequence continues at coordinate 6,895,420 of NW_028277174.1, read as the reverse complement.
GGATTTTCCCCCATAACATTATATTATAATGAAACGGAATCATCCATCTTCTCCCAACACCACCAGGGGCAATTTGGACTCCTTTTGTTATTTGCCTTTCGTTGTGTGTATATTTTTTTCCTTTCGTTATTTTATCTAATCAAAAAGTTTTTTAAAAAGGAAAAATTATACCCTTCCAATTTATTATTAGAGCGAAACACGTACCCGGTGGGGTGGTGGAGCTTGACACGAGCAGATTCTTACTTTTCACCCCATTCAATATACCGTATATAATATAAAATAGTATTTATTTTGGGATACAATTCTAACAAAAATGTGTATTTAAAGCTATAGAAAAATGACCAAAATGCTGATTTAAAACATATATAAGTTATACATTATATTTTGTATACACATTCATGTAAATTACAGAAAGCACGAGGGGATGAAAAAAAGATTAGGAAAAGAATGAAGGGCGCGATCTCATCTCGGAATATAAGCCCCCCGAAGTTCTTAGCATTTTTTTTTCTGGCTCTGCTAAATTATTGTACACCTTTGTGTGCACGTAAATCAATAGGGGGTGTTTGTCGGGGGTTGCTGGCTCCTTTTGCATATAATTGCGTTTTCTCCTCGCAAATGAGGAATCGCTAATACGCCCTGCCGCTTTGATGTACTTTAATCCATTAAATAGAGTGTCGCTAGAGTTTTATTTACTATAAATAACTATTCGAATAAAAAGTATCATTACAGATTTTTTCTATAATAAATAGAAAGGGACATTTTTTAGTGATAGACTTTAGTCAGTATTGGAAATTTAATAAATTCCTTTAAAAAGTAAAGAAATCTATTTACTACATTTTTTTCACTAATTACAACATATTTAAATAGTCATTGCAATTTTCAATTTAAGACGTACATTTTATGTAGAAAAAAAGAGAGCTTTGATATTTATTGAATATAAATGGATTACTACAAAACAAACTAACTCTTATTATGTCTTTGAAAAATTTAGATCCACTAAAAATATGCAATGAAACGCAAAACATATGCGATTAAGGCAACGATCTTGATTAGTATAATTTATTTAAAGGCAAAAATTTGCTTATTCTCATAATACCATTGATTTTTAGCAATTTTGCTATTTTTTTCTTAATTAGTTGAATTTCGTCTTTATATCCCAATATCATGAGTAAGGATTTAAAACAAATATCTGGGGGATAAAAATATTTCAATTAAAATATCGTTTACGAGCAATTTTTAAAATTGGGATATTAATAAGAGCAAGACTTAGTTGATGCTAGGTACAAAATTTACTTATTAAATGCACATTTATAATGTTTTATTTTTATATACGTTGCAATTTATTATACAAAATAATAATATAGTTAATGAGATTTATTTGCAATAATAAATTTATATGAGTAATATTACTATTATTATTTTAAGACATTATTACTAGTGAGAGTCGAATAAAGCGCATCTAAACCGAATTTTGCCCAATAGGAGAGCACAAAAAACAATTATCCATTCTCAGAAGTCAAAAATCCACGTCAAAAGCAATAAAATCGTGCTGTTGCCGTCGCAGTGGGAACGCTCGTTACCGAGCGTTCCCACTGCGACGGCACCGACACGATTTTATTGCTTTTGACGTGAATTTTTGCCTTCTGAGAAGCGATAATTGTTTTTTGCGCTCTCCTATTGACCAAAATTCGGTTTGAATATACTTTGATAAGCCCTCTTATATTTAAAGTCCATAGTAATATCGGTAAGGATAGGATCATATTTTTAAAACATAGTGTAATATCGAAATGGAACAATATGTGAGATGCGTCTGTACTTATTCTTCCGCTTATTTTCCCCTGAGAGATGAGTTGGCTTAGTTTGTATTTTTGACTTGAAATAATAAAAGTTCAAAGACTACAATTAGTTTTAGAACTTTCATTAGCATAGGTTTGGGTTTGACAGCAAATGGACGTTTCGCAACTGTCAAATTGAGTTTCATAGACATTTTAACGCAGCACATTCGCTCCTATCAGCTAATTATATTTTCGTTAGTAAAAATATATATCTACTGGTGAAAATATATTTTAACTTTACTAGTGAAAATATAACTTTACCAAAAAAAATACATATTCACTGTAACATTTATACATCCGATGTAAATAAATAATAAGTTGGTAAATATATATATATATATATATATATATATATATATATATATATATATATATATATATATATATATATACATTAAAACATATAGAATAGTTGAAATTATATGATTTCACTAGCATCTGCCAGATAATTTATATTTTTACTGGTTATAAATCTACTGGTGAAAATGTATTTCGATATGATTTTACTAAAATTACATATTTAAAAAAATATTTTCGAGATAGATTCCATACTGTTTTTTCTAGATTTTCTTTTAGGAATACCCACATATAACTGAATCTATTATTTATTTATTTTGCTGCATTAAATCCAGCTGTCAAATTACCGATAATTCAGATGGTGCTGTTTTTGATTTTTCGTTATTTATTTGCTTCTTTTTTAAGGATTCCACCTGAATTTTCAGATCAAATACCTTAATTAATTGCTACTAATTTATATTCGTTGAATATTTCCTCTCATGTCTAATATTTTTTAAACGTTAAAAAAGCAATAAAGTCAACAATAATTTACACAAATGGAGGCGCGTCAAAAAAATAAAATCTGTCCCTTTAAATAATAATGCTTATCGTGAAAAGTGGGTGATTTTGAAGGCAATGTTCCGCTCTTTTTATTTATTGCATGTATAAAAAGAGCTAAATGAACTTATACCTGAAATATTAATTGCTATGATTTTTTCTAGAGCCGGGCCCCTCAAGAAATTTGTCCCCTTTCTCCCTCACCTCTCAGCAAGCCTGCTCATATTCTTAATTCCATAAACTCTAGAGTTATTGAAGTATATTCTAATATACTCATGTGTAACATTTTAATATAGTTTTTTGTATGATGTTATGTATGGAAGCTTTATATATGTTAACCAGGTTAACCACCATCTAATCAACATTGCCGCTTTTGGTCTGCATCAAATATTTATTTGTATCATAACACCGATTTTATTTATGGACGCGTCGCAACATGCACTCGAGGGATAATTAATTTAAGGACGATTCCCTCGCCGCACGATCCAGGGGGTTGAAACGCGCCGTATGAACTTTCATACGCTGCAATTATTTCTGCTTACCGTGGGGTGTACATTAAATATTATATAAGACGCATCTGATGCGGGGTGGGTGGGCAAAAATGAGAAAAACGGCGAGAAAGCGCGAGATGAAGGTTGGGGGTAGCCTCTGATATTATACGGCGGTTTAATATTTCGCCGACGGACACAATGGGAAGTGATTGCATAGTAGATTTTCATGAAAACGTAATGCGAATGATGCGGGAACGTAATGGAAAACTCAAACCGGCACACCCGGTTATTATTAAGTTTCGCCGAGACGGAGAATGGAGCCGTGCCGCGTTAACAAACACGTCGTGAATGCTAGGCGAATCGAATTTCGGAGTTGTTGCTATTGCTTATTTTTTGGGAGAGAATCAAGTAAACAAGGAAAACTAGAATGTGTAGCCATTACAAAGTAAAAGTTCAATTGTGAAGAGTCTTAGATTAACACTATAAATATGAATTGTACACGAATATTTTTTTTAGTCAGTGTTGCTTCGGTCATTTATAACCAAGTATTTTCATTTTGATGTATATCTGTATTAAAGCACATTTTGACCTCCTATTTTGATATTTAAAAATAAAATTAGGGCGCAAAATTGACGATGGCAGATTTTTTCACCAAGTAAACAATTTATTCGAAAATGTATGTTACATGTTTTTTTCTCATAAAATTCCGCAACTACAGTCACAAATAACATTTGTGAAGTGATAGGTAATTGATTAAATATCCATAAATGGCAAAAATGGTTCCAAAAAAATTCTAACAGGAAATTACTATAATAAAAATAGTCTTGGATGTGATAGACCAGCAAAGATAGATGATAATATCCTGGCTGCAGAAATGGAAATAAATCAAATCTACTCAAACTATCCATCAGCTGACCAAGAAACTAAACCACTCCGATTCGACAGTGCATAGACCCATAAAAAATATTGGGAAGGCTTGGAGACACCGTGTATGGGTATAAAACAAGTCGGTGCGTATCCGACTATCCCAAGAGCTTCTGGTTCTTTAAGCTAGTCGTTTTTTCTTAATTATTCGATAGATTAAAATAAGAAATATGTATTCTACGACAATAATCGTCGCAGAAGACAGTAGTTATCCGAAGTTCAAGTATTAAAACCTATATCTCGAAGCCCGGGCTTATACTTGTCAACAGAAAAGCCTAAAAAAGGCTTATACTTGTCAACAGAAGTCGAACAGTTCTGCAACATGACAATGCATGACCCGGTGTGGCGAAATTTACTTTGGAATCTAGGAATTTGTCTGGAAGGTTTTATTTCATTCACCTTATTCTGCAGACCTTGCTCGATTTTATTTTGATCAATGCAGCACTTCTTAAACGTAATTTATTTTTTAATTCAGACGATGTTAAGAGGAGGCTATTAGAATCATTTGCATTAAAGGCTAATGAAATTTAAAAAATGCCCGAAAAATAGAAAAAAAAATTACTTTGAATCATTAAAATAAAAAAAAACATTGAAGGGTAATTTTTTGTTCCAATTAAAACCCGAAATTTATTTTATGATTATCTTACATGAATACTTGAAACAGTAAACATAATTCAAGCTTAAGAGTTGTATCTCTTTTGTAATCTGAAATATTGTAAGCTCGAACAAGGATACGGTGTAAAGACATAGTTGATCGTGTTGTTTGATTTATATTTTGCTTTTAAATATAAAAAATAAGTTTGTATAAAGAGATTATTATATTCTAAAATAGTAAATATTTCATAAAAAATATTATTCACCGTCCATCTAATTTCCATTTTTTACCATCACATCAATTCAAGTCACATGAATAAATTCTCAAAAAATCCTCGTTAAAAATAGCAATATCAATCATTTATCACGGCCATACTTATTTATGGCCGCTTTCCCTTTCTTAATACCCTCTCACCCTCGGGCGCATATACATGCTTAAAAAACATTAAACGCCATCCCCCAACTTTTTTTTATTACTACGAAAAACTCCACTATTTATTCTTTTCCATATCTATACGTAATATATAGACACATCTTCTTTAAATTGCGTGACGCGATTAAAAAAAGAGATTATAGCATTTTTTTACGACCGAATATAAATTATGCTTAAATAGCAAACAGAACGGCGGAACGAACTTTCGGTTAGTTTTTATTATTGAATTATCTCCCGTTAAATATTCATCGTTAAATATGTCACGACGTCGGCGAAAGTAAATTTTGCATTAGCATATAAATTCATTATGGAATTTTATCTATTTTTTAATGAAAGAATATTTTCGTGGGTTTATATTAAACACAGACAGTCACATAAGTGTGGGGTGATTTTTTTTACATATAGAGATTCAACCACCCCCTGAAGTAACCCCTTCGAATAAAAAAACACCATTAAAAAAACGAGTTACAGAAAACCCACGAAAAAGCGCATTACAGTCCCCCCTGTATATATACAAGACAAATGTGCCGAAACACATTGTTTCATAAATAATAAAAAAAGCTTTGTTTGATATATAAAAATATTATATTTATTTTTAAAATATTACATATCAAACGACGGTTAAATTTAACTACGATTGAAACATCGTCTCAATCGTTATAATATATATTGTGCCATTCAAAAAGTGTAACAAATACTATATTTACATAGGGTTTTGTTCTTTGAATGGCAGTTTCGCAGCGGAACCGGCATTAATTATAATATCCGATTAAAAAACGCTATTTAGACTGCGCTCATATCCATTATTGTTTTTTTTTGGCTAGGGGTAGGATCAGCCCCGTGGGGTGAGAGATCAAACAATGCCTCGTATAATGAATCGGGGTGTACAGGCGTAGATAACGCATGAAAAAGTGCACTGTTGCAATGTGCGAGTATAAAAAAACCTATTCATACTAAATCATAATATGAACAAAAAAATATATTATAATGTGAGCGTCAACCGGAAAATATTGCAACGTATTTTTTCATAGTTAATTGTTATTTTTATATATGTTTTAATTTAAAAAGATCGATATAAAACCTGAATCTGATTTTAAAAAATACATTTTAAAAATCTGGCTTAAACAAATTTAAAGATATATAGTACTTTTATAACATTAATATAGACATTAAAACGATATTTTAAAATCAGTATAGAAATATCCCGAATGTATGAATAAAAAATAAGTTTACTGGCAGTTTACATCCACTCGACTGATATTTGCGTAAACTTTCAATAAATGCTCTCATATTTCAACAACTTGTAAGATCAGAAAGTGAAAAACTAATTATCACAAAGTAAATATATATTAATAAAAATATAGTAGATTAAATTCATATTGGATAATTCCGAATTCAGTCGTGCTTTGGCTTTTGATACCAGAGTGCGTCATATGTTATATTTGTGTCAAAATAAACTGGGCCTCAAAATTAACGATGACAGACTTTTTAGCAAGTGCATTTCTTAGCATTTTATATAAATTTATTATGGACAAAAAAAGTCAACAACTACAGCCACTATAAATATTTGTGGTTAGATTTTCATTAGATTTATTCGGGAATGTTAAAGCTACTATTTTTAATAAATTAAAAAAAAAAATTTAATATGATTATTTCCAATTATTTATTTTAAGAAATACCCAAATTTAGAAAAATCATATGTTATCTAATATCTATATAATAATATACCTATTTATTTATTGTCTTCATATTTTTTTAAAGTTAAAAAAACATAAGGTAATTTTTTAATTCAGCAATATATTGAAATTCGGTTTATGTTAGTTATTTTGTTAATGTTATGAGTATTTACACAGGACAATAATAATTTATAATATATAAAAGTTGGCAAAAATATTCTTAATATAAAAAGGTTTATTTAATTTTTTTCGTCATAGCGTTTATTCATTAAATTAAAAAAAAATATTTAAAATAAACTAATAATTGCTTATATTTTATTATATATATAAAATACATACGTATAATAAAATAATTGCAATTTAAAATAATAAATAAATATTTTTATCAAAAATAAATATAAATAATCAATCTAGCATCTTGATCCTTAATATAATATATTATATTAAAAAATAGGTGCTGATTTAAATTATCTTGATTTTTTTATAAAAATCTTATATATAAACGTATTTTTTAATGACGTTTTTCAATGTATTTTAAAACAAGAAATTTCTATAAAATTCTATATTAATAAAATAGATATGTTTTTAAATTAGTTAACTATAAAAATACAATATAGTTTTCAAGTAAAGATTTATTTTAAAACAGTGTTAATATCAATTAATATAGTAAAGCCTTAAGCTCTTTAAATTACACAGAACATTTTTAATTTATATATTTTTAATATAAAAATATTTATTTAAGATTTTATATAATATGTTATATTCATTAAATCAGAGCAAACGTTAATTAAAATTTATATATAATATACGAATATATAAGAATAATTTATTTAAATAAGATCATTGTATTTATATTATGTTATTATTACTATTATTATTATTTTTATAATAATTGAACTCTTAATGCTGATTTTCATTATTATATTTAAATTTATTTTAAAAATAAAGTCATATACATTACCGTATTTTAAATGTATTTTATTAAAAGTAATTTCTATAAAATTCGTATAAAAAAAAATATTAAAATAGATGAGTTTTCAAATTAGCCAACTTTTCCTTCTGCTCTTAAAATTCAAGAGGCGCGCCTCAAGAAAAACTACGTAATTAGGGTTTAGTTATGGAAGGAGTCGAAAAAAATTAAAGGACTTACCCCCAAGGAGCGTGACGCTTTTGTAGTAAAAAATATGAGTGGCGGATTTAATTGTGATGCAAAATTAATGGTATGGGTCGCCCCGCGGGGTGACGTCGACAAGGATGTTTTGATTGCTTTTTTTTAATAAGATTTTTTTGCCTTCTAGGGTTGTTTTTTTCTGCAAAGTCTAATGAGTTGTTTTGCGGTGTGAAATAATTGTCCTTGTTTTGACTGGGGTGTGCCGGCGTAGGGTGCTTTGCCACCAAGTGTGTAATTAAACATAAGCCTAAATTTGCATATCCATTTTTTTCATACACCCTAAACCATAAAAAATGAATTTATGCCAACTTGAAAATATATACAATGACACCTAAAACTATTTCTATTAACTCGAAATTCAACCATAGCAAAAATACATAAAAAAGCATACTTATTCAATCGCAATAGTTTCATATCAAAATATTTATCTTTATGTTTATTTAATATAAATATTTTTATACGATTCAAATCACTAACCTTTCGCGAATAATCTACGAAGACTTCGAACGGGTATTGGGTAGTTGGCGAATCGTACACTGAAATTAAGTGAAAAATATCCATCAAAAAAACTATTATACAAATCGCGATTTTAAAAATTTACTCATACAATAACTACCCAATGTTGAATTAATCAAAAGCATACAATCAAATACCCGTATTGCGATCAAAAATTATAATTTATGAATATTCATAAATCTATTGCGATTCGATATATTCTCACAAAACACAATGGTCTTTCAATAAAATATAAGTATAATAAATACACATATATTTATAAAAAGGGGTTACGCTTGTGTATGAATATTCATTCTCTACATATCTCCTAGGAATATTAGGTAACTGGAGCAGTTTGACTGGGGTAAAAATTAATGGCACATGTACAAATAACGGCTGTCGATTCTATTGGCTTTTTTTAGAAATACATATTTTAATTTAGGATATTCGACACGCTCGCGAAATTAATGGCGTGTCAATAAAAATCATAAAAATACTTTTCAATGATTATATATAAAACATTTTGAGAATCAGTAGTGATGGCGATCGGCATGGGGGATGAAAGAGTTGTCGCGCGATTATTGTTATATATTTTTTTTATAAATTTAATTTATGGCATTCCAAAATCGAAACCGCGTGCGCTCTCAATAATTGAAAATGTCATTTGAAAAACTAATGGCTTCGATATGCCATAAAATCTATGGCTTCGGCTATAAAACCCATAAATTAATATCATTTATTTAATCCGGATTGGGGGACCCAATTTGTAATGGCTCCAAAGTCGAATTTACAATGCGGACATGTTCGATCGATTAATTTGTTCTATATATTCGGACGCATATGGCACGATTATATATTTTATTAAAATAAATCTGATCTAAATATGTAAATGGTTTAATATTTAAAGAACATTTATAAATAAATATTAATATATTTAAATAATCACATATACATTAAGATGATATATTACATCCATAAAATTGATAAATTTTCTATTTTAATAATATTTAATATATTATGAGCAAATTAAAAGATTAAATAAATTTCACTATTTTAAATTAAGCTGTCATATTTATTTTAAAGTCTGTAAGTACTTATAAATACAACAAAATAATTTGTATCTAATAAATACTAATCATCATAATCTTATAAGATACTGCTCAATTATTTTTTGATATATATTATTATATAATATAGAGTTTTTCTATATATATATTTATATTTTTTAAAGCAACTATTCCATAAATCGTAATAATTTATTTGCCTAATAAGTATTGTTAAATAAGTTTTTAGTGGGTATATACTAAAATAGTTATAAGCTTCATTTTTTGTAAAATAATCTTATAAGAATAGTGGTCGATTTTATGTGTAAAATCAATGCCTAACAATAGACGAGTTTTATTACCTGTTTCGAACACGTAGAGCTTCGCGTCAGTTTTTTCTTTAAATATACAAAGTTTCTCTTCCAAATTCGGTAACGTTTCTTGTACAATAATGAATGACCGTATCCAAGAAGGACAAAGGGCGACCGGTGAAAAGCTTCCCAGTCATAAGCCGAATAATATCCATTCATATGGGCAGGAGTCTTTCTTTTAATTCTGCTCCTCCCCGATCCGTTTCAAGGACAAAGGGTCGGTGTAAAAATATACATTTTTCTACCTCAAAAATTTTCAACGTACAAAAACGTCTCATCACAATGATTAAGGTGAAATTTGGAACCCGGCCTATTGTTTACACAAAACCGAAAGAATGCTGCTCACGGTACCGGTGCAGGACAAAGGACATAGGCCCCTAGGGCGGATCGCATTTGTCATTTTTCACGGTTCAGACGAGAATATGCACAGAAAAAATGTGTCATCTATCATTTACAATTTATAGATTATTTCAAAAATATCAATGGAAGTGTAAGAAAAAATGAATGCGACCCATAAACGTTTCCGTTTTGTAGAATATTTATATATAAAATAGTACATCTATAAAAAATCATACTAAAATATTCGTACAACTGTGGAATTGCTATTCAATACGTGCATAATAAATATGTTTTCGCCAACAACTGTTATTTTTGTCAAAAACGCGGCATTCTTTAAACCAGGAGCGAGTCTAATTCAATAATGACCATGCAAAGGGTCCTTTTTGAATTCGCATGACATGCATTTACGAGGGTGTAATTTCAGGGCTGTGTGCTACATTTTTCTAAAATATTCTAATCAATATATAATATGATAATCCTTTCTCCTTATTATTACAATATCTTAATTTATTATAATGTTTTTTTTTAATTTTCATGCACATTCGAAGGTCTGACTCAGATAAAATCTTAAAATCACAAATGCATCGACAAATATTTATCTAGTATTTTATAAGCTCAGTGTGTGTTCGCTATCGAATGGTCGATAATAGGACACCCTTCGCCACGTTAATTGATACCGCTTTGGGGTTTCTTGCAGAGAGACAAAAAAATAGCCGTTGGCAAATATTTAAGAAATATTAAAAGTAAACACGGATTTTTCACAAGTCGCATTTCGGCGAGTTGGTTATAGTATAGTAAAAACCACCCTTGAAAATAAAATAAATACCGAGATCGAGGGTGGCCGAGCAGCCCTAAACAAATAAAGCTCAGAGCAAATATTCGCGCGGCGCACCGGTCCTAAATATTTTCGTCCCTTTACCTTTTCCTTATTTATGCTTAGGTGAGGTCAAATATCTCCTGTCTAACGATACGGCGTTGCAGGAGTTAATTCTTCTGGTTTGGCTACTTTTAACCCTTTTAACTTGCTACCCATATATCTATTCATTAATTTAATATTTTATATTGTAAATAAAAGGAGCAAATACGTTATATAAAATAACTATACACTATATTACAAATGTTATAATTAAAAAGTGATTTTATTTTAACTTAATTTCATTAAAAGTAATATGTATTCAAATTCTTTTTAATTTTTCTTCTATACAAGAAAGTACTCTAATTAAAATTTGTTTGTAGAGTACGCTCGAGATAAGGATGCCGGTTTGTTATTGTGTGCGTGAACTGTGTGGCTCAAAACAATTTCGCTCAGAATATTTAATTTTTTTATTTTAAAAGAAAATATATGTTTATTTAACATACATGCATCTGAGCTAAGTTGAAAATTTCAACGGACAATTAAAAATATATTATATAATCGACGAAACCAGACATTGATGTCATTAATGAAATATTTGCAAAATTCAAAATCTTTCACTAGTCAAAAAAATAATGAAGTCTTTAGCTATTCTTCAAAAGCAAAAAGATAAATAAAAAATGGGGAAAGAAATTATTCGCAGATTGTTTAATGGCTCGACGACTCTATTAAATCATTAGAGTCCATTGAATAAATTAAAAAAATATCATTGGCGCAACGATAAGAATTATATTTTTTGTGTGAAAAGTGTGAAAAAACCAACAACGTACGGATTAATGGAAAAATAATTAAAATATTTTAATCCACGGGTAAGAGAACGAATAACTTACAGTGTATATTTTAAGCCTTAATATCAATTAACCCAGATATACCCAAGAAATTTTGTTCTCTTAAAATTGCATTTATAAATAAAAAACAGTGGCACGAGTTTAGTGACCTGCCCATGGGACAGTGGGCATATCTGGGTTATACTAATATCAACACAAAATTATTAAAAATAAATCACTAGAGAAGACCGAACTTCTGTGCCACACTGCACTTTAATGACGAATACCAGCGTTGACGAATCAGCGACTGTCCTTAAAAGAGAAAGCGAGACAACGAAGTACACGCTACATCGCTTCTCCTTCTCATATACATGTACACGCACACAATAACAAACCGGCATCCTTATCCCGAGCGTACTCTAACACAATCGTAAAAGAATACATAAATTAAAGTATTATATACTTTTTATTTATTTTATTAATGATATATTTTATATGTATGATCTGTGTGGTAAATTATATACTTAGCTAATAGATAAATAAATTAATAATAATATGGTAATTTTATTTTCGTGTAAAAAGTTGAGTGGTACTAAAATGAAGAATGTTAATAAAGTGGATCAGCAAAGACAGTAATGGGGTATTCAAGAGTAACCTAATTTTGATATGTAATTAGGAAAGGTAATAATTTATTAACCTTACCTTTCCACATATTAAATCAGTTTTTTTGCGTATGTTTTTTTCCATGTTGTAGTGTTGCTTTTAGTGACAATGGAACTTCTTATGTGAGAAAGTAAAACTTAAACACGTAGTATCACATATTTTGTAGTTAGGTTTAAAATTGTTTTGTCTTATAAATTATGGTCAATTGTCCATAATCGTCTGGCATAGTGTTACTTTGGTGGAAGATTTTTCTTTTCTTATGAGTCTTTAGAATTTTTTACTGTTATATTCTTTATGGTTTGAGAAATAGTAATATTTATTTATTGTAAATATTTTTTTGCAGAACAGCAGGCGTTAACCCAATGCGTTACATCGGGGTAAACACAATCAAAAACTACTAATGAAAGTTTATAAATCATTTACATTTATTTTATTAATACTAAATTTTTTACCGCCACTTTGCACGACTTGTTTCATAATAATTAAATGAAATACTCACTATTGAGATTAAAAAAATCTAGGAAAACCTAATCTGTGATGATCGATCGAAATTGCAATCATCTAATAATTAATTTATTCTTGTTTTTTTTTAACATGATAGAAATTTAATAAGACAGTTCCATATAGTACTCAAGCCAAGGTCTTTCTGATACTAATCACTGTTTTTTACCAAAAGTAAAATGGATTTATTGAAGTATTTGAAGTCTAATAGCATATCTAATTAATATAAAAAATATGTAAATACGCAATCAATATATTTTTAAGAAAATAATTTTTTTTCTATGTACCATAATTTTTTATATTTTTTTTATTATATAAAAAAATATAAAAGTACCATTATAAAGTAATAAAATTAAATCAAAATAAAGCTATATTAATTATAGAAAGTGTTAGAATTGATAGATATTATGATTCGAGCATTTAATTCAACCATTAAATTATTGTACTAAACCAATACATTAGAGAGTCATAAATATTTTCGCAAATATATAAGATTTATTTACAGCAAAATATTTTAAGAAAATTCAAGTTACTTCTTGTTAGCATATTAGCATTCGATTTGTCCATTTAGTACAGTATTTCATTGTACAGATTAAAGTCATTTTCAGTCTATTTTTAAATGCGCCACCCGTATTTTCTTATACAAATCAACTTCAAGTCTTACATTTTAACCTGAGAATAGTTTATGAAAACTTTAAAATTATGGCACTCACGATAATTTCGCAATAGCGGCCGTTGGTCGTTATGCGTCGATCGTTATTTTTCGCGTGAAACGAACGGTAATGATCGCGGGGCCGAGAGCTAAACAAAAGCTCTGCGCCGAGGATAAAAGCGCATTATTTCTGCAATAAATTGTGGTACGAATGCAATTATTCATGACAACTGCGTCATTACAATTTGTAGTACGAGCTGCCATCGCCCCAGGTGAATATTATAACAATAACCGAAGAGACGACGATAATAACGACCGTGGCGCGAATCCACCGATCGTGATTGATAGCCGCGACACAAAGATGCCTAATCGACGCCAAAGATACAGGGTAGTATCCATTGTGGAAGGTTTATTCATATATTGGGGTGCGGCTCTCTTCCTGTATTCGTGAGACATATTTGATGTGCGCAGGTAAGCCTGGGACGAAGACAACCACAGGTAAACGACGCAAAATTTAGGGGATGATTGTAACAAATTTTTGATTGACAAAATCAAAGTGCGCGATATGGATGTGGCATTGTCAAAGATTGATCTTTTCCTAGCAATTCGATTTAAAGATAAGAATTTTTAAATTATGTCATAAAATGATAATGATAGATTCGATTAGAAAATAGTTAAAATTCAGATTTTATGTCTATGTTAAAAAGCTGCTTGTGATACGTTTTATATGATAATACGTCATAAAATATGGAATAAATAAATTATATTATATTTATTTCTAAAAAAATGAATAAAATTCTTTTCATATAAGATTTCTCTGTAATAGCATTAACCATAAGTTGTAGTTTTATTAGCAAACATTAAAAAAATATGATAGCTCTAGAAATATCATACATATGAACATATATACATATGTTTTCGTAACTGTAATTTTAATCATCATTCTCATCATAAAATTGTGTGATTTTCAAATAAAGTATAGTATTTTATACTAGTTAGTACGTTCATGTCTAAGATTATTTATGTATGAATATATTTCTTCAAAAAGTGTATTTTAAATCACTGACATTTCATAAACCGTTATTCACAAAAAAAAAAAAAAAAAACAGAAAAATGAAGTGCGGCATATTTTCTAGGTTTACCTCATTGATTCAATATGAAAGTTGTCTTAACTGAATCTTTTTTGCAATTTAATCAGATCAAGTCAAGTATTTTAAAGTTGATTCAAGATTCTTACATTATTTAATTCAAGTCGATTGAATATATAATACAATATCATTGCTGCTAAAATACCTCACCTTTAACGATTTCTACTTTAAGAAATCAATTCTAAGAAGACATTAAAATGCACGCACAGGTAATTGTGCAAAATACGAGTCGAAGTAAATCAATCACACAACTCTTGCTCGGACCTCACAGGTAAATCTTTGCGTTTGTCCTCGCCAAACAGCAGGACTCCTTCTTGTTCCCTTTGTTAATATAACACAAAAGCAAGCATAGCATGCGCATTATCCTTAAACAATGTTTCCTCACCGGTGAATAGTGAATAATCTAATGTTTTTGTTCTATTGAAGCGTAATCCCACAGAGAGACACCGACATTGTATCTCACCGCTTCTTCCCTTATTTCACCTTTTCTTCCCCCGAAACGGACACAATGGCATTTTTTTTTGTTGCAATGCCTTGTTATTGCGGACGGTAATTATTTTCAGTTATTGTGTTTAATTTTTCTTGCCATTACTTGGCATTGTTACCTTTTGTGCGTCCGGTGTATGGTCATGTCGAATTGCGCGGCCAAAAGGTAGTTACCACTTCTTGGAGAAGGGTGGAGTACCTACCCCAAAAATAATGTAATTTATGTCTTATACATAGAAACAGGATATGTTTTAAAACTAGTGAATTTGAACAATTAAACATATAGTCATCGTTAGAATTATTATAAAATAAATATAATATATAATAAAATGATTTTATTAAAATACATATTGTATTGAATTAATAATGTTTTATAAATTAAATACATAATATTTGCTTTAAAAGTTCATGATTATTCATTCGATCGGTATTGTAAAAATCAAAGGATTTGGTAAGATTAAAATCTTTCTCGTTGTGGATTGTTTAAGAGCTTTAACTTAATAAATTTTAACCACACGTATATTTTTTAATTTTAATCAAATTTTTTTATGTACTAGCTTTTTAGTGAACATGAGGATGTAAAAATGGAATATATTTATGAAAAAAAATTGCATCTCAATTTATAATTAAATATTGTTTTATAGTGTTTTATTTATAAGATTATCACTTATAAAATTAATGCTTGTGCAAAATTTTGTGTGTGAGAGAATCGTAAAATATATTTACAGATAAAGTACTGAAAAGCAATATAAGTGTGTTAGAAAATTATTTTATTGATGTACAAATGAACATACATATGTATGTATTTTATTTAAAAGTGAATAATAGCTTCAGGTACTTCAAACCAATAAAAGTTATTATATTGAATCGAACGAAGGTTCAGTAAATATATTTATTCTTTATTGGTTTTCAAAATTTTAGTTTCATTTTATGATGTGTAAATAAATAAACATTTGTAAAATATAAAGTTTATCATTTTAACTGTATTATTTATATTGCTAATTCAATAAAATTATTTTTTATTTATTTACAAACATACTAAAAGCATGATTTCACGCCACGTGTAAAAAATACAGAATATAATTATGAAGCATTTCATTTATAAAAATTATTAGTTAAAAATGTCATATATGAGAGGAATTTGTAAAAACAATTTTTTGTTCTAAAGAAATTGATAAAAATATTTATTTATATGGCAAACATTTTTTTAGTTAAATTTATTATACTAAAAAATATCTTACATAATAATTTTTTCAAAAACAAATATGTAAAAATGTAAGTTAAATCATTAATATGACAAAAAAATTTTTTTTTTTTTTATATTGTAACATAGATTTTTATTATTAAAAATTACATTTAATTTTTAATACATTTTAATTTATGTTATTTATAATGACTGCAGAAATATTAAAAAAAGTTGAGCTGCAACTCAAATCTGTCATATTTATTATCTATAACTTAATTTAAATTTAATTAAGATTGTTACGACCCAAAAATAATATATGATATATAAGAAAAATAAAATATTAAATTCAGTGCATTAAGGATTTCATGCAAGAGGATGCGATCGTGACTCTCGAAGACATTTTGGAACCCAAAACTGAAATTCCTCGAGAATAGTTGGATCTTTAACAGCAATGGTTAGCGATAAACAACTTTCTGCGAATTGGATCTCAACGTTCCTTAAAGAAAGGTGCTGACATATAAGAACGGGTAATAACCAAATATCCTCATATAAAGGTATCTCAAGAAGCTTTTCTGAAATTTTTTGAATAAGATTATGTATTTACTTGGGGATTTTAAATTATAGATCCCGGTTGATTAATATTGTGTCATAGAGGACATAAATATCTATTGAATTGGCAAAGTGAAACATGTTCATTTTAACAGAGCTGAGCTTCTTGGAAGATTTTTGGCAGACGTCGTTTACGTGTAGAGAGAATCGCCTCTTGCTCTTAAAAAATATTCTGTGGCTTTTAATGGAAGTTTCTCTAGACAAAATGTTCCTACGAAGATCGTTAGAATATTCTAATGATAAATGAGATCGGTAAAATGGCACACTATAGCACTTTCTTTTTTCATAGAAGCTTATCTGCACCTAAACAAATTTAATGCATCGGCATATAAAAGAAAACTGGAATTTGTAACTGCCGAATGGAACCTTAAAAAACCCATGAAGAGGTGAAATATTTTTTCGACAATCGGTTGCCATTGGTTATGAACACTCTACATGGAATAATTGAGATGATTCATATGATAAAATGAGGTCCGAAAATTTGTTTATTTGTAACTTTATTTATATCTGGAATCAAATTACGAGTGTGTTGATAGATTAATTATGTATTGATTATTTGATCTTTTTCTGTCACTAGTTTTGTTCCATGCATCAGTTGTAGAGAACTGATACGGAAAGATACTAAGAACTAAAACGAATATATTGTACCAGGTGTGTCGCGGGGTAAAATGTTTAAGAACCATCGATCTATCACATCCATTTTATTATATATATATATATATATATATATATATATATATATATATATATATATATATATATATATATATATATATATATATATATATATATATATATATATATATATATATATATATATATAAATATTCTATCTTGTATTTATGTTCTATCCTGACGCAGATTACGGCTACGGAGCATCGCATCGATAATGGACATTGCCCGACACCGGTATGCGCCTCGGTCCACAAGTCCTCATTGTCCGGTATTGAACTTCAATCGTCAGTCATTATTGACGGACACTGTCAGATCGCTATCGGACTTGGTAAGCCGAAATCGTGCCGTGACCGGAGCACAATTAGAAGACAATAAACCAGAACTGGTCCGGTCATCCTCAGACGTCAGATTATCTCTTACCATCGCTTGTTTGGATTGTTTAATTAATAGGCAATTATGTGTCTTCGCGTCACACCAATTGAGCGGCTTAGATCAACTGGATTTTTTCTTCCGACCGACTCTTATCCGATACTGAAATTCTTTTTAATAGATCGAAGATAATCTGTCACTTTGTACATATATATAAACGTCCATTAATTTAGATTAATACATAGCGTAGATATGCAGTGCCTTACGGGAGAACGTCTGCATGATTGATCGATCGCGTTCCTTTTAATTGAAAAAAAAACATAATTTCATAGCACAAACATTAATAGAAAAATAAATCATGAAATCAGATTAAGGCATGATAATAATGAATCTATAAAAAATAATAAACAGATTTTGTGTCGCAACCTCGAGCGATATTAGTAACGGATTGGTCACGATTTCTAATCTATACGTGCTAAGTGACCACAAGGTGTTTGAGAAACGCTAAATAATATAAAAAATACAACCATATTGTCCATGCGTATTATAATGCGATGGTGTTTTGGCTTCGGTGATTATATATAAAAAAAGTATAGTATACGCAAGATATCTGAGCTCGAAATCGGACATCTGTGTCCGTCGCTGATAAAAATTCGAGATAATGATAAAAAGTTAGCCGGTTAATCTGATGCGATCATCGTGTGTTCAGAAACGTTCTTAATATGCGAATTTTTAATATGGTTAATTTAATGCGTCGATTGATATGATTTGATAATTAGCAAATCAATATAAAATAGAAACATAAGCTTTTAAAATAAAGTTGATATTTTAATGTGAATTCCTTGATTCGTAGAAAGCTTAAGAATGTTTTCAATAGAAATATAATTATAGTTTGTTATTTAATGCAATCTGTAATAATTATTTGTATTAAATAAAATGTATGAGTATATAGTGCATTTAATTTATGTATTGATTTTAAATTCTGTACATAATATTAAAGCTTATTTTATTTTATTACAATATGTTAATAACATTAAGAAAATTTAAATCAAATACTGTGTATATTAAATTTACATCGTGTGATTAGTGATTATTGTAAGATATTGATCGATCCCCACAGATTATGTTTTCCTAAATTTTCCAAATCTCACGGATGAATAATTAAAATAAAATTGAGCAGTGATTAAAAACTGTAATATTATTATTAAAATAGGTAACTGAACTACATACTTTGATATTAGTCTGCTGTTGTAACGCAGGGCTAACGCTTTTCATGATGCAAAGAAAGATTACTGATGAATAAAAAAGGTATAACAGCTAAATTGATTTTATGAAATGCTGAAAAAAATTTTCAATTGTTAAATGATAAACTCTAAAAAAAATTTCGCTGCGCAGCCACTATATTTTATTTTAATTAAATTAATTTAAAATATGATAATTAAATGATTTTTACTGCCATATTTAATACGTAACAATTGACTTCTAAATAAGCAAGGAATATTATGAAAGAGCTTGAAAGCTTTTAGGTCAAGTTATATTGATATATACTTTTTTACATGATTTTTAATCTGAGCTAAAACAAGAAATCGATCTTTAAATGTCTTGTTTAATTTGCAAATGAGGGTTTTAGCGGTTTGATTGTTTTAATGGACAAGGGGTCGTGACTCGACAACGGTCGACCCAAGGGGATATGATGAAAGTACACCTTATTATCATGGAATTCGCTTAATTCGCCACTAATCCGACTGGCGGCGCGACCGTCGACCTTTGCGGTGCAACGACACCAGCGCCAAGGGCCGTCTGGCGGTCGATTTTGGAAACAAACTCAATTTAGTTAGAGCTTTGTGAACAGCAGAGAGCTTTAATGCTGTTTGTCTTGCGGTTAAATTAAATGTAATAATATTTTTTTAAGAACGCTGGTTCAATTCTCGATGCAAAAGTGAATATTTAAATTATGTTTTAATTATATTTACATTATAAAAACAAGCAATTTTAAGATGAAATATATTTTTAAAGTATTAGTGGTCACAACGACTACTTACACTTGGGTGTGATAAGGCCTCCAAGTTATGATTTTTAACTAGCGATTCGTGCTTTATGAAGTCACGAAGTATCATGGTGAATGATTAACCCCTTTTGATCAATAAATGTTGATCGTTTTTCATTCACTTTATACCAAACATTTAGCGGAAATAATATTTTTGTATTTGAAATAATTTTTGGAATTTAAAAAAATAAGCTTTTTTACTTCAATAATTCAAATTTTTAATATGAGAGATATTCAGAGAGTAGACATTAAATTTAAAAGCAAAAATTTTTGATTTTCCATAAAATTCTTCAATCTTTAAAAATCTATTAAAAAAGCCGTTTATTTTTTTTATATATTTTTATATGTTATTTTTTATTTGATTTCTGCTAGAAATTCGCGACAATAGATTATAGACACAGTAGTCTCTCTGAAGTATTAGAATACGCGGAAACGATTTATGTAATAAAATCAATTTTAATGAGGAAATGATGAATATATTCTGTAACCGCACCTGATATACTATGATTTTATTTAAGATGACCCAATACAACAAACGATACTATAAATATTAATATATTTCAAACCGTTTATACTAAGAAAAATATTTAATAGACGCTTATGCTGCTCTAAAATGTCTATGAAACTAAATTTGACAGTTGCGAAATGTTCATTTACTGTTCAAACCCAAACCTAACCTAATAAACTTTCTAAAACTAATAGTTATTAAGTCCAAAATATTTTTCTTGAGTGTTGCATTTCATATATTGCTCCATAGTTTATCTGCACTTTGATATAACACTATCTTTTAAAAATATGATAGCTATCCATACCGATATTACTACGACTTTTGATATAAGAGTATTGATTAAAGTGTATTTAAACCGAATTTTGGCTAATAGGAGGGCGCAAAAACAATTATCACTTCTTAGAAGTTCCCACTGCGACGGCAACGGCACGATTTTATTGCTTTTGACGTGGATTTTTGACTTCTGAGAAAGGATAATAAAAAATAATTATAATGTTAAGTACTTTAATAATTTTATATGAAATATAAAACTATTCAAACGTCTGATGCCCATTTAACATGCGTCTTCCACAGGTTACCAACACCTGATTTTTTTAATCAGATTCATAAGGATAAGCCGAGTCGCCGGGTGAATATGGAATGGCTAACACACACGGTATGCTGTACTGCAATATTATGCATCGATCGTTCGTCACTTTGTAGGTTTTAATCACGTCGCGAGCGACGGCGTAGTCACTCCATCTGTTGTGGCGTAGCTCACGACGTGCCACTTGGTAGCTCGCAGCCAGAGGAGATCGGATAGAGATGAACGAGCGGGAAGGAGGCGAGAAGAAGAAGTAAAGAAGACGAGGGTCACAGGCGTGATCTCGGGTCAACCGTTTTTGCACCTCTCGGCGATGGACCTAAAATTGTTATGGCGAAGAAAAGGAACGATCGGCCGAGGTGTTGGGTTGTTGGGCTGACCCTCAAGAAAGAACCGCTATTGAGAAAATACTTTAAATGGTGTGTGTTTATGACGCTGATTAGCAGCGAAATAATTTTGGTGAATTTGTATTTATATGTAAATTATTAATGGTTATTAGCACTCTAACTTCACGAAGAATAATGTTAGGGGTGAAAGTATTGCATTTTATAATTAAATTTCCAATATAAATATATATACATATGTATAATTTTTTTTTAAATATTTGAACGTATTTGTGAAATGCTGCGAACGTTGAGAATCAAACCAATCATTTCTAACAGATTTTTTTATAAATGCTTATCAACGCATATCTAAAAATATATGTGCATCATGTTTATTTTTTTATTATGTTTTGAAAGAATGGCGTAGTCATGAAAATGTTCGATTTGCTTATTCAATTATATCATCACTATTTAACAAAAAAAATGAGAAACTGGTTCAGTTAAAGAACAAAAAAAAGAAGAGTTTGTAAAAAAATATTACGATATAGCTAAGTATTTAAGAGTTCCTAAACTTAATAATTAGAAATAGATTCGGTCTATACGATCGACTGTAAATACGAAGACACCGAATTAAAATGAGGTTAAAAGGTTGTGTGTAAAAGGAACAGTTGAAAGCTTAAACGCGTTTTATATCGTTCTACTATTTGCAAGGAAGAATTATAAAAAGATTTAGCACTGATATTAAAACGCGATTTGGAAACACGCTGGAGCATAAGAATAGAAGCTGTCACAGTTTATTCATCGAGGACACGTTATTCGAACTTTTAGAAAATTTGTCAAAATATCCAGATAATACGTTTGAAACTAGAAGCGATGAAACACAATTGCTATTTAATATTTTGAACTATACTTTAATTTTTTACATTTTTAAAAATATTTTTGGGTATTTTGTCCCAGCGCCTTTTTTTAGGAGTGTTATGAGAGTTCTCACTTAAGTAATATGACGCTAAGTATTTGTTCAATCTGGTAAAGGGCGTTGTTAACAATCAAACTATTCTCAAGAAAGATCAGATTTGTGTATCGAAACGTTTAAGAGAATCTTTGATGCCCATTAGGACCTCACGGACCACTAAACTCAAAATGTTGAATCCCACGGACCGCAATAATGATTTTTTTATCATTTAAGTGATCATCTAAATTCATATTTAGAATGGTACTTGTTTTTTGTGAGGGAGACTTAGTGCTCGCCCACTTATTTATCACTTAGTTACGACGATGCACTAGATTTTTAGAACAAGTTGCAACCTGTCATCTGAACAGGTTTGAGATGGCCGTTAAAAATAATAAATAAACAAGATGTTGGTCTGAATCTTCAACCTTTTCACTGAAGCTAAATTTTTTTAATATGTGAGGAGGTACCTATTCATGCCATATTTAACAAAATATTATGGTGCAATAAATTTTAGTGATTTACAGCCTTAAATTATACTAAAAAAACATATTATTGCACCTTTAGGTCCCCAATGAGTACTGGCGATTTTATTGACGACTTCTATAGAAGTCATCAGTGATTAAAGGATTAATTGACGCGCAATCCAATGAAGCGAAAATTCAAAATTAAAAGAAGCAAATTTCAAGTATATTCAAATTACTCCGCGGATCACCACAATTTTTTCAAGGACCATCAGTAGTCCGCGGACAACTGGTTGGTGACCATTGTAGTAGAGCCATGACGTCCACACTACCCGACTAGCCTATGACTATTAGGAAAATCTGTTAATTTACGGTGCTTTTAATTTAATTTAGCTAAATAAATGTCTATATTTATATTGGTATTGTTTAAGAAACAATATTTATCATTCATGTTTGTTAAAAATAAAATATTAGTGACTTACTTTGTATACCATTGTTATAAATACCATATATAAAGCTTTGATATATTATATTTATATTTTTATATTATTATTATAAGTGATTAAGTACCATGGTAACTTTTTATTAACTTCTGTGTCTAATTTGGGTATTAGAATGAATATTTTCGTACAAATTCTCTTACATTTCTTTAGCAAACGCACAAAGCAACAATTGAAACATCGAAAATCGCGTAAAGACGGCATAAAAAAGGCAAGCTTCTACACACATACACCCACGTAAACCTCCCCTTTTAGCGTACAATAAAAAAATGCGAAAAACGTTTATAGGAAAGAAAGTGTTGTACAAAGAGAGAGAGATATGCGCCGTGATATAAAATATGAATTTGATTCAACTTTCTTATAATACGCGTTTACTATAACAGTATCATACGGTGGAGAAATCGTGCTAAACTCGCCTCTCCGTCTCTTTCTTTCTCTATATCCTTATTCAGTGCTTCTCTTAGTTTACCCCACCACCCGCCTCCCACGGACAGTGGGTGGTTATTATTTTTTTATGGCAACCCCCGGAGCTGCGGCACGACGCCGAATGAATCTGATGGTTTCACAAAATCCACGCTTCCATCTACGCCTTTGAACGTGCCGTTTGAACTACGGCTTTAATCTGTTTCTATTTATTGCTGACTTAACAATAAAAAAATGTATCAATTCAATTAAAATTCTGGTGCCAAATCCAATGCGGTTTAAAGGTGTCAAGATTATCTCATAATTTAAAAATGAATCGTTTGTAATCAAGATATATTCAGATTAGATGGATTAAACTTAACTTGTAGGATGAGAAGTGAATATGCGAGTTTTTTGGGTTTAAGAGTTTCGATTGATGATCGTATGTAACTCGATCGTTTTGCGAGGTATTAGTTAAGTCCTGATCAGGACTTAAAAACAAGACGACGACAAATACGAGACTTGTTAATGACACGCATTAGCACGCGAAAACGTGTCAAGGGTGGTTGCGGTGAGCTTTCTAATGTTTCAACGGCGATAATCTCTCGCTACCGGACAATAAATTGATATGGCTTCGCTAACATGTGCGTACTATATAATTGCGTTTTCGACACCTGAAATGGCAGTAGTTAAATTTTTGACGGTCACGCGATCTAGTAACTTTAGAATGACAGTTGTACGCGTTCGAACTTAGATATATCATTACCGGTAAAGGATTCTAGAAATTAAAGTGCTTTACAATGTAGCTTTATTCATAGATACTCTGCTTAATTTTTATAAAAATAAATATAAACCTTCTTAGATCATCCAAGTGTAGGTATGATTTATTATGTAATTGTAAATGTTTATATGATTGACTAGTACCTGTATATTTGAATTGCATAATGACAGCCATAACGCAGACTTCTAACAGGCGTCAAAAGACATTCTGGATCTCAAAACTTGAATTCCTCAAAAATATATTGTTGATTCAGTAATTTTAGTGTATTTTCTTTTTAATTTATTTGCCTATATTTATATTGTTATTTACAAACTATCTACAATTGCTAAAATTACCGAGTTAAATCATCTGAGCAACCGTTGTGTGATATTTTTTTAATAATAATCCATGACAAATGGAATTGAACAACGTTTGCAATTCAATTTAACTTCACTAGAATGGCAAATACCTTTTGAACTCTGAGTATATTACATTCCGGTGTGTATATGTGGAACTAAATCATTCTACGTTTTTCCCATTATATTTTCCATTGTCGTAAATAAAAAGACGGAAAAATTCTCCATTCGTTTTCCGTTGTGCATTGCATTCGGCTCTATTAAACCTTAACTTATTTAAAAATCTAGAACACGTACCATAATACTCATAGGTATTATTATTAAGCTTACATCATTAACCTTATATATTGTCATTTTGGTTGACCTTTGCGTCGATTCACTTCCCCGCTGTATATAATATAATGTAACCATTGACAAATATTATGTCTATATAGGAAGATAAATTAATTTAGCATGACTTTGGGCAAAATTGTCTGATATGCACCTCCTCATTATTGCTTAATATCGCACAATCACTTGCAATAATATTGAAAAATGCTATAAGGGGGACTAGAGAGCTTATAATGTGGCTTTCAAAATCACACACAAAGAGGGTAACGTTTAAAGATACATATATAAAAATACGCAGTGTCATCATATGATATGTGCTTACTTCAAATGTTAAGGGTTTGAATGCAGCTTTCTGCAAATTTATATAATGTATTATGCATCTCTTTAGATATATGTGGACAAGCATATTTGGCTTAAAAATATTAAGAAAAATTTATTGTATTAAAAAAATGCCTTAAAATATTTGAGGATATTTCAGACGAAGCCTCCATCGCTCAGCAGAACTTTAATGATATGGAATTAAATAGCTTAAGACCGCAATATTTTTAAGTGAATATAGTCACGAAAATATGTCGATAAAAAAGTCATAATATTTCGTTGAAGGCATCAATATAATACATCAAATGCATTTTTTGTATCAAAGAAATAGTAGAGTGGTTGTAGGGAGACATTAGAGTACTCGTACATTAAATAAAATCGTGGCACGTGTACATTTCTAAAGAGGAATAAAAAATGTAGATCAAAAAATGAAACTACGCTCAAGCGATCAAAGCGCTGGACTACCGACAGCTCCCCTTTCAGTACGCATAAGTACTCGAGTAAATTTCAATTTGTGTGATGCTACATAAACTTATTTATATTTTGTATATATATAATAGTATGTAGATATATATATTATATTAAAACATTCTTTCAATCACGAACTTATCTTTTAATTAAACATTAGCGCATCGCGGCGAACGAGAGCAAAAAAGCGGCTCTCTCAGGACTCCCAAAGCTAATGTAAAATATGTTAACGAGG
The DNA here is from genome assembly GCF_051122295.1 of Plectrocnemia conspersa. Lineage (NCBI taxonomy): Eukaryota > Metazoa > Arthropoda > Insecta > Trichoptera > Polycentropodidae > Plectrocnemia > Plectrocnemia conspersa. The sequence continues at coordinate 6,869,002 of NW_028277174.1, read as the reverse complement.
AGGTGAGAGATCGGCAGATAACCGAGACCGTTCTGTCGGCGAGGTCCAAGGTCCCGGTGAGGTCAAAAATGGACCAAAACGACTGTAATTAAAACTGTCACGGGACAAAGGCTCGGCTATGCGGGGCATTCAATTAATTCCGACAGGATTATATTCGGAGAACGGATTTCGTATGGGAAACGACACTGTTTCTACGAATTAAAAACTTGACACAGGACCGAGAAAATAAAAAAAGGCTTCCACGCCCGAGCCAGGTCGTAAATCATAAAGCTGTGTAAATGATTGTATCTGAATGGAAAAAATATTGAAATTATTATACTTGAACGTAAGCGTAACGCGCTGTAATGACACATGCCCTATGAGTATAACTACCAGTGATTTCCAAACGTATGATTTTAATCAATGTCAGCGGCTATAAAGCTGTCTCTATAAAATTTATTTATATAAAACTCGAGAGTCCTTCGAGAGGAGGACGTCGATAAACGCGTTTTATTCTTAAGCGATTGCAAATCTGTGGCATTTTTATTTCTATTATTTTTAGGGTCGTCAAACAGTAGTACGATCAGTACAAACTCTTAAATCTGAAATGTGTCTATGTATGCTAAAGTTCACAATTTACACAGTTAAGCAAAAAATATTAACGTTTTGTAGGAAAATATTTGCGAATTATGAACTGACTAAATTTTAGAGACTAAAATCTAAATGTTATGTATTTATTTAATATTGCTAAGATTTGTAGTATACTTTTTTCTTAGCAATATTCTAGTAAATATAATATTAACTAAAGATGTTTAAATTCTACAACAAGTAAAACATTACAGATTTTAACTGATTATGTAATATTCTGAGAAAATGAAAATAGTTATATTTATTCATATTTTAATGATTGTCTGATATTTTTAGTTTATTTCGATTATGATCTATCTTAAATAAGTCTGCATTTTTATTAGAATAATAATTAATAAATAATAAATTTTCTAATAATTAAGAATGTTAGTTTATGTTAGTTGTACGTATTATATATTTTCTAAATTAAAAGTGTTAAATAAAATTTTAAATCTAATAAAAATATAATTTATGTTGAAGAATTAAATTACTGCAGCAATCATTTTAACTCATTTTAAAAAACAATTTACAAAATGAGCCAAACAAATAAAATATTTTTTTAATAAATTGTGTATCTGGGCTACTTTAAAATGCTACTTTAAAATCATCGATTCCTAATTCAACATAAACAAAGTAAATAAAAAATGTGTCTTTACTCCAATTTTAAAACTGTGCTTTAAGAGTATTTTTTAAGATTTTCCACATGAAATTCATGGTTTAAATAGAATATTGAATATTTAATTAGAATATACCTCTTAAATACAATATTTGAACTTTTATTACTATTTTTTATAATATATATAATTTTATATAAATATTTTTTATTATATAAATACTAGGCTACGTCCAACAAATCTTTTCATTAAAATGAATTGTATTCATCCTGTTATTACAAATTTATTACAATACTTGTCTATGTACAATATTTTTTGTATATAGACAAGTATTGTAAATAATACTTTGCCATATAAAATTCATAAATAAAGCAAATAATAATTATGCACTAGTATTTTTATGTGCTTTTTAGCATAAAATTGAAATATTTCTCTAGAATTTGTGAATATAATTAAATCCCAATTTTTTGAATATTAAAACTATACCATACTTAAATATTTTAATACCATAACAATAAGGTTTGCATTTTTAGCCTAACTGTGAAAAATAAATATATAAAATAGCAACAAAGATATCTAAAACAGACTCTTTGGAAGTAGCCTGAATATTTCTCAAGAAAATAAAACATCTTGACTTGTATTTTAGTAGTACTATTTCTCAAGAACTTTAAAAATGTAATATACCTATTTTTTAAAATATTGAAATTATACTGTCTAAGTATTTTAATATTATCAATCAATTTTGATTGGAATTATTTAGTTAATTGCAGAAAATTTATATTTATAATACAAAAATGAATCTGAACGACTTTTTAGAATTAGCCAGAATAATTATCATTTCATGTAAGATAAATATTGTTTTGAACAAATTACATCTTGTGTAAAAAAACATTTCTTTTGCAGGTTTATTTATTCATCTATAACAGAAAGCTAAAAATATTGAAAATTCAGAGATGTACTAATAAATTACACGCTTTACTAAAAAATTTGATGTATTCTAACGAAAAAAAATAGGGATTCCTTATCTATAATTTAATACACATTTTTTTAAAAACTTGCAAAATTTATTATTTATGAAAAAAAATATAATTAAAAAAACGTATTTAAAACAGTAGTTTTTGTAGTATATTTTATTTTTAAAAACATTTTTTTATTGTTTTTAAAATATTTACGATAAATAAAATAGGCATTAAATTATAAAGAAATGATAAACACTAATCTGGACCATTTTTAAAAGCCCTTATCTTTATTTTCTAACACGATAGTGCAGTGGTGATCAACTAAAAAGCCTGGGTTCAAATCCCATATTAATCCGAGCGTTTCTTAATTTATATCGTATCTAGGAGATCGAAATTAGTGCTTATTATATATTTATTATTCAGGTTGGGTTTTCCTAGATTTACGTGATATCGTGGACGAATGCCGTAATAAATATTTATAATAAAATTATGCAAAATGATTGATTCTAATAAGAGTTGAAATTAAAAAATATATATGTCACTGATTAACAGACTGATTTCAATCTGATGTCACACTACTTAATTAATAATTGATTGTGTTTACACCATTGTAATACATTGGGCTAATGCCTGTCATGTTACAACCGTAGATTTTCAAAAAATAAATTTCATTTAATGGAAAATGTGAGCAAATTTTAATTTGTAGATAGTAGCTTTAAGTTTAAGTTATGTATTAAAAAAATATTTTAAGAATACTATAAAAATATACGAAAGAGCTGTAATAAAATATTACTATTTATGATTAAAAAGTTAGCAGCAATACGGCTTTTATAGCTTTCGCTGGTGCTTTGAGCTTGTCCTGTCGTCTATATACATACTTTGTTATAATGGTCGGAGGCATGACGAAAAAACGTGATTGAAAAACCTTCTCGGATGATTTACGGCGACAACAATGCATTTCCAGAGTCCCTTTTATTCCACCCTGCGGAGTCAAAGGGCTGACCAGCCAACTTCGAAGGGAACAAAGGCCAACCGAAGACGCGACACCATTAAATTATAAATGGAAAACGACAATAAAAAGAAATCTGCAAACACGCGAGTGTATGAGTAGATACCCATGACCGCCTGAGAGGAAATCGATCAAAAAATTACAGGATTATTCAATAAGCAAAAGCAATAATCTCAAAAAAATTATATATATTTTTTAGATTTTAATTTTATATGCATAGCTTCGATTCAGATTATAATCATACCATAGAAGCTTCCGATAGATGCTTATCTAAATTTAATAATTGTAAATCCAACAACTTTAAGATCATACATCGACGTTTATGAAAAGATACGCGAGTACGAAATAAAACAATGTCATCGTCGGTAAACACAACGACCGGCAAGGGCGGCACGTAATCTCCGCACAATAAAATAAAATATAAACGCAATAAAAGTGCAACGAATGATAATCATGTATATAAGATGTATAATAACTATGATAGTCACGGTCGTACGAGAGCGAGATGGATTTATTCCTGTTTGTGAATTGTGAGAGATGCACCAGTTGCATATGGATGGATAATGGTTATATATGCTTTTTTTAATTTCTTGTATTCGTTTTTCTCTTCAATCAAAGATTTCAGATTGCACGAAGTTGCCGATGTAACTATAATATCTGAGGTATTTAAAGTGAGGATCGAGGTCAGATAATTATTATTTTCATCGAAAGCTCTATTAAAAAACATATTAGATACTACCAAAAATTCTCGCCATTCTTGTATTGATTAAACCAATTAAGCTTTGGATTGATTTTTAACGCAAATCATTATTTTTCCAATTAAGTATTATTCAACTCAAGAGTTTTTGCTGTTAAATTTTATACTGATCATTGGTTTTAATTTATTGTAAAAACTGAATTTAAATATATATTTATATACATAATAAAACGAAGCAAAAAGACTAGCTTTCTTTCATAACCATATATTATAATTATAAAATAAATAAAACAAGTCAATAGGAAGCAATAAACTGTTTTGTATGAGTCTTGAATGACACATATTACAGTAGCATCGAGCATTCATAACTAACTACAGATAAAAGTATAGATCACTGAAGACTTTCAGTGTACTCAAAATGGCCAGATGCAAGAAAATTAATCATAATGTCTTTATTAAAGTTAATTTTCTTGAATATATTCACATCTAAAATAAAATCATAATCTATACCTTTTATAAATATTTATATTATAATACAAGCAGCATTATTTTCGATTCAATAACATTATCTACTCAGAATTCGTAATCGGACAATCTATTTTCGTCTTCTGGGCTAATGCTATGTTAACAAGATGCAGTCGCGTTTATACCAGAGCGACAGAATTTCGTCAAGACAATAGCCCGCGATGATATTTTTCACAGGTGACGGCGAATCAACACAAATCAACAGTTTTTTTTCGTCCAAGGTTCTGCAGTTGGAGGCCCCTGGTGGCGGTGGTGGTGGCGGCGTTTTTACGCGACTCTCGAGGACATTATGTAAAATATGAAGGCGACAGATGAGGCTGCTGCTCCTCTCTGTCCCTCTTCGTCGGCGAGAGGGACAGAGCAGGGCCAGTGATTAATGTGACATCTCGTCCGGCCGCCATTATTGCCGCGCTCAGACAATGCACACCGCTACCACCACAAAACGAAAATTGCATACGATCAAAAGGGACCCGCAAAATCTGCGAGCCCTGGACCAATGATGCCCCCCAACGGGACCAGACGATTATTAATTAAGTCCCGATGACGATTTCTAACTCAGCTTAAGGCTGAGACAAAAGCCTCTAGTGCAGATTGCAGGACCGAATTTTCCATTTAAGGACATCATTCAAGATTTTTTTAAAGTATAAAGACAGAATCAATTCGTTAAATATATAGTTGACAGCAGTATATCTAAGCTATCTGCAATTTTAAAGACGATCAGTATATATAGTAATAAAATGTAACCTTAACCCTACAAAATTTGCATCTTAACATTTAAATAGCAGCAAATAAAATATGAATTATTTTCGCGTGAAAGTTCTTATGATGTTTATAAAATAAATAATGTTAAATTAATCTATATTACATATTAATCAAAATAAATTAAAATTTTGCCACAAGAAGATAGTCACTCTGCGTTTCGGTGTTGTTTTAGAAAAATAATATTTTGCCAAAATATTAAGTAAATACTTAGAAAAAATAATATTTTAGAGTAATAATCGACTTTTGTATAAGCAGAAGGACACAATTTTTTTTACAAATACATATGCACCATAAAATTAAATATTACTGTTTTTAGATATAAATGAAAATAGTAATTTAAAAAATATACGTTAATGTTCTTAAAAATATTTATTTTTATTTTTTATGTAAATAATAATACATTGTATCGTAAAATCGTGATTTTTAATTATACAATTGATGGGAAATCAGAATATGTAATAGATGCTTACTAATTGCTTATCTAACATTTATTTTTATTTTTTATATACATATAAGATATAAATATAATATACTTTTATACCTAAGATGTACGACCTAGTTCGATTTTAATTAATAATCATATATATTTTTTTATACAAATAAGATATTCTCTACGAGCGCAAAAAGTTCATTAATCGGAGCCCAAAAAGTTCATTATATGTTTGACCTAGCTCGATTTTAAATATTCTTCAGCGAGATTAGAAAAATCTAAGTAAACCAAATATGTGATGATTGGTCAAAATCATAATTATATAATAATCATTAACTCAGATCTTCTAGACACGATAGAAAATGAAAAACATTAAGGTCCATATGGGACTCGAACTCGGGTCTTTCAGCGACTTATACCACTTTATCGTGCTGGTTATTGTAAGGTGGTATTTTTAATATGTAGTATAAAAAAAACAGTAAAAAGTATTATATCTAATTTATTTATCATACATAAATATATGTATTAATAAGAAAAAGCAAACAATGATTAAAATATTCTAGCACTATTTAAGGATATTTATAACACTATTGAACGAAAATATAAATTAATCATCTACACTTTGTCTTAAAATAATTTTATATTGTTAATTTGCTCTTATGATTGTGATACATACGCTATGAAAATTTTCCAATTAGAGCAACAATTTTGCTATTAAAAAATACACAGGATAAATTAATTTTATTGAACCACACAGTTTTTACTAGTATTTTTAACCTAATATTAAAAACATTATCTGGAAATGTCAATCAAACATCGTTTCTTTGTTACATCTACGGATTTATCAATTCGTTTACTATCTTTAAAATGTGATGGCTTATTAAAATAAACAATTTCATAGGATATTGATTTAACTATATTTTTTATAGTTAGGTTGAGAGTATACTATATACATATAATATATCGATATTTATGAGAGACGCATGTTTGCATTAGTTTCCACCTTTTAAACAAATGTTTATGTAAACAACGCCTGTAGAGCAAACAACGGCGATAAGATTTTTGGGTTAATACGAATTTTGCTTAAAAAAATATACCCATTCGTATCTATTATACCTATACGTGGCCGAGTTGATATTAGATACGGTCAGGTATAATTGTGACCGACCTATGTAAATAGCAACGGGAATTTCGAACCTTTTATGCAATATTTAGATGGATGTTAAATTATTTCGTGTTTGCTTGCGTAGGATGAAAATTTGCAACAAAAAATATATTATATTTACAAAACAAATTTATACCTTGAATATACATTTGTGTGAGTGTGAATTAATATAAAAATTGTTTTGTAATTAGAAAACTTTTGTCATATCATGTGTGGAGCGTATAATAGAGAAAATGGAGTTTCTCCGTCGCAATGAAAATTGTAAAAGTTTGATCGTTAGCGCAAATACTTTCTTGTGTGTTTCGTTCGCGTTTATTGCTGATCAAACTTAGGGATAGTTCTTCTTCGACGCCATATCGATGGAAGTAGTCCATTGATTGATAAAAAATTGATTCGAGCCGAGTCTAACGTTTCGGATGCAATAACAACGAGATACATGAAAAGTTAAACTCTCAAAGGCACACCCGAATTAGCCGCTCTAGTTGGCTCCCAAAGCGCAACACTTTCGTCAGGATTTTTTTCCGATCTTCGTGCAAAATACAAACAGTCGGTTAGTTAAACCCAATCATGGGAGTAGTAGAGCAAAAAGGGGATCCTGATTACTCGATCCACCTCTCTCACCTCTCTAACAAGTGTGCCTAGTCCAAGGGCAAGATAGCTAGCTGCCGAGATAGAGAGAAAGAGAGCGACTCTTTGATCAATAAATAGGCTGATGGCACAAAGAAACGGCTGTGCGCTAAATTTGAATTTCCTCGCAGAGAGAAAAGAGAGGGTCCCCAGCAATCGGTACAGAATTTGTTAGGCAAATATTTCTCAGATTGGTGCGCGATCGAGTGGGTGCCTCTTTCATCTCTCGCAAATTGGAAACCGAAATGTATTTTTTACTCTGTCGTCGCGAAATTATCCTTATTCGATGCGCGAGGTGCGCGAAATGATTGAAAGAAGAGATGGGGGGTGAAAAAAGAAGGAATTTTCGCCTTTGCTGCGAGGCGACAAATCGCCGACGATTTGCGCTACAAAAAGGAAATCTCGCACATAAATCCGAAACGGCGACGAAGACATAACACGACATATTGTGCGAAAATGTGAATATGAATTTTGACACATGAGCGAGAGCGGCTTGAGCATTTGTTATGCCACCTCAATATAAGACGACTGTAAGAATTTTTTTATTAATAATATGTTCCTACTCCTAGTTTTTACCTAAATATTAAAAACAAAATTACAGTTGGTACAGTATTAAATACTATATGAATATTGGAATTACAATAAATACTGAAAGCCACAAACCCATGTTATATTGTATATGCCATTAAATTTATCTATTTCATTTAATATTACTTATTTATTTGTAATATATAAAGATGAGATTGCCATTTTTGATTTATAAAATACAGTTACCAATAATCATAAAATTAATAATTTACTTTCAAATTATCGATATTTCTGCATTTACTTAGTGAATATAGATTTTTTATAACGTACTGTATTGATAATTTTTCATAATTTTAAAATATGTATTATACATGTATTGATATTATTAATTAACCATAGTTTTTCTAAAGTTTAATGAATAGATACCAATAGCTTATCTATGAACCTCTGTAATATTATTTTATTTTTAAACTAAACATCCATAGTTTTACTGAGCGATCAATTGAACTTCAAAATTTTATATATATATCAAATATAAATTTAAGAGTAATATTACTTTAAAAATGGCACCTCTTTGTTCATTTAAAAATATAAAAAATTCATGCTGTGTGACTAATATATTATATATCTAAGCATTTTCTCTGCTTTTCTGTGGAAAATGTTAGTTTAATTACAATTGCAGCTCTTTATGAAAAATAGTATGTGAGAATATATTCAAAATAATCACGTTTATTGTTCAAAATATGCAAAATAATTACGTCATTATTGTCGCAGTGCCACGTCCGCGTTAATGTAATATGGAGCAAATCTTCGCGAGATGAGTTCGAGAGATATTAGGATTCTGAGCGTCGCCTTAATGCCCCAATATAATTTGGATTCCTCGGGCAGTTACAAGCCGTAACCCGGGGCGTATGTGTTACTGAGTGGCTTATAACTCTCTCGCTGCAATGTTAACTGCCCAATAAAATCGTCGGTTATGAGTCGTTTAACCGCCGCCAAATGACATTCCTCGGAAGCCTCCGAGAGAGGAGATCTGCTCACGGCCGCGGAGTGATTCCGGCCATCACATCAACAATTGACACCAGATGCAGAAAAACTCGACGACGACAAGAACTTCATCTTGGGGGATATTATTGGCGGGCGAAAATATGCGATGCCCTGACGGATTCTTGATAAATTGCTTTTTGAAATCGTCAGAATTTTATTACCGGTTTTTACGCACTTGCGTGGTACGTATGACGCGTGCAAAAAATATTTAACAGGGAGTGTGTAATGGAAAAATACAATAAAACCCATAAACAGGTATTGAGGCAATTTTAAAGAATTTTGCAGTAAAGCAAAACATATACAATTCAGTATTTGAATCAATGATATCTCAGTTCATTTAAGTTCATATCGCGATTCGTTTCTTATTTTTCTGTATGATTATGATTCTTGAATCTACATTAAACAGCATAAAAAATAGTTACTAATAGCAAGAAAATGACTCTTCAAAATGTTTTTATAACGTTATTATCTCACGATAAAATAACTAACTGCAAAAAATTTTCGTGACCACATATAAAGTAGCAAAGAAAAATCAATTCGGAAAATATGTTAAAATGGGTCGTATTCTTCATTCTAAAAATGCTTCTATGTACATTGCTTTTCCTACAAGTAAAGAAATAGAGAAAACTGTGGTTAAAGCAATTGTTCAATTGATAATTGATGAATCAACCACAATAAGCAAAAAAACTGTTCTCGTGTTGGAATGAATTCACCTATAATTTTTTTCTTTGATTTAGTACAAGTAGCAGAAGAATGAGGATTACAGAAGATTATTTAAGAAAATATTTGGTTCCTCTGACGTGTAATGACGCTGCTGTGATGTTAGGTTGTAAAAGTGGAGTGAATAAATTGCTTTTAGAACGTTTTTTTTTATTATTAAAGTTTGGTATTGTGCTAATCACAGACTAGAATTATCAGTAGGTGATGCTGTCAAGATAATATAGACTTTGCATCATACATATATCATGCTTCAGCAAAAAATAGTAGAGATTTGAATTTATGTGCAGAATTACTTGGGGCTGAGTTACTGAAAATTGAAAGAATTTTAAGTACCCGATTGGTGTCATCTAATTTTCGTACAGTTTTGGATGTGTGATTTTAAAGAAGCAGAGATATTTATTGTATTTAAGATGGTTTAATAAGAAAAATCAAATTCACAGATTTTTTGCACCTAGGATTAATGTCTGACGCTTTCTAAGAATCAACTGAATTAATTTTGGACCTACAGGACCGCAAAATGGACATGTACAAAGAAAATAATAAAATATGAAGTCGGACGAGAATTTAATAAAATATATAGTATAACTATTCCAAATAGATGTGGTCAGTTTTCGCAGAAGAGACAGCATATGAAGAATACTAATACTGTTTCTGTACAAAAGGCATCTCAAAGAGCTTCAGATATATTTATTGAAATTGAAATCAACAAATTCGATTCTTTTAACAATTTTCAATTCCTGCACGCTTCAATCGTCCCCAAGGTAACACACGTCTGAAACTTTACTGCAGAAAATGCGACTTAAAAATACCTGCATACAGCCGATGTTTCGACGCCAAACGCGGGCGCCTTTTTCGCGTTTTGCATATACGGGTTTTCCATTTTGTGTACAAATCTCATTGCTGCCGTGAGATGGTCCGCCTTATCACTCCTCGTCCAAACGTTGTTATGTAACTATGCGCTTTCAAGAGCATCCCCGAGACGGGCTTTGAATTGAAATTGCACAGGCTTATGGAAAATTCTATCCCCACTGGCCGGAGACGAAGGTAGATGGGGATGCTGGAGGAGGGAATTACGTTAAGAAGTAAAAGATATTGTGCAGAATGCGCCCGGGGCTATGTGCAAACATGCCTTAATGTATATGCGCCTTTTTGGTAAATTTATACATTCTTTGTTCAGTCTGACGTGTATTCGCTCATACGTGATCTGTGTACAGATGGAAATGTATACTTCCATCCATATGAAATAATTAAATTAATAGCATTATAGTTACTTCCATAAAGTAAAATACTGTTATAACTTCAATTTTTATCGTGTTTTCTGAATTTTAATAATAGTTTATAATTAGATGCTAAAACTATTTGTAGAGCATGTATGTATATAAAAATTTTAGATCTGATACCTTTGAAGAAAACAAATTGAAAGATATGTATGCATATAATATATATATGAGTTAAAAATATATTTTAATTTCCTTAGATGGTTGAAGATGCTTTACTTGGACCGGTTGAATGCAAATAAGCTGCATGCAAAAATCTTGTTAGCATATGTATGAAATTTCGTTTGACTCTTCACGTGAAATTCATTTCAGAAATGCTAACAAGCACCAGAGACGTATTGTTGAATTTTCTTCGAACGCAGACTTAAGAGTGGAATTCGTTATTTTTATTTTATTGCAAATATAAATATTTATATGACGTGCTTGGATCGTCTCAAGGATTTCTGCGATCATTGCATTTTCTTTAAAAGTAAGATTTTCATAACATCTAGTTTCGTTATAATACATAAGCGCCATGTATAAAGGAATTTTCCGAGATTTTCCGAGAGGTGTTTAACTTGCTCCCCTCTCGCTTCGTGGGCGTTTCCCGGGCGTTAATGCTTTTAATTGGCGTATAATTTGCGTCAAGTGTTAATTGGCGCCTCACTCTGGCCAATCCAAACGGGAAATCTTTTATCCCTGGACGTGGGCGTGTCCGGAGGCTGTGGCGCATGCGCGCCACCGCGACGCTCTAATCACGCTAACGAGCCGACGCCTTTAAACGGACCTAATGCCGACACCCTCGCACGGGGGTGCTGCACAAATACATACACACATATACACAACTTATACGTAAACGTATACGTGAAAGAAATTTATACGTAATAAGGAAATCTTATAAGAAACCAGATCATATAAAATTATTTGTATGTTTTATATATATATTTTAAAATAAATATTTTAACTGCTAATGTTTTATTTATATTATTTTAACTGATAATTTAGAATATATGTATATATAAAACAATTTGATGTTGGACATTTTTGTCAAATTATTAATTATTGAATTTTATAGTTAGCAGTTAAACTAATAAATTGCTGCGTTGCAATATGATAGAAAAGTAGTATAAGTCACTGACTATTGACCTAAAAGACCTGGCTTCAAATTACTTATGTGTCTATTTATTGTGTCTGCAAGATCGGAATAGTAATTATTATATACATTAAATTATGTTTACCTAGATTTTCCTAATTTCATAAATGAATATCGAGAACATTAAATAAAATCAAGCTAAGATATACATGTTAGGTATTGAAAATTTTATAATAGTGAGCTACTTTAATTCATATAGTATCATATATATTATATGCAATAAAATACAATAATAACAAAAATTTTGTAGAGCAGTAGAGCTTTTATATATTCTAATATCAAACGTCTTTTTTCACTTTTCAACCGAAATTGCTAGTAAATTATATTGCTCAAAATAGTGATTTTGATTTGTATGACTATAGAGTAATCTAATCATAAACAAAAAGAGCTTTTGAAAATTTTTCCTATATAATGAAAACATTGCAGAGACAGAAAAAAAGTTTTCATCATTTTTAATAAAAATGATTTCTGCTAAAAAAATATTTATATAGTTTGAAAGATTGCATGATTTTTAATCAGTGACTTTTAGCGATTAATCATTAGTTATATTTGTAATTAAACGCTAGTATGTAATAAGGAAAAATATGCTAAACTATTAAAATAATATTGGCTTCATTAGAGTGGACAAAATAAAATATTTTGTAGTATATCGTAAATTATTATAACAATAATTAAAATTTTAATCCTTAAAATAAAGAGTTGTTAATCAGATAATATTGATATAATTATTAAGAGATCTGATTTTAATATCAAATGTAGTGTTTGTAAATTATTTGCTTAGTTATATTTTAACGGAATATGATAATATTTAATACATAAAAAAAAACAATAAAATAAATACGTTTCCAATGATGATCATCTAATAACCACAACTAGTGCTTAATTGGTCTTTTAAAAATATGCTAACTAATAAATAATTTAACCCTTAAAGTGCTGAATTATTTCTCATAAAAAGTCACGTATCTAGTCTATTTTACAGTAAAAAATAAATATAAAGATTTAATTATGTATATTAATTTTATGCTTTATTTTATTTTATACTGTATAATTTATTAAATACGTGTTTTTTATGGAATTATTAGTTCAACACTCATTCATTATTTTTTATTGAACGTGGGATAAATCCGAATTTCACACTTAAGAGCCATGCACTTTGATATATTGATTTTTCTCATTTTGATTAAAGTGTGTAATTTTGGATATATATTTTTATACTAAAAATAAATAGTAGGTATAACGTTTTCTCATACAGCTGATATTTGCTAACAAATTAAATAGATTGAATATTGTAAATAATATGATTCTGCATCTATTGATAATAGAATACCAAAATTAATATTCATGAATCTATTCCTCGCAACATTGATTAAGTCCTATCCGAGCCCAAATTGGCCGTATTTAATATAATATCTGGCAATATTTTTAGACACCTCTCGAAGATACGCTGGTAAATTGGCAGCGGGTGGGTGGAGGCGCAAAAGGGAAAAAATAAATAAGACATATCCGAGGTCCGTGTTCCCCCTGCCACCCGTGACTAAACGCGGCCCGTGCTATATCGCGGTAATTTTTCTTCAGCTCCTTAGTATTCAAGACACAAAGTTATCCGCGAAGGGGTTCCAGCTATTTCCACCCCCCTCATCCGTCGGCCATATTGCCGCCGCCTCATCTCAAAAAAGGCTCGCCTCGGGGGTGGGTGGGTCATATGGGGCGGGGGTGGAAAACCAACCCGATGTCAATGATTGAACGTCAAGTCACCCGGGAATAAATTTTACTGCCTTATTTTCTGTATTCCGCCAAGGTAGAGTCGCATACGTGACGCTTGGGAATCGAATGGAAAATGTACGGGCGTCGTATATGCATGTGACGTCTGGTGACGCCGTGTGATTATGTATTAAGCTTTATTTCCACACGCCACCAGAGTGGACGGAATTTTTTCTGCACATCTGGAATCGGTGATGCGAATGATTAGAAATGATAATCGAAAGCGAATCGATCATTTAGAATAATTTACAAGGACACCTGAATTTAGAAACAGGTAAATTTGTAATCCGTGTAATAAATAAAATATGTTATAAATTGCTCCTAAATATTTTAATTCATATTTTCAATGCTCCAAATTAAAGTTTGAAATAATATGTTTTTTAGTACAATTAGTTATTTTTTTATAAATAAAAATGTAAGTATATAACTATTGTACTTTTCCTTTTTAAAAACTAATAAAAAATACTAAATAAAAGCTCATTTTAATCCTAATGTAAGACACATTTTTCTATAGTCAATCATATTTTAATTTTTTATCTACTATTTTAGAATAGTACAGATATAAAACATGTTATGTATAGTATATTGAAATAATTTATTAAAGTTTTACATTATTCTTAACCTTTTAAAATATAATTCGCATAATAAAACACTAAACGCATCTCAAAACAGTAAATTTGATCCGATTTCGAGGGTTGACTAAATCGCGTCGGGGCTGAAGCGACGCCCGCGTCGTTTTGTAAATAATTTCCTATACCGAGAATCAAATGACCCTGAATGCGGAGATAAGAAAAGCCTAAAAAGACAGACGACGCCAGATAAAAAGCGGGGGTGAAAAAAAATAACAGCCGCGGGCTAGGGGGTTGCGCCGAATCAAACGGTTCGAGATATAATCCTTAATGGCGGATGCGAACACCCATTATGGCAACGCCGCCGAACAATAAACACAATGAGAGACGCCAGACGCGATAAAACTTTGCACAAATTGTTGTTTATAATTTCTACGTTTCACAATATGTGCTTATTTCATATATAAAATATATTTTAGTATTAAATGATCAACAATCATTTTTAAAGGGAATATAATACACCTAGTTATAGATTTACTTTAACAAAATCTAACAGACTTTTTTATAAATATTATTTGTAATTATCGTATTACAACTTATTAAGATTTATAAACAATGATTTTTATTATATATTTGCCCAAATAATCATGCCAAAACCAGTTTGATGCAGTCGTTCATTAGCCTCAGAAGATTTAAAAATTCAATACATACACTTGTGTAAGGCTATAAGCCAATTTAGTATGTAGTTCAAGCACAAATATGGTTTTAATGAATCTTTTTTACACTGTAAAAGGTAATATTTTGTCATCGATTTTTGCCAAGTAAGGAAAAATTATAATAGGAAATATTCTGACTGATTCAATATTATACACGTGCATTAGATACATCGATGGTCTTAAACGTAAAGTGGATACTTTTGAGTGAGAATGATTTAATAATGCCAAGTTACTCTCACCATTTTGAGTCATATGTTATAAAACCATCATATACAGAATATAAAATAACACATAAGATAGATTTTTTTTGTCTAAAAATGTGTAAAACTAATTTAATTTATTTTTTTAGTAATGTTATATACCTATTTTTTCGCGTTTAAAAACAATATAGCTAAGAAATTTAATCGAGTTTTGTATATCTTACTGTATTCAGTTTCAGTGAAATTAAATCCGAATACATCTTCACTAGTAGATTTCTATTAGCGAAAATTAACATATTGGCGCTAATGAAATTATATGCTTCTCTAAAATAGTTGCAAAATGTTTAAACCTAACTTGATATAATACAAGTTTTTAAAAATATTCTTAAAAATAGCTAGTGAAAATATAGCTCCCTGTAACATATAGTATGTAAGGTTAGGTTTTCAGAAAAGCTTGATGTAATCGTACTAGCAAATGTTTATGTTTATGTAGTTTTTTTATACTTAGCGTAATTTTAGAGTCGGTTTCAACTTTTTTACGTATTAAAAAATAGCTAAAAATATTTTAATAGTTTCTTAATTATAAAAACAGTATAAAAAAATATTTTTAATAATCGAAGTAACTATTGTATATATTTTTTAAAAAGGCAACGCAACGAATGTTTTATATTTAATTTTTTTACTACTATTAAAAATACCCTATTATTTTTGGAAAATATCTAAATAGCTAAAATATTTTTTTTATTATTTTGATGACAGTTTTTTTGGTTTTCAAAAATAATTTAACTGTGTTTTGAATTTATTAATAAATTATTGGTAAAAGCAAGAGTTCTTTTATACTAGAATCATAATCCTAATAAGAATTATAAAATTTATTCTTATAAAATAGACATATGAACTTTGTCATGTATACCATAATATTTTAGCTTCGTAAAATTTAACCATAATTTAAAAATTACTATGAATACTATAGGAATAGTTACATAAATATTAAAATGTCAAATAGTATAATAAAATAAGGCCTAATATATGTTAATTAATTTTCTGCCATATTTGAAGAAACTGCAAATTAAAATAAATAAAATATGGACTTTTTCGTTATATGAAAATGTTTAAATATGCATTTCTTATACTTTTCGTGGACCTGATAAAAGACAAAATGTACGATGATGAACTGATTAAAAGAAAATGAGATGAAAAATAATAGATCTTACTACTACTTATTTTTAATGAAATAAACCACAGAGATTTTTAATGCATAAAAGTAATAATAATTAATCAACTATTATTTTATTATTTATCGTAAGCATAAATAAATAAAAATTTACTATAAAAATCATCAAATTTACACTAATTGCTTTTTAATATTTCATGTCTATTTTTTTATAAAATACAACAATATTGAATATGCATTAAATTCATATTTTTTATCAGCAATAAATTGATTACTTTTGTTTAATCAACAATGCGTACGATACAAAAAAGTATTTTATCTTTTAAAAATAAAATCATTTTTTTAACACTAGTCTGTCCTTCGTTTTTAATTCATATGAATAAGCCTCTCATAATCAGCTCATTTATCCATCGCACTACTTCAGTCCAGTGTACCTCAAATGAGGTTGATTTATTACCTACGACAGTTTTAAAATCGCCACCGGGTGTGTTTCCTTATTCATAATTCGCGAAGGACATGTCCCAGAGCGGACGTCCTGGGACATCCCGGCGTCACGTGGTGGGTCGCCGTAGCTTCGACGGTGTTGTTATTTGCGTCACGTAGAGGCCAGGTCTACGCCGTAGAACCGACCGACCGCCCGCCCCTAATTCCGTCAGGTAGCGGCGGTGGGCGGACACGAAATTATGCGACGAATACGTAAAGGGCGGCCCTGCGCCCGCCGTAATTTATACTGACTGATGTCTCCTTTGACCGACTGCCTGTGGGCAACATCTTGCGGATCAAAAGATCGTTTGCCTACGAAAAAACAAAACGCTCCCCGGGGAGGTACTACGGTGTGGTTTGTGCTACGGTGTGCGTTTGCTTCGTATGGAAATTTATAGTGGACATTGGGAGAAGAGACGAGGAATAAGTTAAACATTAATTGGGGGGTCACGTTTAACGTATTGCGTCACTGAAAGACTTTAATAATTCATTTTTGATGAATTTGCTTTGTGATAAACTAAACAGTTTATTTAATTTTTTTACTGCAGAGCTTATATGCAACTGAATAAAAAATGTAATGCATATAAAATTCGAAAAAAAAATTATATAACACACAAGTAGTTGCAGTAGCCCCCGTAAAGTGAAAAAACAGGCTCTCAATATTCTACAAAATTTAAATAGATTATACTTGTGTTGAATTATGTATTGTTTATAAATATTTGACGCAATAATAAAAGTATTCTAACCGTTTTAATATATTATACTATATTGTGTTTTGGGTTTTACATGAGGAAATATTTACAGAAATGTATGTTACCATATTGTAATTTAAAATTAAGATTTTAATCCAATTGTTCTAGTAAATGATAATAACGAAAAAATTGTATGATACGTATAAATAATTTTTAAAAACTTATATATGAAGATCCAATAAATTTTATAGAAAAAATATTAGTACTGAAGTGAAATTAAATTTTAAAATCATTTTATAAGCTGTTAATTCTATGTTATATAAAATTAAATACAATTTTAAACAGAACAATTAGCTTAAATATTTTTTATATAAATTTTAATAGTTAGACATCATAAAATGAGACATTAACTATGCATATGACAGATCAAAAGGCTATATTAAACATATTTTTAATGGATTGAGTCACTTTGCATACTGCTAGATATACTATGTATGCTTTTTAACGAATATATAATTTAAAGAACTTTATTTTAATTTATTATTTTGAGATAACTATTTAAATATCGATTTATTACATAATTACAAATTATAAAAAAACCTTTGCATATAAACAAACAAATTGGATGATATATTTGTAAAAGACAATATTTTGGATTTCATTAATCAATTGGTTAAGCAGCGGTCTACAATTAGTTTTACGTCAAATTATAAAAATAACACGAGCCTATACACTATATTTTGAAATTAATTTAAAACTTACGCAAACGTACCTTTTTTATTATTTATCGTAATTTTACTAACAAAAACCGAAATATAATCCCATATTAACGCTTAAAAATCTACTAAAAATATTTTAAACTTAAAATAAGTTAAAGCGGTTATTTCATTTTAGTTATTTATTGTAAATTTTCCTGCGTTACATTTTAAGCGTTTCAACTGTATAAGCAAAAGCAACGACTACTAAGTAAGTGGTGTGACACCAAACTGTAATCAAATTCTGTAAATTAATGGCATATTTTATTTTTATGGACTATTATTATAGTTTACAAGCGATAAATGTCACTATTTATGATCTATTTATCCGTGGGATTAGGAAAATCTGTGATGATCGATTAAAATTATGATAATATACAACACTAATTCAGATATTTTATATATATAAGAAACTGAAAAACACTACTGTTTATATGGATTTAGAATCCGGGTTTTTCAGTTATTACTTGTGAATCATTACTACTGTTTTTTTTAATATTTAATATTAGTCAGTCTCAAGAAATAATAATATTAAATCAATCATTCTTTATCGTTACGTTTATAATTACACTAAAATTATATTTAGGTTAGAGTATTAGAATATATGTTTTTTCTAAACGTAAAGCCTCCATCTTTAATGTTGTATGATATTAACGTACAAGGGTGGCTGCGAAGGGGATGAAGGATATCTGAGAGACTGTCACGGACCGTCGATCGTATGAATTTTTAAACGTGACTTTTCCGAGGGTGGCGATGTACGAACAAGAATAGAAGAAACGTCATTACGATACAATCTACGTGGAATTTTATCTAATATTAAAATAATAAAAATAAGCCCCTTTTCCGATAACATTTAAATAATATCCGTCGCGTCAATGAATTATCATAGCATTTGCGTCGCGACACTCTGGAAATGTATGAAAAATTATTCGAATTTGACATTTGAAATTCCGATTCGGACAATCGGAAATCCTTGGGGAGGATGAGGAAATGGCGGCGCATTACTGCGAATCCGCCCCTGCGCTGTGTGCCCAATATGGCCGCATTAGGAGCCATGAAGGATCATTTCGAAGAACGGCCGCCATCCGTCACGTATCGATCTTCTCTTTCTATTCGTTGGTTTTCAAGCAAGCGTCATTTTGTGACGAATTGGTAACGTGGAACAGTTTAACTTGAAAAATAATATTATATCTATTGTAAGATAAAGAAAAATACATAAATGTTTGATATGTATGAGCAAAAAATGTATGGTTACTTATATTTTGAGATTTGAGTATATATGTATTTTATGTCAACTGAAATAGTTTTAATGGATGCCTTGCTTTAGCCTTTTATTTATGTCATTGTTGATGATTATT
Source organism: Plectrocnemia conspersa (assembly GCF_051122295.1). Classification (NCBI taxonomy): domain Eukaryota; kingdom Metazoa; phylum Arthropoda; class Insecta; order Trichoptera; family Polycentropodidae; genus Plectrocnemia; species Plectrocnemia conspersa. The sequence continues at coordinate 6,849,196 of NW_028277174.1, read as the reverse complement.
AGTAATAGTTTTTAAGATGATTTCATGGTCATGTATGTATGCATACCGAAATATACCATGCTTATTTTAAATAAGAACGGTATTTCAACACAATGGCTGTCCAGTGTCAGCTTATTTGGGCGCAAGGAAAATTTCTGAATATTTTTAGACTGCATTACCGCGGATGTGCAATTCAGATTTTCATTTGCTTTGCTGATTGACAGATGATGAGAGTCCATCCGACTCGCTTGTTTCTGTTTTGCATTGTCAATGGTCCGAGGATGCAGCAGCAGCGGCTCTGATATCGACAGATGTGCATCTGCATTATTTAAATTCGGTTACTCTCCGGTCCATATGTAAAAAAGGAGATTTCATTCCTTTTGCAACCGAGTCACCTCTTGCGTCGAGGTTATAAAGGTACAAAGACAACACTGATTAAGTATACTTTAAATAAAGTTTGAACTGCACTCTATGATCCTTGAGAATTTAGTTACTAAGTTTGTATTTGAACTGAAGCCTAATAATAATTTATTAGGTTGAACTTCTATATTTAAATAAAGGGACGAAGATAGCAATTCTTCGCAAAATTTATTCCTCACTCAAACGAAGATTGTAATTATCTAATTTTCGGGCTGGAAATTGACCATGGTGAGAAGGCAGGGCCGGATTGCGAAATTGGGCCCGCGGGTTTCGAAACTTTGACCCAAATCAGCGGCGCCCCTATTCCAGATACATAATTCATCATGGCGTCGGTGTAGAAGAGGAACGTTTGACTTTTCTCCGCCGTCTGGCCCCGTCTCGGTTTTGAAATTATTTTTCGCTATTTACATATTCGGGATGAGCGTCATTTGAATAACTCAATGTCACTCTGGGAAGGCGTCACATTTTAAAGTTTGATTGCGCTATTAAAGCGCAGAATGTCTGCCGGGTTTTGGTAGAAAACAAATAAAAATATTATCATTTTTAATATGTAACTTATGGCAGAAAAGGGGTTGAAACAATTAATTTGCTATCTATATTTAGATTCATCATTGAACACCAGTAGGTTTTTGCCTATGCAAATGATATAAGTATACTGTTTTCGATCTGGTTTGATTCTAAAAATCAGATCGACTTATTTTATTGTTAGTGATATAAACGCAATATAATATATAATTCTGCGCCATTTTCCCATCATAGTAATACACAGCCTCATAAATTATCATAATTTGCTCTTATATTATTATTCGTTATCGAGAAATGGAGGTCCGCTTAGAATAAGTTGGAGGACAACTTCGTATCGATTTCAATTAGCGTAACTGCCGTTGCGTAACGATTCGTTGTCGCCATTGCCAGCATACATCCAGAAAATGCTAATCGGCTTCCTTCCAGAACAATCGGTGGATGTTTTGATTTATTCGTTTTGCGGCCAACAAGCGGTATCCGTTTGGTATGCAGAAATTAGACGGGGTTTCGGCGTAGTTTGCCGTCAAATGACAGCCGAAAGACAGAACTCGGTCACTGCGTGGCAATGCTTCGTTAGCATATCGTTTATGTGTATATGTATGAAAAACAGGAGAGTCGGATGGGTACGTTTGATGTTCTTTTGTGTGTTTTCAACAGGTAGATGAAGACAATGAGTTTGACGGAATAATCGATTCGGATGCTTTTAGGATGTGGTCGGATTACAAGCGATTGCAAACTGAACAATACATGCTATATTACTTTTATATATTAATAAGAACAATCAATACTTAAAATCGTCAATAGTCGTTAGCCCAATGCGTTACAACGCATACACACAATCAACATCTACAAGTAGTGAGACACGAGAGACAGATCAGACATTTATTTTAATAATTATTAACTATCTCATGATATTCTTTCGTGAGATTAAGAAAATTTAATCTATGATGATAGATCGGAATTATAATAATTTAATAATCAATTATTATGTTCTCCGAGACATATGGGATACGAAACAAGTCATCGACTACATTTTATTATTTATATTTCTAATACGGCAGCAACAATGCTATGGTTTGTGATGTAAAATATTTATATGATAATTTTTCTATCTATGTTATATAAATTAAAATATTTCTTACATTAGAAAAGACGCAAATCATATCATAAGATATATAGCTATATTTAAGTTTTTATGTGTCGAGACAATCCGGAAAATCCCGGCTTTTATGCCGTCTTGTGTTTTGGGACTTATAAAAAAAAATTAACCATTCACTTTCTGATTTTTTACTGAAAAAGTTTTCTGAAATTCACACAACTGTATCGCTAGACATATTTAAGAACTTAATAAAAAATAAATAAGCAGCTCATTGGTTAAATACATTTTTTACAAAAGACCTATTGAAAAAAATGCTACGGAATCGGATACTGAAATTATTAATGAAGAGAATACTAATTACAATTTTATTATTATGTTGTTGACAATCGAAGAATAATTAAATAAATAATTAAAACGCTACCTTAATATTTCTACGGTAAAAAACAATAAATATAGTCCAAGAAATAAATTTAAGATTCTTAGACCAGCCAAAGAAGCAGCTTAAAATTTTATATTTTATATAAATCATTGCTCACGACTATGCCAACATCAACGGAAATCAAGCGAATATCATCAACGACAATAAAATTCACTATAAAATTGAAAAAAAATCACTATGAAAAATTCAAGTTTTCATTCATTTTTCAAAAAATAAAAAATGAGATTTTACTATGAAAAAAAATCAGATTCATCCCAAAATACTTTTGACTCACTAATAGTTAAAAAAAAAGTTAGCAAAAATTGGGTATTCTATTTTTTATGTATGTATTTTATATAACTGAAATTATGTTTTTTGTAGTTGTTATAAATTAAATAAATATTTTTAGCGCTAAGCAAACAAAACTATCGATTACCGAAAATTCCCGGTACTTAATTTTTTTGTAACTTTAGAATCACTACTAAATAGCAAAATTAAATATTTATCTTAGGAGCACTTTGATTCGATTCACTGAGCTTATAAAGAAATGTAAATGTCATCAGACATTGCTATAGGACTTTTTCTTTATTTTATTTAATTATCGAGCGATTAAAATACTTAAAAAAAATAGCTAGTCACTTCAAATAATAAGGGCGTCACATTTTTAAATTCTTACAAAATATTTTTCGAGAATTAGCAAATCTTTTTATTTAACATTTATAATACATTAATTAAATTATGACATAATGAAATATTTTAGTCTTTGATAAAAAAAATATAAATTTCGAGACCATTTGGCAAACCTTATTCTTCCATATATTTCGATACTAAAATACGCAATAAATATATATAAAAATAAATCAATAGATTAATAGATCTCATGGTATTTATCTGCGAGATTTGAAAAATCTAGGAAAACCCAATTTACGATAATCGATCAGAAATATAATATAATTATATAATAATCACTAATTTTGTTCTCTAGGACACGATACAAATTAAAAAACACTAATGTCGATGTATTATATGTTTTCTAAATCATATTTTTTCTAGATCCAGTTTTTAGTATAATATATATCTAAAATTTAAATAAGTTTTATTTTAATATTTTTATATCATATATAATTATATTACTTACGTTGTATTTATATCTATAACATATATAAACATACATACACATAATTCTATTTTTAATTTGTCAATTTTAATTGTTTTAGTAATATATTTCTTAAAAATTCTGGAGAAATACAGTGTTAAATTTATTTTTTAAAAGAAGCAAGGATTAGAAGAATTTCAAAGAAATCCTACCAACAATATAAATAATACACTATATCTAAAAATAAATAATTTCTTAGTCGTAAAATATAAGATCTGCACTTTTGTATTTTTTTGCGTTTTAGGAACATTGAAAAATATCCTTAATATTTTTATAGAATACTTCGAGTAATTAAATAAAACAAATAACTCTCACTGAAAGCTTTACGTAGCATCAGTTAATAGCTTTAGCACTATTGTATATTGTGATTAAATAACAAGCTTTTATATAAAGTTCCATGGGTTGTCACAAAATTCCATTTTTTTAAACTTCAGAATTTTATCCTGCTACTCTGTTTATAAATACAAAAAAAATGTATTTTTAATATGTTTAACTGTAACGACTTATAGAAACTATAGAATTTTATTAGGGGAGGATCTTGCCGCAAACCGCGATAAAAGTCTGCTCTAGCACAACATGCAGTCCAAGTTAATATATGCGTAGACATTGTATAATTTTACAATCTTGACATGCGTCGTCTAATAAACATTCGCCGTCGGAGCCATTGTCGTCGTCAGCGGCGATGATCAGAGGCGATTAACAGAATTCGCCATAAACACCATAAGACGCCGAACGGCGGCGGACGGCGCGAATACTAAAAGCCTCATTTGCTGCCAACCGTGGGATAATCGCGCGTGTGCGTTTGCTACCGGAGCTAATTATCCAAAATTCGGGCCTGAAATTGGCCGAGCTGCTAAAAAGACAGCGCCGGATCGGAAATTTGACGAAAGGTTCTCGAGAACTTGACCTAAAACGAGGGGCGAGTGTAAAAACCTTCTATATAATCCAACAAAAGTGAAACATGACTATATTCTAAATATCATAGTTGTAATTTATCGAATCATCATCGCAATTAAGCACCAATCGAAAACAAACAGTCCAATTGTGCCATGTTCCGTTATCGTCTCTCTCCTCAAGAGCTCAAATTATCCCGTCGCTGAGGCCAGAGGTGGCAAAATCCGTTTCCAGGTGAGGGATGGGGTCTCGTGGGAACTCAAACGAGACTTAATGAGTGGCCAGTTGCCTGTGTTCAATCCAAATTAAGCCCGCATTCTCCACACAAGGAAAATTACACGCGGTTTGCGGTAATTATCTTTCAATTTTAATACGCTCGCACGCTCGCTGCGTATATACGTAAAAGCTCTCGCACGCTCGGAGAAGAAAGCTCAATCCTCTTAATCCCTTTAATGATGCGAGATTATATTATAATTTGATTTTATGGGGATGTAAGAACATATTAGTTTTTAAATAATTAATAAAAGTCAAAATAAAACTATTATTGCCAAAAAGCTTTCCTTTTAAAATCCATGATTATTTGTATCAATTTCGTGATCGATTAACAAAGTCATATTGCTTTTTATAATTTTAATCTTTACCTAAGATATTATTTAAACATTGCCCGTTCCGTTGCAAAAACGAATTTATTTTTAATATTTTTTTATTAAAATTGCATTCAAAATGAATCTATAAAAGCAGAATGATTTTAAAGATATTTTTAATAAATAAATAAAATTATTTTAGTAATGCTGCTATATTTTTAATACAATCTTCCGTTGCAACTGGAAGCTGAAGTAGCTCATTATTATAACAAATTCATACCCTATATAATAAAATATGTACTAGCTCGATTAAATGTATTAATCATAACAATCATCAGTGAGATTAGAAAAATCTAGGAAAACATAATCTGCTATAATCGATTGAAATTATAAATATAAAATAATCACTAATTCCGATCTTCTAAGCATAATAAAAATTAAAAAGCTCTAAAACTCACATGGGATTTAAACCCAAGTGTTTTGGGTTTTAGTCATTGATTATACATACAATTGGTATATCGTGTTGATCAATAACTCAATGTATTACAAGGACCGAAACACGAAAGTGAAGGCAAAATCTGTTCAAATGGGATTCGAACCCAGGTCTTTCGGGTTTTAGTTATCAATATTAATCTCAGTTTTAGTCGTGCGTTACAATGGGGCAAACACAATCAGCATCTCCTTGTAAATTGTGAGATAGAGCGAAAGTCAGTTTTATTTATTTTATCAAATAAAAACTAATATTAAATATTACAATCAATCAATTTTACTGTACATTACCTATTTTAAGCTCTATTATATATAAATTTCTCATCCATTAAACTGGAAAAACCGAATCGGAGATAATCGATCGGAATTATATTTATATACAAATCACTAATTCTAACTTACCAGATTCCATAGTTCATATAAGATTTACCGAGTTATACCACGAATCTATGGTTTTGAAACCTAAATACCATTTTTTTTATGTACGTTTCTTGTTTTTTTTACAGTGTAGTCTCTTAAGCTTATTGAAAACAAAAGAGCAGGAACAGGTCCTTATTGTATTATTAAGATAAAAGGGATGAAGAGAAAGTCTCACAAAATACTGAGAATGTTATTCAAAAAAATAGTTGTCTTAACACTGTAGAAGCATTAATATTGTCAACGTAAATATTTAGACTTTTTTATCGGCACTTTTTGTATGATTTTTTTGTATTATATTATCTTTCAATTTTTTAATTCATTAACTGCAATAAAATATATAGAATAGGACTCTAAATACATAAATAGTTACAAATCTGTTCTGTTGGCAAATTTAAAATCAAGCTATAGTATCTATATTTCAATAGAATAGTGGTACATATTATTAAGTAATAAAACAACTGTAAAATTGTTTTATTTTAAGGCTGTAACATTAAGATTTCACTGAAATACTATATAATTATTGAAGAAATTATTTTTATATGTATTCTAAAACAATTCGCATTCAGTAACGAAACAGATTGATGTACCTGGTACTCTCGATTATCCGCCCTTAAGTAAATTTTGAATTTTTCGAATGAGAATGTGTCTTTTATGTCATGCTAGGAAAAGAATAAAACTAGACCATTAAAAGAAGACTGAAATAAAAATTATCCCTATTGATTATTATAACCAAAAATAAGCATGAATTGACAAAGAGATTTTTGAAGAGTTTAAAACTAAATGGGTTCTAACAGTAAAGATTATTTTAAAAAGTAAAAGCTTACGATAGAAAACCGTTGTTAATAAATATCGCTTCATTTTATTCAAATTAAAATTGCATATTTTACCGCATAATGTTACAAATTTAATTAAACCCATGTTATATTATCAATGAACCGGCTTAACTGAGTTAGTATTTTTTAAACTCTTGCTAAAGAATAAAATGGCAAAAAAAACTATTTCTAGCAAAAATGACGATATTGGATGCCATGCATGGAATAACACAATCTTGGTCCAAAGTAAATCCAGTAACACTTGTTTGATCGTGAAGAAAGATTCTTCTTAACGTGGAAATATATTGATTGGATTCCAAAGAGACGGAGGCAAGTGATTAATCTGAAATACGTAGATTAATAACAGAAAAAAGGCGATCGAAAAAACATTGAAAAGTATTTGATCGCGATTCAAATGATCTGGGTTTTTAATCCTTGAATGATGCGGATATCGATAATATTGTTACTCAAACAAGTAAAGAAGATAATAACAATTACATTGGTCACAAGATGAAACTGACTTGTTGATGTTGAAATTTTACTGAACTACATATATAGCCCTTAAAAATTGACATAAAATATTTAAAAATTATTGAGAGATTTTCAAAAGCAATCCATATTTTTTTAATAAATAAAAAATTAAAATCTGTATTGTAAATATATTATATATATTTTAAAATAAAATAAAAAATATTAGTTTCTCACTACGACATAGATTATGATATTTTGAAACGAATCATCTATACAGTATGATCGAGAAAAACAGAGAATCTCTGCAGTTTTATTGTAGCATACGAAACGAACGTTAATTTTAGGACATACCGAGAAAATCTGAAATATTAATTATTCTCAGAGCGTTTATCCGTAATTATACGACTCGCGTCGATCCGCCATAATTATTGAAGGCGAGCCGCGACTCGCGAATCGTGTGAACATAAATCATTCCTACAATTACGAGGCATCGATCACACAGAAAACACAAGAAAGGTCGTGGATTTCGCAACGGTTTTAATTGATACGCAACTCCTGAGGTCTGATGGCTAAATTACCCCCCGAAGTTCGTCAGTTGAAGAGGTCAAAAAAAATCCGGCTCATAAAGTATTTTTGCAGGTAACAAAGTAGAACATGACTCGTCGTCTACCTGAGAAATAATTAAACCCCCGTTTCTTTATCTAGGCTCACTGTCATTCGATCTCTTTACAAACTGTTGCACTTTCGAAGAGCTAACGAACGAAAAAAACATCCCTCTAAATTGTGAAAGTTATTGGATCGCGTACGTGGGAAAAGAAACAATACCTGTAATATTTTTGTACACTGTTGCCACGTTGACTTGAACTAATTTTGAAGGACGTTTGCCTGTGTTATATTTGAAAAGGAAATAAATGTATATACATATATATTTATTGTACAACTTAATCCATTCTAATCCCTTATATAAATTTCAGTTTTAAATGTCATAGTATTTCTAAAAGATATTTATATATTATGTTAGCAAAAAAGCTCAACCAAGAAGAAATAATTTATAGTTTTTGGTTTAATATTTATATAAAATACCATATTTATAACTAAAATATACTATATGATTAAATGGATTTTTAATATTAATTTTTTGAGATCAAATAATATAAAATAAATTGATCTGAATCATGGATTTTTTTTAGAGAAGAGCTTTTGGTATAATTTAATGTTTTTATACAATAAAAAACCGTCTATTGTATGAGTTTTTTCTTAGACGTGTCCGTGTGTTACAAATTTAATTTCTCTACAATTCTACATCAATAGAGCTTCCCTACATAAATTAAAATCTCCTCCAGCGCGGATCAATTGTTCAGTATTCTAGGCTCATCAAAGCGTGCTTCGTCCACATTTCATTTTATATATCTGCTTCTCGATCCGAAAGCGGTGCGTTACCGAAAAAAAAGCAACAATTACAAAAGAGGGTGTAGCAAGAGGAAGCTCACATTCCAGGTGTCTTTGGGATTGAAAGAATCATATCAATTCTTATTAACGAGGGTCCCCGAAATGAAAGGACCCAATAACTTCAGACGTGACAAAAAAATATATTACAACATGCGCTCTTTTCATAGAATAAACAATAAAATCCGGCATCCGTGGGACGATATAATCGATTACCTGAGATTGTGAATTACGACCGTGAAAAATAGTATATAAATAGTGAGCGCCGAATGGGTTACCATGCAATTAAAACGTTTTGTTTTAATCGTCGATTCGAATGCGGATAACACGTTGACAACCGGCAATTTGCATTCGAAAATTAAACACGCCACGCGTATTAGACAATTAAATGTTTACAGAGCGATTATTCTACGGTAATTATCGCGTTGATGCGTCACGACATGTTATTATATTTATATTTGTATAAAATATTGTAAATTATTAAAAACAATATGAAGACAAAGTCGCTCTGTGAGATTATAAAGATTAATAATTAATATAAAATACGAATACCTAGTGAGTCAGGCACTTAAATGTAGCCTGACATTAATGTTTGATATATTAGCTATTTGTATTTTTGTTAAATTTTATTAAGCGATTTTCCATATTATACTTTTAGACACTAAAGCAGCTGTTTTCTTATTATATAAATATATGTTTATATATAAGGATTTATATTTATAAAAATGCTGTTTATTTATTTAAATGAAGGTCTTAACTTTTAAAATATATAACTTAATAGTGAGTGGTACAATTAAAAACAGTCCAAAGTATTAGTTAGATATACTAATTAGCTGTTAACGGAAATTAAAAAACGAAGAAATTTATATAGTACTATTAAATATTTTTTATAAAATTTGTATCAATGTTGTATTGATTTTATAGATTTTTTTTAACAATACGAATATTTAATTATTAAATTTAAAATTAAATTAAATATAAAAAAGTAAAATAAAATTTATGGTTACTAAATATCTATATATATAGTTTAATAATTATAAACTAAGGTTAGGTACCTTATATTATACAATTAGTATAGAAACTGGGTTATAGAAACTGGGTAAAATTTAAAAAATTATGTTGTTTTTATTTTTATTTCGATATAAAAAAACAGCATTTATTATGAATTCGCAATTTGAGAATTGTCAGATTTTCTTTTTTTTTTTTAAATATGAGAATTTTATTTCAAGAATTTTTTAAACTAATTTTTGTTTAAGAATTAAAACTATTTATAAAAATAATTTTTCGAAAATATGATTATCTAAAATATGTATCATATACTCACAATTTGAAAAAAATTTTCTTTAAAAGAAAATATTATTTCAAAGTATTATATATTTAAATTGTTCTACTAATAAAAATTGAAATTATTTGATAAAATAATTTGCCAAAAAAATAAGTATCAAAAATATGTAAAATTAAAATAAAATGGCAAATTCCTTACTTGAGAATATAATAAAGATTATATTAATTTTATAGTTTTTTGCGGAACATTTCGTATGGCGTACTTAAAAGTAGCCTACTTAAAATGGCTAGAAATAGTAGTTAGAGATTTTTATCAACTTTTCTAGTCTATCTATTGTCATAATTGTAACTTAAGGTTAGGTACTTAATAATATAAAATTAGTATATCACTTGTAAAAACTATAAATGAAATAATAATATTTTTATTTAGATATAAACATTTTTTTTTTTATTAATTATCATAAATTCAATAATTTAAAAAAATATTACTATTCACGGTAAATTTAAATTATTTTTTTAGTAAAAATTAAAAAAAAAAAAAATAAGAAAATAAATAAAAAAAATATTACATAAAACATATCAAATTAATATAAAAGGTGAGAAAATAATTAGAGAAAATTTGCTATTATATATTTATAACTAAGCAATACGATTACTTATTAAATGGCGCACTCAAAAGTAGCCTTAAATGATAGTTTGATACATGTATTTTGAATTATGCATAAAGTTATGTAACGGTTTTTATCGAATTCTCTATAAATACAGTAAGAAATATTTATTTAAATACATATATTTTAGTTTCATAATATTTTTAAATTGGATTATCGGTTGTAAAAACTATATATAAAATTATTAAAATATATTTTTTAATTTTATATATAAAAAATATCATTTATTATAATTAATCATAAATTCATAATTTCAAAATTTTCAGACTTTCCTTTTTTAAAAAAAATATAAGAATTGTATTTTACGGTATATTTAAACTAATTTTTATTTAGGAATTAAAATTATTTAATAAAATAATTTGTTGAAAAATATGATTATATATAATATGTAAAATTAAAAAAGTAATGAGGCGAACCCCTTTATTGAAAATATAATCGAATTTATATTGATTTTATGCGATTACTTAATAAATGGTGCACTTAAAAATAGCTTGAAATATTAGTTAGATGTATCCATACATTATGTTATAAGAAGAGGATACGGTTTTTTAATTCGCAAAGAGGTTTTTATCAACTTTTCTATAAATACAAGTCATAATTTGTTAACTAAATAAATATTGGTTGTAAAAACTATATCTAAAATAAAAAGGTTAGGTACTTAATATATGTTAAAAAAAATTATATATGAAATAATGCGATTGTAAAATTTAAAAAAAATACAGATTTTGTTTTCATTTCGATATAAAACAAATATTTTTTTTTAATTAATGATAAATTCACAATTTGAGAATTTTACATTTTCTCTCTTTAAGAAAATATTACTATTTCATATTACCTAATTTTTAGTATTTTTTTAATAAAATAATTTGTTGATTCTATAATAATTTGATTTTGAAAAAAATATATAGATTTTTTATAATAAATTAATTTTTTTATTTAATGTCTTAATATACCTGAACTTAAGTGAATGAATACGAGTCGTGACATAGCATAATTATTGGGTATATAAATGCATATGATCCTTGAACTTATTTTTCTTAATGAAATAACTATCTTATACATATATATTATAGGTATATATTATTTAATTAGAGTCAAAGTTTTTTTGATAATTGGAAACAATAAATCAGGTTATTTTTCGTAATTGTTAAGAAATGATAACCTTCTAATCCATTAATTGATAAATAGTTTCCATGGAAGCAAAATAGTCAAACGGAAATGAAATTCCGTCGGATTATTTTATACCAAGAAGTTCGTGAGAATAAAATTTATTTCGATTAAATAATAGGAATTTTTAACTTTTGTGTTCATTGAATTAAATATCATTATTAAATAAAATTAATAATTTAATGTTGCGAACAAAATGATGACAACTTAATGTTTGTTCTCGTGAGAAGATCTTGCGGAGTCATCTCGAGACTTGTCTCGAATCATGAAAAACCATCAAGCTCGCTTATGTATACGTGTACTGGGTACTTCATGATTTAACAAACGCAAAGTAAACATCGTAGTTAATTCATCTATGGTTAAAATTTAATAGTCGCGGCGAAATTAGATAAATCTCGCGTCACGGCCGCGCGCATGCGCAATTGCACAACAAACAGTCAGACAATAATACAATTTCAAGTGCAACGAACTTAACCTTCCGTCGTCATCATCGGGTCGCTAATCTGAATGCTGTTAACTTGGTAATGATAAGTCGACCGCAGACTGTTGGCTGGCTTATTGCTTATTTATAAGCCTTCCGCCATCTTTGACCATTCACATCGTAATGAGCTGTAGTGGCTTGTTATTATTTATTATGCAACACATTATTTCGTCGCTTTGACTGGGTAAGACGTGTGTTAACACGCGAAATCCGCGTGCCTAGATAGAGCGTTCTACTTGACGCCAATCGATCAGTGTTTACCGCTAAAAAGTGTGTTTACTACCAGATGCACTTTGTGATTGATGGATTCAATTGGACAGTACAGGAGTCTTGGTCGATTTAATCTATCGTTTGAATACAAATTTGACTTATTTATACTGAAAATTGTCTGGTTAAAATCGACAATATTTCATTCTTTTTGTTTCCGAAGAATCTATTACTGTCAACAAACTTACTGTCATGTGTTAAAATGCCTTATAAATAGAACATTCAATATCACTATTCAATCCATATCTTTGATAAAATCTAATGCTTCTCAAAATAAAACGATACGCAGTAACCATGAATGATAACGGTTTATATGATCGTCACGTGCGTGATAATCTGGGACATCGAAATTTCCAGAACGTCAGATTGTTTTCCTATTCCAAACATAGCATCTAATTATGTGTATATTTCTGGTGTAATCAAATTCCGATATAACAACACGGATCGGATTATATCTAATGTGGTTTGACTATCTAAGTGTGCTAAGAAAAAAGTACTCGTATTCGACTTTTGTTGAGCGTCTTCAGTGAAAATCGTAGCCACTTTTCTACAAAAAACGACAACAAAACCTCTCTGAGGTCAAATGGGTTCAATAGCACATCGTGCGTCATAGGGAGTTGTTTTTTATGCAAAAAATATTAAATTTGCTTGCGTGAGTTAGAATAATAGGTTGCATTATAATACATTTACGTTATATCTTTATAATTATAAGGGGCGAAAGTAAGCCAGAACTGTCCAAATCGCTGTTTCGATAAAATATTTAGAAATGGAATGCCGTACCGGCTTGAAAATATTGAAATTACGTATATATTATCAATTATAACTATTTTTCTACTCTTCGTGATATGCTGCGAATGTTGAGAATGGAACGAATCAATACTGACTGAATTTTACAACTTCGAAATATTTTTAAAACGGTGTTTTTGCGTAAAAGCGGTATTTATTTAAAATGCTCTTTCCACTCATATAAGACATTTTTTTCACTCTCAACCCCGATCATATATGAACATATGTACAAGAGAGAATAGACCATTGCATACATGGTAACAGATCACAGGAAGATTGGTCACGCGGATTATTGCTCGCACGAATATTGGTCACAAATCTATTGCTCACACTGTTAGTTATTGAATTTTATTAATAACAGATATAAATAAATTATTAGTTTCTTATTTCAATTAATTATTTTTTTCACTTTTGTGTCCTGTTAATTTTAAAATTAAATTATTTGTGTTATTAACTTAATTACAATTGTATCAATTCGTGTGATTTGGTTCTTTTAATTCCTCTAGATAGATCTTTTACATTGAGGAGACTAATTAATTTAGACGAGACATCAATATTTTTAAAACATTTAAAAAGTCTCGTGAAAAAATAAATTTTTGAATACTGACATACATGGATATTGTTCTTTAACTGTCTGATTTTTGTCGTCCTAGTTTTGTATATAAGATATTTCTTTAAAGTAAAATTTAACATTTTGGGATAACAAAAAAATGAAAGAAAGGTAATGTGCGAGACGTTGCAGTAAGTTTGTTGAAATCACGTATTAAATTATTCGACTAAAGTTGGTGTAAAGGTCAATATTTATAAATATGTTATTAGTAGTAAGAACTAAAAATGAGTTTTACAGTTTTTATTTGAAAGAAATACAATAAAAAAAGCAGTTTTGGATATATATTTTTAGCGTATGTGCAAAATGCTGCGAACAGATCTGACTAAATGGACCATTTCTGCCTGAATTTTCCGTGAATTAATAAATAAAACTTTTCGATTGGTCTACCATTAAATATTGTTTAGCGCTTATCTAAATTTTATAATAAATTTTCATACTTTCGTATTAACGTTCGATTGTCAGTTCTTAATTTTTTCATCAAAGCTTATTTTATTTTCAGGAACGTCATTTGGGGGGTGAGGCAGATGGGGGGCATTCCCCCCTTGAATTTGGCCAGAAAAATGAATGCCATATTATTAAATAATGAAATCGAAATATTCTGAACCAAAAATTCCCTGATTCTAAACCAAAAATTTTCGGGGTCTCCCTCAAAGATCTAAAAAAACAGCCTTGAATCTATCTCGAAAATATTTTTAGTGAAATCAAATTGGAATTGTGTTTTCTGCGCTCTCCTATTGGTCAAAATTCGGTTTAGATATGCTTCATTTGATTTTCACTTATTGAAAGTCTTAATATGAACACTAGATAGCTGAACGTTTCCACTGCGACGGCGACGGCAAGATTTTATTGCTTTTGCTGTGGATTCGTGGCTTTCTAAGCAAGGACTCCTTTGATTTCGGCCAGAAAAATGCATATTAAAAAAATAACCACTGAATGTCTAACTTTTGCTCTCTTCACTTATAGAAAAATCTGAATTAACCTGTTTATTTTATTTAAGTAAACTTTATTTTATAATTGCACATGTACTCGGACTGTTAACTTAAAAGTATGTTATCCCAATAAGGGCAAAATAAAAGAATGACTTTATATTCCTTATAAAATGAATTGCTTTGGTTTTGGGATTTGAATAAATTTGATAAGATGTGTTAAATTTGAGGGAACGTACTTTGTACAAATAAAGGGTTAGATTTATTACTAACCGATTGATATATAAATAAAGTTTACTTACATTGAGTTTTATACACATTTATTAAATAATAAATTCGCACTTTTATGAACAGTTAGTCCTTTTAACGGCCCAGTATTATTAAATCAAAGGTAGGTTAAGTTCGCCGGTGTACATTAATCATTTTTTATTACACTTTATACGAAACGGTTAATATCAAAATAATTTTTCGGGAAAACTCCGCGCATGCGCCCTCCGGGGCAACCCGTTCTGGTTATAAATCACACAAACTCCTAGGACGATTAAACATTTTTTTCCTTGATAAATTATTAATATATCCTTTTTTGATTGACGTTGAGAATTTTTTTAAATAATTTTCGGCTTAGGGTCTATTGAGGTTTTCTCGAACGGCACGAACGACCGGTGCGAATGAGCCCTAATGCGCGGACCCTTTGACCCCGCGCATAGCTTAACCACTAATTGCATCAGATGGTCTTGTTGAACCAACCCGCAATCCTTCGTGCCGCAAATAACGATCCTCACGTCTGGGCAGATGATGTTGCCATAAACAATAAAAAAGTGCACGCCATGCTAGTCTCTACTACGTGCGTAACGAAATTTTGGGGAAAACATTAAAAATAAAGTAATCAGGATTTTATTAATTTGCATATTAATATGTCTATATATAAATATATAAATAATTTAAATAAACATATACTTTAAATTATGCAGAATAACCCTTAAATAGGCTAAGAATATATTTATAATTTATAAAATACTAATTACTGAAATATCTGGGTTTGAATTCCATATGTACTCTAATATTTTTTTAATTTATATGGTGTCAGGAAAATTAAAATTAGTGTTTATTATATTATTATACTTCCAATCGATTATTACAGATTAGGTTTTCTTAGTTTTTCTATTGTTTTTAATTATTTTTCAGAAGCAATAATGGAACAATTTAATGACCTATATGGCTACAACGTAGAATTGGTATATTTAAACAAACAGTGAATCTTCTCATGTTGAAGTTACTGTCAGCAAGTATTATCTTTTTTATAAAGAACATACTAATATAATGTATTTGGCTATTCTGAAAGAGGAATGATGGCACAGAACAAAATAAGCCACTCTTAGATATTTTGTCTATCGATTATGGATAAAATCTATCGATAAAATGTCGTCTATTAGATAACATCTAAGAAACTAATATGTATATTGCGAGTCATCACTCGAAACGGAACGATCTATGTGATTTTTTTTGCTGCAATATTAATTTTAAATTATTTTGCTGCAACCAAACTTCCTAACCGACTGCATCACAATTGTCACGCGATCGTCGTGAAAGATAGTATCCCCAAATATCAATAGATAAAAAAATAGGTTTTATTAGCATTTATATGGTTTGATCGATATTAACCTCAATCTTCATATGTACTAAGTATATATTACATGTTCACGTTTAAAACGTTCATTCAAATCTAACGCATATGTGCATTAAATCGGAAGCAATGATAATGTTTATGTATTATAAAAGAAAAAACTCACTTTTCGGCCTCGGAGCCTGTCGACGGGAATTCAAAATTTGACGATCTCATTACGAAGATTGTTTATCTAGTTTATTCTTGTAATCCTCAACACAGGTATATATTTAATTTTCACAGTTATAACACACCGAGTTAATTTGCAATCCGATTATTTATATTCAATCAAATCGAACAACGCACATGACGAATAAATGAAAATTACTGTCGCGTAACAAAATTTTACTAATAAATAATAATTATTTAAAACTGTTGTCACGTTACTGTCGGCCATCTTGTTTTATATTTGAATGCTTATTTTTCATTGGTCGACAACAAAAGAATACATTAGCGGAGACTCGAAAATCATCGCGTTCGACTCTATTTTTATTTTTATTAATTTTAATTAAATATATTTCCTTTGTTTACGTGTATTATTATACACCGTTCATACAAAGTGATACGATTTACAAAGTAGAAAGTTAACATAAAATGCTTCATTTTAAAGCGGAAGCGAACAATTATATATAAGGTATGTCAATATTAATTTATTGCTTTAAATATAAAGAATATAAATATCAGTTTATTTAAAAAAAAACAAACACTAATATAGTAAGCCCTGATTTTAATTGTTATAAATTATATTTGATTTAAAACACAAAGTTTCTCACACGAAAAAATTGTAGCAGCTTCTTTGAATATTAATGTAGCTTTCATTCTAAAATATTGTTGAATTTTGTCATCTTATTAAAGTGATATTTACAAGAGCAATTATTTACCAAAATAGGCTTCTGCCTACACATAGCATCTTAATATGAATTAAGAAATCTTTAATTAAAATAAATCTAGCTATAGAGTTGTTCTGGATGATATTAAGATAGAGAGTAGGAATTTTTATGTTTTTTTTTAATTTGTAAAATATAAACATACACTTATCTCTCGATTTATGCGTTTTTTTATTACTCCAAATCAAACATATTTGGTTCCAAACGCATGGTTTAATGGCTTACTCCAATTTTTTGAGCTTGCCCTTCATCTGAAACCTCTTCCACTGCCCATGCAGTATGTCCTGAGTTGGTTTTTTGAGTACAAGCGTGTCGCTGAAGATTTTTTTCGTTTATTTTTATATGTTGAATACTGTTTAATCGTTTTATTACAAATTTCTTTCTAGGCTTTGATTTACGCAATATTTCCTAGAATGTGACTACCGCGTAAATCGAATCATGAGTGTATATATTTTACATTAAAAAAATTATTAGCCTTATTTTTTAATTTTTTTAATTAGTTACAAATCAATATCTGTAATTGATCCATAAATCAATACGCTTTAATATTTTTTTTTTAAATTTGATATAAATTAGTTTATATTAAATGATTTTAACGATGATATTGTAAATATATAAAAATATTATTGAAGCAAAACAGATTTGTATTAAGCGTGTAATTTTAGACTACTGCAGAATTATCTTATCTTTGTGGCAACAAATATTCTTTGGTATTTCCACAAATTAATGATCCATCAAAATTGCAATAAATTAAAAATAGCATTCGCATCTAAATCACAAAAATAATACTGAAACCCCAAATATTGAATAACTGATTATATTCTGAATATTTTGTCCTACTTTTTTATAACAAAATAAATAAAAGAAAAATGAAAAGATAAAAAATCGCTAAACCAAGTACATGATTTTATGCTAAGGAACTTGTACATACAATATTAGTCACTGTATCTTAAAGTTGTATTATATGTTTAAATAACAATATTAATAATTAAAAAAAAATAATTTGTATAAAATAAAGTAATTTTTAATTTATAAATAAATTTGTGAATAATTGATATTATTAAAATTTGTTAAATATTTAAAAAAATATAATTAAATTTAGCATTTATTCATTAAATAAACCATAAGTTTTTTTGTGCTTATTGTAATATATTTTATTTTTTTCTTTGTTAATTTATGTAAGTTCAAGGTTGTGTTTGTGTATTGGAAAGCGGCTGGTATTTATGGAGAAATTTCACTTGGTTGCGTTACAGTTTTATTGTTATAATAATAATACATTTTAATGGTAAACGATTGGTGAGAAAAAACGACAACGTAAAAACTGTACAGTAGTTGTCTGAGTCAAATTGCAAATTCGTGCAATCCGCATACAAAAAAAAACTTACGGTGAGGTTTGCTATAATGTTATTAATACAAGAGTACACAAAAGCGTTGGCAACTTTAACCTGATAGTGACTAAGATCATTAAAATTAAATAATAAATAAATTTACCAATTTATAATAATAATTATGAATGGATTGCTTTCATGCTATTATTAAATTTTATTTAAAATATGATTACTGCATTTTTGTGTTATTTTTTAATGTGAAAATAATATAATTATGTCCCTTTTAGGGTTATGCTATAATGGCCGCGTATAACTAAGCACTCTGGCTAAATAACAATAACGGGCGAAATAACTTCGTGCGGGCGCATTATTCCGGTAAAAATAATTACAAATCAAGTCATTTGGAAACGAAATCTCATTACGCAGCTCGATTGTTGTATTCTTTGTGTTCATAGACAAAATCTCGTTTTAACAATGTATCTAATGTACTACTGACATAACGGACAATTAACGCAATAGTTTACAGTATCCGTTGCGAAAACTAAGTTTGTATTGAAGCAAAAAAAAATGATTTATCGACACGGATTGTTAATTTATTTTTTTGCAATTATTGCTATATTTATATTATTTTTAGTTATTATAAATATAATTGCGATAATGTTTGAAACAAATATGGAAAGGCCATTTATTATAGTCATAAAAAAACTCTATCACAGCGTTAATTGTCCAAAGCACGTATATACACATTGGGTCTATTATAAAATACTAATGTCACTTTAATTTGTCTTAATTTGTCCGGATTATACCTTATTACACGTCGCATTCGGGAAAAAATACAGTTAAATGAATGAACGACTTTTCCGCCTAATAGCGTCTCTCTCTATAGGAAGACCAGGAGGTAATTATTTTTCTTGTTCTCTAATCGACATAAAATTACATGGTATTTTTACGGTTTCTCACAATTATCGTAATCTAATTACATGAGGCACACCAAAATTTTCGTCTCTTAAAAAAATATCATAATACACACATACAAAACTTCCTTGTCGCATCTCAATTACGCGACAAATTCGTGATACAGTTATGGCAATTTTCTACGTGTACGTGTATCTTATAAATTATGCCGTTTAAACGCGTTGACTGTACAAATGATGTTATTCATACGATTCATGTGAAAATCTAAACGCTCAAAATCCCAGATGATCAATCTTACAAACGTGTATTTTTATATAAAACTGTAATTATTGCGAAATGTATATGATTTTTCGAGCACAGTTATGTTTAGAATGCTTAGAATATAGAACGTATTGTGTTAATATAAAGGAATGTAAAAATATGTATTTATTTATAGTCATTGCGTTCAACCGTTTTATTCCCCCTTTTTCATATATAAATATATCGTTACAGTTAATCAATTCAAGCACGAGCTAACGTACGATATAATACGTCAATATAGAATAAACTATGTATTATGTTACGTGTATATACACATATGATTTTGCATCTGAATCTGAAGAAAATATTCAAATTAGAAGAAAAAATTAGAATAATAATTGAAGCTAGGCGAACGCGTGCCGTTTAGGGTACAAAAACCTCAATCCTTTTCACTCCTTTTGGACCGAGGAGAGTCTATGGGTAAATATTTGCATATTGCACCGTCGCGACGCATGCGTGAGATGAATAAATGCATACAAACACTATAAAAATTAAATACGGACAAAGATCTAGAAAATATCCAAAACGCGCACCGTCAAAAGGTAACTCGATATAAACGATTGTGTACAAACATTTAACCCTTTTGCTCGACGTGACACGCGGGGTGGTCAGATTTACAGATTTAATGATCAGGAAATTTCAAATAAAAAAGTAATAAATTATTTCACTTACCAGATTATCTAAATCACGTGATAAAAATCCTACCCTAAATATTTTTTTACGGTCACAAATTAATTCCTAATATTATTAAAACATTAAAAAATGCTTATTGTATAAATTGACAAGCTCATTCATATTAATTTTTAGTTGAAAACGTGAGATTATCATAAAAATTCAGATAATTAATAAATATATATATAAAAACAGAGAAAATAATGATATTTTTTGTGCTGCACAATTTAATTAACTATTAAGGAAAATGCTATCAATAAATAGTCAAATTAATTGTATGACGCAATATTACATAAATATTAAAATAATAATTACGTCAATATGCAAATAGATCTTTTAGATTATTATATTAATTACATTATATATATATATATATATAAAAATATTGCTAATATCACAAAGAATTTAAGTTGATCAAAATTTTTTTATTATGAATCACATACCTTATTGTCTTAGTATATTATGTAGTAAATATCGAATAATATGAAAGCTATCGCCAGAATAGAAACGATTCGGTTACTACGTTGAATCTTAAAATTCGATTAGCATATTCCAGGCGCCATTTTTACGAAAACTTCCAAGAACGGTTTGATACGTACCATCAGATATGAATTCTTCATCTTCGCACGCGTGTTTTTTTTAAATATAATATGTGTGTTTGTATAATGTATGTGTATAAGATCTGATAATTTGTATGTGCGGCGCGCTATTGGCAATGCCGCAGTGAAAATAAATAACTGCTTCCTTTCCAAGGACCCAAAGAGACCAGGGGTCATCTGAATGCACGGCAACACAGTATCGCCATTATATTGTAAGTTTTGAAAAGTGTGTGAAGTAAAAAATCACGTCAGCTGCTGTCCGCTTCGTAGACAATGAGGATTTCATTTGAATAATTGCTCATTTATTCCCCCCCGGGTGTCCTTGAGGCTTCCTCCCTTTGGTCAATTCAAAGGGACGCCCTTCAAAATGAAAACATGTTCGGCGATTCATTTTGATATGAACAATTAGTTAAAACCGTAGCGTGTGTGTGTAAAAGTTGGCACAGTATATGTTTAGATATAAACCAATATCTATATTGAAATAGTCGAACGCATAATCCGTTTTATAATTCAATTAACTTTTTTTAGTTAATAAAATAGCGTTACAGTGATTTTCAATCGATTGTTATTACTCAGCGACAATAATATAATACGATAGCTACGCAATGTAAAAATTATGTCGTACAGATGCAGTTTTTATTATTTTATTTATATTATTTAAAAGTCGTAGCGAAACTAATGCCCTAAAGAATAAATTATGAAATTTCAATTTACTTATTTTCTACTGTTAAATGTGTGCAATTGCGATATTGCAAAATTGTTGTTTTCATTAGAGAAATTTGTCACGCTCTAGAAAAATAATGAACGATTCAGATAATGGTCTCGCAAAGGCAAAAACTGTTTATGTTTTATGCAAAAAGTGTAGTTGCCCGACGCCAATTAAACTCGCGAAAAACGTCAAATGTGTGATTAATCACTTAATACAGATAAGAACGAGAATTTTATTCCGCGAACGTTCCACTATAACTATAATACACTTTTTTCATTCAAACCGACGTTTATTATTACGACTATTGTTTGGCATAATGTTCGTTAACAGACGTTGTCACGTACAGGACGGGTTTTATTTTTTGTCAAACTCACCGTTCGTTTATGATACTTAAAACTAGTTTAATGCGTTTGCAGTATGAAAATATGGTCAAAGCGAATTCCGACGAGGGTTCGGTAATTATCTTTTTAAGAAGAGCGAGGTGTCTGTAATAAGGGGTAGACCACTTTATATCAAACGGGTTGCGTCGAGTGTGAGAAAATTTCATTCCGATGCTAACTAGACGTGAATAAATTATTTTTAAGCATGTGTGTGTTGGTATTTGTGTATGTGTAAATGTCAAATCATAAGCAAACATAAAAATATATATATATATAATAAATAATGAAAATAAAATAAAAACATAAAAAATAATTTTGATAAACGTCTATATATTTCAGATATATAATATAATTAATAATATTATTATGTACAAACTTAAAAAAATAATAGTTTTTTTCTAGTCTTAATACAAAAACAAAAAAAATGCAAATAAAACGTCACATACAAATAAATACAATATTCAATTTACACAATCATCACTATGAATCGTCGAAATTAGGAAAAATAATATTAAAATATAATATAATAATAATAATTAATTGCAGTCCTATATAAAAACAAAAAAAAACTTGTCCAAAAATTAATGAATTTTGGGTGGATTTGTGGATCGGGTATTTTTTGTAGTGTCCTTTTATCGAACGTAGCACAAAGTCGATTATTTATATAACTTTATAAGAAAGCGAGGTTTACGAAAACATTAAAACAAAGATCACAGTTATGACGAGACACTAGGCAGGTCTAAGTCGGACACTCACCGTTGGGCGGGTAGGATGGCAGCAGCGGTCTTGAAGGAGCAGCGGGAGAAGCTGAGGCGCACAGCCTCCTCAGGAGCTCGTCTTCGCGACCTTCCAGTCTGGCGGCCATCAGGAGGGCCAGAGGGCCGTTGTCTTCTCTAGGAACCGAACTGCCCTCTAAAGCGGCGCGAACTGCCGCAATGTGACCCTTGGTGAACACGTGGTCTTGCACCGAATACTTGTGACTGTATTTGAACTGACAGTACTTGCAGTCTTCCGGACCTCTGGGTTCAGATTCGGACCCTCCAGATTTCTGCATCGCCAGCTTGTGCTTCTTCTCTTTGGCGCGAGCGTTCTGAAACCACACTTGCACTACGCGCTTCGGCAGGCCGATCTCCCTTCCCAGCATCTCGCATTCGGCCATCGTCGGCGTCTTGTAATCTCCAAACAGCGACTTCATGATTTTTACTTGCAGTGATGACATTTGAGTTCTGAAT
Organism: Plectrocnemia conspersa; assembly: GCF_051122295.1. Classification (NCBI taxonomy): domain Eukaryota; kingdom Metazoa; phylum Arthropoda; class Insecta; order Trichoptera; family Polycentropodidae; genus Plectrocnemia; species Plectrocnemia conspersa. The sequence continues at coordinate 6,825,609 of NW_028277174.1, read as the reverse complement.
CTCTTGCTGTTGCCTCCTGATGAATTCTGTCTCTGGTTGCTTTGGGTAGAACTCGGCGACGTAGGATTGCTCTCGTCGTCGTAAAACTCCGTCGTCTCCGACATGCTATCCGATCTTTCGTCGCACAGAGATCTTTCGCTCAGATCTGTCGGCGGTCCGGGCTCGCACGCGTTGCGCTCGTGGTCCATGTTTACCTTCATCGGCCTAGACAAGTCTACCGGTTTACTGAGATCTAAAGGGATTTCCCCTTCCGGTCGACTCGACTGCTCTTTAGGTTCGTCCCCGTTCTGCTGGGCTGCGGCGTGAGCCTGGAGCTCGGTGATGTATCTCTTCATCGATTCTTCGTTATATTGCTTAATAAATTTCTCCATATCTGGATGAAAGGGCGGAAATAAGGGGGGCATCATATTTGCCCCCCCTTGCGAAAAATTTCCTGGCTTATCTCCTTGTTGTGATCCGAAGCTGGGCGACGACTCCATGCTGAGTTCTTCGTCCGGCAGCGCGTCGATGTTTATTTCTCCCCGCGAACATTGATCGGCGTGCTTAGTAGTCAGATGGCTTTCTAAAGCGCTCTTCACTTTGAAAAGCGCAGGGCAAAAGGGACATCTCTTGTTGATCACCTGAGCGTGCGCTCTGAACTGGCCCTTTCTCTCTCTCGCTCTCGTGTTTTGGAACCAGACTTGAACGACTCTCTTCTTCAGTCCGACCTCTCTCGCGATGTTTTCTAACATCTTCCTGGATGGATTCGATTCGACCTGGTACTTTTGGTACAAATAATCTAATTGCTCCGGCAATATGGTGGTGCGCAGTCTTTTATCTTTGGGTTGATCGCCCGAATCGACTTCCACTTCAAACTCGTCGAATTTCCTCTTGTTCGCCTGATTGTTCAACATCGACATCAACGGGTGAGGAACTCCCATCTGGTCGCTGTTCCCCAGCGACGCGTTTAACTGTTGCAATTGAGCATGTTGTTGAAGAATGCCGAAAGGTGAATCTGGTGGATAAGTTGGAAACAAATTAGGATTCATTATATGGACTAATTGATGCTCGCGCCACAGCTCGAAACGAGGAAAGACTAGATTACATTTATCACATTGAAATGTTCCTTCTTTCTGCTCTCTGTCGTTCGGCGTTCTTTCGTTGGGCGTCGGCGTCGTTACCGGCGACAATTGATAATTGGAAGCTGAAGGCGTTGGCGTAATAGGCGGTTGCGGAATATTCATTACCGGGCTTGCTGGCACGCTGTGATGCTGCGGAGGCGCGCTATCTCTGTGCTGTATCTGCGGCACCAGATGATGAGGTTCTACAGTGGTGGTGCTCGAGTTCGAATCTTCGCTGCTGAGGGTCGCGGCCACTTGAGCCGCCGCCGCTTGAGCCTGAGCGGACCTCTTGGCGTCTTCTTCCTTGAAGCAATGCGTCTTTTGATGGCGAATCAATTCGTAATAACGCTGGAATACTAATTGGCATTTCTTGCATTGATAATTCAGACCGGGAGTCCTCTGAAAGCGATTGGCTCCCGCCTCGTCTGGAATACCGGGAAGCGGCTGTTCGACAGCCGGTTGATTCTCGTATACTTTCCTCGCTTTTTGCCTCGCATTTTGAAACCAAACTACTATAACGCGTGGACTCAATCCCAGCAATTTCGACAGGTATTCTAAGTCGTCGTCTTTGGGATACGCGTTGTTCTCGAAAAACTCCTGCAGTACTTTAATTTGATAGTCCGTAAATCGGGTGCGGTTCGCGCGCTTTCCGGACGATCCTCCGGAACTGTTAGACCCATTTGAATTGCCCCCGGAAAGTCCGAATTCATTTAAGCCTCGACCAGGGCTTAAGCTTCTGTTTGGGGTCATAGGTAAGACATTCGGGGGCAAGTTGTTTGGGGAAGCGAAGTTTTGCGGCGTGAGTTTCGGCGGCAACATCGACGGATGGTTTTGACCGGCCATTTGTTGGACTTGAGGAATTGCAGACGCCGGTATAGATTCTATTTGAGATTGTATGATAGAGCTCAGTGATAGATGATTAGGCGTTTGCGGCCGCGATGACATATTTTGCGCATGATGATCGGATCCGGCCTGACTCGACACAGGGCTCTGTGGCGGCAGTCCGATCGGAAAGTTGAACATTTTATCTTCTTGATGTTTATTATCGTACGAGTTGTATTTAGTATGTTCGTCAGAGATCGGCTCGTCGCTCGGTTCGGTTTTGACTAAATTTTCCGGTTGATTGAACATGTTGTTGGGCGTCGGCGTCGGCGTCGGAGTCGGCGATGATTTTGCCTTTTTTTCAGGCGGCGGTTTTCCCTCGTCCGAACTGGCCGACGAATTCAAAGGGGTCACTTTGGTCTCTCCGGTCTTTTCGTATTCTTCCAAATTGAGGGTCGTCGACGGAGGGTTGTTGAAGTTGTACGGCGAGTCTTTGTTTCTCTGTCTTTCTTTGAACAACGTGTTTCTGAACCAATGCTTGATGACCTTGGGCGGGAGTCCAGACTGGCTGGCCATCTCGTGAATAGCATCTTCGCTCGGCGAATTGTTGATATCGAAATGCGCTCTTAAAATCTTCAACTGCTCGTCGGTGATTCGAGTGCGAGCCCGCTTTTGGTTGGCGGCCGCTGCATTTGCCTGCAACAATAAAAAAATATTGATTTATAATAGCTATTTAAACATTCGAAAAACTGTTTACGTTCAATGGTATTGTACAATTCGTTCTAATACATCTTCCTAGTAGTGAAACATAAAACAATAAACCCTTAAAGACAATATGCGTACAGGTAAAAGAAATAGTTATGGGTAAAACAATAGAGACCACCGTTAAGAAACGTCTGAGAAGTCTATTCATATAAATGCATTGTCTTAAATGTGCTTAAGATAAATTGCAACTCAACAGGTGGGTGCTTTTGTCAAATTTAGTGAACATGGAAGGTCGTAGAAATAAAATAATATGCAACGTTAATTTGAAGCTATCAACTGAATACGTTACACAAGTAACAAAAAAGGCTCACATATGCAGGCGACTGCAGCTAACAAAACATCGCTCAGGTAAATATCATCGCGGAGTCGTATAAGGACGAAAAAAAGTTCAATAATAAAATAGTATATCCTTTTCTAGTCTAAATTTTAGCCCTTTGGAACAATGCTCGGTAATGCCGTCCCCTTCTGTCGCCCTTTGTGGCCCATCATTACAATGCTCGCACCAGGAGAATGGCCCTATACAAACATGGGACAATACAATGCACAGAATACCCGAAATTCTCTTCTGCCAAGAGATGATATCGTGCCATTATTTAACCGGCAGAAAAACACGTTGCGAGCGAAAATTGTAATGATTCGGCCAGGTAAGAGTTTCGTTCGTTCTAATCCTGAACGGAAAGATTTAGGGCTATTTAATTTGCGGATACTTCGAAAATCACACACGTGCACTTCGTAGATTGCCGCGCATTTGCAACAATGTGAATTCCTTTCATACGTGTGTAGCTTTTCTAAGAAGCGCATAGGTGAGTTGGGGTTTGACATAATGTGGAACAATATATCACATACGAAAAAAGAACGACATAAATAAAGATTAATGCTTACAAACATTTAATAAATGCCTTACAAAATTCGGCATTTTTTAATGACAGGTGTAAAAAAATAGATCGCACGCAGATAATGCTTTAAAAACAATATTTTTAGAAATGTATTAGATTTTAATATGGTAACAGCAATATTTAATGTTAAATATTTGTCATAAGGATTATTAATGATCACCCATGTTCAATAATAATATATTCCAGAATATATTTTTTTAATATGTATTACCATATATTATAATATATTAAAATTAATATTTAATCTTCTTAATTAGTTGTTTATTTTTTTATTGTTTGCCCAACTATATTGTGAGATTTATTCTTTAATTATAAAATGAATAAAAATAGCACATTTCAAAGAAATTTTGACCACTTTTATATATATAGCCTCTATGTTAAAATAACATAAAATTAATATTTTATGTTCTTAATAAATTATGAATTTTGCCATAGTTAGGTGTGAGATTTACTGAATAATTATAAATTAAATAAAAATAACATATTCAAAAGACATTTTTGACAACTTTCCTTGAAAACGTTTGCCTTCATATTATAAAAATTTAGTGTTCTTAATTAGCTATGTATTTTTTTATTGTTTTTCCAAGATTGGTAACAATACAATAAAAAAACCTATTCCAAAGATATCTTAGAAAATTTTCATTAAAAATATTAGAATATATTATGTCTCTATAGTATAATATGCCCTTAATTAGCTTATAATATTCATTAAATTTTGCTGTGAGATTGACGAAATTATTAAGATTAACGTATTCTAGAAATATTCCTGACGAATTTACTTTAAAATATTACAATATATTATGTTTCTATGTTCATTATTAATTGTGTATTTTTCTAATGTTTGCCCAAGTAACGTGTGAATTATTATAATAAAATTAATAAAAAAAATCTTTAAAAAATTACTACCTATAGTCTTTATATTAAAATACAATTAGATCAATATTTTATGTTTTAAATAAATTAAAGACATTTTTTAATTTTGGCATTGTGTGGTGTGAGATTTATTAAATACTTATAAAATAAATAATAAATACCATATTAAAAAAGTATTATATAATATATGCATCTATATATTTTAATATTCATTAAAGTTTGTTGTGATATTTATGAAATTAATTAAAATAACATAATCTAAAGATATTTTGGACAAATTTCCTTTAAATATTAAATTTTCATATGTCTCTATATTAAAATGTATTAAAATCAATATTAAATGAATTAATTAGTTGTGTGAGATGTATTAAATAACAATAAAATAATTTATAATTACACATTCCATGTATATATTAGAATATTATCCTTATTATAATATAATAAAATAAAAATATTTAATGTCAATAATTACTTATGGGATGTTTTAATGATCACACAAGTTATGTGTGAAATTTATAAACTAATTATAAAATTAATAAAAATATCATATTCCAAAGATATTTTAACTATTTAAAACATTATAATATATTGTATTATGTCATTTTTTAATTATCATTAAAGTATGGTGTGAGACTTATTAAATAATTATAAAATTAATAAATATTTTGGCAACTTTTTCCAAAAACATAAGCATATATTATAATATTTAAATATTAATATTTATTTGTTAAAAATAAATAATCGGTCAAGTTTGATATGAAAAAAAATAAAAACATCACTTAAGAGATTTATGTTAAATATCCTTTATAAGCAGAATTCTTTACTTTATAAGCTATAAATTAATGTATTTTTTCAGTTACGTTCCTTAATATTTCATAAATTATACTAATGGTCTTAAAATTATAACTTATGTTTTATAAAAAAATAATTATATGATTCTATAAAACAAATTTATATTACATATTGTTTTTGACACAGAACCAAAAATAAGCTTTTACGTCAATTTATTACATAAGTACGAATGTGTTGTTTTTCTTGATTTATTAATATTTACTGACTTTATAAGGTTAACGATCATTTTTTTACACTAAGCTTGAGTGAATTATTAAAAAAACTAACGACATTTATTGATAAACAAATGTAAATAAAAAAACTATAATAATATATATTCTATCTACATAGATGAATCGTATGCTTTAAAATTTAATTAAAAATAATAATGACTTAATATATAGTAATTAAAATATGTACTAATTTATCAAAATAAAAACTCACCAAGTAACATACGATCGTATGTGTTTTAGATAGTTCCAAATGAACCATTTTATATATTAATTAAATTTAAATATGGAACAGTATAGCTTGAACGACGACTAGAACGAAATGAAAGCTAAAACCCAGATTTTTGTATTATTTATACACCCTTGATAAGCTCGAGTAGATAAACCATTCTAAGAAAGAAAGTTGGTATTTTTGTAATTTACTATTATACTTTATCAAATTCTTTTTAAAGCGATAAGAAAACGTCGTAAATACGTTTTTTGATATGCAAATTTTTTTAATAGACTCACCACTTGTTGATGTTGCATCATGGCGTGCTGCTGTTTCAGGAGGGCCGCTTGTCCATCTTGGGGTGAATAGTTTCCCCCCATCGAAAGCTGGTCGAAGGGCGGAGGCGGCAGCATCATTGGCACTAACGGCGGCTGCAGGTTCATGGCCGCCAAAGCTCCGACGTTCAATCCGAGAGGTAGTCCCATTGATAACATTTGCGCCACGACCGGATGCAATTGACCCAACTGTTGCTGCAGTTGCATAACTCCGAGGGCGGCTTGAACTTCGCTCATGTGCTGAGCCAGCTGAAGGGCGGGCGTGTTGCGAGACGAGGGCCTCTCGTCGTGATTTCCGTTTCCGTTCTCTCGCTCGTCGGCGTTTTCAGCTTCCGACGACGCTGGGGGCGCCGAATTTGAAGGCGGTCGCGCATCGGTATTCGGAGACGTCACTCTCGGACTCGAAGAAACGGTCGACGAAGTAGCCGCGGTGACGACAACAGTCTTCTTTTCGTATTCGTTTTTGAATTGTTCGGCGAACTGTTCTAAAAACTCCAGTGGCACTTTATCCTTGTGAACTTCTTCACAGTGCGTTTTCAGCACCCACACACTCGAAAATTCTTTATTGCAGTGTTGACACGTGGATTTGGCGACTTCTGGTAGTTCGACTTCCGGCTGTTCTTCTTCTAGTTTGATCGCTTCCGGTTCCGGCTCGACGGGGGGCGCCGGAGGCGTCGGTATCCGCTGATTTTCTTTCTCTTCGTTTTCGCGCTGAATTTTCAGCTGTCGTCGCTGGTGGTTCTCGTTGTATTGCATGACTAAATCGAAGCCGAACGACTCGAGCAAGTGTTTGTATATTTGAGAGTTGTTCCTCTTGGGGAGGTTTGTCTTGGCCACCATGTCTGCGTCGGAATGCTGGTCCAGGTGGGCCAAACCGGCGGCCGCTAGCGCGGCGCTCCCGGCGCCGAAGATACAATAGAGCGCTCGATGCGCACTGAGCTGCTCTTGCGAAGAGAATAATGCATGGCATTTCTCGCAGGCTAGCGGCTGGTTCGTCGCGGTTAAAGGAGAGGGGGGCGCCCCGGGGGATGCACCCCTATTCCCACCGCTCGAAGAAGACGAAGGGGATGTGTTTTTAGGCGACAGCATGTCTTGGAATATTTTCGCGGGATCCTGTTTATTATCCGGCTGTTCTATGAGCGGTTTAGATAAATCGATCTGACCCGATATGGCTAAATCTTGCAATTTACTCGCTCTAGTCTGATGCAAAACAGATCGCATATGAATATCTAACGTGCTTCCTTGTGTATACGCCACTTTGCATATATTGCATTTGTACCGCTTTTTATCATCTTCCTCGCTGGACGTGCTCTTGGGCGTCAGCGCCAAATTGGACGAATTGAGAGTACCGCCGACGCCCGGAGAACTAGGCGTCACGTTGTTATTGTTTTGTTGCTCTTGCATGGCCCTCTTCAATTTATGCAGATGACTCACGCTATTATAATGCACTAAGAGTATGTTCTTTTGCGTGAACGACTCTTTGCACACGTCGCATTTGAACGGCCTGTTCGGATCAAGATACTTTTCCATGGGATAGGTCAGCTTTTCGCCCTTTCTGTGCAATAGCGTCTTGTTATGTGACGTCAAATAAGATTGTCTGGTGAAGGCCACTTTGCAGCGGTGGCATTTGTATTTTCTATTCGGATCGTTGTACGAATCTTCGGCCATCGCTTGCGAATTTAAATAATCTTCTAAAAATAATTGATCTTTATATACGATAGAATCGTCGGAGCCTTCGCCGTCGACTTGATTGCCGTCTTCGTTACTCATATTGTTCATATCTTTACTCTCTTCCAGCTCCATCATTTCCTCTTCGGTCAATTTGAGAGATTCTTTCTTCAGTAATTCGGTAGTCGAACTGTCAAGTACTTGACCTTGAAGTCCAGCCAGCAACAGAGGATTGTTGAGCAGGCTCTGTTTAAAAGCCGCGACTTCTTCGTCCGTAAGTTCCGAATGCGAAGTTTCGACGTGTTTTTGCAGCGCCAAAATAGACCGGAAGCTGCGACCGCATAAAACGCACTTCGTCGCGTCTCTGATCATATGATATTGCGAATGCAATTGCAACTTTTCCATAGTTTTAAAAGCTAAACTGCATTGATTACATCTATATTTATATACGTGTTTTTCCGACACTGACATGTTTGATATGGAGTTTTTCGCGTGGATCTCTTTGAAATGCATCTGCAGCGCCTGAGCGTTGTTGAAGTATTGATTGCAGCCTTTCTTCCAACAGAGATAACCCGGGCCTTGAGGGGTTTGTTTCAGTTCTAGATGACCCGTATCGTTTTGGTGTATGCACAACTCGTCGATATTTCTAAAATTTTTCATGCACGTCGTGCATCTCTCCATTTCGAATTCGGTGTTTTCTTCGCTGTGCGGTGAAGATATTTCTCTCTCCTCTTCGAGATTGGCGGAGTCGTTTTTCTGCGCAGAATCTTTACTGCTCGCCACTGAATCGGGGCTCACGAGTCTCGTGCTGTTCAGCCAATGGCTTTGGTCCACTAACATAAGAAGTCGTTGCAATCCTTCAGAGTTAACCGAATGAATTTGCATCACGTGTCGCTCTAATGCGGGCCTGTCTCTGAAACCGTCTTGACAGAGCGGACAGAGGAAAGCTGGCGGAGTAGGAGTTGGCGCCCCATGTTGAGCTACGACGTGAGCTTGGAGACGAAGTTCAGAATCGCATGTGAAATTACAGAAAGGACAAGAGTGTTGATCTGTATTATTTTCTTCTTGCGACTGCTGCTGCTGTTGCGATTGCTGCTGTTGCTGCTGCTGCGATAGGTGTTGTTGCTGCTGCTGATGTTGCTGCTGCATCTGCTGTTGCATCTGTTGATGTAAATGCTGCTGTTGTTCCAAAAATTTCAGCATTTGTTGTTCATGATTCAGTTCTGGTTTTTGATCGATTGGCTCTTTATTATCTGTAAAAATAAAACAGAAAAAAACACATGAGTATTTATATAAATTTTTCTAAAAGTATTCTTATTTCTATACACATATGCATTGGGTATTGTGCGGAAACGCATTGTTGTAAAAATGTAGAGAAACTGAGATATTGAATAGAAGAAACAATGATACGTATTACTATTTGACCAATGGCCGTGTGAACCGCTTTCTTGCTAAACAATTACTTTCAGGTAAAAACTATTGTACGTTTAGCGAAGAATACACGTGTGACATTAAAAGCACGGCCGAAATCTTCTTTGTCTGTCGGTGCACGTATGAAAAAATCTCAGGTGCATGAGGACAATATGTCGATAAATTAGTTTTGGGACGTTACAATAAAATAAATGCAAAAATAACAGGAAAATAAATTGAAAGCTTTTGACGATACATACAAATGTAAAATATTTTATTAAAGTAGGTGGTATCTACATATATTTTATTCCATATTTTTAGGTGGAAGTTGTACTATGAATATTTTTCAAATCCGTTACGACATTGTTGATAAGAAATTATTGAGTTATTACAATTTTTATAAATAGATTATACAAATATCGAGAGCTTCAAATTAGTATTTATCATATATTATTAAAAAAAGGCGTTTTAAATCTATTGTTGTGTATTTAAAAATGAGATGCTTGACACACAAAAATGCGTATTGTAAGCTTCATGTGACTGATTAAACTGTTTATAAAAAAATAACTTATTTTTTTACAATCGAGAATAACAAATGTAATATTTTTTAAAATTCACATAAAAAATGTAACTTGATATATTAGGGTTGCCACAAAATAATTATAGAAAATTGATTAAAAATATGACATTTCATATGCAACACAATGGCAATTATAATTATTACTAATTTAAGTAGTTCCAAATTTGGAATGTCGTTAGTGGTCTGAATCAAGCGCAAACGATTATCGACTTTATAGCATTTGAAATAAGTTCTATAGTCACTTATTACGTGGGCGGCAATTAAATTAGCGGCGGGTGTTTTAATTGGTTTAATTGTCGAGCGCTGATTGCGGCGTGTCATCGTCTACGCCTCCCACCACCTGCAGGCGTGGTCTCAACCGGCCAATAGCGCGCGTCGCCGTACAAGGCGCGCGCGTCAAAAACCAGTTTTCTAAATGCTCAAGTTTAAATTTAATTTCGAGTGTGTGTGATTATGCCATTACCGCGACGCCGAGGATGCTGCTGCGCGAACTCGGACGCTTTTTTGCACGCGCCCGCGCATCTTCGTATGATCGAAATATTCCATTCATTCGCACACCCGCGTGTCGGCATTAGCAATACAAATAAAATTAGGTTATTAATTCATATAAATAAAGTAATGTTTTTTTTTGTTTACAGAAAATTTGATTTCATTATTTTGCTCATTAAAAAAATAATAAAAAATGGTGATTTTATTTGTATGACTTTTTCAGCACGTGCCCACATGAGTGGGCACGTGGAATATTTTCTTATCAAAAGTTGTGGTAGAAGTGAACGATGAATCGGCGCATTATTTGCATTCTATATTTTTTACGAATTTCTGGAAATTTAATGATTAAATAATCATATTATTCAGCCTCTTTTATTTTAATTTACTTTATAAAATTGCTTGAAAGATACTTTTCAAAAATTGTAATTTCTTTCTGAAAAAAATATAATGTGAGTTGTAAATAAATTGAATAAGATATGAATTAATAATAAAAAATCCGTTGAATAAAATAGATTTTTGTTTATAAAAATGTCTGTTTTTTTTTTAATTTCAAAAGTTTTTTTTTTATTTCAGTTAAATGAAATTTTTAATTTTTGTACTTTTTTCTCTAATATTATTTTTAGCAAAGCTACGATTTTTTAAATTTCTGTTGCTTGACGAATTTATCTAAAATATTTTCAAACCTAATTTTTCAGATTTTTTTTATTGAAATCTGATTAAAACTACGGCTCTTAACGTCACCACAAAAATTGTTATATCCTCCATACACACATGACTCAGAAATAAAATGTACTCAATAAGTTTATAATATAAAAAAATTTAGAACTTTTAATTTTTTATTGCAACATGAACCCGATGTGTTACAATGGGGTAAATCAGTACCACCGGGGTGAGTTAATCAGTACAAACATAAAACCTACATTCAAGTATTAAAATACCAGGCTGAAAGTCTTATAATTTGATATCTATATAATTAATACTATTGTTATAAATTACAATCAATAGATTTTACTTTACAGTTGGTGCATTTTGTATAAATTTTAAATTCGATTTTGTTGCGGGGTTCGAACTCGTAGCTTTTGTTAGAACCTTACGGACTACACTATGCTGACTTTAATATATGTAAATAAATCTACGAATAACACAAAAAAATAAAGATCGTAGGGTTATAACGAAGTTGATTTTACTGTGTAGTTAATGATCAGTTCAAGAAAAATAAATAAATTTACACAATAAATTAAATAAATTAAATAAAATAATAATTATTTTTGTAAACTATGTGAAATAAACTATTCGGAAGATATATTTTATACTTAAATAGTATTTTATCTATTACATTAGTAACAATTTAAAAAATGTTAAGTTTTTAAAATCTAATCCAGGAGTATTTTAAGGCTATAAATTCTAAAATTGGATCCAAAAGAAATTAATTTCTCAGAAAAGCTTTATGGAAGTTTGATTAAAACTACGGCAGTTATTGTAGTTACAAAAGTCATTAAATACTACATATGACGTAAAAAATACACAAATAGTAATATTTACTCTTTTTAAATTCATATTATAGAATTAGAAAAATATGTTAAAAATAAAATAAATACAATTAAATATATTTTTGAGTTTCATTGAGTTTCAGTGCTGTAATTATGTTAAATGCTAAGAATTGCAAAGAATTATGAAATTAAACTGAAAGATTTGATAAAAACGCTGCTGTCATCTGCAACTATCTATTTTTGCGAATAATATTTTTATTCTATTATTAACTTAAAAACAAATCGATTAAAAACAGTATCTAAATTTATTAAAAAAAAAATTTTTCCAAAAAATAAAATAAAAATATTTTCAATGCAATTCTTCAATTCTGAAAAATATTTTTATTATTTTTCCTTAATTTTTTTTATGAAATTGCTGCTAAAAAATGGTTAGTAAAAAGTATTTATCTAATTTGGTAAATATACAATTAGTTAAATTTATGTATAATATATAGTATGTATACCATCTGTATTTAGGTGAAGGAAAAGTTGACAAAAACCTCCTATTGAAATTGAAATTATCATTATTCGAAATTTGAAACTCATTTTGTAATTAAAATTTGTTTTTAAGTAACGGTTAATTAACAAAAAACTAAAAAACTTATTTTTTAGGTATTTTAGTAAAATATCACCCATATATAATAGTAAAGTTTTACCCATATATAATAGTAAATTGTATATTGATCACAACAGAATGTATTAAAAGTTATTTAGTTTTTCAATGAGATAATTATTATTTTATCGTTTACTATTTTCTTATTTTATGCATTTTTTGTTTTTAAAATGTAATTTTCTAAATAAATAGCAATTCAAGAGTAAGATTAAATATCTATTTTTAGTATTTCTATTAAATATGACATCGTATATTAATCATTTCCAAATGTAAAAAACCTTAAACTTTTTTTTACGCTATAAGCTGCGTTTCGAAACAATATTTGCAGCTTATAAACTAATACAATTTTGTGTTTAATAATGATTTTATAAGTAATCAGCACGATAAATGAGTACCGAATTATTAAATTAAAAGATATAGGTTCGAATTCGATATAATGTATAATATAGTGTCTGGGAGATCATAATTAGTGATTATCATATAATTATAAATTAGATCATCACAAATTCAGTTGATCAAGATTTTTTTAATGGACGAATATCGTGATGTTTAATTAAAATCGAGATAGTTTTCACATATACATAAGATATTGAAAATACTACTTTTAGAATATTTGATATGTATTCAACAAAAAAAATTGAATAGAGTTTTTCTTATAAGATTTTCATTATTAATTTATATATGTATATATATTTAAAAAATATACAATTGAAAAAATATATAGAAGGACATCTGATAAATCATGTATTTATAAATATTGATTGAGAATAAACTTAGTTTCACGTTTACACGTTCTCAAGCGTCTTATCAGAATCTAGTACCTAATAAATACTTTCAAGTAGGAATGTACTTATTCCAATTGGATTTTTAACTTTTACCATTCTATAAATTTTACAATTTGACCTGTGAATGAACTCGTCGCGAGACGTCGATTTTTTTCTAGCAGTCGTTGTTAACTAAAATTCGTTTGTTACGATTCGTTACGTCGTTATGTGTCCGCGCACATTAAGATCCGCTCGGAAGAGGAGAGACTACCAACAACGGTGTGCTGTAAAGAGTCGATTACGAGAAAAGCGAATCACGGAACTCCTCGATTCATTATGTTTATTCTTATAATACATTTTTTTTATTAGCAGGCATCTACTAGCTCTGGTTTTGAATTATGGAATGGCACGCCGCGCGGGTAACGAATCGGATTAAATTGAAATGAATCGGACGTTTTGAAAGAAGAATGCCACAACACAACGCCGTGGCTCTCTTCTCATGTGATACGATTTCTTTTGTCAGCGCTTGTGATTCGTATTGGCCTTTTGGCATCTTCGACGGGCGTAATTGGAAATGCCGACTCGGTCGCGGCTGACGACCAATTTGAGAAACATTTGATTTTTTTCCAACGTTCACGAACCATCGTCTGCGATCGTTTGGGAAACAATCCGAAAACTGAATTAAAATTTGGTATACCTATTAAAAAAAACGCCACAAAAATAACGACGCATTTCACAAAAATAAACCAAGGTGTGGCGTAGTGTTTACAAGAAGGGTAGATAAAGCTTTAAAAAAATACACATGTATGTCATACATACACAAATGAATGCACACATCAATAACATTATAATTAATGAATAAATATAGTAAAATATTACATATTTTATTATAAATGAGTATAAGGCAAAATTATATTTTAATTTGCAAATTTGTTGATAATTAGTATTATGATAATTTTGCAATATTTTACCTGTATAGCAATTTTTCAGTTATTGAAGAACGCACCAAACACGAGTTACCTTTTCGACGTCAAAAACTAAACTGATTGTATGCGACGAAGGATTCACACGATATCCTTTTGTGTAGTTGTGCGGTTATCGGAAACCGTTTTTTTTTTATTGACACAACCATGAAAGAAAGCATTCTATAAAATTATACTTTATGTATCTAAATATATACTTCCTTATCACTTATTGAATGTGCATTTAACATCGATAATGTTACAATTTCAAGGGCTGGCTATAAATTTTATTTATTAATTTTATGCAACCTAACTGAGTTTCGACAGCAGATGGTTCATTAAATTGCGTGTATGCGCTTCGTATGTGTGTATTTTTTAATGCTTGTTCTTTCATCGTCAATTTCATAATTACGATGCGTCGATAAGTGCATAAACTTAAGTTCGAATAGAATAATGAAGAAGTCCCGGTAATTATTCGTCGGTTAAACGAATCAACATATGGCGCTCGGGCCGAAAATATATAATAATATAAGAAAAAAACACATAAAGAGAAAGCTGTGGTCCTGCATGATTATCGAAAAATATATAATTATTAGAAAAAACGAATATCCGTTTGCGTAAAAAATATTCGGTAAGGAAGAACAATGTATTGTATGCATATGTGTTTTTGATGGTGATGTTAATATAAATGAATTATGCCGTACCTGATTCGTTTTCGCCAAAGGATTGGTCCGGCTGCGACATGACTTGGAAGACTTCCCCGATGTCGGCGGGCATGTCTTTTCCTTCCGATCGTCGCTGGAGCTGGTGGATCTGCTCCATCTGAAGGTGGTGCAGCGATCTCGCGTGCTGAAGTAACTGAAGACGGGCGCGTGCGACGAAGCCGCACAGCGCGCATCTGGATTTAGCTCCAACGGGAGCCGAACGCAACAGCCTCAAAAGTAGGGCTCCGGCTTCGTGTCTAGCTCCTGCTGCGTGCAGCTGAAGTTTATGCGCGGAGTTCGTGTAGTAATCGCAGGCGTTACACCTCACTTGCACTCCTCCCGCGGCCGAAGCGTATTTCAGCTTCCACTCGTTCCTCGGGCCTCCTTCTTTCACGTGATTCACGTGTTGCAGTCGCTGAAGGTGCTTATCTGTCTTGCAGTGCAGTTGGAAGTTTGCTTTCAGGTTCGTCTTGTACGTGCATAGCTTGCATACGTAGTGGCCGGCGACCAGGGCTAGAATCTCTTGCTCTCTCACTTTGGTTCGGTCTTGTGCCAGATGCTGCGCCAACGCTTCGAGGGAGTCGGTGCAGAAACAGTTGCACACGCAACAGGTGTAAGTTCGATCGGGGTCGGGGTCCGCCGGTTCCGGGGGCGGCTCCATTGTATCGGGGTTCAAGCCAAGATCGAGATGCGGCGCTAGGTCTGGAGGGCCGTGTCCCGGAAGAGGTCCTCCAGTCATGAGCTGGATCATTAGCGCCTGGTTGTAGGCCATGTCTGCGAGCGCCGCTTCGGCGTTAGGGAGCGGCTTATCCGACGGTAGGAGGCCGGGATGGAAGTGCAGCAGACCTTCGAGCTGCTGCTGTCCGTGCTGGTGTTGATGCTGCAGCGCCGAGAGCGTCTGCATGTGCTTGACGTTCTGTTGCAAGACGAGCATGTTGTGCGTGTGTTTTTCGGAAGTCATGTGTATTCGGAGGTTTCTCGCTACGTTGGTTTCATAGTTGCAGACGTCGCATCTGAAGGTGGGCTTGGGCTTGTGCGACGCTACGGGCGAGTGGTGAGGTGCAGGGGGAGGTTTGTGAGGACCCGGCGGTGTATGGGGCGGGGGTTGAGGCGCCAGCGGTTCTCCGCCGGTGACCGCGCCACCGCCTCCGTTCTGCAGCTCTTGCATGTTGTTGAGATGCTTGTCCGACTGCATGTGTATGCTGAGGTTGCCCTTGGTGGTCGTCGAGTAGTTGCATACCTCGCATCTGTACGGCTTGTACCCGCACGTGTAGGTCTCGCCGCGCGCCAGCCGCGGATGTGGCTGTCCGGCTATGCAGTAGATGCAGCTCGTCTCCGCTTCGGGGTGCTTCTCCTTCATGTGGATCTCGAGCGTCTCTTGATATTTGTAATGCCAGTTACACTTCGGACATTTGAGAGTCTTGCACGAGTTGCGACTGTGCATGCCGGCGAGCGAGCCGCCCATCCGACTCGAGGCGAGTATCAGCTCGCACTTGGGGCAGTCGGCGGCGGAGGGGCGACCCTGGAGGTGGTCCGGGCACACGCCGATGGTGGTGCCGGAGAGGAAGGCCGGCGGGGCGGGCAGCGACGAGAGAGACGCCAGCCCCGGAGGCAGCGGCGTCGCCGGCGAACCGGGACTGCGCCCTCGGATGGACGCGTTGATGGCTTGGGGGTTCTGCACGGTGATGAGCGGCTGGTCGCTCCATCCGCCGGAGCCTCGGTCGCCGCTCCCGTTGCCTCCGCCGCTCTCGTTGTCGACGCCGTCGCGCCTATCGCAGGAACCGTTATCGAGTAAACTATCGTTATTACTATCACTAGCGTTAGAGTCTGTCTGTTTATTCATTAGAGAATTAGGAACTTCCGTTGCGTCCGCGGGCGCGGGAGGAGGCGCCGGCGCACCGAGCCCTCCCGCCGTCCCCGCGGGCTCCAAGAACGACACCAGCGGCTCTTTGTCTTTCCCCACGCACTGGATAATCGCCGAGGAGTTTTTGCGTCCGAGGACGTCTTTCTCGCTGTCGAGCAGCGACAGCCCGTGGTCGGTCTGCGCGTGGGCGATGAACGACTTGGCGTAGCCGAAGCTGAGCTTGCACACGAAGCACATGAGGATGGGCTTGACGGGGACGCTGAGACAGTCGCGGCTCTGAAACCGGTCCTGGGGCGGCACCGGTCGCGACTTGTCCCTGAAGCTGAAGACGCGGTACGTGTGCACGGCGGGCGGGTCGGGGGCCCTGGGCGGCGCCCCGAGGGCGCACAGGGCCCCGTACAGCTGGTGGCGGGACACGTAGACGGCGCTGGCGATGGGAGGGAACTCGCGCGGCGACTCTCCCTGCACTCCTCGGCCGTCCACGATGCAGCCGTCGCCGAGCAGGCGAGGGAGGGCTCCGAGGCTGGCCTCCTCGTCGGACAGCTCCGACTCCTCGATGATGTACGCGGAGCCGTCCGGGTTGTACACGATCTTGCCGTCGAAGCGCTCTACGTCCGAGGAGAGGCTGCGCTCGTCGGCGTCGCGTCGAGAGGGGGCGCGAGGAGCCGCGAGCGCCGCTCTGGGGGGCGAAGCCGCGGCCTCTTCCTCGGGACTCATCTCTTCGACCTCGTCGTAGGCGACGGACGTCTGAGGATCGTCCCTTTTGCGCTTGCGCCGCCGGGCGCCGCTACTGGCGTCCTGGCCGCCCGCGGGCAGCAGCGGACTGGGCATGGCGCCTGCTCCCGGCCGGCATCACATCCCACCCTGAAAAAATAAAAACAAAATTCAATTAAATCTGGGAATTAATAAATAAATCATTATAGAGCCCTAACATTCGTTTCTTATCATTCAGACAGGTGAAAACCTTGAGCCTTATTTGCATAAAAATATATGTACAGTATTAACCCTCCGTTATTCGCAACAGATCTAATAGATACACGTGTCAAGGATTAATCAACTTTTCGCTAAATTTTTAACATTTTAAATTATATAATTATTTAATTAAAAACATTTTGACTTGAAATCTAAAATTAAGAGCTTTGAGCCTCGGTGGTTTAGTAGTATATATAATCTGAGATGCAGAATGAAGGCGTATTTAAATTTTTATTAAAGAAATTAAAAAAAAAATAAACGTGAGATCAGTTCCAAATTATTTAATGCTGTTCAAAAACGAATTCAAGAAAGTTGTGTTAGCGATTTTATAGTTATACTTTTATTTCTATTTCTACAAATAGAAATATAACACTTCTCTGATAAATTAAGGGTGCGAATCAACAGATAATTATTTTAAGATAAACGTGCATTTAACTAAATACTTAGTTCCATAAAACGAATTGTTTGTACATTACAATAATAAAAAATTTAAATATGATCATTTAAAAATATTAGATTAAGCAACATTTTATATGTAGTGTGCACTAAAACATATTAAAATAATGAGCTTTAAATTATCCTATTGATAATATAAATTCACTGTAAGAGTTGCGAAACATTATTCAAACCAAACCTAACAGAATATATACTAATTATAGTGTATATTAATATTTATTACATTTACAATTAAATTAGTTGATTAGATAAAAAAAATACTGATATTATAAATGAAGTTTTTTAATTGAAAATAGTTTTTATAGTACTTATTTTTTTATATTTTAATGCACAAATCATTCGTTTTAGTGCACACTACAAATAAAATGTTGCTCAAAATAGTATATGTGTTAAGTTATCTGGAAATATATTATTTAGAATATATCTAAACTCTTTCTTAGACACAGATTCCGACGATTTATTTGTCAAAGAAATAATTATTTCATAAAACTAATTGTCTGCATTAGTGTTGGACAGATTAATGAAAACATCAATCAGTGGAAGTGTGTGTTTTTTCAATACATATTTCCTAAAGAAAAAATACGAATTTTAGGGATTACAGTTTTTTCAGTTTTAAATGATTTTGTATGGATTTACTTAATTAAAGAATATTGTATTTTGCTATTTTTTGTATTACTAATAATATTAAATAATACTTTTCCCTATTCGAAAAGAATTTTCCTTCTTTTATAAAAAGTATGAATAAATCTATGCTGGTAATCCGACTAATTGCATAATGTGAACACACGTGTAAAAATATATTTGTGAATTTAGTTTTTTTAATTATTTACACAAAAATGTTACGATAGTTAAAGGTAATAGCAGCTCTGATAAAAATGTTCATATATTTATCGTTTAGTACAGTGGTTCTTTAAGCACACTAAATAATATTTTATAAGCGATTAATGAAAAGTGTATCTCTGTCATCTGATTGACTTTTCGGCCATTATAATTTCGCACGATTTGAGATTTATGTCCCCCGAGGAAATCCCTCACCGTGACTAATTCGCGCGCGTGAGGGGAAGGAAAGCTAAAGATTGATTGTAATTCATTTCCGATAACCGGATTAAAAAGGGTTAAATTTATGCAAGAGCGCCGATCATCGCTCATCGTAAGACTACTCGAGTAGCGACGTTCCAGAATCTCGAAACACCGACATCCATCAACCCAAACCCTTATCGTAATTAACGCCGAAATGACGATCAAAACACTTCCAATTCCAATTTTTAACACGCGGTTGACGCTCGCGAGAACCGGTCGTCGAACTCTCGTTTTATTTCGATTGATAAAAAAACAGAAACAACACACGTTGACACAAATCATAAGCGATATACCCAGCGCGGCGTCGCGCATTGCATTTATATAAAAATAATAAAAGTTCGTATCGGAAATTTGCCTTTTTAATGCACATGCGCGTGTGTATATGCAGCATATTTTATTGAATCAATGCCATTGTTGCGTCGACCGGTCGTTGGAGTTTTTTCTTCGACGGTCGACCGGGACGTTTTATAGCTCGAGGCGTTTCGTTACATTATATTAACACATCTCAGACGTTTGGCATAATCGAAACGATTGGTGAAAAAACAAATTTTTGTACGCGCTTACTATGAAAAAATACAATTTGGCTGGGGATCCAGTGCGTCGATCCGACCGACCGATCCGTCACAGTCAAACGGTCGTAATTACGCATAGTCACAGCGATAAGAGCAGTACGTTCGAATGTAAAAAATGCCATTTTATGTGTAAATACACATAAACAAAAAATATGTTTTTTTTTTTAACTTGTATACATGTACATACAATAATATCAAAAGACTTGGCATGTTTCAATATTATTCGTGCAATGATCGGAACAAAGGAAATCGGCTATGGGCAGCAAACCGGCGAAAACGTGACCGATTATATAGGAAACATGCTGATCGGCTCGCCAGGGTCGGATTTGGACCGGGAAGCTGAATATGTGAATATATGCAATCGATCGGTCATCGACCGTGTCAAATGCGAATCGATCGAATTATTTCTACGACATTAATTTAACAGTTAATTGATCGCATTCTCGAGATTCTTCTCTGAAGAAATCTATTGTTAAACGAATTCTTATGCGTATTGAGCGCTTTTAATCACGTATCGATTGACAATGGGAGATTTACAAAAAAGCACGAACGTTCTGCTCGAGTAGACAATTATAATTCAACCATATTCTATTTGCAAGAAAGTTAACGTTATTTCTTTACAAATGTATAACTGTATACATAAAATATCTCGTTTTATATATTTAGACATATTTGCATATCGGGCATTATATAGTAGCAATAAAGAAGGTAAAAATGTGCGAAAAGATTGAATATCACTGCGGGGTGTGTGTATGTTGATAATAAAAGTCTCAGAGGCGGCCGCACCCTTCTAAATATTTACGTTCGGAAATACGATTCTTGAAAAAATCTCGAGAGATAAGTCTTTGATTATTTTCATTTTTACTCAATACAAAGATCGTCTGGTCCATTGAAAAAAGGCGTCCTCTCGCTGCTTCGATTCGGCGGGCTTCTATTGATTTTTCACGTAGGGGGGTTATTAAGGTTCAGGGTTGGCAACCTTTGTCGTCCAACCGAGCGGATCAGATTGGGGGTTTTGGTTTTTGGAACTAAAAAGATGCCCCGCCGATCGCTGCTTATGCTTAGGTACCACGGACGCGAAAATTTCTCATTTCATGCTCTACTTGACGCTTTGAGAAACACATAATAACAATATAGCCGAGCGAAAACAAATTATATTTATTATTATTTTATATTACAACTTTTTTGCGCCCTTTTTGCATTAAGCTTTCGACGGCGAAAGCATTAAAACGGAATGAAAGAACATTTCACAACGAGTAATAATAATGCATTATGAATAACACATAAACGCATTGTTGTGCGACATGCAGTTAAATTATTTTCAATAAAAATTCGTATTAAAATACATATACACCAATCTAATCCGTTTATTTTTTATAAACTCACAAATAGTAATCTAATCTACATTAACTAGTCTAATTTCAATAAACTTTTACTGAAAGCAAGCGTATGCCTACATTTACGGTAGCCAATTAACTATAAATATTCTAATGCGATCATTAATCACTTTGAGTATCAATGCTTAGAAGAAATTGTGACTTTAATTAAAATGTTATATCAACCGGTTACTCATATACTATAATTGATTCCAATTATTTTGACTTGTAATAAATAATACGCACAACCAATATTTACGTTTAATTAAAAGTAATAATTTAATTACAATGATTATTATTTATTTTTTATAATATGTATATCAAACTTCTGTCATATATATTGATAAAAAATTCCGCGAAAACCATAAAATAATCCAGTGTGCAATTTTTATCAATAGCCTCTTTATTGAATTTCACAAACGTAATTTGTTTGAGTTAAAAATAACCGATTACATTTCGTTTTAGGTTTTGTATGCATAGCACGTATTTACGATAATGTTAACGTTATTTTCGACATTGTCTGTTGGGGCAGATGTTCTAAAGTCACTTTAATGTTAATAAATAAGCTTTCGATAACGACAGACAATCAAGTCTATTTATCGCTTATTAAAAAACGGGCTCCTTGTTCCGACATTTCAGGAATGCGATTGATCAACCTCGTTTTTTTATTGTGTGTATATACAGATAATAAGATAATCACGTTTCATGTTATTAAAGTGGCACGATAAATTACTAAAACGCGTCAATTGATCCCGTCAATATATTTTAGGCAAAAGTATTCATTATCGTCGAAAAGAATTGTGTGTATGTTTGTTAGCGTAACTGATTGCACAATGCCGGTGAAGTGATAATTTTTCGAATGAACAGGGTCAAAATGGGTAAAAATATATTTATAAAAAAGTAAATATTCAGATATTTCTTTAATTATAATAATATAGTATAGATTTAGTTTAAGATAGACTTAATGAATATATCTAATTAAGAGAGGATGTAAGTTGCAGTACTTTAATTTTATTTAATTGATAAAATATTCAGTTATATTATTAAAAAATCCTAGCTTTATTATAAAAAAATCGATATACTTAGACTGTGCTATGTTATTCATGAAAAGATTAATATCGATTTGCTATTGCATTAATTTATCTTGCCCTTGCCTTGATAATAAATACATCACAAGGACTTGATGTGACAATAATTTATTCAAGAGAAGAGTACTCCTCTCATGGGCAATTTTATGTCGCAATGATACGAGTGTAGCATTTAAAATAATTATATATTATTGGCATATTACATTTTTTTATATTATAAAGTTTTGAAGGATGTATCACAGCTATATATTATATGTTTATCTATTGCCTTATGCTGTTAAAAAACAACAGGATTAATGAGGATTAAAAAAATTGGTTTTTAAATGACCTATTAATATATGTCTTTTTAATAAGATAATATTTTAATAAAATAGCAAAAATTATATAACATATTAATAAAAAAATTAAATATAACAGTGTTTATTAATTTCTTATGCATTAAAACATTAAACTTTTTTTAAAGAAAAAAATCTTATGATTAAAATTGAACTGAATATTTACTGTTTACGTTTTAAAATAAATATATGCGGATGGAAAAGTTTGTGGAAAATAGATGAGATCTATGGAATTATATATTCTTTGGTTCAAGTAAATTAACCATGTATTAGTTAACGTGATGATGTTATGTTAAACATCGATTATTATATAAGCTATTTATTATTGTTTTATTGATATTTTAAATTAGGCGTGTCACGGATCGGGTGCGGCAAAAAACTTAAGAACTGATTTTACTCTAAATATATATTATGTTAGTAGTTCAAAAATAGAAATTTAACATGAACAATATTAAGAAGATTAGCAATTTGACTAGAATTTGAATGTTCTCTCAATATTTAAAATCATTATGATAATTCCTAACATCAGCTACATTCATAGAGCTTTGTAAACTGAACTTAAAATTCAGAAAAAATAAGAATAGCTTAGCATCTAATCATGCTAATGGTGAGTGAATTCAAATTTAACTTAACAGCTCATTGGAAGAATCTGCGCACAATCATACCTCGCATTTACAGCACCCCGGCGTTAAAACATACCGCCACAACACAAAAATGTTAATTCCGATCGACGACAATGTCGGCCAGCAATCAATAGCCGTCGGTTACCCATCGGTTACCATTGTTTGGCGCCGATTTAATTCGTCAGCATCATCGGCGATGGCCTCAGCATTGTTCTGAGGCACATCGGCAGCCTTTTCATCCAGCACGAATTCGGATGTAACCAATCAGTCGAAACAAATAACCGGATCTTGACGCGAATTTCCCACAGTTGACACAATGAGACTCGGCCCGCGGCTATCTTCGGCACAAAACCCTTCGCCGCATAGTCATTAACGATCTATAAAACTCGATCTATGACCGTTTGTATGATGTACTAACACACGCTCGGCTCAAATTGCCAACCTGCGAACCAGACGATAAACTCAGGGCGTGGGCTCGTTAAAACAATAATTCATAATCGTTCGTTGTTTTAACGCTATCAAATTGGCCATTAACCTATTGTTCTGGTTAATAAACTAATATGATTACGAATCGATTTTTTTTAATTAACATTCAATTCCCACACTGCTGAGGACCGATCGATGCTGTCATTTGTCACGCCCTATAAATTGTTATACATAAGGTGACTATTTATTTTTAATTTTAAAAACGGATGCTTAACATTTGAAATATTTGTTTTTATTGAGAGTGTTTCAACACCAGGGTATAAATGTTCGAGATCGTCACAAGAATTTGTGATGCGCGATCAGAAGCTTTTGGTACGCGACCAGAATCTTAGCAGAAGCGCCGCTATAAAATCAGCTCTGAGAATAAATACACAATCTATCAATCGATGAGTCATAAATACTTTTAAAAGCTACGTACATAAAATAAATTTTATAATAATGTAATATATATAAACGTTAGAATAAAGTACACATCAAGTGACAAATTTTTAATAATTCAGGTTTTATATTATTATACAGTGGAACTTCGGAATGCGTGTAACTTGATTTACGAGTGTTTCGCATCAGTTCCCCAACTGGGCCATTGATTCTTCTTGCAGTGAAGATATACCTTTTGGAAAATAATCTGCCACTCAAAGTCTTATTGCTTATAAATAATGCTTCCACTCATCCTCCAGACTATGATGACTGAAGGAAGTCAACACCACTTCATTATTTCAACCCATGGATCAACATGTCATTTTGAACTTCAAAAAGCCACCTTGTCCCCCATGCAAATGACGTTCCTAGAGCCGTTCACCGAAAAATCAATAAATCTGCATCGAAATACATCATAAGACTACAGAGGAGATATTGACTGAGATGGAGGAAAAAGAGGCTGAGAAAGCTCTCACTTCACATGTGATTAGAAAAATCTGGAAAATGTAAAAACAGTGAGAAAAATCGTGAAAAAAGTAATTCGAGACATGAATTTATTCAATGACAATGTAATGCAAAATTTTCGCGAAATTATTAAAACGAAGCATTGTATAACTTCCTAGTTCAAGTTCCATGAAAAATATTTTATTGAGCTATCAGTAATTGACAGCATTGATTCCGATATGAAAAGTTATAAATTAAATTATTTTTTAATGAATTTATATAATAAAAAATAATTAATCATATTATTTTGCATTGATACATGAGTTTTCTGGAACGAAAAAAATATAACAACACACTGCCTGATTTCATAAAATACATCGATATTATTTTCACGCATTATTAATAAATAAATAAATAATAAAACTTTAATTTATTTAAATAAAATATATTTAGTGCCTATTTTCATATGTGTATTATCACATAGTACCACCCAATTCATCTCTGTTAAAAATGTCATTTTCAGGCATCAAGGTAGAGATTCAAGAATATTCAGACTCTATAACCGGTTTATAAGTACCCACTCGAAATTGAATGATAATAATAATAATTCCACAAAATAATTAGCATATTTACATGATGATTTAAATTGTTATTGTAAGCATTTAACTTATTTATTATTATTTTTTTAAATTCAACTCATTTCACTCACATACGGAAACGCATTCTTTACACATACATACAAGTCAAGAAATTTGTCGTCGGTCCTTATCTTGTACCGAACATTCCCTTTTACAAAGGGCACCGATGCGTTCTGTTCCGAGACCGTCCGACGCTAGATAACGTCACCGCGATTCGGACATTTCGCAGACAAAAAATACAGTAAATATCGTTATAGTACCTTATGCTAATTATATTTCGCGCATCGAGAAAGTGTAAGCGAAACTCTAAAGACCGGTTCGATGCGCAAAGAGTTCCGAATGTCACGGTCAGCCAATCACAGCGCTCAGATCTAAGCCGTAAATTTTCAATGCTTTAAAAAGGCGATTTACGAGTAGGAACTTGACTGTTTCACACCACCAAAGGTGAAATGCTAACCTTTAATTAACACGAGCGGATTAAAAAGCAGAAGAAAAAACAAGATCTTCAAACTCAAACATGATTGAGTGAGATTTATCTATATACATATTTATTCTACAGTATTTACAGATTCCAAAACATAATCCATAATTTGCAGTTATGTTTATCCGACTGTCTATTTTTATAAGGATTAGATTTTGAAACGGGGTCACAGGCGACCCTCCTAAAATTTCCCACTGAGCGTTTTACGAGCAATGAAAAACGAATGGGTAAAGACCCGAAAAAAGTATACGGCATTATTAACTTCCTTTTCGACCCGTGAGCACTATTTTTTTATCACTTAATATAAGCGCAATAAAAAATATTCACTTCTATGCAAAATCTCTGCTTCATTTCTGGTTACACTATAATACGTTTGGAATATCACGCGTAAGCAGGAGAAGTCAAATCATATAAATCAGTGATGTTTAGCGACTATACTTGTGTCATATAAGGAAGAATGAGATAAGTAAAAATATTTTTTAATAATATTATTTTTAATAGCATTATAACTATAATATATAAAAAAAATACTGTAATAATACAGTATTTAATTTAAAAGGTAAGCTTAATAAGTACTATACAATTTTATGAGAAAACAAATTTTATATTAAAAAAATATTTATTCTCATAAGCAATTGTGATATATTTATGTATACATTTACTTGCAAAGTATACTTCATTTTTTGTGAGACCAATAATGAAAGTGAATGCACTGTACCCATTTTTCTGCAAATAATCAAATATTTATATAACCTCGTACAGTTCTAAATGTTATGTCGATAAAGAAAAGTGATTTATGAGAGAGATATACGTCCAACCTATATTAATCTCGGTGAGTAGGGGGAAGGCAGAGATGATTTTTTTGTATATCACAAATACATTTTGTATTTGTTTTAATTGCCACCGATCTCACTTAATTAAAAAAATATATTACTAATTTATATTATTATTAGTCGTGCTAATTTGAAGACACCGCTAGTATTTGATAAAGTAATAACATCTTATATACATTAAAAGTTGTCGGGGGTGTTGATAGTCGGCAAGGTCGCCGTATCGGCGTACGTAGTGGGGGCGCGCACATGGGCGTGCGTTGTGTAAACACACGGGCGGCTCGTGAGCGTGAGAAAATGCCCGCTGAAATAATTGGCGGAGTATCACCACTCCCGGCGCGTGTTCGTGCGGTCGCAATAATGCGCAAACCGACGCAATTCGCGCAATACGATGCAACTCACATGATAACGATGCGGTTTCGGCGCGAACGGCCTACTGAAAAAGTCCAACGAAAAACATCCATTTGCGCAGCTCAATGTATAGATATAAACCGCGCAGCGAAATGTTTTTTCATGATGCTTTATAAACTCAATATGTTTCAATATGTTGGAAATTAAAATTGGAGACTGCAATATACATACACTAACTAACTTCATTTAGTATATTTAAATCCACAATTAGGTCTCCAATCGCCTTATAAGGCAATGTTATCCCGAGGTGTTAATCACCAACACTCGACACTAAACCCGATTGTTGATTCAGAATAGGTGTAAAATATTTGGAAAGTCGTTTTATTTAATAATAAATTTGCAATCATTGTAAGTTTGCATTTTATATTTGCGATGTTTTTGATTAATATTTTTGTGACATTATTGGTTTAATTTTAATTGATTTATTAATTATGTTTTCAATTCTGACTTATATATGCGTCATTTGTGAAACTGATGCTATTTTGCGTCAAAGTTAATATTAATAATTTTATATACATATATCCTGATGTCATCTGCGAATTTTAAATATTAATTAAACAAACAGAAAAATTGGCTTGTTAATAAAAAAAATATTTGCTTGTTTTACTGCAAAAGTTATTTATAAGCAGACAATCGTGCATCGATAAAACTTGAATTTCTGACGGCTTATATATGTAGTTCTAAGAATACAAGTCAGCTGTAGTAAATTACCATTATAACATTGCAAATGCCTGCAAATTTAACAATGGGCTAGTATTTGAAGAAAATGATCGAAAAATGATAGCGTTTTGCTTTATGTATTAAAATAAAAAATATTAAAACGCAAATAATATATATTAGTGCGCATCATTTAAAAAATTGTAGACTAATACCTAATGCAATAAAT
The DNA here is from genome assembly GCF_051122295.1 of Plectrocnemia conspersa. Taxonomy (NCBI): domain Eukaryota; kingdom Metazoa; phylum Arthropoda; class Insecta; order Trichoptera; family Polycentropodidae; genus Plectrocnemia; species Plectrocnemia conspersa. The sequence continues at coordinate 6,797,868 of NW_028277174.1, read as the reverse complement.
TTATAAAATATATACAATATTATTCTTAAACATAATAATAAGAATCTTATTCTTAATAATAAGGAGCTTATATAAATTAATGATATAAGCTTGTAAACCCTTATTGCTTGTTCCTCATCATTGCACCTCAATATAATATAGTATAAATAAAAAAGCTTTTTACTTCGCAAATTAAATTAAATTAAAAATCACATACCGTAAATCGACACGCCCTTATGGCTTTACCTTAAACGGTTAAATTTATGCCTGACGCAAAAGTTCCCTCATACATACGAACTTGCCTTAATTAAAACGACCGGTCGGCTTTAATTCGCGAAAAGTTAAATTTATCGCCGCTGCGCCCGGCGATCGCGAGCGCATTTTAATAATGCAACAACGCGCTATTAAGCTCCGCCACCAATCGCATGGCGTTTTAATTTCATTATTTATTTTTTCAAGTTTGTTTGTTTTCGTTTTTTTATTAGTGCATCTTGCGGCTTTGCTGACACGCCGCGTAATTCACCTACGTGTAAAGACACCGCAAAGAAGCGATATTTGCATTCCCGGTGAAACGCCGACGGCGGCCAAAGAATTCGCAATTTGGATTGTTACATATAATTTATGCTACTAGCGCGTTGTTTAGCTTTAGAACGACACGGAAATTGCATCTGACAATTTGATATTGCTAATAGGGGGCGATTATCGCGATCATACCGCATTTTTGGTATAAAACGTGGGTTTTACAGCGAATACCGTATTACAGATTGTTAAAAATATTTGAGTAATTGATATAAATACTGATTTTAAGCAGCTCCACCATGTTTACCACGCAAACGTTACTCGAACGACTGATCGAATTTGTCACTTTTGTCTAATCACGCACAATGTTTTAGAATTGGATACAATCGAACTACCGACATCAATAGTTTACGCTTCGGCAATCGCCAATGCATATATCCGCGTCTATGAGGGGTCAAACAAATTACCGTATAGATTAACTGGTAATGAGCCATTTCCATTTACTTTTGCATTGGTTTAGCTCGTTGTGTGTATGCGTACATTTTCTCACGCTGGCCGCAAATTGACTTAATTCATGCTAAACGTCGATAATCACGAATGATCAACAGCGACGAGGAAGAGCTATAAATTAAAAATCGGTAACCTATAAATTGCAGTAGATACTTTGTATGTTGTAGAGAAAATGCTTACTATGTTCAACGCGAAGTGGTCAGATAATTTAATCAACATCTTCTTTATTATATGAAAATAAATTTATATTTAAGTTGTATTGATATTAAATCAAATAGCTCAAGAAGACGACCGCCTTGTCTAACGGCGTATTTTAACGTTCTTTTTTTCATCTACGTCACAGGCCATAATTATTGCGCTGGCTGCAATCGGCGAATAAATGATTATGACGTAATTACACAGCCGGTTCCGTTCTCGATATAATTACTCGCACGAATAGGCTGGTCGAGCAAATTGGTACACGGCGGACAAATACGTCCGAAAAGGGTTAACCCGATAATAATCCGAGTGGAGAGAGAGAAAGAGAATAAATAAATACGAAGGTACGTGGGAATCGGAACGCGAGATCAAAAATTAATCACAAAGTAAGGGACGGAGCGTAGCGGTCCAGTGCTGGCAAGAAGCGTGACGCGGAGGCTGTGTGAGGCGTCGTTAGGTCGAATTAAACGTAATTATCACATGCGGTGTAGGTGAAGGGGTTAAGACACGACGACCCGGCCGTGCGCTTGTTACGCTACACATGTGTGGATTTGACGGATTGGCTGGAATTACATGAAGTATACTTTGAGAATCGCTGATATCAATGTTGGGCGAACAAGCAAGTCCCTATCACGTGCAACAGCTGACGGAACCACTGTATGGAAACATATTTATTACTAAAGAGTAGCAATCCTGGAATGATACATAAAAACTATATAAATATATATATATTTTATTATTCCTGTATAGTTTCATTTAATAAGTTATGTTGAGCTGAAGAATGTTTTAGAAGTCTAGTCACCATAAAATAAATAAACTGAAAAAATGTTTGTAAACGTATTTGATGGATATTTTGAAAATAATATGGAAAGATTAAAATCAAATAAATGAAAAATATAAAAAAAAAATAGACTAATGCATTTAAACCGAGTCAACACAATCAACAACTAGTGACTAAATAGTGAGATATAAGATTGAAATTTTATCTATTTTATTTTTTATATTACACAAATCTCTATCACGTGCAACAGGTGACGGAAGCATATTATTAAGGATATCTATTTTGAAAAACATAAAAGATGGACAATATCAAACACGAAATACTCACTATATGATACATAAACTCGATAAATCTAGATTTTATTATTCCTGTAAGGTTTAAATTGTGGAAATATGTTGAGCTGGATTATGTTTTGGAAGGCAAGTAATCATAATAAAGCACATGCAACAGGTGACGGAAGCATAATATTAAAGACATGTCTTTTATGAAAAACATAAAAAATGGATAATATCAAATCTGGAATATGATAAACAAAAACTATAGTTTTCTTTCATCTTATTAAAATTTAATTATGAAGTTATGTTGAGCTGAAGTGTGTTTTAAAAGTAATGTGATTAAAAAAAATACTATTTTCACTGAAAGAAATTATTCTAAAAAATGTGTTCGTAAAAATAATTGATGTACATTTAGAAAAAAAAACAATTGAATTAATGTGCTTAGTATTTCTTAATTTAAAATTATTAATTTATTCATTAAAACATTCCAAGCGTTAGCCCAGTGCATTACAACCGGGATAACACAATCAATAACTACTATGTAAGTATTGAGACACCGGATTTAAATCAATGACATGTATTTTATTTTTTATGAAAGTTTATACAATTAACATACATCATTATGCACAATGAAGCACGATTTTTATTATTTATTACAATATTCATCTGTAAGATCAAGAAAATCTAAGAAAACTTAATCTCTGATAATCGATCATAATTATAATTATTTAATAATCGAGGGTCCATATGGGATTCAAACCCAGATCTTTCGTAAAAGATTATAATTATTAATATAATAAATGTATTATAGGATACTATCAATACAATAAATATAGAAAATGCTAATGCCTATCTATTGTGTTGCGATGAGAAAATGTAACGATGTAATTAAGCAGCCTTTTCAATATTTGTATTAGTATTATTAATAACTATGAAGGAATGACTAATATTTTGATGTTATTTAGAATTCACATGTCGTATTGTACGTGCTCATTACATCCGTATTGTTTGTATTCATTACTAGGTAAATCGTTTTTTGTTTGTTACAACTACAACTTCCTCCAGGTAATTATTTTATATATAAATATTATATAATGGCTGTAGAAAAACAATAACAGCAATAAAAATAAGTTGATTTTTTTGGCAAAATTGATGAAATAACTATAAAATTGTATATGTAATATAAAATATTTTCTAGTTATTCATAATCCGAATTTTCTTTATTAAAAATAATAACTATAAAGCAGTAGTAAAATAACAAAAAATTAAAGCACAACATAAAAGTCTAACTTAAAGATTGTTCGATAAAAATATTTTGTGGTTATTAAATTCAGATTCTTAAAACTTTGAAAACTAGGGAAATATATATATTTAAATCATTTTAAAATCTAAAAGTGCGATAGCCACTAGTTGAAATTTTTATATTAGAAGCTTTTTATAAAATTTATTTTTTTCAGCAAATCTATTACTTCCTCTTGATTGTGTGTATGTCAGAGGTATATTACGTTAATTTTAACATATGTATTTTATTTATTTTTTAATGATTCAAGAACATTTCGGAATATTTAAAGACAGTTTAATATATAGTTATTAAGTTTAAATATATTAATAAATATAATAACTCCTTACAATGTTTTGTATGCCATAATTTAACACATGCATACAATATGTATTTACTTTTATTTTTGATGATTTGATAAAATCATACTTATTTATAGTTATTAATTTTTTTACATATACATTTTAATTTATAATCAGTTTTTTAGATTCTATTTATTCTAATTTTCTTATTTATTAAATTTACTACTGAAGGTAGGTAAGTTTTGATTATTTTTCTTTTTACTTTTGTGAACTAAAAATAATTAATAATTGTAATTTAAATATGATGTCAAGCTAATGGCAAACTTAACTCAGTCATCACATGACATAAATATAATTTTGATTTTCGCTGAGATATCACTTTACTCGAACCAGAACGATTCGAATCGATGAAAAGTTAAAAACAAATTATTGCAACAATACAATCGGTTCAATTAGGAGCGTTTTACGACCGACGCAATAACTTTCAATATTGATAACATCGGCTGTCCGTCGACGACATCTTACAAATTAACGCGTCCGATAAACGTTGTAAAATACGACATCGCATTAACATACACATCAATAAATTTGAATAAACGCCAACGAAATGCATGTATCGGTGCATTGATCGATGCAATTAATTTGCATTTTTCTCATATAAATATACTCGCGTGCCTTATTGCGGTTAGCGCATGGACAACACGATAGTCGAATCCCTCTCTCACGAAAAATATAATAACAATATAATATATGTATGTAACAGAACAGACAACTATGTCTCTGGGGAATAATCACTGTGATACAAAAAATGCAGTTAATATTTTTTGTATATAAAAAAATTGATTAAAAAAAAACGAGGCGTCACTATCACCGTTCAGATCGTGCGAATTAAACTATAAAAGCGTGTTTGATAATTATTATGCGCGTCGATCTTTCAACATTAAAACATGATTAATAAAGGTCATACTCGATATTAGACACGTTTTTTTTAACACAAGATCAAAATTTTATGTCTTACTTTTAATAGGCGATGCAATAAAAATCATCAGATAATCGCGTACCGTTCGTTTAATGGCGCTAAAGCGCTAACGATCCAGATTAATTTATAGTTAGTAATATATGAATTTTTATTTTTGTAATTTTTAATTGATGCTTGAGAGAGAACTAGAAATGATTAAAAAAATATGAATGGAAGATGATGAGCCGTTACGGAGAAAATTGATTGAAGTGAGAGAAAAAACTTAACCACTATGGAAGGAATTGTTCTTAATTGGAGGGACAATGACTATTGAATTTTTAGGGTCAGCGTTGGCGCCGTAGATTGGGGTGCAAAAAAATTCACTCCGAAAAAGGTGTAGTTGTATATATATAAAAAAATAGCGATGGTTAGTAATTAAGCATACGCCGTTAGTGGAAGATAATTGTGAAGCAACGATGTTAAGGAAAAGTGTTTGATGGTTTCATTGATCTTTGATTTCGAAGGTTCGTTTGAAAGCTTAATTAAAAATTGAATTATTGAAGTCTCGCCGATCGTTAAGGGTCATTTGGCAGAGTTGTCGGGTCACGCCAGTTGTAGTACAACTACGAACAATTTGTATCTCGTTACAAACAGGTCATCAGGTATCGGTATTTAATTGTGAATGCGTGAATCGGTTTGTCACGAACAAGGATGGCCGGTGCCTGGGATGCCTGAGCCGTAAAGATATATAATTAAAAAAAAATGTACAAGATTAAAAGGTTGTGATATAAAACTTCGCGTGTCCAAAAAGACACGATATTCACACCGATTCGTGGAACGAAAATTAATATTGAGTGAATAAAAAAGCCCTGATAATTACGATCCTGACTTAATTATTTAATAGTACATAATAATCAGACGATCGAGGAGATATAAAAAATGACTTATAAACACAAAGTGGTACAAATGATTTGAGATTAAGGGATCAAACCTTTCGGCTGGAAAAATATATATAAATAAAAATTCCATCACCACAAAAGACCTAATTATGTTTCTAAAAAGCGTAATTTGTACTATTAAAATAATTTTGTACGAGATAATGGAAGGTCGGCGTTAATCGTTCACATTCCGAGCGCAGAGGTTAAACGTCGACGCGGTCAACGAGCGATGCGATTGTTACCCTTTGACGAGTCAGGTATATGTAGGTAACCCACGCGGTCATCTTTCGGATTCGCGTGGGACGCGAATGAAAATATTGTAAATTGTGTATTTTCGTTACATAAAGAGTGTCTCGTAAGTTTCACCCCAAATACGTGCGTGATGAGGGTGTACTTTTTTGATCGAACGCATGTCGTTTACAGATTATAAATATGGTAATTTATGTAATCCATTCTATAGGTAAATCTTGTTTTATTGTTGTACGTAAACGATCAATATAAACATTTAAAAATAAATCAAACGTTCGCGTGTTGGATACGAGCGTTTCCACAAATGTAATAATTCATCCAATTAGTAGAAAACTTTGGGAGAACAGGTCGCAAATGAATCGTTAAGGTAATTAATTTGGTTGCACCCGCGCTTCTCGGGCTGGTGGGCGTGTGCCTAGACAAATTGGTGGAGTCAGACCCTCCCGCACATTTCGAAGAAAAAATAGCTTGAAAAACTTGTTGTGTGGCGGCTTTTCGGACTTGGAATAATAATAATAATGAGGGAGAGCGTGGATGTTGTAATTTCGAATCGAAAATGACGTTAAATAAAAATAGTAATGAGCACGTTGTTATCCGTCCCCGATATAGCAACGAGAGGAAACAAAATTAAAACAGCCCCGGGCCCGTAATTAAAATGTGGCACACACACATACAAACGAGCGCTTCTCACACTTTGGGGCGCGTCCGCAATTACGATAATTCACGATACCGCACGTTAAACTTCTTACGAGTATCTAAGATTTATGAAAAAAATATATTAAATACACACTGGACTACTTTTAAGTGCGTCACCTAATGTAAAATATTCAACATCATTTTTTGTGTCAATATATTTTTTTTAAATATTTAAGAAACGTTTTAGAAAAGACACTCAGCAAATACATACAAATTATTGCTTACGATTCCGCACAATTAAAATTATACTGAGGTTCGTAAATGTATAAAGAAATATGAATTACACCTGGGGCTACTTTTGAATGCGCCACCTGAATTGGATTATTTAATATGTTTTTTTAATAATATATAATAGTATTTTAAAATAAAATGAAATTATCATATATTTTCAGGATTTTTTTTATGTGTATATTATATTTGCTACATTTTTATATATTATTTAAATTTTAAAAAATATTTAAAAATATCTCGATACTTGGTACATTATATGTACATATTTAATTATGTTGGCTATAAAAATAATCGCATAATTTATTTTTCATTTTGACTGTTCATGCGTACGAAAAAATACACATTGGGCTACGTTTAACTACGCCACCTGAATGAAATTAGTAAATATTGTTTTTTTTAAAATTATATTTAAAATTAAATATTTATAATTTTGACCCTACATTCAAATTATATTTGATTGTACTTTTGCGGAAAAGTATACTCTCTGTGTGAACTGGGGACCGTTTGGACCCCATCTGTTGCCACTTTCCTTATTAATATTAGTTTTCGGTCTAAAAATATTAAGCATTTTAAATAGCCATATTTTTACCTTAACATCCTAAATAGCCAATTTGTATATAAAACCACTTTCAGCCGTCTTTTCTTACATTACAATCGTGAAATTCTGTTGAAATTTTAAATTTTTTGAGAAATAAAACTACAATTTCCAGCACGACAAACCAGTGGTATGGTTGGTTACAAATAAAAGTCGGAATAGCGTAGTCCGAAAGGTCTAGACTGGTAACCAAGAGGCTACGGGTTCAAGCCACGGGAGTAGACTTGAATTTTTAATTAATAAAAATTCGCAATAAAGTGACATTAAATGATTACAAATTATTTTATATTAATATCACTGATTTTCAGACTGAAAAGTCTGGTGATCAATACATACTTGTAAGTATTCATTATATCTTATTGACTTAACTGCTGTAACGCATTGGGCTTATATGTATCAGGTTACAACGAAAGTTTAAAAATAAAATAAAATGCCCAAAAGACCAATCAATTCAAAATATTATGTAGTAAATATGTTTATAATTTTAATGAATTTATTTTTCTAAATATAATTAATTACTATCGGTATCTTATAAAGCTAGCGTGATTTAGGTCTGTTGACAAGTTTAATCACTTAAAAGTTTCTCGTTTCATTATATTTCTTATTAAAATTAATCGTTGACAATTTGAGCACTTTGTCAGTTAGCTAGTGTGTCAGTTTGAGAACCGTGCGTTAATTTAATAACCGTTCAGGGTCTCAGATTGATGGGCCGCGTGCAGCCCGTGGCCGATCAATATGGACTCGACGAATATTCGACTTGATTTATGTAATTATATTGATTGGTCCGTCGAAATCTTTGGCCCCAAACCATATACACACATACACACATTTTTCGTAGAATATTGAGAAAAATAAAATAAAACGATTCCCACAATATAACGCAGACTAGACACGTTAATTAGGCATGTAAACGCTCGCCAATAATTTAACGTTAGCCTCATCGGCAAAATGGAGAATATTTATTTTCATATGGGAAATCCATAACGATGCAAATGATTAGTGGCATAGTTAGTTAGTGCGTTTTTGTGACATTTCGCTAATTGCAAAGGCAAAAATTCGCGACGTGCCAATTGAAAATTGGCGTCACGAGCATATGGGAAAAATCGACGACAATTAATCGAGCAAATACTACGTGAGTGTATTCGTTTGTGGGTATACGTGGACCGAATGTCGAATGTTGGTGGGAATAATTAAATTTGGCGAAAACGTGTGCCCGATATCGTAATTGTATATAGAATGTTTAACGTAAGAAAAAAATCAGTTTCGAAATTGAAATCACATGTCTCGGCCAAGAGCGGAAAAAACAAATCAATTAGCGGGTGTTAGTCGAAATATCTTATTGAATAAAAATTAAACTAACGAACTAGAAACGATAAAATAAATAGTACAATCACGCCGTACACGATTTTTATTTTCCACGTGACCCCCCGTTTACGCCATGTTTGCGTATAGCGAAAAAATCTCGCAATAGACACGTTAATTCAACGATTCGTCCAATATTTTTTTCGCTGTAATTTTACGTGATTTTCGCGTGTCTAAGGGCGGTTCAACCCTTAGGCGCTAACATTCGTCGCAAATTGTTTTTTGATTGAACCTTTGCTTTCGGCGTTTAGATTTGATATGCAAATTTGCACGAGACTTGAAACTTTCGTCCCATTTGCCACTCCAGCGATTTTCTTAAAAAAATAAAGATAGAGACACAAAAAATTAACTATGTGTTATATTTATAACACAAAATATTTTTTTATTTAAAAACAAGGGCATTAAAAATTTTATTTTATATTGAAAGGTTTTCTAAAATTAAATATAAACTAATAAAAAAAAATATAAAAATACCTTAAAATTATATTTTCTATTGACACTAAATATAATAAAATGTGTGAATATTTTTTTTGTTTAAACAAAGTGAGGTTTCGTTAATTTTATCCCTTCGCGCGTTCAACTCTACCCGTACACTTGCATTATCCTACACATTTATTCACATTATTCACACATCCTGAGTCGAAGGTTTAAATGATTTATTACTATAAAATTTACATGGCATTGGAATACAAATCATCATCATAGGCCACGCATTAAAACTACGAGCGCTTCTCAATTCAACCACGCGCCGCCTGTTGATTTATTTAGCATTCTCTACGCTTTCGATAGGTGTCAGAAGCATGAAAAGTTTTAGCATCTCTGTCTTTGGCCGGCCGTTTTCCCAGTCGTTGCTGGAAGCGTGTTCGTGAAGCTTCACGTCGATAATACACCGATCGCCGCTATGAAATATGTCTATTTAATTTACGGCCGGAGCTTGCTTGCTTAATGGACCTCGATTCGTGCAGATGCGGACTTTATCATCTTCTGCGGTAACGAGAGTCTACAGCTTTTGCTCTCTACTTGTGCACAGCATCCAGGCCGGTGCTGCAAAAATGCACGGTTGTACACTCAAACGGGCGTTGGTTGTTCGAGAGCGAGACAAATATTTAGAATGATGGCAGTGGTCGCGCATCGTTTGGTGGCATTGTATGTTTAGGACCTTAGGGCAATTTTAACAAAAAAATAATACAAGTAGAAACCTGTAATCGAATATCAATTTAACATAAATGGTAATATTAGTTAATTTATTCCATGTATATAAAATTTAATAAAAATATTTAGAAATATAAGAAAATTAAGCAGAAACAGTAAAAAGTTACCAAATTATTAAGCAATATAATAAATATTTAAATTATTGCTATATTTTCAATTCCAATACAGTTTGTGTATTGGTTTATTAGTGGAAAAAGCTTACTATTGTCACTTTGTACTCAATAAATTATTAAAAATATGTTTTTTGATTTTACAAATATGTAGAGTACGCTCGGGATAAGGATTCCGGTTTGTTATTGTGTGCGTGAACTGTGTGATTCAAAACAATTTCGCTCAGAATATTAAATTTTTTTATTTTAAAAGAAAATATATGTTTATTTAACATACATACATTTGAGCTAAGGTGGAAATTTCAACGGATAATTTAAAATATTTTATATAATCGAAGAAACCAGACATTGATGTCATTAATTAAATATTTGCAAAATTCAAAATCTTTCACTAGTCAAAAAAATAATGAAGTCTTTAGCTATTCTTCAAAAGCAAAAATATATAAAATGGGGAAAGAAATTATTCGCAGATTGTTTAATGGCTCGACTACTCTATTAAATCATTAGAATCCATTGAATAAATTAAAAAAATATCATTAATAATAACTTTTTAAGCTTTACAGAGAATAGTGTAAAAAAACCAACAACGTACGGATTAATGGAAAAATAATTAAAATATTTTAATCCACGGGTAAGAAAACGAATTACTTACAGTGTATATTTGAAGCCTTGATATCAATTAACCCAGATATGCTCAAGAAATTTAGTTTTCTTAAAATTTCATTTATAAATAAAAAACAGTGGCACGAGTTTAGTGACCTACCCATGGGACAGTGGGCATATCTGGGTTAAACCAATATCGATACAAAATTATTTAAAATAAATCACTAGAGAAGATCGAACTTCTGTGCCACACTGCACTTTAATGACGAATACCAGCGTTGACGAATCAGCGACTGTCCTTAAAAGAGAAAGCGAAACAACGAAGTACACGCTACATCGCTTCTCCCTCTCATATACATGTACACGCACACAATAACAAACCGGCATCCTTATCCCGAGCGTACTCTACATCATTTAAAAAAATCGTTGATAGATAAATCTATATTTTAATTTAACCAATGTACAAATTCATTGTAAAAAAGTTGGTGCAAGTATGTGAAATAATAATACCGAATAAATATTGATTGATTAAAAAATGTCTATTTCGTTAAATTATTAAATTTTGCTAATTTTATTGTCATATATATTACTATAAATCCAAATATTGTGTCACTTATGTATTTTATTCCTTTAGTTAAAATCTTTGGCATTCATATATTATAACGTTGAATTGCTGTAGCAATTCAGTCGCAATAGTTATAATGCCAAGCGTTCTTTTACATAACAACAAGCTTTAAAATATCACCATTTAGCGAGTAAATATTTTCTCTAAAAAATACACAATAGTAAACGATAGTCAATACTGAGGTATACTACATCAAAACACTATTTGCATATGATGTGGTGTCAACTGTTTTAATGAGCGCATAATGAAACAGCCATTGACACATTGATGGATGATGTGCGAAATTATGGATTGCATCCATTATGCGCATTAATTTGTTTTAAACATCGCGAATTTGCAATTGTAAACGCCTCTATAATATGGTTATGTCACGGGAGTATTCCAAAGACGAACGTTGATATATTTGTCTTTAAAGAAAAAAACGTGTTTTACGTCAGCCGTGCGACAATACAACTGTCAATTCTAATTATTCAGCATTAATATATTAATACGGAGAACTATGGCTACAACAATCACAGACACATTTAATGACCTATCAATTACTCGCCAATGTTACGACAAATGTATCGAACGGTGATTGGCTATTGGCATGATGACGCCTAGACGATTGACCTCTTCGAAATATACGTAATAGGTTTTAGTCACATGTTTTTGTGATTTATTTAAGGAGCGGTGTAAAAATACTTTACTGAGAAAAGGGATAGACATGTATCGCCTACGCACCCTTTAGCTATCTTAAATATTTATTTATGAACAATGGAAATCAAAAATGTGCCTCGAACTTACTGGTATTAATATTCCAGCATCTCCAAGGTTTACATTGTCGGTTAGAGGCCCGTTATAAAAGTGTCACATTATTATTGTGAGCAGAATGAGCTTTTTTTCAATTTCCTCTCTCTCGTATAAAATTTCTAGGTGTCATATTGCGGGGGAGTAGCTTTATATATGGCATCCGGTTAGGTGCCAAAGGATTTTACATTGAATAACGATCTTTCTCGTACACAAATTATATACAAATCGCTTAAAAAATCATAACGTAACCGTAACAAGCGCGATTCGCCATAAATGGACCGTGAATATGTTTTTATGCCGTTTATCCTTGTGTAAGTACGTGATCATGTTTTTTTGCGAAAAAAATAGGTGTAGATATGTTATAAATTTAATTTGTAATGAATGTGAAATAAATATGTACATATATAGGTGCGATGTTTTATTATCGAGTTGGAAAGTCGATAAATCAACGCCCACGTGAGTAAAGAACGACGGTTCGTGTTTAATACGTGCAAAACTCATTATTGCATGTTTGTTACTGTCGATTACATTATTCATTATTGTTACGATACAAAATGCATAACTAAAAGTAGAGGTTATTGTCAAATACTATAATTAAGTATTAAAAAAATAGAATTATTATAGGTCAAGCTTTAAAAGATGTAGAATTACATCATCAAATAAGATAATTAAATGTTTACTGATGTTTTTATATGCAGCTTTTTGTATAATTAGACGAAATTATGGAATAAATATAATATAAAATGTAGTATATGATTTTTACTGTAAATTCAGGAACAAATATCTTGTATTAATATTATATAAAAATCTTAGATGAGTGGTTAAAGAAATACTAATCATTTTATGCAACTCAAACTTTTGTTATTGGTAATCAGAGATTAAAAAGTAAAAAATAGCCCAATTATATCAGTCTTGCTATAGCCTTAAATACAATTAGCATCCACGTTGAATATTAAATTATTCATTTCGAGATGACCATATTCATCAAGTCTCCCCTTATCTCGGACACATGATACGTTCGTGTTTGTGAAGCTGTGCGACACAATGTAAAGGAATCTGGGAAATATTTTACCTGGCCGGGTGCTACTCTACCACAGAACGACCGCTCACCTTATAATTCATTCACTGACGTCACACACATATGCATAATTTCGAATTAACCACACACAAGAACCTTCACACACACATATGCACAACGACGAGTCGGTCGAATGTTTGACGTGTGACTCGTGTAAAAAAATCTTGAATTTATTGACGCTTCGTTCCCCGGAGAGAATGAGTTTACATAAGCCACTGTAGATTTACCTGTAACAAATAGAGAAAAAACACTCGTTAATATATGTGAGAAAATTAATGTTTTCAATCGATAGTATAAATAGAATAACGTTTAATTTAGAATGGTGCTCGATGTGGAGGAGACAAATGTAAACATTTGTTTTTGCCTCATGTTGTTTACATACATTATTTTTTATAGCATCACATTATCTAAATATAATTGTACATGTAATGTTTACAAAGTTCTTGATAAGAAGATCGAATAGTGAAATTCCTGACTATTTGAAAAAAAATCATAAACGTCATCATTCATATTTTTAAGAACTATTCATGTAGATGTAGAGATATATTTATTAATTTTTAGACTTTCACTTATTGACACAAATACCTAGTACTATATACATTTTTCGTATATTCAGGCAAATCAACAACACTGTGTATTTATTTCTGAATATTTTCATTGTCTCAAATATATTTTTTAAGACAATCTAATTTAATTACTTTTTTTATGAATGCCATATTTATGAAAATATACATAAGTTTAAAATCAACGTGTGAAAAAAAATTAGATTGATAAGGTACATTTAAGAGTATTCAATAATTTTTTAGACTTTTAAATTTATATAATTTACTTATATTTGTGCTTAAAATCTGTATTATTTATAAATACAATACTTTAATTCAGTCCCTAGTAAATTCATGATTACCTATAAGTCGTCAAGCGAATGATAGTAACGTAACACATTATTTTTTTAATATAAAAAACATTTTTATAAGTTTTTCAAGTCATTGCTTTTATCAACATTCAACTTTTATTAGCCTTGTTCGACTTTGATAGAGTTGAACGATTTTAACGACGCTCGTTTTTATTATTTTTTCACGTTGTGCACAACGCTAGCGTAAAAACGTAAAGGTCCAACCGGTAGTATGTACATACATATATACGTGTATATATAAATGCCCTTCGGTCAAGCTCGATTTTATGAATGGAGAGAAAATTTTACTCGAAACGGAGTAAATTCTATAAAGATCAAAGGTTGTATAAAATTCGGGGCAATTGGTCAGATCCCATTTCCGGGCCATGAATGGACACGCCGGGATTTAGTTACTGAAGGGCGGGGGCGGCCCTTGGGGGCGTCGGGGTGGGTCCAGACGGGGTAGTAGTAGGCCCTACTACGCACATGAATACCGAGGTTGACCGTATAAATATTGGACTTTGCGGACGGACAAGCATCAAAACAAACTCGTGGAGAACGTAAGAAAAAAAGCGTAGAGAACGTAAGTAGCTACGCGAGCCAAGAAATCGATATCGACTGCCCGTTGGATATTCAAGAACATTGTTGTGTATGTATTCACCATTCTGCTCATGAATAGCTTTAGTTTAAGTCTAGCTTAAATCAATCTGTTTTGATCCAATATAATGGGAGCTATTTTTCACATGTAAAGAGATCGATATCTATTATTTTTTTTCAGTGGCGATTTCTCAAGTATCTTGGAAAGACAAACGCGGAATTGCATATTGATGCGTTTCCGAGAACGGCGGTAGGTCCCTAATGACCCTGAATAATTAATGCAAAAGACGAAAGGGAAAAAATTCACGGGACCATGAGCAGAAAAAAATGGTGCGGACACAAAAGAACACCTGCGTTCCTTTTTTATTGTCTATTTACCTATTTTTCGATGTTAGATGTATATGAAGATTTCGGATAGACGCTACCTTAAAAAAATAATCTTAATATATACTATTAATCAAATATTTATTTTTTATGGTTTTACAAAAAGCGGTAGTTTGGAATATTCCATAAGTTTTTTTTATGTCATTAAGTAGTAAAAATATTTAAAATTATATGAATTAGTATCATTTTTATTTGTTCGAAGATGCTTTAAAAAAATTACTTTTATATATAAATATAACAGGTATATATTAAAACTGCAATGATTTATGAGAGGTGGGGCTTTTAAAGTATTTTAATAAAATCTGAAAATGGAATGAAAATTATTCTCAATGTGCTTTGTGCATATAAATGATTGAACATACATATTTGTCGACTCCTAATATATTGTTTTAATGACATACATATATGTATGTATTTTATACATTTGTAAAAATATATTAAAAAATATATTTTTTTAAGCATTCATCTGTAATCTTATAATAACGATAAATAAATGTAAATGAATAAGTTTCATTTATAGGATATGTTTGATATAAATAACATAAAATATTCCACGCATTAACATCACATCTCAGAGATAGGATACAACCAATTACCATCAATTCTACACAAAAAAATCGGACTAAAAAAATGTTTTACAACATTCAGAAATTAGCCCGATATCGCTCCGTTTCGGCGACAATAAATGGCCGTCCCGCACAGGTATAAAGATAGGAAAAAATAATTTAAGCACACACGCACACACACGTCACGATTCCGAAAATGAAAAACGAGACCTTACACAAGAGACCTTAAATATAAAAAAAATCGAAACGGTAACGCCACTTAGCGGATACGTGAAAGTGGAATATGAATGGTGTATTTTTTTTCGCCCAGGTGCCTCTCATTGTAGAGGGTGGTCTTCGATATATAAATACAAAGAAATATTTTTTTATTATTTTCACAGATTCATCTCCCGCGGCGGGGGTGGTTGTCACCCCCTCCCTTGTACATTCATCAAAACACAACGAAATGCAGCGATTTTGACAGCAAATAAATGATCAATAAAACGGCCGTGCTGTGTTTGACGCACAGACGATATTGATCGTCTCGACGCTCGATGGCTATTCATTATGCCAGGGGCGCTCAGAGGCGGCACGCGAACGAAGATGTTATAATAAAAAATATTTAAAAACACAAACAACGACAATATATCGAAAATCGATAAATAACGACTCGTTGAAATCAAACTGATTTATAGATCCGACGTCGAGTGGGCGATGTAATCTAATTTATAACTATCGAGATTAGATCGATAAATTACATTGGCGAAATAATTAATTTATTAATGCGAACGAGGCTTTGACACCCACGTGTCAATCTGTTGGCGAGATTGTTTAGTTTAGAGAGATCATTCTTATAGTTATTAACGCGTAATATTGACGATATAAAAGTAGCCTGATAGCATTGAGTTGCTGGAAGCATTGTGGAGTTAGGTCAAGCTTGGTCAGAATCACGAGAGTCAGATACATAGTTAGTTATTAAAAAATCTTAACAAACCTTTACGCATCGCCGTTTAATTACGCAAATGCATTGCGCATACACATTCACAAAACGATCGGGTCATTAGTGTAATTGAATAAGTAAGCATTAACTAGGCTAATTACAGATATGCATCGCTGCAAACTGTTGTATAAATGCGCAGGGCAAACAGTGTCGGAAACGGCAGATGGCAGTTGAATGGAAGATTAAATTGTACGTGCATTGGATAAATGTATGCATGTACATATATCTATAGTAAGCACATAGTATAAAATCGTACTTATTCGCAATCGATCTGAAAGCTGTAACAAATCTGTATCTTTAATATAATAGTATGCAAATTTTTAGACTTTTTTTGTATTTTACAAAATCGACCTTTTGATGGATGCGGTGCGTGCAAGTTTGACAACCCCTGCAATTATTAGAGGCCGCTATCTGCGGGGCTGATCGTGATGCGATCGGGACCACGGATTAATTGTTCCCGCGAGCCACTCGCTCACAATGCACCCACTACAAAGTGGTATTCAAACTATGCCACAATTACGCTACAGCTTCTCAACATGAGTATCTTCACATATAAATATAATTTTTAATTAAAAAACACGTGTGACGCACTTAAAAGTAGCCCTAAAATGTATTTAGACATGTGCTTGAATGAATACACTTGTTCTAGTTAGCAAGAATTTTCATTTATTTATTTATTTTCATTTTGGAACAAATTTGTCACGAAGTTGATGGTATTTTTAAGAAAAAAATGCTTAGCTCTATAGGTTAATAAAAATTAATAATAGTTATATTAAATTAAAATCAATTACCGTTAGTCATTAAAGTGAAGTTGCTCATAGTTATTGGTATAAGCATATAAGTACGTGATAAAATTATAAATACATTAGTGGCGTAAAAATACAATTACATATTTTCTATTTTATAATTATATATCCTATAAATTTAATTAAAAATAAAAATAAAATATTGGTTAATTGGTATACACTTTATCCCTAGATTTACGCCGTTAGAAATCTTTTTAAACACCCTAAGTTTCACTGTGTGAGCTGCTTGTAGTTTTATATTAGGGAATTTATAATATCAAATCAAATCAGGGTTTCTTACACTTTTTTATTCGATTGTCGCTTAAATTAAAGCAACACTTTTTTCACTCCATCTATGTCAAACACTTATTTTTGTTTAAAAACACTGAACTTGGACTAGCTGACATATTTTAGATGGTCCGTGTAAATACATGACATATCACGATATTCATCAATGAGATTAGGGAAAGCTTGGAAAACATAACCTGTGATGATCAATCGGAATTATAATTATTATCTCCTAAACACGATATAAATTATGGTTCTATTTGAAAGTTAATTTATCGTGCAATTAAATAGTGGTTTAAGTCGATATTAAATTATAAAAGTCTATTAAATTCGCTCAGTTGTACTCTAAGATTATCATTACTTTCTTCGCATAAACATTTCTATTAATCATTTGAACAAATATTTTTTTCTGAAGGTCCATTTTTCATGTATGAAATTATAATAAAAAGCTGTCGAATTAATCATAGCTTTATTAAGATTTGAATAGAATCATAAACGTTACGCTAATATTAAAATACTAGTCAGAGCTGTCTGAAGCTTCTTTTTATTATGCATGTATGTATGATGTACATTTGTATGCTTACAATATTATTAAATAAATTGAAGTTCAATCTCAGATCGAACATTTGGGAAGCCGTTTCTCGGCTTATGCAGACGCGGATCAGCCGATTGTTAGAGCGGACCGCGCCCGGGGCGTTGAAAAACGACGACCGGCGCATTAATTCGATTTTGATAATGCACTATCGCTAATGCCCCGATGGCCGGGAATGGGACCGGGACCATGATTGGGCCCCGATTGGGCCCGATACGTCTTATTATTAGCCATCGAGAGCCCACTTGCTGTCTCGGTGATTTACTCGAATTCCGACAAAACGTCATTATTGAACGCATCGACTAGCGCAAATTGCAGACAATCGACGCAAGGGCAGATGGTAACTTATTCACACACAAACATACACGATGCATAATGCATTCAATACATATATGTATATGCTATTATACAGTAGGTATAGATATATTCAAATTTAAAACGAAGAAACTTAAAAACAAAGGTAGTATACTATTTTTTTGTCTTATATATACAATACTACAACATTTTTACCGTGTTACGATTTAATAAAAAGGTAATTTAATAATTATATTTAATAAATATAGTGTAATGTTTGTCTTACATTGACTTTGTCACGATCGATCTTTAGTTGATTAAGACATAATTTTGAAAACCCCAAAGCGAATATATATTTTTTTACTTATTGTAAATAACACTAACAAGTAAATAATAAGACAACAGACATGATGCAACAATTAATTTACAGCTTATAAACATAAACATCTCTATATATTTGACTATAAAAAATATTTTTATTTAAAAAACTACGAATGGCGCATTTAAAAGTAGCCCCTAAAAATCATTTATACCTAAGCTTAAATAAATACACTTGTTCTTGTTGAACAGATTTTTTATTTAATAAGTAAATAGTGAGAAACCAGATTTAAATTAAAGTCTGTAAATCAGTGACATCTAATTTATTAACTATAAATTATTATTACAATTAATATATGTCACTATGCTCAATCTGGATTGATTATATTTTTAATTGTCCATCATCCATGGGATTAAGAAATTTTAGGACAATGACGATCGATCGAAATTATACTTACATAATAATCAATAATTTTAATTTCCCAGACAAGATAAAAAAGTCTGTGTGGGATTCAAATCCAGGTCTTCCAGGTTTTAATCACTGACTTTATTACACGATATTTATTAATTTTTTTATTTCACACTTTATTATATTTACTAATGTATATATCTATATTGACCCTTTTGAAGCTATGGAGCTATTTTATTAATTGTTTCTTATATATACAAATATTTATAAAACTGTTAATTTGTTGTGAGCTATGCATACATATGTAAAAATACACTAAACTCTCATCTATAAATATCGTTAAATAAAATATAAGATTCAAAAAAGCATGATCAATGAGATCAGTTGGATTCGCGTGAATAAAATCAGGTAGAAAACGCACCAAGTATAACTTTTGTTGATGATATACTTATATCCATATATCTTTATATTTATTGTACAGATTACAAACTTCTTACTTTGTTTTAAAATAAATTTAAAAAATAATGGAAACATTTTTGGCAAGCTAGAAGTTTTTGTATTTTTTAATACATATATATTTATTTGAATCAACGCGTTTTTTAGTATTCCTAATTGTTAAAAAATGGTTTGATTTCGTTTTAATAATACACGGTAGCTCACAATAAAAAATATTTTTTTTAGTGTATTCGGTTAAAAAACACCGTTCCCAAAAAAAAATATAAAATTTCTTGATGCACAGCTTTAATAAATTTAAAGACAATTTAAAAAAATCGGTATGGTGTGCAGCTTATATTTAATTCTAATAAAATATTGATCCGTTGATATTATTTTTTCTGCGTATTGTGTGAGTCATTGCTTTTTAATATCAAACTTATGTTTGTTAAATTAATTTATAATTAGTAAATTGCTTTTTTTGAAATACGTGTGTTTTCGCTAAAAATATAGGTATTACACAATCGCCAGATATTTTGTTAAGTAGCCGAAAAAGGCGCCGTTGCGCAATCCATCTCAGTTTGAGAACGCCTGTCGCGATGGTCATAACTCGCATCGCCATTTTATAGACTATTACGTACCATTTTGATTGGATAATCGCAAATTTGATACGATCGCTCCATTCTTGAGAATGATACGTTTTGTCCGTGCTGCATGACGGCTTTATGAGATGAATGAATTATCATCACGCAACGCGAACGACACGCGTTTCTCAACATGTGGTCAGCGGATAAAAAATAGTTAAAAATCAAACAAACAAATCACTGCTAAGGTCAATGGCGATATTTTTTTCCAATTTAAATATAAATATAAATTAATGTCGCCATTCAAACGTCCGAGGTCCGCGACAATTAAGGCCAGGCGAAACAAATATATTCATTAGAATCAATTGAGCCGATCTAAATCAAGTCATAAAGACTCGGCGGCTCAGCGATCGCATAATACACCTTTCTAGAGACCCAAAAATGGGCACTGAAGAAAACCAGTAAAGCGGCTCTATAGTGCAATAATAAGCAATTAATTACGTTCGTTTGCAATTCAGATGAGTAATTAGAAATGTGCGTTGACAGGGACGCCTTATAGGCGGCCCGAGACAATGATACTGTTACTCTTATAAGGCGTCGGGGTATTTGTCAGGAAGCTTTTTTTTATATATATATATATAAATGTACATAGTATATAATGTGCTTTGGTGTGATGCGTTGACGCTTTCAGAATATTTGATCGGTTGTTTAAGGCTAAATATATCACCGCAGGCGAGATTATTATGTAATTTTGATGGGAAGGATGCGCAACATCACCTGTTAAGCGTCGCTTTTTTGAGATCAAAATTGCAGAGATGCATGCTATTAAAAATTAAGAAATTTCACGGCGAATTTTGCGTTTAACGTTAATTTTATATAATCTTGTATCAGACGAGTTGAATGACTCGATGTATATATTTATCAATTAATGTATTGTATATTTTAAATTCAATTAAAATAATAATAATCGTAGCAAAGACTAGCATGAATTTTTAATTGACACTCTAATACTATGATACCAAAACCACATTTCTAGTATGTAATATAAAATCAGATAAAGCTTAAAATGAGCTTTGTGTTGACTGATTTTTAATTTTATAACAATTATGTCATTAAAAAATCTGTTTAGTATTTTTTGCTACATAGCTCATGAGCTATAAAGTAGATGGTTCTACAAAATCATTTATTTATTGAAGATGTAGTTAAATTAGAGAGTTGCAAGACGATTTACAGTATTGTTAAATTATATCCTAATTTTCCTTTTAATTTATTTTACAATATATTGTTTACAAGCTATTCCCCAAATTTTTTTTTCATTACTATATAAAACAAGCTTTCGGATTTTTTTCTTTGTGATTTATTTGAATAGGTAATACATATTTTTTAGTTCTTTGCAATATGCGTTAAATATAACTTTTTCGGAGCTTTCATTAAAATCTGAATTTAAAAATTTGCATCAAAACTTTCATAAAAGTTTTGTGCTTCTTTTGAATAGGCAATAGATATTTTTTTAATATTTAAGCGCTTAGCTTATTTGTAATAAGTGCTAAATATAAGTTTAATTAATCAAACACGAATTCACGTGTATCTGAGCTTTCCTCAAAAGCCGAAGTTGGACATTTGCATCAACACTACCTGGTTAGATTAAAATTAATGGCCATGTCAAGTCGATCGTATGGAATAAGGACACTTGATTTGCGTAATACTAAACCTATAGTTTCATATCGTTGTGTATATATTTTGTAATTAGCCACAGCGGCTAGCAGGAACCGGGTGTGTGTATGGTTAGATTATAAGTTTTAATTGCGAACATACTATAAATTCTAATAGCGGCGGCCATTATAATTTATCGTTGCGCAAGATGGCCGACTACTACGACGGTCCATTCGTTCGCCGATTGAAATTCAAAATACGGAAAATGGAAAGAAAAAACAACAATGATTCGATTCGTTGGTGTAATTAGAAAATTATACCGATCCGAGCGTGGAGGTGGAACCGGTAGGCGGGTTCGTCCGAACCGATTTCAATTAAAAGCGAATTGAAACGTTGTCGCACAATGGCCGGTGTGCGTTGTGCCAATACCGGTTCTGCGACACAAGAGCCCGTCTCGAAGGGTCTTTTGCCGATATTAGGGTGACCAAAAGTTGGGCCAAGGACCGTACATTCAAATCTGTGTCGATATCAAAAGAACCATACTGCTATTTAAATTCTATAAGAATCGTACATTACAAAAGATTAGCTATATATATTTAATAAAATACTACGATGGCTCATTTAAAAGTAGCCCGCAACTTAATAATTTTGTTAATTGAAAACGTTCAAGGCAATCGTAATTAGATGCAATTTCTATTGAAAAATCAACGAAAATATTTTTTACCATAATTTAAAAATCACAGTAGCTATACATATTTAGTCTCAATTTACACAATGTATTTTAGAATACATTAATGAATAAACAAAAAAAATATATCAATAATGTTATACTTAGATTGATGGCTTGTGTTGAATTCACATTCATGGTATAGTCTGAGCAATTGTGGTTGATATTTACCTGAAAATAAATAAAAAAAGAAACGGTTAATTCACAAGAATGCACATATGTTTTAATTGTAGTTTTTTTCATTAATTTTCATTAATAAATATTTTAAAATAGAAAATTAAATCAACATTTTTATTATAATGTGATTTTTTTATATCGATAATACAAAGTCACATGAGAGTATATATAAAATATATTACCATAGATTTTTTGTATTTTTTGCTGTTAAAGCAATAATATACAATTTAATAGAAGAGTATATACTACATAAAATAATAGATATACATAATAAATATAGTTTTTATTATTTAATATTTTATAATCCATTAGATTGTATAAAAAAATTACCGCTGAACATATTAAAATTGTAATGTAATTATGATTAAATAGTATATAAAAATTAGCAAAAAAGTATATAAATTGAAAAAACTAATTATTTCGAAATGTATTAAACACGCTTAGTAATAAAAGTGTACATAGATTTTTTCACTGTTTAAACGACGAAAATCAATTTAATCAAGTTGTAAAAAATAATAACACAATTAAAAGTTATTATTATACTCGATCACTAAATAACTCGACAAATCGTTATATTAGTTTTTATTGCGGCTATAACAAGCGAGCGGAATTCTAGATGTGTGTGCAGTCTCTATATGTATTTATTATATTGTTATTATTTATTTATAACCCGTCGTAAATTAATTTTAGTAGTACGCGATAATTGCCACTGTTTATCGATATTTAAAGCTATAATATATAAGCAATTTGGATATTTTCATTCTGAGTCCATCATTATGCATCGATGCACTCGATCTTGATTTGATGTTATAACCGCAGTAATAATGCACGGTGAAACAATAAGGAGTACATAATGAGATGTATGGATGATCAGCAATAAAAATGCAAAGCATCTTTGTTCGATAATAAGGGTCTAGTTTTATTTGAATCGTAATAGAAATAATAAACGTTGAACAATGTTACTTGCATCCGAGTGAAAGATCGTAGGGGAGAAGTTCGTTTGGTCAAGCGTTTTGTTTGTTTGCGGAAGTTTTCTGGTGTGAAAAGTTGTCTGTTGCTTTTAACAACGCCCTAGCAACTAATCTACCCTTGTCCCTTAGATTCCCACACCCTTAGATGACCGTGAGAGCGATCATCCCCTGTGACCACAATTAAGCTGTCATTGTACGCCGATTGTTTGCGGGTTAGCGCACGAAGGGCAACACTATGAGGTTAATCCGATCTGATTGGACACTATACTTGAATTTTAAATGTATGCCTATGTAAGATTAGATATTTATCTGCCGGACTTGACTGGAAAATCTTGTAGTAAAGTGACGAATCGGGATTAAGCGGGGCCGATCGATCAACTTTGACATTAAATCCCATTAAGTCGAGCTACCAATCAGAAGCAGTAAATTAACGAGACACCTTTCGTTGTATTATAATTAATTATTACGTTCATATATTGTAATAATTTATTAACATATTTGTGGCAGAGCAATAATTAATTTTAATTATTTATAACCATAAATGTATAATTTATTGAGAGCTTTGTGATAAGAACAAAACACTATGCGCATTTTCACAATGGTCATTGTTTCACATAATACGACCTGAGGCTATATGGGGGGATTCGAACCACAGACCTCACATAATCGAATATATGCACTTCAAAAGCATGTATAATAATTTCACGACAATATTTAAATATACGAGAATTATTTATATTATTAATATATGCTTGACACCCATATGTATGTATATAAATTAATAAAATCTTCGAACTCGTTCTTCTACACAACTCAGTGCAACTTTCAACACACAATAGGGACCAAAGGTGCATTCCACAAGTGATAAAATGCATCTGTGGAATGTGCGACAAGAATAACCGAGAACAGAGACATCTCCAGGTGTGTGTGTATCTTTTAGATATACAATGTGTTCGTCGATTTTTAATTGTGTATATAAACCGACGATCATTAATTTTGTATTATACATCAGTTTTTTTTGGGTCGTTGAAAAGGCACGTCCCGATGCCAAATAAAGTATATCCATTAATTAACTTTGGAAATGTTAACTATGCACGTAACACTTCGTGGACGTTTTAAACTAAACGATTTGTCGTGACTCGTCGGTATAATTTGAACGACAAACTGCCTGTGAAGCCCTCTTATAACCAACACCGAGAAGTTGAAGCAACTCGGAATATAAAAAAATCATACATATACAAGTCTCAATTATCGTATTTCACGGATGAATTTATAGGGTGTCGGATAACCATAACACTAATGACTTTGATTAAGACGTTTACTTGCAACATTGCGTGGGTTAGTATGTAATATATGTATGTATACTATATGATAACAATTCCTAAGAAAAAATACATATACAAAGTAAACCTACAGAAACACGCCGCGTTAATACGCCGGACACGAGTCTCAATCTTAATTAGAGTACACGAAACTCTTAACGTCGTATGTTCTGTTTGAAAAATCTATTAACTTGAGCTTTCGAAGTTTGTATAACAATTTTCACGATCTCATTAAACGTCCATTCACGTCGGCTTTTATTTGAATAATAATTTCGAATAAGCGCTTTGTCGGTGAAATTGCTCTATGTTGTTTTTTTCCCTGACAAGATTGCCGAATTGTAATCGGCAAACCGTTGTTAATAATGCTGGAATTAAGATTGTTAGTTTTATAATACATATTTTTTAAATTGAATCTGAGCAGCTAATGACCTTTGATTGACATGAACGTGGACGAATCATGTAATGGTATGTACCATTTTTTCCATAACGCCTCTGCGATTAGTAGATGTTAAAATATTATGGATGTAAAAAATAATATGTATATATAATTTAATTGCCTTTAATAGTGGCATTAGAAAATAAGATAATAGTAAAAGTAAGTAAATAGTATCTATCTACAAAACATAGCTACACAATTATTTTACCTAAAGTAATAAGGATAGGGAATCGATAAGTGATTTTTCATTGCTTCTTACTTCAATATTAAATTATTTTTTTATTGCATATTATTAAATGATCTATTTTTTTATCAGTAAAAATTATTAAAAAAATTAAATCACGGATAATTTGCAATCAAATAATTAAAAGAACACTGTATTACAAAAATAAGTTTTCTCGGTTATAATTTAGGTTGTGGTGTTCGATTGTCTTCTACGCCTTATTTTATTGATATAATATACTATATGAATAAGCGTCTGAGGCTACTTTTATATGAGCCACGTGCTATTATTTTATCAAAATCGTGAATATAGTATGTGTAGTCAATTCACACGCTCCATTAACAACATAGATTGATACTTTCGAGTGTTTTTATAATCGCGAAATCTTTATTGCGATTATCGCGGCTTCATCCACTTATCGTTGACATGTGTACGTTAAATAATATCATACTATTTGATAACGAAATAAAGCATGTTACAAAAATGCAAAGAGCGCTATTGCACGGTACGCTGCAAAGGTATTTGTTAATTATTGCGTTCCAGGGCCGAAAGTCGTCAGAGTGTCAGTTCAAGCGTGAAAATTGAACGATCCAAACTTGCAAACCGTAAGATGAAGATTCATCAAGTCAAACGTGAGAAAGGCTAAGTCAAATTTGACCTCAGAATTGATTTCCTCCCGGGAAAATGGAGGTGAATAAAGTTCAATTCGAAAAAAATGTTTGGAAGAAAGCCCTTTGGATTCGGCTTTGCGCCCACGAACAAAAAGCTTTTCTTGTCGCGTCGTCACACAATGGCCGCGGCGGTTAGTCGGATCCGTCACCGGTTTTTAATTATTAATGACCGGGTAATTAAATAGTCAAACATCACGCTCGAGTGCTTCGCTCTGCCACGCTCTCAGGTCGGATGATGTCCTTTTAATTGCTCGTCTCGCATTGTTTGTACGTGTCTAATGGCGTGTACTTTGTAAAACGGAAATATTTTGAATGGAAGATGTCGCCGGTTGGCATTAATCAAATGTACAACATTCTAAGTGAATGTAGTTAACAGACTGCTGGCGAATTAAAGCGTAAATATATTTAGATTCAAGTTTAAAATGCTTGATAAAGAATTTTTTTGATAATAAAACATACAGTAGTCCCGTTGTAATATATAAACCTAAGAGCTTAGCATTTTTTTAGAGTAAAATGATAACCTTTTATTTTTCGCCACTACTAACTTATTAATTAATACATAGTTAGGAAAATAACAAATTTAGTTTAGAGTGTACCTCATTTTGAATTTAAAACTTTTTTACTGCAGGTTATAAAGCATAACATTAATTACATATCAATAACATTAAATGTAAGTCAGTTGTAAGTTATAAAGGAATAATAAGTAGCTGATATATACTTTAATTTGTGTTCTATCGTTCTTTTCACAAACGAAAGACCATGCATTGCGTCTTTAAAATTATATTGAAAGTACATATAAATATTATTATAATCATAAATTATATTTTTTTATGTGCTGTTTTTTGTATAAATGAAACCTTAATGTGGTAATAAATATTCTTATTATGCATTGATTTTATGATATAAACTTATTTTCCATATATTCTTTCATCTAAAGATTATAATTCATTACATATAAAAAAACATATAGTTAAATTTTTTAATATTAAATTAAATCAGTTTTAATGATTTTATAATTTTTTTTATAAATCAAAATATTTAGGTTTTAAATTTGAGATAAATAATGTTTATGTATTTCTCTTGAATATATTACATATCCTAAATAATTATTATTTATAAGAATACCACTAGAATTATTTTAATATACAGACGTAGATTAAATTAATTTATTTAATAATTTATTAATAATTGATATTGATGTATTTAAAAGTAGGCTACTACAATTTCGAAACAGTTTATAAAATCACAATATCTAATTTGTGGCACTAAAATATATACAATTATATAATAAAAAATATATAAATTGCTGATTGGGATACAATAAAAAGTCGCACATTGAACGACTGGAATTATTATTATTAGAAACTGTTTTTTAATGGTTTTAATTATTTTTTACTGTCAAAAAATGCGTCACGAGGCCGCGTAATTAAAAACCTATTTTTCACTTGTACAAAGCTGCGATTTTAAGAAACAATTAAGTCCCTTTCGGAAAATCTTCCGTGTGAATCATTCCTCAACAAACGCGATTAAAAATAATTGCCGATAACAATATGAAAAAAGCAAACAATGTCAAACTAACCGACGAAGGAAAAAAACCGACATTCATCACCGCGAGGTCATCGTCAATTTTCATACATTATTAATATTAATAATATATGCGCACACAAAGAAAAAATATTATCAAGATCACACATATAGATTTTCAGTAATTTGCACGTAATATTTCCATTTTCATTTCCCCCACGTTGATATAATTTTTAATATAAATTTAATAGTTATTATTGTTATTACGTTATGGCGCGTTATAAAACCCGAAAAATCGTGACTCTTGTACACAATTATTTCGGTCAGTTTTTGTTGTTGCTACAATAAACGTAACGGAATAGAACACATTTTTTTTCTAAAAGCGCTATACCACGCTTATTATTGTCATTAATATCATTATACGCCACGGATTTAATGACACACTAACGCAATTATCAATTTCGCAAACGCCGACATATAAAATGTAATACAGTACATAGATCTAATATAATATAATATAAGACACGATCAGGAGTGTCTTATAATAACTTATTTTTTATAGCTGCTTAAGAGTAAATCTTAATAGGCGTTTCGGCTACTGTATAGTCAATACAGTCGACGTATTTTAATAGGCTTCCCGAAAAATATTGGATCGCGAGATCGATCTATAGATGAATCATCAGGTATGTGAGTCATGCTTTTTTAGCGTTGTAAAAAAATTGAGGCGAGTATCTCCTTGGTCAAGTTTTGCTGGTCTTCTAAGCTGGTTAAAGCCGAAGTTATGAACATAATAGACAGGCGTAATGTGTTTCGGCCGAGAGATGAGCGTGTAAAACCGGTAGTGGTCTCACAGTGCGCAAACGACCCATGCCTGGCCAGTTGTTCGACAGCGTGGCACGCGGGTTGATGTTTTGAAGGAAAGATCAATGGGTCTTTAAGAGGTTTGATATTGAAAAAGAAAAAATTAACGACTAGAAAAATTGTAAATAATCAATGAACAGCGACAAATATTTGCTGATGAAATAGTTATTAACACTTGTTTGTCGCTCGTATTTGATTTAAAACATGTTAATAGTAGTCTGGAAATGTATTAAAACTTAGATATGTGTATATAAAGTAAGTAAAGAATATTACTAAAATTGCCAAAAAATACACGCATACAGATATGAAGTAGCCATGAAACCTGTTCTGTTGACACAGTCCAGGTAAAGTCGTGTCTTTCACAATGGGATGCTGCTTACGTAATTTTTTTACTCATCTCCGAGACGAGGAGCTCCTTTTCTCGCGTTGCTGAGCTTCGTCATAATTCAGGCGAGAGTTTTAAATATTAATCTATGCAAATGCGAGCTATAAAAACCAATGTTAATAAACACGCGATGCAATAGAATGTGTTCCATAATTGCAATAAAATCTTATACGATGTGTTTTTCATTGATAATTATCATACTTTATAACCGTGTAAGAGCAGCGAGATAAGATCATTTTTATTTCATATGTGTACAAATAATTATAATGTAATTTATTATAGTTGTAACCGCGTTTTGGTGAGCTCTATAGTGGACGGCAATTATTACTACCTGTGTAACTGTACGGCAAACACTTTTTTATTTGTGTTGTTAAGTGCTTATACGCCGGTGACACCATTATCATTTTTTCGGTAATTATGACCATATATAAAAATCATTTCGTGCATGTACAGGATGTTCCGTATTCTACGATAATTATAATTCGAGTTCATTTCACGCATCGTGATCAAATGAAAAATAACATAGTTTTGCAATCCTCAAATATACCCATTTTTATAATATGCATAAAAAAGTGTGACGAATTGTGTACTTTGACACACACACGATTTGCATATAGAACGATTAGTTTTTTTTCATATAAAACGACTAGTGTTAATTCGGTCCTGCCGTCGTATTTAATTTGCAATTTTTTCCATACGTGACTAGCAATTTAGGAAATATGCAAATTTGCGCAATGAATTATTCACTCAGGCGCTCTTCGATAAGTGAATTCTATCGCTTATTTCATATAAATTAAAAAAGTAAATAGCATCGTTCTTAATGCGCGAATCTAACGACTATTTAATTCGACTCCATCAATGACTTAAAATATATAAATACATATTTATATAAAAATGATTTTTCAATATACATTTAGAAAACTTTTTAGTATAATTGATTTAATCACAAAATTTGCGATGATTGATACAAAGGCAGGTGAAAATGGCGAATAATGATTCATTCATTGCCAGAAGCTCATGAATGAGATTCTTCTCGTGAGTCATTTTACGCGTCCTCGAGAATTATTATTATTATTTATAACAATAATGGCGTCTTATTCTATACAAAAATTTCTTCGTTAATTACGATGACCGCCGGCTAATGGGTCGTATTCCGTCATTTTCCACATCCGGATGCGGTTAGGTTTTAGAAACTGCGAATTAACTGCGGCCGATAATTATAAGCGGCTCACAAAGGCTGCTAACGACCAATTTTTTACCACAAAAAAATAATACCTATATATATCATCAAATTTGGACTTTGCAATCTAATTAATCGAAAAATAATTATAGTTAAAATCAAAAACATTTGACATGTGTGTTATCTTGACAACAATGAACTGTTGTTTTATTTTTGATAATAACATTTTTAATACATAAAAATCAACATTTTTGTTATAATTATAAACACATGGATGTTGTATGATTCATTCTATTCCTTACAAACATCCAACTTACGCGATAATCAAGGTTGATTTTATAATATTGTTTGTGTTATGTTATAACAATATAACGATGTTTTGATGCGATTGTCTCACTAATTTATTAATTTTTAATTAAAAATCAATAATCCTAAGCTTACATTTATATACATAAGTTGATGCAAAAATTATTTTAATAATTAAATAGACAACACAAAAAATATTTATTATTATTTCCAATTTCATAAAAATATTTAGTACAAAAATTAGTTAGATTCAAAATCGACATCTTCTCCAGATTTTTTTTAAGATATTGCATTTATTGCAAAAACATATTTTTCTTTAAAAACATTTGACGACCACTTCAAATTAGCACAATAGAACTGTGAAAGCTTTTAAAATAGCTATAAATTATAACTGAAGTATTTGTAAAAATATCATCATATTTCCTCTTTACAATTTCCTTAAAGTAAAAACAATTAGTAAGATTGCTTTTAATTGAAAATATTTAAAATAGTTTTACTATCTATGTATTATATAAAAAGGTAAATATTAATTTTTTTGAAAAAGCTTGTTTCTCAAATTTCCTTTAAAAGGATATATGATATGTTTATATAAATGTATTTACAATACAAGATTTTCAAACCCCAATATTTTTAAATTAAATTTTAAAAATCCTAAGTTATGACAGATTAGAGAAGCTTTAATGCGGAGATATACAACATTTTGAACTTCAGCATATTGCTAGTCAATAGGCCATGCGTATATATCTTAATTAAATAAAAAAAATACAGTATTTATTTTGTGAGCCTAATGAGAAAAAGCCTAAATTTTTAGACTACTACGCCTTGATTAGTTTTCCCAACGCGCCATGATATTAATTATACAATCAATAATAAACATGTTTAAAAATTATGAAAAAAACAATTATTATGCACACCAAAAATAGATAAGCACCATATCAAATATTTTTACCAGCGCCTCATAGCTATCGCTTAAAACATCGTTGTGTTTGGCAAACTCGTTGGGAAGCTAGCTCGTAGTTAAAAGTTGTTGACACAGCAACTTTAAAATTGCTACACTGAGTAGACACTACACCAAAAATGCAATGAATTGTATTTGATCGCTTCTAAAAAAAGGCATTAGGGTTCCTACTTTTTTTACAGAGACATCGCAGAAATTTTCTTTAAATTATTTTCAACAACAATGAGTAATTTGCTTTACTCGTATTCCAGACAATGGAGCCATATTCGAGGATGCTCCGAACTAGCCTATCGTACAGAACGCAAATCGCCAATAAATTATTAAATTATCCTTGAAGCCTTATCGTAAACTTTAGCGAAGTGTAAAGAAAATCTCGATCCTTGCTCGAACGTCACTCTTAAATCATCGACGAAAGTATTTATACTTAAAACACCTCCGCCTAAACTGTAAGAGAATTTAGCTGGACAAGAGGACCTGTAAAATGTGACAAAGAAACACTTGGATTGACCACCTCCTTTCTGTAAATAAAGTGAGCAAAGCAAATACTCTGAAACTCTAGAATGAACGAAATACTCATCGGAGTGACGATTGCAATAGCTAAATAATGTCACATGAATAACTTAATTTGTTATTTAAAAGCAATGAATTTATAAACACGTGATAATGGTCATTCAAAGTTTTAAGGAACGGACCAAAATAATTGCATAAAACATTTTATATGTACTGATGTTTTATACTTCGAAGATAAAAATATTATATTGTTGTGTAAGGAAATTTACAATAAAAAGTATACATCTTTTATAAAAAGAACCCTAAAGCCCATATAAATGTATAAGAACTGGAACTTCACAGGGCCATAACCGGCTCGCGAGCCTGCGGCTGTATATATGTGTTTTAATGTAAATTATTGATTTTGAACACTAAATATAATTATGGCAATATTGCTTATTTATAATTGAGGTATATTTAGAGATTCAGCGATATTTTAAAAATATTTTATCTTAGTAAAAAAATTCATTTGGTGGCGATTTTTTTTATATAATTTAATAGGCTGCGTAGCGAGAAACTACAATATTTTTTTAATAAACTAATAAAATTTTACTTTTAATGAGTGCAAAAATCAAATTTGTCACGCGGAAAAATGTGCGCAGGTAGAAGTTAGTTTGTTTACATTCTTGGTTTCCCGTTGCTTTTTAAGCGTTCGAGAGTTTACATATGAAGAGAGACTCAATGTGTAAGATTGAATAGGCAGATGCGCCAATAGGAAACGGTCTTATTTATTTATTTCTTATCCACCGCAGGAAACGGTCGGGCACGTATCCTGCCGAACAATTCGGCATCATCATCATCATTATCATCATCTCGGCCGGTTGCGGTTTCGATACACACCGGCTCGGATCAATTCGCATTTACACCTGTAATTACATACAATATCGCATTACGCCGTAAAGTAATCACGGGCCGAAATAATTACGGCCAATTTGGTGGCCGACGATTGTTTTTTGTCGCCGCGGCCAGGTACGGACTGGTGTCGATGACCCTCGCGCCGGCCCTGCGGGGGTTATTATACACACATATTCCTTCTCGTCGATCAAATCTCTCGAATCGACGTTTCCTAATTTTTGATCGTTGATTGATTCGACATTCGACGGACGTCGTCTGTAGGTCAAATTTTTACGTTTGACCCGCGACTGACGCGCGCGCATGCGCAATCGGACGACAAACCTAAACGGTCGCTTTATAATAACCAAAACAATGTATTTATGTAATGTTATATTGATTACATAATGTATTTATTAAGCATTACAAAAAGTAATGACATCATAAAACAATTTGGTCAACGAGATTCTTAAAAACACTTAGCTATACCCTCGGGGGTTAAGAATATTTTTAAATAAGATGCACAGAAGCTTTCGCAATTATTTATAATAAAACATGTTTTTATATAGTAAAACTAAATAAAATAATATTGTGTCATAACATATGAGTATAAAACAATCTCGAAATTAAATAAATATACAATAAATAACGTATAATAATATATAAAAAACTGATTTTCACTTTAACATATGGAAATGTTTTACTAAACCAAGGTTATGTCGAAATTTCGTTAGCATGACTTTTTCTTAATGATTACATATTAAATATATGATATTTAAATACTTTTTGCAAATAAAAAAATAAAGTATTGACATGGAAAATATAATGGAATGGTCTTAATGTAACGGATTATCAATATTAGTAACGTGATCAATTTATGTTATGATTCACATAATTATGCCTTATTGTTCATTTTTTTTATATATAATTACTATATTTTTTTATCAATAATTTAGTCAGAAACTATGAGTCAAAAATTTTACATACACCGATGATCTAACGCTCGGCGCCAATTATTGCTATAATAATAATGTAATATAATAGACGCAGACACGAGAGTAAATATTAATTTTCTTTATGCTTCGCATATACGCGGTTATGAAAATTGAAAATTATTGACCGTCCATTTGTGAATAAACGCACAATAATCGAACGAGGAAACGACACACGATGAGGCGTTTAAGTACCCTCGACACCTACAGCAACCTTCGAGATGGTAATCGGCGATGGTTATCACGCACGCGACGCTCACTCTCGAAAGGTTTAACCCTTCAGGTTCAACATTCACGGCTTGGTTTTGCCCAACTAACGAAGCTTACGATTGATCGAGTTTGGACCCTGATAAGGTATTGACGTATAAAACAATAAATACATGTCGTATATGCGGGGTAATCCAGTCTAGACACGTTTTAACATGGGGTAGCATTTATAGATTCCATCAAAATTAATCAGTTATTAATATCAATTAAGAGGCACTAGGAAACTGTGTATTTTGTATTATTACTTGCATAGTAATCTCAAATAAATCTTACTAGGAAATACAAATATATACTACTTTCATTTACCATGAAAAATTGTAAGATAAGCTGAGATACGAATCTATAGAATCGCGTCGACGCGAAAATTCGTGTTTAAATGACGGATTTATTACATAAATAAAACTATTCAGTGACACAGCTATTCGAATTAATGTTTTTTTAAATCTGTTTTAATTTAGATACTCGCAGTTTTAAGAATACATTGTTATTATTGCGTTTTATAATTCAGGGACGCCAGTTCAGCTTTTTCCAAGAGGAAAAGTTGGCCATTTTGGCGAATTTGATATACATAAAGATCCGATCCTTATGTATATCAAATTCGTTCCAAACAATATTGGTAATTGTATTTATATATACAATAAATTCGATAAAATGATGTATTTAAAATGTTTCATCATTTCTTCTGAATTAATTTAATCGCAGCTGATCTTAATTCTGATGATTTAAAAAAACTGAAATGTCATTCCTGATCAAAAAGTATGCAAAATAATAAATTAAACATTTTTCTTTTGACGTCCTCGCTGATCAGTAATTCGCACAGCATTGTGGTATGCATATTAAAAATAATTAATAAAAAATTAAAATAATTATTAAATATTTATAATCAATTAATTGATTTTCTGCACTAATTGGTTAAATAAATTAGCTTCATTAAAAACCGAGAAAAAAACTACAAATATATATTCGACTATTGCATACATTTTTTTAATGTTCGAATAGTTCAAAACTACAAGTTTTTAAGAGCCCTAATTTGAGTCTGCATTTTTACATTTTCTTTGAGGGATAGCCATTTAATTCCTGGTTTAGAATAAAGGACATCATCTTAGCTATATTTCATTTAGATTCTTAGTATTTAATTAAATGATATATTTAATTAAATACTATGAAAACAAATTCAAGAAGGGGTAAATGCCCGCCCTGCTTAACCACCCAAATGACATCCCTATTTTAATTTAGTTTTATGCATTACTTGTTACTTGATTGCACTTTATTTTATTATATTTATTTTTTTTATATTCAAGACACATTGGCGTTAAGATGTTAAGCATATACATATATTTACAAAATATATAAATAAATGTGTAGAAATAAAATTAGAGTCCGTTCTAGATGTTAATAGCTTGTCATGAGATTTCTATGGTTTTTCTATATATTGTGAATAGATATTTTTTAGTGTTTATAATAAAAGCTAAGTTACACTTTTAAGCTTGTCATATATCATTATCAAATATCAACGATAGCTATTTAGACTTTAGTTCTACCTTAAATATGCACTTATTTTGTTAAAAAAAATACGGTTTTTATGTTATATTTTAATCGATATCAATAAAAATATATAGATTTTAAACAGATATGAAAATGTTTCCCTGCTAGTGGTAAGTTTATTAGGTATGAGAGTATTATTTTTATTGAACATAAAAATCGTAATTAAATTTGAAATTATCATACGCTTAATTTCCTGTATCTTATCTCGATCTTAAGTAAATAAATTTATTACAGACGTGTTCCCAATCAAAATAAATACTTTCTCGACACACTGCACGCCTAGGCGCCACTCGTACGTTTAATTAGCGAAAAGTTACGCTCCGCCTCGATCGTTAAACTGGAAAAACTGTCACCCAAAGGCGACTTTTGTCGTTAATTAACGCCGTTATTCATATACAGCGGGTAGTGTGTCGCTGTTTAATCGCGTTGCAATTTTAACGCGAATTCTTCGCCGGGACGGCCGTAATGAGCCTTGGCAGTCGAATAAACTTCACGATCAGGTGTTAAAGCAGTTATCATTGTGAATTTATGCCGGCAGTGCAGCTTGACACGTATAACGACTCTGCGGACGATACCGGATACTGGATTGAATGACCATGTGGCACTTATGACGATCGGGGTTGGTGGTTCGAACCCAGACACCAGTAGAATTTGAATTCCATTGAAACAAAGTACAATTCGGACCACCATTCAACTGAATGACGTCAATTTTAAAATCAGTGATAATTTTTTTGAGCATGACAAAAATTAAATTCTAACCGCTTTTGTAACGTTTTGTACGTCAGGCGGGAAAATGGAAAAAATTATGCGTGTACCATTTTAGTAGGCCACGAACAATGAAAGTCTAGATCTGCGTGTAACGCATGAATTTAGCTGCGAGTGAAATAATAAATATTTTAATAATAGTCTTAAATTTGGACATATGCGAAAAGATTAGCACACTGTCTGATTTTATAAAATACAACAATTTAATTCTCACTCGTCATATTTTTTTCGCATTATACAACACAATTTTGATCAGATAATTGTGTTTAATGAATACATTAATTTTTCTAGGGGTGATGAATATAAAGGACTTTTAGTTTATCTTGTAATGATTTAATTGATTTTTCAATTGGTATAATAAAATAATATTTTAAAGTATTTGTATATGATACTGAATATATTAAATATATTTATAAATGATACTGAATATATTAAATTTTATATTTAAACTATATGTTGTTCAAATATTTGTCCAACTATTCGTTTATATTAGTACTATTTTATAAGAACACCAAAAAGCAACCAACTCTAAAAACACAGTTTTGTATTATTTCTCTAGTCTAATTATTTCTTAAATGTACTTTAAAACTGCAGTTTTTTCCTATCATCTCCTATATACTGTTATCTACAGTCCAATCGTGACATTTTATGCAAAATTTATCATATGTTATTTATAACAGCCATAGCCATAACAATGAATGATCAACAAACAATATAACGATAAAAAACACTTTGTAATTGCCAAAATTTTAGATATAACTCATACTTCTGAGTTAAAAATTATGCAGCTGTGGACTTTTTGTATTTATTTTTAAGCAATACGAATAATGCTTAATTTTATTTTTGTCAACTAGTAATTTATTAGTCGAAGTTTTTTTTTTGCAGCAATATAATTAAAATTAAACTAAGTACTACTTATTTATAGTCCTGATAAAAATAGTCCTGATACTTTTTATTGTTTTTATTATTAAAAAAAATGTGTATGAACCTTTACTATATATTCAAATTGAATTTTTGATTTTTCATTATTCGAATATTATATTTATTTTAATTAAAACGACTAATTGGGTAAATATGTAGAAATAAAACCGAGTAACTCAGTCAGACATATTAAATACCTACAAGTAAATATAAGCATCAATCAGTGACATATATACAATTAATTATAAATTAATATTTATATAAAATGGATAACACTGAAGATAAAGTCAATTTTTTAATAATAGTGCATTAATTCAAATTCGAACTCGTGGTCTCTCGGTGACCAGTCTAGACCTTACGGACATCGCTATTTTGTTACACTATTCGATAATGGAATAGTCCTTATGAAGTAATTTTATATGATAATATTTTTGGTTTAACATATTGAGTTGTAAGCTTTTCGTTAGCAGAAATATTTAAAACAATACTTAATACGCAATTATTTAAAATTAAAATAAATAATTTTGATACTTTTTTTATCAGAATCGAATATTTTATCGTAAACGATTGTAAGTATCGTATTCGATGTAAGAAAAAAATAAAAATAACATATATTTGAAAGCTCTAATCATAACTGATTTATTTTACTAATAAATTAAATAAATAAAAATAATGCAAATAAGTTTGATAGAATATAGATTAAAATTGCTTGATTTTCTTTACTACACTAATATTTCTTTTAAGGAATTTTTTGATGAAAATTTAAAAACAATGCATTTTTTAAAGAAATAGGTAATTTTTTTAATTTTATTTTTAAAACTTTTTTCTGCAATATATTTTTAAGAAAACGTGACGTAACAACAAAATTTTATATAGACAAATTATTTAGAAGTAATCAAAATATATTTGTTACTATCGAAGACTACATAGAATAAATTATATCTTATACGAAAGCTCTTATATTATAGATAAATGGACGCATAAAATCGTAATGATAAATATTAAGCTCTAATTAAAGATTAAAAGAAAAGCAAATTTGCAACTGAGAGATGCCTACGTGTATATACTCAAAATTATGCTATAACCAAAATACGTTTTCTAAAGCAATACTTTGAAGAATATAACATGTATAGATGTTTTATTTAAATATTATACAATACAGACTTGAGTTGTAAGATTTTTGTGTATATTATACAAGACATACGATATTACACATATCATTTTTCTGAGATTAGAACTCAATAGAATTCTAATGAAATTAAGCTACATTTATTTTTTATTAAGAAACGGAAAATATAGAGAAATAAAAACAAAACTTGGTAAGTTAATACATGGTTGAAAAGCTTCGGGGCGAATTTCGTCACGTGTCACTTTCAGACTTAAGAGACTTGATAATATATACATATTTTCGGTGTGATTTGAAAGCTTTTGTAAGCTTTTTTATTATAAAGCTCAACGATAACACTGCGTACAAATCTTGGACGATCCTTCAGCTCCTTTCACACGTTTGTTTCGTGCTTTTTTTAATATTCCGTGTAACGATTCGTAATAATTTATAACGACCGGTCGCATTGTCACGTAAGCCGCCATAACGCATGTAAGTGGACGTGCGTGCTACGTCACGTGGCCGTGCCGTGTAATCGGTCGTTTCCTCAGTTCCAGAAATAAAATTTTGTATATACTACTCTACTACTTCGCGGACGTGTGAGCGCTGCTATATGCATATGTACCGACGCATATGATGCGCTTTGAGAAGCGCTGGAATGCTGAAAATATGCAGTTTACAGATTTGAACTATGCCTTGTCCTATATAATTTAGAAAACCACATTAAAAATACAGTTTTTTATAACATAATAATACAATTGATTTTTAAAAAGCTCACCTTATGCTTAAAAGCTCTAGAGAAAATAGCTTAAATATGAATATTTATATGTATTATTACTTTATAACAGATAATGGAATGTTGCTGTCATTTTGTATTAAAATATTTATGTGAGATGGTCGGTCTTTGCAAGGTGCGGGTGCGGTATAAAACGCAAGAAGCGTCTATATAAAAAATTTATTCGTGTGCGAATTTATTACTAACTATTTTATCAGATAATCCATGAACTTTTCGATCACACGCACATTAACAAATGATATATGCTCGACTCTATTAACGTCGATCGATCGATCGATCGATTGGACACGAGCGAAAAAAATTACATACATATTATACCACGCATACCTGTTTTCTGACTTTCCTCAGATATGATATTCCGAGTTTTATATAGATATCATACTGTTTGTTTTTTTTTCTTCATCCACATGCACGAACGTGATTTGTATGTATATATCGGGTTTTGCGCAAGTAGCTCTCGTTCGGCATCCATCTTGAAAATCATTTCCAGCTTATATAGATCTCGGCCGATTGCGGCAGCGGCTGTGTGCATTATATACTATAAGATTTTATAGTGTCAGTGTATGGTGTATAATACCTAGAACGGATTGAGCAACAAGCCGTGATTTATGCACGAGCGCCGTTAATTGACAAAATCAGTCTAGGCTGTCTAGCGTTTCTCACGGTGTGGTCCGCGAAGAGTCATACTCGAAGACCCATAACTCGTTCTGCGGTTGTGTCCAAAGCTGACCAACCCCGTCTTTGGCCGCGGGTCTTTGGGCATTCGGACAAAAGCAGCTGACGCCGTGGCAGAATGGCGTGACCGAAACAATAATGCCTAGTGTGAAATACAAATAAGTGCGTCCGGACTTGTATTGTTGACGTTTGTGAAACGAGATGCGTTCCCCACACGCCTGGCGCTCAAAATAATAATTATAATTTACGATAAAAACGTGTAAGCACAGTAATACATTACACGAGCGGCGCAATGGTGTAAATGTGATGTTTAATACAAATACAGCTTCGAAGAAGCTACGGGGCGTGGTGAGGAGGGCAGCTGCCCGGTGTGTGCAAATT
This sequence comes from Plectrocnemia conspersa, assembly GCF_051122295.1. Lineage (NCBI taxonomy): Eukaryota > Metazoa > Arthropoda > Insecta > Trichoptera > Polycentropodidae > Plectrocnemia > Plectrocnemia conspersa. The sequence continues at coordinate 6,757,235 of NW_028277174.1, read as the reverse complement.
GAAAGGGGCTACCAAAACCGCAGACGTAAATTATGCTATTATCGATATTTTTTAATGAGTATAATAATTTGAGAGCGTTGCGTACATATTTTTTCGTTTGACTTTTATTGAAATGACGAGCACAATAATTTATTTAAATGTAAGACTAAAGATCAACTTTAATTTAAAATATGTTGAACCATCAATGGAATCTATTGAATAAATGTATATTATTTTTAATAAGCCAAATTAAATTTATAACTTACGTTATTTTTTATTTTATTTAATCTTCCGTTGTAACCTGACATACGTAAGCCCAATGCGTTACAACGGGATAAATCTGTACCAATTGAGTAAGTCAATCAAATGTAATAAATACCTATAAGCAGGGCTTGTTATCATGTAACGGTGGAACGGCGTTCCGGCACCTTTTTACGGTACCTTTGATTTTTGTATTTCTTTATTTTTACGTAAATATGACGTCATAAGATAAGAAGCTACATTTTCAATGAGTGAGAATCGAATGAAGCACATCTAAACCAAATTTTGACCAATAAGAGAGCGCAAAAGACAATTATCTCTTCTCAGAAGTCAAAAATCCACGTCAAAAGCAATAAAATCGTGTTGTCGCCGTTGCAGTGGGAACGCTCGTTACCGAGCGTTTTTATTGCTTTTGACGTGAATTTTTGACTTCTGAGAAGTGATAATTGTTTTTGCGCTCTCTTATTGACCAAAATTCGGTTTCAATATACTTTGATCAACCATATTATATTAAAAGTTCACAGTAATATCGGCAAAAGTAGCTATCATATTTTTAAAACATAATGAAATATTGCAATGTAGACAAACTATGGAGCAATATGTGAGATAAGATGTCTGTCTATACTTATTCTTTCGCCTTTTCCCCCTGAGAGATGAGTTGGTTTAGTTTGTATTTTGGACTTAACCAAAAACTTAATTAATTTTTATGCGCTTTGTGGCATAAGAAAAGCTGCTTTAAATGATTATTTTTTTTAGTAAAATGCTTGACACAAATTGAGTTCCGGCACTTTTTTATTTAAAAAGAGTAACCACCAGATTGAAAGTCTGGTAATCAGTGACATCTATATTAATAATTATAAATATGTATGTGTACTATAATTTATAACCAATAGATATCACTGCAATTGGGGCCGGTTTTTTTTATAAATAAAAATTCGAGTCTCGATGCCGGGTTTCGATCCCGCAACCTCATAGTTACTAGTCTGAGACGTTACGGACTATGCTATTCTGTCCTTAAATTATATATTACTAACGTAATATTAAGGAAAAATTATTTAAGTGCGAGGTGATGTTTTTGTTTGTTATATATAAAGATACATTATTACATAAATTATTTGCATCCAAATAACTAAAATAAATTCAGTAACATATCTGAAAGTAAATATATATATTTCAATACTATTAAACCATTCAAAATATATATGTCTATTTATCAGTAACTATGTAAATAATCATAGCAAACGATTTTATCAATCAGTAAAAGATGATGGATCATTCATTGAATTGCCCTCCCAGTCAGATTTACGTTAAAAAGTTTTACGAGGTCAGTTCTTGAACTCAGACCGTCAATCTAACACTCAAGACGCTGAGGTCAATCCCTCGTCATGTTATTGTGATAAATTATAATAAATGAGCAACTTTTTTCAGTAACACTGCATCTTGAACTTGAAATCTCACATATCAGATTGTGATCCGTGAGAGATCGGAAGAATGATAGTGACTCGTCAGTCGTCATTTCGATAATGGGCCGAGATTAATGATGACGCATGCGCAGTGCTCAATTGCCGACGTTTTTATTAATTTCGACGTATTGTGCGGCAATTTTCGGACCAAGTCGGTGCCAAGAGATCGTGAGAGCACTCTGATTCGAGATTCGTATGGCGTATAGTAGGAAATGCGGGTGGGCCGCAAGAAGATGGATATCTAGTTGAGAATGAGCGATGGCCGATAGCGGGTCCGTGGACACACTGAAAGGAACGTTAACAATAAAAAATCGGTGCAATTAATTGTGTTTGCAATGTGGAATGTGGTAGAACGGAATGTAAATCGGTGACTGATGACGGCGACAGCCGTGAAGCCATAAATTTGTCAATTCTTATAAAAATTTGCTCGCGTGTTTCCCACACGGTGAGATGAAGATGCTAAAAAATCTCAATAAAGAGATTTTGTTCAGAGCTTATCTAAAAAAATTTTAAGCAATATTTTGATCAATATTATGTCAAAAATAATATAAAAAATACTATTGAGAAGAATCAAAGTAGTAACAGAGGAACTTAATCTTTGGCTTTAGAAATAAACACTCTACAATAAAGCAAGTGCAAAATTGGGCAAAATATATCAATGAAGACTTTGAAAATAAAAAATATTGCTCATACATATTCTCAGATATAACCTAGGCTTTTGCTAAAGTGTGGCACTCTGGACTAATCTATAAAATTAAGAGACTACTTCCACTACTTTACATTACATTAATAAGTAAACGATGAATAGAGATACTGTTATTTTTATAACAAACTCATTCTCTTATTTTTTAAGATTTATCTTTACACGATTTCAGACGAACTCAACGAAGATTGCTACATTTGACGACGACACTACAATAATGGCGTCAGATACTGACCCAAAAATAGCATCGAAGAGACTGCAAGATCATGTCTAAAAAATCTAAGCTTGGCTCTCTAAATGGCGAATCAAAGCTAATGAAATTAAATCAATCCATGTTACATTTACGGCGAATGAAGATACTTGTTTTCCAATACCCGGCAACTTTGCCAAGCATCTTGGAATTCAACTCAACAGAAGACTGAGCTGGAAAACTCATATTTGGAACAAACGGAAACATCTGGGATTTTAACTTAGCAGGCTGTACTGACTTACTAATACAAAATAATGATATATAAACCAGCATGATCCCATGGTTCATATCTAATATCAATATTCTTGAGAGATATCAGAATAAATTGTTAAGGTTTGCGCCAAAAAATTATATATTAATTGGCTGTGTAAAACAACAATTAAAAATATGAGGGAACCATATTTGGACAAATTAAGAACTCACCTAAAAATACTGGCAATTAAGCTTCTAAAACACAATATTATAACTAAATGTAAACGTAGAAGTGCAAATATGTTAAAACTAATAAATATATTTAATTAACATAAGCAATTTTATGACCATTAACAAAAGTACTAGCATCTAACCAACACTTAGATAATTTAATAATATAAAGATAAGACTATAATTCAATTTAATTACACGTACTATAAATTTATGTTAATTATTTAAAGAAAGCCTCCAGTGAAAGATTTCCTACATTTTATTTTTATATTTCTTTTCCCAAGTGCCTAGTTTCTAGGAGAAAGGAGTTAAAAGGTGAAAAAGGTGATTATAATTTATGGGAAGGCATATGGATTTTTATGGTAAATTAGGTATATTAGTTTCTCATTAATCAATTGACGCAATCAAAATTTTTAATTAAGAATTTTCTAATTAATTAATAAATGTTGTTTATGTGTTTTTTCCTTCAAATCTTAAATGTATGGATTTAACTGTATAAGCAATAAAACTTATTTTAAGAAATATATAAGGTTTATTAATACTTAATCTAGAGTACATTGAATTGATTTTTTTAGTTGATATTTTATGTCTTCAAATGTTAAATAAACTAAATTAAAACCATATTCTAATATTCTAATAAAAAATAAGTACGCTTTTTAAAAACATTATTTTAATTACATGTACTCTTAAAATAATATAAATTTTATTTTATTCAAGAATGATTATTACACAGTTGTAAATAGAAAATTAAAATTAAAGCAGAATTTTATATGGCATTCAAATATGGATCAAAAGGGTTTTTGTGGCAATTAAATGAGCAAATGATTTTTTTAAGTTGCCTAATTACTATATGTTGAATGTGAATATGATCCATAGTAACAGAACTGATAAGCTTGAATCATTAAAAAAATATATTTAGTACATTTAAAAGAATTTAGTTTATTAATTATTCGCGTTAAAACAATTAAATTAAAAATGACGAAAGGGATATTACCTGATTTTATCATTAGCTATTTATCGTTTTCCTTAACAAATTGCGTGTTTTAATAGTATGTAACTGTTATAATATAAAAAATCAGATATCACGATCATTATCAACAAGTGTCACTTAGAAGTGTCTTGAACGATTATCGATATTTCCCAAATGGCCTGGGTAAATAAGCTGTATCTTTATGTTCCATCTAAATTATCGATTAAATAGAATGGCTTTCCTAATTAACGTGCGTGAGATTCGAACTGAAATCGTCAAAAAACCAGCCTCGTCAAACGACACGATGTTAGTGACAAGTTTTATGTGGAAAAGATATGTATACGCGCGCGTTATCCACACAATTTATTCGTATTTTATCTATTCATAAATACTGGTTAATGTTTTGAATTGAGGTATAAAAAAAATTAAACAACGAGATGCGCTACGGTCGTTACGAAGAAACCCGAGAAGATCGTAAACATGTGACATTTTCATATTAAAACGGCCCAAAGATAGAAATAACAATTAATAGTCATCAATACTAGGGGATAATTCACGACCGAAAAATTATACACACGGCCACACACGTCATTTTTATTTTATTTTAGTGTCCCATTCAATGTTTGACCGGTTTTTCCAACGTGTCGCCCATTATGGCTAAAATAAATTAATTAAATTAATTTTTATTACTACAGTACGCTCGTTCATAAATCAAACGGATAAATTATTCAATAGCATATTACGAAATACCTCATCGTCCATAAGTCAATTGTTAGGTAGGATTAGTTAAACGATAAAAATAACACAATCACTATAAAAATATATGTAATACTTCAGAGTTGAATTCAAGTCAAATTACATCCAATTGTCGCCGGAGAAAAATGCATTTCGTGAAAAACCCCCCAAGTGTCGTGTCACGAGCTCACAACAAAAACGCGGGCCCACGACACGTTTCGACAAAGTTCAAAAAAAGGCTCAGGTTTCCTCACGGGAGCTTTTGTCTTCTAGCAGAGGAGAAAGAGGCTTACAAAGGAGGCGCGTGCAAGGGCACGATTCCATTATCCTCCTCGGTGAATCTTACGGATCATAAACAATGGTCGATAAATATATACATACGTATATTATGTAAAATTATTCAGCGCGTTTCCCACTAAATTTGGTGGAGGGATAGCCGCGATTATGTCGGGACGTGCCCATTGAGCCTGGGGGCCCAAATGCACAATGGCCCACAGACCGAAAGCTCCACATAATATTTGTCTTTTGAGCTTTGGAAGGCTCCTTTGCATACGAATCGGGCACCGGCTGATAAGTGTCGAAGCGTGCGGGCCCCCAACATTTTGAGAATTAGCTAGCACAGAGGCGAATCGAAATAAAAACGACCGTTGGTGATAGAGGAGACCGAGAGGACACTTCCTTATTTCGTAGCGTTTAATCGACGTATCCTGTAGTTGAATTAAGACGTCTAGTGACTATTATACATTGGACAATTGCTCGACTGATTACTTTTAATTAACATTCCGAGCTCCTTGATTTCAGTTGTCCTAAACTATAATTATTTCTAAATCAAAATAATATTTTAATAACATCTAAAGCTCTAATATATCATATTTTTTATACAGATTTCTTTAAATATCAATGTACTCAATTTTATTTAAAGTACAATCAAACAATTTGTAACAAAAATTTGCATTTTTTAATTGATTACAAAATAGTATACAACATAAAAAATAAATGTTAAACGGGCCATTTGAAAGCAGGTAGAATATTTTTGACACTGTATATAAAATATAGAAGAAAAAGACATTTGTCTTTTAAAGCAAATAAATTATTCTATAAAATAAGCTAATAATAACAATGTTTTTTTATACAATTAAACCAACACCTACTTTAAATAAGGCTGTCTACTCAAAATAAAAAATTATAGATCATATCATATTCAATGTTAAATTAGATATTTTTTTATATTAATATATAAATAAGTTCTTTTTTAATATATTACACCTATACCTAAGTTGTATATTTATGTACAATTTTAAGTTAAATAAAATATATACATTTATAAATTTTATTGTTTTGAGAATAAATAAGATTTGCAATGACTCTCCAGAACTCTTAATAAATATAGTGTAAAATCTATATTATTGAGAAACTAAAAATGTAGAAAAACCAGAAACATTGCCTCTATCTCAAATTGTATTATTATTTTATTATAGTTTTCTAATTTGTATTGACACTAAAACACTTCAAAAGAGGCTATTTCTTAATTTTTAGCAATCACACATGTTGATTGTTTTTAAATCATCCTCAAAATTTTTCTTGCAGTTTTTGTATATTATATAACTTCAGTATAACTAAACTGAGTAACTTAGTAATTATCTAATTTAAAAATGTTTGTGTACATAAGTGTCTAAATATGTGTAATCTAAAATTAAAAGCGATAACGTCATTTAACACAGATTAATATGTCATTTTTAAACTGTAATAATTGATAAATTAAACAATTTTAATTGACATATTAATATCATGATTCAAGTTCAAATAAATATATAAATATAAATCTATTTCTATTCAACAATACATTCGTTCACAATGGTAAAGGTCCCTTTTTCAGACATGCAAATCCGCGGCTGCATATTGAATTTTGGATTTACACTCGACGATGATTGAAATTTGCATCTCGGGGTTTGCCTCTATGCACACGAATAATAAATGTATAAAAATATACACACACGCGCGTATATAATACCTGTCTAGAATAGTACCAAGAAGAAAGGTGGCAAAAGGGAGTCGTGTGTCAAAATATGCAACGGAAAATGCAGCAGCATATTTGAATGTCAATAGATCTTATGAGCGACTTCTGGAAATAGACAACAAGCGATGAATATGTAAAGTCGTGTGCCTGGCATGTGCCAAAGTCAAGAACCGACCCGCAACCCTAAGGTGACAACTCTTGACTGATTATCTGGTAATCGTATTGTATTGTTGTGTATTGACTAGAATGAGGAAATGGTCTTTTCATGTGACAATGCCTTTAGATTGAAGATTTGCAAATATTAAAAAAATGTTTTGGTTAACCCATGTATTTTTATCACTTTGACAGTTATTTTTGTACAATCTCAGATACAAAAGCTCAAGAATTTATAGACATTAACAATAAATTCAATACAAAAAGTATAAACAAAACAAACAAACGGTCAGCTGTCACACGTTTGTCATAAAAAACTTTTACGAGCTTCGCGCTGTGGCTGTAACTATTTTTTAAACTGCGATTAAAATTTTGTTTTTATAATTAATTAACGATTCTCAAAATGTCGAGAGTAACACCTCGGGGTCTCGCAGTAAAATTCCACGTTAAGTGGACGCTCTCGGATTGAGTAAAATAAAAAAGAGACGAACGGAAGAGAGTGGGATTTGGAGGTAAAATTACTGATTAAAAGATATCTTTCAAAGGGTCCAACTTAATGGTAACGTGGGACACTTGAACATGAAGATGTAAAAACTTATGGGAGGCTTTGGATGTCTCCAATTTGTTTCGGTGAAACAAGGTGAATTATCAATCGGGTACTAATTTAAATTCGAATCGGAGTCGAGCCGAACATTACTTACGAGACCTTTAATTCTAAAATAAAAATCCGGTTATCGTCGGTTAATTAGTTAAGCCGCGCAATTTACGACTCTCCTAATTCAATTTTACCATATTTGATTGCATTGTTAATGATGAATTATGAATTTAGACGAAGCCATGCGGCCGTTTAGTTAAATGAAAACATAAATTAATTAAAAGAATTTTTTTTTTTACATCTCAGCCAGATGACGCAGCAACAACGCCGAATGCCTAAATTAATAATGATAAATGATTTACACGAGATGATGGAGTGGATTTTTTTAATGCGTAGTAGAAAAAAAACTAAACCTAAGAGTATTGTTTAATTAATTATAAGGATTTTTATCTGCTAGTAACTTAACTTGTGTTTGAAGATTCAAGGAAACTGTGGAGTTATATAATAAACATATTTGATTATTATTTAAAAAAAATTAAATCCGCAATAAATAAATCGCACTATTCTACTAAAAGTTAAACAATATGTAGTTATGAATTTGGTACAAAGCACAAAACAAAAAATTATCAAACAGTCACGAAATTTCATTTGAATCTCAGTTCATGATAAATGTCGTTTATTATGATCTTAATATGATATAGTCAAATAAATAGAAATTGTTTTATATCTTTAAAATGTTTGCAGATTTACTGCATTGAAATATGTATCCAACAATACAACACAATTTAACTGATTTTGAATACAAGTTTCTTGACACCATTAAAAAAAATGACCCCACGACAGAGCACTGATATCATTGCGTTCAATATGAATCTTGAACCTTGAAATTGGTTTACCATCTAACGGTACTATTTTTTCTATTCACTTTTGCATTGACGCAAGATTCGTTTTAGACTTTTATTTCGCACAATTAGCGAATGATCGTGACCGTTTACGTGATCTTTTTTTGAATCTTTAGAGAACAATTTACAATAAAAAATCGGCCCGTTAACAAGAAGACACATGCTTCGTTAAGAATTGTCCTTTTTATGGAGGTTCAGAGTAAAAAAAGCGTGATTAAAAGGATATCGTTTTATGCGGCAACGTTGAGTTCGAAAACTGTCCGACGACCGACGAGACAAATTAATTTGGCGCTAAGTAAGGACCCTGTTAATTGCTAAATTCTTTTGGATTGTATATATATATATATATATATATATATATATACAATATATACACTTTAATGGTACGTACGTATTATTCGTATTTTTATACAGCCTCTTTTTTGTCGTGAATAAATTTATCAATAGGCGCGATTGTTGTGCGCAGATAAACGCTGCAGCTGTCACATTGTTACGGCTCGAGAATTAAACGCGTACAAATAAAACTTTTCTTTACTTTAATCACCGGCTTTCATTATCTAAATGTAAAATCTAAACAGTCGGGAAAATATTGGTAATAATGACTGGCGAGAATCGTTTCGATGCGGAGACATTGTGATGATCGCGAACATCTGCCAGCATCCACGTCTTATATGGCAGCGAGATTAAGGAGACAAGGGTCCATTTCTCACTCTTTTGAGTTTGACTGCGATTTTTGCAATTGATAAAATTTTATTGTTCCTTTGGCAAATAACGACTGCCTTATCCACGCGATCTGCTATTGACAAAAAAATTCTATACGCAAAATAAAATTAATGTTTATACATACTACAATATATATGAGCATTGTATTATACATAAAAATTTAACTAGTGTCTAAAAAATATGTATTTAATAATATGAAGAAAATATAGTGTATTTTTATTTTACATTAAAACGATTTGTTGTAAATGTTTTAATAAAACAAAGCTAACTTTTTTTATAAATAAAGAATTATATTCAGATAATAAATACGTAAAGCTATTTTATTAAAAACAATGTTGACAAATAAATTATTGTATGTTTTACATAGAATAACTATTTTGATGAGAAGTAAATCGCTTTACTGCAAGTTAATAATACTTGAAATATAATTAAAAATTCTTAATGAGCGTAAAAAATTGAAAATTTAAAAAAACGTATAATTTCTTGATGCTTGGTTTATTAAATGCTTTTAGGGTTAAAAATGAAATATTTTTGTATATACTAGTATATATATACAGATACTTAATAAAAATTAAATAAAAGGATATGTATTAATTAAAATAAAGCATTTAAATCTATTACGAATTAATTAATTATATTTTATATGATTCTATTTTTTTCTAATAAAGAAACGTTATTGTGTTTATAATAAATATTGCGCACATAAGCTAAATTTTTGGTTAAATTAAAATTTTCATGAAAATTCTTTGATTTTGTATTTTATGAAGTTTATTTCTATGAGAGAAAATTTTAAAATAGTAACAATTATTAAATTAAAGTAAAAAGTTTAATTGGTTTAATACAATTTATTAAATCATATATTTTCTATAGCTCTTTTTTTCTCTTATTAAAAAGTATTATTTGTTTTTTTAATAAATATTAATATAACAGAATAAATGTAAATTTGTATGTAGTATTTTTTTCAATTTAGTATGTGTGTAAATTATATTTTAAAATCATTATAATAATTCTAAATAACAATATATCCTCAAAACGATTAAACTTGCTAGTTTAATTGATTTGAGGATTAGAAATGCTTGTAAATAAATAATAGGAAAACACATACCTATTTTCTAAACTTAATTAAATTAATCTTTTGATAATTTACATATACCAGAAGAAATGTAACTTTTCATAGATTAGTTAATCGATTTTTATTAGCTTTATTTTAATTATAAAATAAATACAATAAAGAATATTTATTAAACCAAGTTAGCAAATTCAATTAATTTGAACCATTATAATAAATCACAAAAAAGCTTGTTTTTTAGTTTTCAGTAATTTTTAATTTTTCCTAATAAGAAGCATATTTATTGAATCAGAAAACGTAATTTTTATGCTTTGTAAAAAATATTTTCGTGATTTCGATATGAAAGAAAAAATATTATTTTCATAAATCGATTTGATTTTGTATTAAAATAAATATATTTTAAATGAAACCTAGCTATATATGTTTATATACTACGTAATTTAATAATTTAATTATAAAATTTATTATATTTGCTTTATATTAATTTTTTTTTTTAAATTTAAAAGACAAAACATCAGTTAGACACGTGCCTTCAGATCTTTAGTACTTAATTGATTTGTATGAAGTAACAGATTTGTTTGTTGTACCCACATAAAAAACAGTGATACGTTGCTACATTTATAAACAGGTTTAGATGTTATAAAACAAAAGTCGTATTACGATATTAGAAATTGCCGGTACATCCGTGCATACGTACGTATCATACATATCTCTATACACCAGAACGAATGTTTACACGTACAGGATGATCCGAAAGTGTGAGCGCGTTTTAATAATTGCCATAATATTTTTCGAGTTACACTCGCGCGTCTGCAAGTTCAATAACAAATATAAAAAGGCAATCCGGTTATCCGAACACTATCAGTGGGGTGTAGTTTATGTGTTAATAAAATCTGGCACTAAACCTTGTTGGGATCCTTGTTGTACGCCTTTGAAACGGAGAGGGGACCACGGCGAGGGTCGCGGGGCGGCGGGGAGGAACTTCGGAGGCTTTAACCACTCGCCCACCGAGCAGAGTTATGGACATTCGATATTGGTAACCGGCTGCCGATGGATGCTGAAGAGTGAAATTGATTTGTGATGATGACGCCGATGAATCACGTCGAAAGATTTTTTTTTGAGGAAAATTGCCAAAAATTTTAGAGCACTTTTAGGGCGTCACAGATATATAAAAATCGCATACGTGAGTGTAAAAAATGTTAGCGCTTAATAGCGGTCAACAGCCTGTCTGGGTCCTAAAAACTGGCCGCGGAGGTTAAAGGTCCACTAGGGACATAAAACTTGTCTCGGTTATTGTTTCGACGAAGTGTTTATATTTTTTGAGATATCGATTTCGAAAGCAGCTTAGATGTTTGTCTATCCTACTATATTTTATAAATAGATTTTCTGGAAACTTGCCTTTCATATGCATAACACGCGTATATTATTTGAGTACCTAATAACATTTAAATATAGAATTGAAATGGCAACTAAGTAAACACAATCAACGACTACTAAGTAGTGAGACAACATATTTTAAATATTAAATACATAACTAATTTATTCGCTTCAATTTTTATACTATGTTTTGTCAGATAAATGTTTCAAAGGTCTATAACTTCATTCTGAGATGAAAATACATATTTCAGACATGTATTTATTAATTATAAAACTACTTGTATTACTACGGGATAAACACAATGAACAACTACATCAGACTGCAATCAATTTTTTTAAGTCAGTGCAATTTTATTGCCACATGAACGACCTAGCTCGATTTTATTTTAATTATTTATTACGAAATTCATCAGCAATATTAGGAAAATTTATAAAAATCTAATTTATTATGATCGATAGGAATTATAAATATATAATAATCACTAATTTCGATCTATATAAATATACATATAGAAATTAAAAAAACACTAAAGTCCATGTATAGGATTCGAGTCCAACTGTATCAGACATTCGTCACTGAATATGGTGCTGTAAAATTTATTTAGAAACGCATTAAAAACTAATTTGAACTATACAATAAATACATAAAAGTATTATGATTTAATATATTGCTAGTAATGTTTTAGTCAAATAAATATTAAAAGGCGTAGCATTATAATATGTATAAAATAGTATTATTTGATTAAAAAAATGATTGAAAATTACAAATTCGGTTTTAACGAAATTTACTACATGTATTTAAGCCGTAATTCTATTTAACACTAATTATAAACGGTTTATCATACTTCGTTTTGCTATAAAATATTGTTCAGACAATAAATTCTGTTTAATTTTAAAATAATTGTAACCAAAAAATATAGTCCACAAAAATTATATTTACAGATGCTTTAGTTTCAGTATAAAATAAAATAAGCATACAGTTTAATTTATTATTATCGGTCATAGCACAGCAATATATATGCATATAAAATAAAGATTTTATGACACTTCAGGCAAACATTTAAGTATTAATAAGAAATAAATATAAAAATATCATAATGTATCTTATTACAGCGAGTAATCTATCTGCACAAATTAATGATCATAAACATTGGCATTATGAATTCTATCTAAAAATATATTTAGATTAAACTTTCAGTACGAAATACACATACATTTTCATGTGCTATATTGAAACATTCATTATTTATAATAAAAAATAAATCCATTTAGCTAAATAATTATTAATTATACAAACATCCCAAATCAGAAATCAGATAGGTTTATATATTAATATAATTAAAGGAAAATTTTAGTAATGCTTATAACATATTGATTGCAAAATCTATATCGTTTTGGATGCCATGGATATCAGATTAATAGACACGTAAAGTTTAACGAGGAAACAGCGACCAGAACGGCCACGGCAGCGTTCACGTGTCAAAAGGTATTTACGATTGAAAATTTCAGAAGTGACCATAAAAAATCTCATATGGCAGAGGTCCAACGAGCGGCTCCCCGTCGCGACCCAGGGAAGGCTGCCAGCCCACGGACCTCCGGTGTTTTAAAACCAAAATCTGATATTTTACACCGAGAGACCTTCGTAGGCGCTCAAAGGTGTTAAGTGCTGCATTAAGGTAAACTGGGAGGTAACGCGATGACCACCGGTCCCTACCGCTTGTCACATAAATAATACAAACGTTCGCATGCGAGAGGATGACATTTACGTATGTGTGTTGTTGGAGAATAAACTTTTGGTAGCTCAACTCAGACTAGGACATTTATGGAAATTTACAAGTCTGACTCAATACGATTCTGATTCGCAAAAACGTTTTTTATTTTATTTTAATAATGCATTATTTTTTATTTATCATTTAGCAAAACATGTATTATTTTCATATTTTTCCTCATATGATTTTTTACTGATTATAATTAAAATTTTAATGTTCACAATTGCACATCCTATTACATAAGCAAAATGATAATCAGAGTCTGATAGACAAAATAGATTTTTCCATAGGAAATGGAAAATTATCAAATCAAACAAAATTATTAATATTTTAAAAACATATAGTGTTTTTGCTATCGTTAAAGCACAAAAAAACATAATACATGAAAATATAATATCCATAAGAAAAAATAAAAAATAATTTACGTTTGAAACGCATTTTTAGCTATAAAATGTAAGTTCAATTAACTCGACTTTAAAACGTATTTTTATCACAATAATTGTTCGTAAAGTATTTAGAACAGATTTTAAATTTTGACACTAAATATTTGTATTGTGAACAAATTTTACACTAAATGTATCATGAAAGCTAGAGCTAAACAAATGAATTTTTCGAGATATTCAAATAATAATAACTATTGTTTGAATCGACATTTAAAAAAAATTTGAAGATACGTTCCTAAGTGTTGGTTTAAATATACATATATTTTTACTGCGTTCTTACCGCATTTTGAAAGTAAGAGATATTTTGATTTCAACAATAAATCTTACTGGAATGATTTTTTTCTCAAAACAATCGATTTGCTTGTTAGTTAACGGTTATCAATTTATCTCACATTTTTACTTCGAATCAAACTAATCCGGTTCTAGAATCACATCTTTATGATTTTTGATAATGAACATGATATTATTTTTAAGTTTTCACAAATCTGATTGAATTTATTTTTCTTGTTGGAATCATTTTTCGATGTTTATATATATCTATTTGTATTTATAAATACACACACACTCACACGTGCTCATAGCAATAGCAACAAATATCTACCCCCACTCTTTTTTCGTATTGTCCGTTAAACGATGCACTTTTTTCGGGTCGGACTTAGAATATTTGGATTAAAATAATTTTGTAACTTATGCTAACCTGTTAGCATTGACTGCGACGTGATGGCCGAGCGAAACGTGTCATTCCGCGTCGGTACAATATTTCCCGAGCACACTCACAGGATCAAGAAAATAATAATAAAATAAAAGTAACAAACAACAAAATCACTTTCGTTCACACCGTGTCATGATGTTGTACACAAAAATATTAATATTATCGTTCGTCCGGGTTGCGGCGGTGTCCCTTCGCGTAAGTCGAAAACGTTGATATTTACGTACGATGCACTTCACTCGGTTTGCGCGCGCTCTCGCTCGAGTTACGTGGTAAATATTGCGCAAGGTACGCGAGACACGTGCTGGCGGCTCGCCGGCCGGCCCGGAACTGCGGGCTAGGGGGTCGGAGGGGGTTGGCGAGTGGGGGGCGCCCCCACCACAAACGAGGCGGGGCGCGTGGTGCGAGCGAGACGGAGGAGCAGGGCGCGGGGGCGTCGGTTATTAGCGCCGGTGCCGGAGAGTGGGAGAGTGAGACAAAAAAATCATCTCGTACGTCGTTTTGTATAAATAATAAGTGGGGGGACGCGCGCGTGAAAAAAGCGCTCCCGAGTAAAAATGTCGTATTGTAATGAGCGGCGGCGGTGGTAGGCGGGCGGAGGGGGATGGGGGTGGCGGGAGGGGGTGCAGAAGGACACCTACGCCAGATGCGCGCAACGACATCCGATGCGAGAGAGACGGGGAACGACACCTATGATGCGTATTCTCGACTTCTATGAGATCGTCCCACCTCTTTATGGGTCGACTAATAAGTAAATTTATTTTTATTAAGATATTAGCGTATGCATTATGTATCTTAGTAGGAAAGGGACAATTGCTATAAAAAAACCTGTCACCTACACCGTAGATTATACGGTGTATTTGTGTACTAAAAATAAAGCTTAACTAAACTACAAAACTATTTTTTATACTAAATCAATATAAATAAATGAATAACAATGACTATAAAATAGCAAATAAACATAAATAAATTAAAATATAATTTTCGAGATTATTATACTATCGCCCCTTTTACTATTGTTATGACTTTATTAATTTTATTTATTATTATCATTGCATTGCTCTATATGCTTTTTTTTTAATATTTCTTAAAATAATATATTTTTATTTGTTCCAATTTAGTCCTGTTTTCAGTGATCAGTGAATTTTGAGTGTATCTGTTTTTATAAACTGACTGCTAAAAAAATGCCTAAAATTTAAAAAATGTTATATACTATACTTATAAATTACCACTTTGCTTTCACCGATTTAATATGAAAATGTATATGGCATAAAATATTACATCTATAAATTATCTAATGTATTGTCAAGAGAAATATTTAAAAAAAATATAAAACGCAGGACTGTAATATGTGAGTGAACTGAAATATAACGAATACCTACAGTTCTAATAGTTATACAATCTAACATCTCTAAAATAGCAAATATTCATAAAATATGCTAATAGTCAGTGAAAATAACGATTGGCTAATTTTGATCACAACATTGTTTTACATATGCTTTATAAATATCACATTCCAAAAATACCATTCAATCATAATAAAGCTTCCTAGCAATTTTTTGTCAATGAATGAAACACCGCTACAATTTATAAAATATTTTTTATTTATCTGCGGAATTTCCCACCATATACTGAGAAAATTTCAGCAATCATAAAAAAATATTTTAAGAAAATTTGACTTAAAGTAATGGAAAATAGTAATTTCAACTAAAAATGCCACTTTATCCCCGAAATTGTGATAAACAATATGCTATTAAAATATCAAGTAGTAATAATCAAGATTCACGGGTATTATATTGTCGATTTAAGGAACGCTGCTAATATATATATAAAATAAACTCTACCATTTTGTTCGCAGATCTATCATAAAAAAATGTGCATGAATTTATAATTTCACATTTCCATAACAACAAATGATCATAAAAACATATTTAAAAAAAATGGAATGAAAGTTCCTAAAAACAATATTAGAAAATATCGATTGGTAATTTTTTTAATGTTGTCACTTTGTTATTGTCACATTGGGATACATATAATATCAAGATTCATAACAATTATATTGTCGTTGTAAGCTACAAAATATAAGATAAACCTCTTCATTTTGTTTGCGGATGTACGTGAATGAACTGATTTATAACTATAACCTAAAGTGTAACTTTTCTGACAATTTTGATGCATATAATCATAAAAAAGTTTTTCGAGAAAATTTAATAAAAGTCACTGAAAACAATAGTAAATAAAAAATATCAGTAGTATACTTTTATCTAATAATGCCACCTTATTTTATATACACTTGGAAAACATTTCATCTCCAAAATAGTTTAAATAGTAATGAAATTATACTGAAAGCACCACTTAAAAAATATAAATAAAGTCTTACATTTTGCTCGCGGACTTGTCACAAAAGAAAGTTTATGGATTAAATAATATATAACGATACCCTTAAATGTAACTTCTTCTGTTATTTTAATATACAAATATAAGAATCTCAGATCTTTAAAAAATTAAATATTCATTAAAGAGCTTTTCAACTTTTTATGCTAAAAATCACCATAAGAAAATCAATTATTAAACTTTACTTAACTTTAAAGTGAAAAATATTTAATTTATCTCCTACATGTTATAAAAAACTAAATTCAATATAGAATAATTTCTAAAATAATGACATTGACTAACTCTACTCAAATGGCACTTTTCAATAAAAAATAATTTTTAGATTCAATTATATTAAAATAAATTATTCCTAACAATTATTAATTCAATATATTAATTATTAATTCAATATATTAAGGTCCTTATACATTTGCTAGGAAAATATCAGATCTCTAAATACTAAATAAAACGTTATACTTTTTAGTATTACAACATATATTGTAAAGGTCAATACATAATTCTACAAAGTAATATTATTAAGTAAATAATTTTGATTTAAATTAAAAAATCTATCTAGAACCACTTTTTTAAGTACATTATAAAATTCGTTGATACATACGGTTAATGTTAATTAAATATTGTATTTAAGATAATTAGTATATATGTATTTTTTTAACTTTATTAACTATCTAAATCAGTTTCATCAATATAAATAATATAAAATAATTATATTCAAGTATTAACTACAGAGCTTTCCGATTCATTGAAATTGAAATTGAAGATTATCTCTTATATATTTGACTTTTATATAATTTAAATGACGCATTTCGTAACGAAATAGGTGCTTTAAATTATATAAAAGACTACGTCTAAATACCTTACTTTTTCACAATTTAGTAAAATAAATCTTGGTTATTTTTTTAGATTTATCTGATTATTTATTTGTATTATTTTTGTAAATATTGGATTGCCGAGACGACGTTCAAAAAAAATGTGGGAGCGCGTCAGGTGTGCGAGTTGACAACCCCTGGCGGCCGAGAGGCGGGGGTCGTCTGAGGCGGCAGAGCGTCTGGCCGGCGGATCCTGCCTGAGCTCCAAAAAATATTTGGAATTTTTAAAGCTCCCGGCCCTAAAAAGCCAACAGCAGCGCCTCGCGGTGATTTTTTCCGAACTACCGGGATCCCGTAGTGACGTCACCGTCGAGAGAGAAAAAACGCTTTCATTCAGAGAACGACGAACGAGAGAAATGTGTTTTTTTTCCACCTCCTGCTTTTCGTTGTCGTAATATATATTTTTTATTCGTAAATACGCGCGCATCTAGCACACAGACGTATGATGTTTTGTTTGACAAATTTAGCATCTCTAAGGTCACAGTACGATTATTGCATTTTTTATGTTTATATTGTCATGTTGTGTTTGAGTCGCGTTTTTTATACGTCGACGAATAACGGCCTATACGTACAGGTATTTATAAAAAAACATTAGGGACATGATTTTAATACTCATAGGTACATTAACTTTTATATTTTTTTTTTATAAAACATATTTTCAAGTAAAGTAATAATTTTAAAATATTATAAATTATCCGAAAGTATTCAAATTATTTTTATAAATACATACATGTTCACTACCGCTGTATTTTTGTATATAATAAAAACAAACAATTTTAAATCCTCCCAATCAACGCAAAATAATAATAATGTTGCATTTTATACAGGTTGTTATCGTATCTATGTCGTATATAAATTTACTAATAATTTAAAATTCATCATAAACGGTTTTAATATTGAGCAAAAAAATTTAGTTAATATTGAAACTATACTCAAAAAAATATTACATTCGATCACAAACGATCACTTTTTTTTATAAACTTTTATTACAAAATTAGGAATACAGGAAAATCCATACAACAATAAAGTCAGGTATAAATTGTTCGTTTATAACCATTTTTTTGTTTACAAGAGGAAGTCTAAAAAAACATAAAATAAGTACATAACCACTAATAAATAATTAGCAATAATATGCTAAAGAAATATTTTATATGAATTAAAATTGTGCTAACAATACTCGACTAATTCAAAGAGAGTCTAACATAGCTCAAGTATTATGTATTTACTATTGTAAATATTTAGCGTTTTATTGAAGTCTTAATAATTAAAAACTAATTAAAAATACAATAATACAATGATTTTAATTTATACAAATATTGATTTAATTTCACGTAAATTAATTTCAAATTAAAGTTTTCTGGGGTTAAAATAAGCTTTTAAAAGCATTCCAAATGGTTCTAAAGTATTAAAAACTCTGTATTGTATAATTGTAATTTTGAATATTTATACTTTTATACTATTAACCTTTTGCGCTTTTTTTCAAAACTAATCAGCTACTCTAATTAAAAATTTTACCATAATATTAATAAAAAAAATTATATATTGATAAAGCTAGTGAGAATCGGCAATAGACTAACACTTAATACCTGATTTAAGAAAAGTTTTTAAATTTAAAAATAAAAATTCTGGTCTGTTGTATCTGAAAATTAGTATGTCCATATTCACGAAATGAATTTTTGGTACACTTCACTACAAATATTTTGTTTATTGCACTTAAATAAACTAAAAGTAACATGTATGCTTTCAATGTGTTTTATATTTATCATTTTCATTTTTTCCATAATATTCCATTATTGCGATTTTTGCTTTTTTACTATAAAAAATATAAAAAGTAGTATTTTTACATACATACACACGTACAAAGTGACTATAAAATAATATTGTAGTTTAACCCTAAATGTATCAAAAAATTAATTTAGAATTTTATTGCTCATTAACAATAAAACTGCATTTGATCACAAACGAATGATCTGATACGCGTGATTGCAAATGCTCAACGATTCAAAAAAAATGTGACGTCACATCGTTTAAAAAAATACTACAATATTTAAAATAAATTAAAACTAAACCCAAACCGTATTAACGAAAGCAAGACTATACACAGTTAGATTTAGAACTTTCATGAGGTCAAGATGGGTCATAGATAGATTACATAATTCAAAGAGTTAATCACATCTTAAACATAGCCAGGAAACAGCCCCGACCTGACCCCAATTGAAAATTTATTAGCAATCATAAAACAACAATTAAGAAAAAATTGATCAGAGCTAAAAAAACATACCATAGAGGGGTAGAAAGAAAAGATCGATCTTAAAATAATTGAAAAACTCTATTTATTGATGCCAGGCAGAATACAAGTATTTATTAAAAGTAAAGGCAAAATTACGTCAAAATAATTTTGTTAAGATGTTATAAAAGTGTTTTATTTACAAGCCTCTAATTTTTAAATGTCCTTGATATAGCTTTCTATGAATAGAACCAAGAAAAGGGTCGCACGCACGTGTTGAGTTGGAGGCTCGCCACTATGCACTTGTTGGGAAGACGAAAAAAATACACTTTTCCCAGAATTGACGCAATTCTCGGGATTCATCGCGATTTACACTTACATATCTATATATCGGTGTATAAGTATTCATACCTCACTCAAATAGATATTTTTTATATGTAGTATAGTTTATAAATGTATACCTACTACATATCACATTCGCGCGAAGATGTGATAGGTTATCCTTTCTCAATCGTTTAATAAATCATCAATCGCATTGTTTGAGTTAATAAAAACAAACGTTCGGTTATAAATAAATATATATTTTAGTCCAAAATCTAAAAAAAGTCGTCGAGCGCCCGAATTTTATTTATAAACACGCTTTTACACAAAAAATAAAAAAAGTCAAACCAAAAAAACGGATGCTGCCGCGAAGAGACGGGACCGCGCATGAATATGTAAAGCGCCGCGCCGGCCCTGCCTTATCCCCCCATGAGTGGCCATGTTGACCAAAGTTAGTTTAAATCAATCGATCGTCGAGTGTCCGGGCCGGCCGGCCGTCCGCATCGAATTGTGAATAATTTATGTTGTTTCTATTTCGAAGAGCGAATTAGCATAAGCGGTAGCGGCGCGGACCGGTGCATAATGCAAATGCAACTCAAGAGAGCCCCGGTTCGTCTCCGAGACGTCTGATTGAAGACGCGGGCTGCGATTTATGACGGCGGGTTGCCATGGACCGCCCCTGGACGAATGTCGCCTTAACGAGGAGGCGATTTGTGGTCGCTTTCCTAATCTTAGGTCCAAAGGATTTCTACGATTTTGAAGCAAATCGTATGAAATGAAAACAAAAACCAGCAAAGATTATCATAAAAATCTTATGTGCAAAAATATATTTTTTGTTCAAGCAAAATCTCTGGCATATACAGTCCTTAATACAGCGGTAACCAAACAGTCGATCGTGATCAACTGGCAGATCGCAAACTAGCATCTGGTCGACTGAGATTTTACTTTTCCTAATCAATCAATGAATCGACCGAAACGTTACGTATATACGAACAATAGATCGCGAATATTTTTTATATGTAATGTAAGTAGTGGTATTAGAAAATATGTACATGCTTCAAAAATTTGACGACTTTATTTGAGATAATATGTATTATTCATTTTTGAGTGAAAAACAGACGTAATAAAATATTATTTGAAACCCCAATCGCAACTATTGTATAATGTAGCAAAAACTCTCGTACGGTTTTCTGGCGTCCCATAAACCCGTTTCTGAAATATGATTTTTAAAGGTATTTTAAATGTACATTTAATATTTATTGCTTAGAAAATAAAATTAAAGATTAAAATAATACTTCACAACAAAATGCACCTAGCATTTATATTTTACAAATACAACTTATATATTAAAAAAAATTGTAATAAATTAAAGTATTATAACCTGTTTAACATTTTTTTAATTCGTGGTAAATATAATGTAGTAGAGTAAATTAAAATAAAATCCAGTCAGTAATTCTCAAATATTATTTCAATTAAATAAAATTATTGATCATACAGATTATTATGCCATGTCTTTAAATGTTAAATAAACATAATTTCAATATTGTAAATCAGAATACTTTTTTATATTTATTATGTAGTATAAATTAATTTTCAGTGCGTTTCTTAATAAATATAAAAGCACGATATACTAATCGTATATAAGTCGGTGACTAATACCTAACTTCCTAGCTGGAAAATATTGGACGCCATATTGCGTATAAATAATAATAAATAACTACATAGTTCTGTACATATAAAATATGAAAATAAACAAAAAATTATATAAATATTTGTTCATTAAATTATACTCCTAATACATATGCTTTTACCACAAGTAGTCATAAAAAGCGACTATTCTATAATATTATATATTTAGTTTTTTGTCAGTAAAAATAAAAAGACACCTAAAATAACTAGATAAGTTAAAAGATTTATTATTACTTTATTTTAATGAATACAAATAAATCACACAGTTTTTTGACAATAATAAAATTAAGTTGGTATAAGTCGCTAAGTATTGACTTAAAAAACCTGAGTTTGAATCCCATATGAACCTTAATGTTTTAAAATTTCTATCGTGTCTATATTATTTTTAATATTTTGTTATAACATGTAAGGCGTAAGCCCAATGCGTTACGCATTGTCAATCAGACATATTAAAAACCTACAAGAAAGAATTAATCACATGATTTTCAGTAAAGATATCTATATAAATAATTATAAATTATTATATGTATTTTAATTTATAATCAATGAATGTCACTTTGCATAGTTAAAATTCTTTATTACATAATAATAATTCCAATAGATCATCACATATTAATAAGTTAACCTAGATTTTCCTAATCTCACGGATTTTTACGATTAAATAAAATAGAGCCATATCGTACATATTTGGTAAGAGAATATGTATTAAAAATAATAAAAAAAATATTAAATAAATTTATGTTTAATTAAGGTATGTATTTATAGGGTCATTAATTAGGTAATTAAATTAAATGCTCAAAAAGTTAGTTTTTAATGTTAAATGCTATATTTTTAAATTTGACTAATAGTTACATTTTCACTGAATGTTGTTAAGTTAACACCACGTTAGTTTATTATTTTTTTAAATATTTAATGTTTATATAATGTTCATTATGACACATTAGGGAAACCTGTTAATTTATGATGGTCAAAATTATTATAAAAATAAATAAATATGTAGAAAAATGGCCTCGTAAAACCAGTAAAAACTCCATACTATTGATGTAATGATACATTAAATCAGTTTTGGTTACAATTAGAACTTGACCGTTTGTTTAAAGCTACTGACAATAACTAGTTATTAATTAAGATAATATATATAAAATTTTTGTTATCAAAAATGAATATTTGATTTGTTGCCTATAATTAAATATCTGTAATATTTCAATAAAAACATTAAAATTTATAGGTATTTTCTCTTTATTAAAAATATTTTTCAATGAACGTAGAAATATTTAAAATTCATTTTCCCTCACTAATCTTTAATTTTAATGTAATTAAAAATATTAGGCTTTGGTTTTAAAACATGTTATATTTGGAACAGAATTAGATGATTTTTTTTCTCTTACAATTTTTATTAAGCTAGTGCTAAAAATAAATATTTTTTTGTGATTTTAGAAATATATTGACATTTTGTATTTATTTGCCAATACATTAGTATATTTTATTCAAGAAAATTAAAAATAAAGTAAACTTTCTTTAATTAAAATATGTTTTCACACAGGTATACAATTTTATAAAAGACCAATTAAAATGTAGCCCTTAAATTAATTTTATTTTTCTTATATATTGTTTGAAATTTACGTTTTAAATACACACTTTTTATAACACGAATATAAACAAATTTTACATTTAGAGAGTAATTACTTTTTAACAGCTCATGATTCAACATTTAATACACACATAAAAAAAAACATTGACATAACATTTTTCGGAATAATTTAACATTTTATCATTTTATTGGAATCTCGTTTGATACTCATCGAAATTTATTAGCGATTTATTCAAAAAGAAGCCATTACAAATGGGTGGTCTAACTTTGGTCGATTATTTATACGCATTATAATATATACACATACATTTGAATAACACAATCAAATCTGTAATACCATTGTGCTTATAAATATATATTTAACCACACATTGTACGGTCATGGTACGCGATGTCGCGTCAAAGGTTCAAACAATAAATTGCCATCGAAAGTTAACGACGACCGGTTTTAGATAAGAAGATTATCAAAACGCCTCAACGACGGCAATGTTCTCGAAAATCGTCCCAAACAGGAAACGTTCACCGCCGATAATGAAGACGTCCGATCGGAACAGTTTTTCCCAAAATGATGAGAAAATTTTTTTTTTACGTGGGATGGCATAATTAAAATTTCTCAGCCGGGCGTGGGGAGCGCTTATTCATGAAATAAGTAAATAAATAATCGTGAACACAAATAAATTCGTGTATATATTTATAATCTAACTCAATTATAATAAATTTCTCGCGTGATTTGATTTCTTTTCGGTGTTCTCGTCGCACGCTGGCGACACCTACGCGCTCGTTTTTCACTCACTAAACAAATAATGCAATGGCGATATATTTTATATTATGTATATCTATGTGCATATATATATGTATATACATATATACGCACTCTTGCGTGTATATTTATTACATAAGTATAATACGAGTGACGCAATTGATGGTGTGACATTGGTGGATAATGGGCGAATCGTATTTATAATGAATTTTAACATGATAGGTTTATTATACTTATTAGAATTCATCAACAATAAACTAGTTACCAATTGTCGATTCAAATTTGTCCTAGAATTTAGATATTGATATTTAATGAAAATTCGCTACATATATTTCGTTTGAGAGTTATCTCAGTAGAATAACACTCAACTTATTATACATTACCGTTAATTAAGGTATGATAAATTAAGGAACAATATAAAAACCTTTTAAAAATTAAAGGACGTATACAATTAATAATAATATAATATATTATAAAATCGGTTCATTCGCGTTAGGATTATTATTATAACTATCAGTTTATTTTGAAAATTTAAAAGCTGTTGCAAAAAGCGAAACTCTTTGTTTTTTTCACCACTGCAATTTCCACTACTCTTTGCGTGACGTGTAATTTAAAATATATATAAATAATTATTACTACTTCAAATATGTTATTTATAAGAATTGCTACAAATTAAGACAACAATTTACGGAAATTGTAAAAATTGTATGCATTTAAAATGGCCTTGCTAATTTTTCTTTATGATATTGCAGTTAATAATAGGCAAAATGTTTTGGAAATATAAGTAAAAATAAAGATAAAATTATTTCAAATAATTAAATATAGATCGATGAACATTATTAACAATGTATATATGTAACTGTTTTTAAAACTTTTTTAAACGAAGTGGGGTACGCTAGTACCCCATGTTTTACGTTTTTAAATTTTTTCCTTAACCTCCTCAGACCCAGTGCAATGTATAGCAGTAACTTTATTGCTTCTTTTTGAAGCAATTTTCGATTTATTTTCACAGGGACTGTTACACATCTGTTTATTTTTCGTAGAAAAATATTTTTGTTTAATTATTTTATTAAGTACATTAAAAGGGCATGTCAATTTTTTATTTTCGTTGAATTTTTTTTTATTTAGTACAATAAAAGGGCATAAAATATTTTTTTTGTATTTTGAAATTTAATAGGGTATTTTTAAGTAATATAATATTTTTAAATAACTATATTATTTAAAAATACACCGTAATAATGTATGCCCTTTTAATATACTAAATAAAATAAATTTTAAGAAAAAAAAAACTAAAAATTTTCATGACCCATTAATTACTTGACAAAAAAAAATTTTTAAGAAAAAAAAGTTTAGGTTTGAGGATGTTAATTAATTTTTTGTTACTATGAATGTCTTTTGTTATATCGATGTTATGGCACATCTAGACTTCTTATTCAGATATTTTAAAATAAAAAGGCATGCACATGGCAACAGAAGTCGAATAGTTCTACAATATGACAATGTCACAAAACTTCTATACAATCAAGAAACATTCTGAAAAAAATAATAATGCAGACGATGTGAAAAGCGGGCTATCCGAGTATTTTGCATCAAAGCCTCTAACATTTGATGCTAATGAAATTAAAAAATGAACCAAGAACTAGGAAAAGGTTATAACTTTATAATAAAATTATATTTTTGAACATTAAAAAAAATGTAGATTTATTTCGGTATTACCTTTTATAAAAAAATAATATTAATCAAATTCATTAAATAATTTCGAATAAAAATGCTTAGGTTATGCTGTATTTAATTAAGTCATTGTAAATTAATATAGATATATTTAATAAAAATAACATGGTTTAAAATTAAATCATATTTTTAAAAACCCAATAAATTGTAAATTATGTAATAATTTATTTTAGAGAATTCTACCTATAGAT
Organism: Plectrocnemia conspersa; assembly: GCF_051122295.1. Lineage (NCBI taxonomy): Eukaryota > Metazoa > Arthropoda > Insecta > Trichoptera > Polycentropodidae > Plectrocnemia > Plectrocnemia conspersa. The sequence goes on along the minus strand of NW_028277174.1, from coordinate 6,730,922 downwards.
ATATTTTGCTATATATTTTATTTTAAATTATACATTATAGGAAAAAAAATTAATAAAAATAAAACATAACTGCATTAATGCTTATAATTTATAAATACTGATTTTTAATTTTCAGTTTTATTTTATGTGATATATTGTTTCTTTTTATTTAAATGACCAATAGGCATTTTTCATAAAATTGACCATAAAATATTTATTAGACGATTTCTAAAATGTGGGAATATGAAGAAACATATCGTGACAGTATTATTGCGATATGGACGTATTTATTATTAGTATATATTAGTTAGGTTAAGTCGTAATAAGCACTAATTTGCATAATTTAATAAAATTGAATGCTAATTCCACTTGCGTATGTAACGATCAAAGCGCGTTTTTCAGCAAAAGCGTTATAATTATGTTTGTCAAAAATATTTTCTATAATATATTACATAACTACAAATAATAAGTTACATTTTCTAGTAAATAATATTTAAACTAATTTATATTTAATTTGCATATATTTATATGCTAAACCGTACATGGCATATCTATCATGTATGTATGTACACATGCGTATGTAAATTCAACATGTCGTACAAATCAAACGTACGGCAAGGTGTAATCCCGCGTTATTTGGATAAGCGGTAAAAAAGGTACACAAACTCAGCCACTGGCCCACTTTTACGAACAATATACCTTTTTCGGATTTTGTTGACGTCATAAAAGGCGACATTGAATAAAAATACCACCTCTGTAGTTTAGCCCTTGTGAGCTCGGGGTATTCGCTGTACGACGTCGTGTGTTACTATTTATTTTTCCATGAATTGTTTATATTAGAAAATATTAAAAAAATCCATGATGTTATTTTTGTATGTATATCTATTTTTGGAATTATTTTTACTAATAATAATATTAAATATATTAGTTAATTTTAAGAAAAATAGTGTCGCCGTCCGTGAGCGGCGCCCGAAACTATTTTATCCGGGAAACCGACCATTTTTCCGAGAAGAATCCGAGGGGTGGAAAAAATTCACCCCCGTATAGTATCGCCCCGACACATGTGAGCGGACAGTAGAGGCAACCGAGCGAGGTGCTCTATAGACATCTGCCGGGAGAAATTAAAACTATTCAATATTAGATATATTTTTAATCAGACACACGTGCTCTTAAGTTAAAAATACCAATACAAAATATATATAAATGTCTATAAATATTTGACCCTATAATTATAAACCAACACCATTATAAAATATTATTTAAATAAAAAATATAATTGCTTAAATTTTAAATTTACAAAAAAAAAACAGCTACAAAAGCTTTCATATTGTTAATAAACTAAAACTTTATTGCTATAGATATATAGAATATATTTATTCAGACATAAAACTCATTTCTTAGTATCAAAGAAATGTTTAATAATTTAGTTAAGTATTTTCAATTCGCATTTTGAATGAAATAATAGATTTCAGTTTGATGGTTAACATTTTAACGGTCGCGATTGACCAAAAATGGTAACCACGATCGACCTGTTAGCCTGTTAGAAATTTATAATGACATAAAATCAAGATCGTGATGTACTAGAATTTCATAACTCAAAATTTATTATATATAGAACTCTAAAATTATTTATCTATATTTAATAGCATGCAGGGCGTACTTAAAAATAGCTTTATAAAATATGTAAAACATGCGCAGAGATTTATGAAAAATAATAACACTGCTTTTTTAAAAAAAATATCATTTTTATATATTTAAAATTATTTTCTATATGACTAAGTCTCTTTTATTTAAGTTTTTTAGAATATAACTAGAATATTTACTGCTTAATAGTGCTTAAGTAATTTGAAAACAATATGTATTTTTGCTGCGTGGCCAAATAAATTTTAATTTCCAAAGTAATATTTTAGTTTCATTATTTTAGCTTGAAGCTAATGCATCTTCGATACAAAAATAATATTCTACTATTTATAAACAATATTATGAGTATATATACTACAATATATAGAAGTAAAATTATTATATTGAAATTTATGTCTGATTGCATTGTTTTACAAATACCTATATGAAATATTTAATATATTAAAAATATTAAGAAAATTTAACAGGAATTTACCAATATGTTTGATTTCGCAAATATGGGTTAAAACATGTGCGAAAGATCTTTACTCACGAGCCTTTTTTCTTAAGCCTATGTTATATTTTTTGTGAACTGAAATAGCTCATTATTTGACAATTTCAAATATCTAAAATTTATGAATTAACTCAATTTTTATTTATCATCACAATATTCATCCGTGAGATTGGAAAAATCTTGAAAAACCCAATCTGTAATGAAAAATCCGAATCATAAGGATTACTAATTTCGATCTTACAGACAATATAATAATTGAAAAACACCATGGTCCATATGAGATTCAAAACCATAATTGACTTATAATAGTACTTCATAAATTTCTAAAAGGTACATACTATAATATAATTCTATGTACCTTTTAGAAATATATATTTAAATGTTTTTTAAAAAAATATGTAAAATTTTACTTTACGCGATTTATTTACTTTCATCAGCATCTCAAAATAAGCCATATAAATTTAAGCTAATTCGAAAAAAATAAAGGGTTTTAATAGATACTCTTCCTAACGTTCTGACTAAATTAATTCTTACACCGTTTATTAAAATTAATATTTCAAAATAATTTTTACATAGTATCTATATAATACTGATGCTTATTTCTTCAGCATCAGAAAAATAATATACTTGTTGAACACAAATCGATGGTCTTCTAAATTGGGTAACTCCGTGATTGTCAAATTTACAAGAAGGACAAAAATCTGTATGATTACTTATAGATTTTTTTATGTCCTGGTCTTTTTCCATGCAAAATTTTTATCAGACCATCTACGTACTATATTTTTTAGTAGTTTTGCAAACAAAATGATGGAATAATACATTTGAAAAGAAGCTTTTAAAAGCTTCTTTGAGTTCTACATTTATTTAGGAGGCTGACTTTATATTAAAGATATTAACACGAAAGGCCATGGATATTTAAAAAAATATAAATGTCTTTTAAAATATGATAAACATTAATTTTATAATATGTTTAAAAAGTAACGACCCTCAGGCACAGACAAAACTACAATATATGCTTGATATATTTATATATAAATCGACTATTTCCAAAAAAATTATTTAGTAAACAAAAAACGTTTTGGTTACTAATAGATTTATCTTATTTAAAAACAAAATTGTTTCACATGACAAATCAGACCATCTACGTACATTATTTTACGATAGCTTTGCAAATAAAATGATGGAATTACACAATTGTGGCTTTTTAGAGTTCTACGTTTATTTGAGACTTTTATTAAAATCACTTAATATTTTTCAGATTTATAATTTAGTTCATCATTATCAAAACAAAAATAAATGTTTTTTTAAATGTAATGAACATCTAATTTATATAATGTTTTAAAAGTAGCAAACCTCAACCTAAGAAAAATTATATAGCTGGACACATTTATCGACGGCATTCTAAATTGACTAACTCTATGATTGGAAAATTTACAAAAAATACATAAAATTGTTTTGTTACTTTTAGATTTATCTAAATTTTTATATTTCCTCTTCTTTTTTAAGAGGCAATTTTTTTATCAACCTAACAAATTATTTTATTTTATGATAGGTTTGTAAGCAAAATATGGAATTATATATTTACTGAGTAGCTTTGAGAATCGATTGTACCCTTCATTTTTTGAGACACTTATATTTGGCAATCGATATTTAAACGTGTGAAAAACGTTTGTAAATCAAAAGAAACAGATAGAATATATATCTATAAGGGTGCATTTAATTAATTATATATTTTAACTATTTATAAATTACTAATTAGCAATTTTATTTTATCAATACCTTATTTTTTTCGGCAATTAGACGCGTATGTATGTGTATACAAATCAGCTTACCTAAAACAAAAAAAATATTTATATAAAAAATAAATTTTTAGCAAACACAATTTTATCTAGATCACACAGGTGTGTCAAGTATATTTAATTAGTACATAATTTCAAAGGAAGCGACACGTTTAGACGCTCGTTTGACATACTCGAAAACAACCCCGTCGGCCGCTTTAAACTCCCTCTCGCTCCACGCTCTGATAATTAAAGGGGATGACTTAATTGCAAAATTAATTGGCAAACAGTAGCGCCACCTGTTGAGGCCTCTTTGCGGCTCAGTTTCCACCACCCTCGAGGGTGACCGAGGGTGGAAAACCGGTTAAATTGCCTTTCTCCGGTGGTTGGAAAGCGGACGCGTTTAATCCGTGTACACACAATTTTCACGCCGAAGTGAAAAGCCCTCGGATGGGGGATGAAAATTCCGCCCTAATTAATTCCACAGACACTCACGGCCAGATTTTAAAGCTCGCTTTTAACGCGATTTTAATTTGGGCATTTTGTTTTATTAACGACGTAGCTACTCTCGTTATTTTTTAACTGGATAATTACTGGGGAAGAAACTTGTTTTCGTTTTAATCACTGAGTCAAATGATTTAAATTTATGTACGTACAGAAAATCATATAAATAAAAAATATCATGTATAAACAAGCTATATCTAGTCATAGAATGGGAAATAGTGTACCATAACTAGCTGTAAAATATCATCAAAGACTCTCATACATCCTAAAGTCTTTATCGGTTCACGACTTATAATAACATTCATAGAAATATATTATCATTTGAGAATGTCCGATCTACATCTGACAAATAAGTACATAGAAAGATTCTAACAGCAGTTCTCGCCGAAGTGGGTCGATCCGATTCGATTTGAGATTAATGCGAAAGGTCAGATCGGCACCGAGCGACCTCTTTTGACCTTAAATCGATTAATTACCAATGATAATGTTAGACTTAGTGCACGTACCTTACTCATAAAATATTTTAAAAAAACAATCAAAAATATAATATTTTGATATGTGTGATATATAATCACATAATCATTTTTACGTTACCCGCCTTTCGTCCGCTCGTTTTTTATACATGTTTTTCGCCAATTATCGTAATTTAGCCGCCTTGATGTGTATCAAGTGATACATTTTGTTAACAATAAAAGAGCGGACCACGCAAGAGGCGGATAGCAGCCGTGAATAAATACATCCTGCAATTATTTATTCTAACAATTACGCTCTAACAATACGCATTGTCTTATTTACTCTCTTTTGCGCAATTACAATTATACATAATTGAGCTTTTATTAAATTGAAGCAGAGGAGAAACGCACCACACGATTGACAGGTGCCAAATTGTCGTCGACAAATTACACTGCCTGGCGTGTGAAGTGTGAAATGATTAAAAAATCAGGTACTAGCATTATAAATGAAATATTTTTTTTATAAATACAGGATGGATGATTATAGACTAAAAATCGTTATATTTTACAAGATTAATATTTCAAGAACCAGAATACGTCTAGTAGAAATCAAAAATAATTCTAACACTATTAATATTATTCCAATATATATATATATATATATATATATATATATATATATATATATATATATATATATATATATATATATATATATATATATATATATATATATATATATATATATATATATATATATATATATATATTAATATATATGTTATATGCCAAAGCTTCTGTATAATATATTTGTTGAACATTTGCCCCCACAATTCAACTTCTAAAATAAATACAATATATAGGTTTAAAACTTTGCACTAATATATGTACATACGTATACAAAATTCATAGGGAAAATTTAAGAAAATATGGAATATTTAAATAATACTATGTGGAAAAAATAACCACATGGTTTAGATATTATAGTTATTTATGTTTACTTTTATCATAAGCAATATAATTATTTGCATAAATATAGCAATTAATACATATTTTACCATTACAAGATCGTGTGGGTAAATTGATAGATGCCATAAAATATATTCTTCAATATTTAGCATGTTTCTGTAAAAAAAAAATTATTAAAAATATTTGTATATTTTATGTAAAATGAATAATTCGCAACAAACGTTAGTGAATAAATATCTAGTATGATATTAATACAAAATAAGCTATAAAATATCTATGGGTGAAAAGAAGCCTGAAATATCTTCCGAAAAAATATTTGGAAAAGGGACGCCGTACCAGTTTAAAAATATTGCATTTTATTATTAAAACAGTAGTATTTCTACCTGATTTAATTTCTGCAAACGTTGAAAATAAAATGAACCACACTTAGAAATAAATTTGATCGATTGTTCTTGATTTGTTTATCAAAACTGATTTTACTTTTATTAAATAAAATTGATTTCTAATTAGGTTACATCAAAACATTCCATGTCTATTTTTACATTGGCATTTATATCTATTAAACTGAATTTATACGTCTTGTTGAAGTGCTGCGAACGTTGATAATGGAACAGACCATTCCTGCTTGTTTTGAAACGGCTGTATATCTTCAAATATCGTTTTGGCTAATGTTTTTGCGAAGTTTATGATAAGTTTTCATATTTATTTCAGTTTGAAATTCGTTTAATCAATTGCTCTAAATTTGTTTATCACAGCTGACTTTAATCTCAGTAAAAAAAATAATTATACATTCACGCTCTAACAAGATATTTAATATTCATCTTTAGCCTTAAAAACATTTATGCTTTATAAAAAAATATATTAGATTTTCACAATTTTTTACACAATATAATATTTATTTTTAGAATATTATGCTCCACAACTAAATACTAAATATACATTAATCATTTTTGTTTATATGAAAAGACTAGTTTGGAATTCACTTATGACACTTAGGACTGAACTTTAGTTTGAAATTCGCTTAAAATTCGCTTAAAATACACTTAAAACACTTTTTTTAGCTGTAAATTCAAAACAAAAATTTTCATGTTCTTAATGTTAAGCATAACATAAGTTGGCTTTGATGAATTTAAGCACTATTTTTTTTAAAATTTAATTTAACATGGGGTATTTAGAAATATTTAGTATGCTTCTGTGAATTTATTTTTATATTCTACTTCTAAGCAGTGGGGGTGGGGACGGGCCGCCCCGGGCGGCACTTGCTTGGGGGCGCCATATTCGCGATGGGATCGTCTAGTGTGGTTCTTACCCCTGAATGCACTAAAACATATAAATCCACGAATAACAAAAGCTTAATAATAACCAATTTATTATTTTAAGAAATGCTGATTTTAAGACCCTGCAAAAAATGTATGGGGAGGAGCGGCCATTTTAAGGAACGCCCTGGGTGGCACATACCCTAGCTACGCCACTGCTTCTAAGAATATACAATTTAAATGTAGTACTATTATTAGTAATCTTTAAAAAAAATCCTAGTTTATAATTGTAATTACTAGATGTATGACCTTGAATTTTATCATATTACGGTGTGCTGATGTATTCCCGATTCTCAATTTTTCACAAAGAATTCAGGTCACCAGTGAAAAGCTAACCATTCCCACTCTCCCCACGCTTCCTCCATAACACTTGAGCTTCATGCGTTGTTTTTTCGGTACACCCTGTCACTTTGACTTGCGTCACCGCAGCACACAACACAACAGTTCGACGGTTCATTTTTACGGCCTCAAGATGCTCATGAGACTATCGTCTGCCATCGGCACGAGATGCTGTTATCGCCGATCGTCACGGCCAAGATCGAACTCGGATATTGTCGCCATGGCCTCTTCGGCGTCTTTCGGCGTCGTTTATCATCTTTATCTGGCCATAACTCCGAAGCGTGGTTCTGCGCCGTGTTTTCTTGCATATTTAAAAACAAGAAGAAGAACAAGAAATAAAACACGGTAAAAAAAGAAACAATGAGAGAGAAAGAAAGAGGCAGCGCCGGTCACAATGGGCAGGGACAAAACAACGACCGGTCAAACAGATGTGATCGGAGCCGTTTGATTTCATTTGAATAATTTAATATGTGTGTTCATATTGGTTTTGGGGTTGTGTAGGTGTTGTAAAGTATATAACAAGTATACATTATGTAATGCAGATAAAGTTGACTAACGAATTCAATCGAATGATTCTGGAAAACTTTTATATATATACTTATAATTACATTTGAAGATTAAAAACAAAGGTACTGTCACATAATTAGATATGTTTAATGGTTTTATAATCCATGAAAATATCAATAATAATATTATATAGATCTATATAAATCAAATTTAAATTATATTATAAATTATGAAACTAATTTATATGCTGATATATACAATTAATCATATTTTTTATAATCTGTCAATCTGATATTTATTATTTACGGTGAAGTTAACATATGCGACGCACGATATAGAATAAATATGATCTAAAACCTACTGCCTTTGTAAATTTATTATAATATACATGAATATGCGATTCGAGTGATAAAAAAATAAATAAATACTCGCGTTTGGTTTCATAACGAACTTTTTTACTAAGACGCTGCTAAAGTTCCTAGAACACTTAATACGATCTTCGCAAATTATCCAAAGGTTTCTCAGTTAGCATATAATGTCCTATTATGTCAAATGTATGGAAATATAAAAAAATAAAACGAAGGCAGTGGCGTAAAGATCTCGAGACGGATAAGAGCGTTTGCGCGCGAGATTAAACATTTATAGGGACACCCGATTGAATGCGAATTTCTCGAAACTGAGTCTATTGTTTTCCTGTCTTGGGCTATGATATAAATCACGGGTCCGTTTGGGCAGCGGCGCCCTTCTGAATTGTTGATGCCGTCATTTACATCAGACGAACACATCGGCATTTTAATATTTAAGCGACCCCGCGATTGACCTGAGAACAGTTATGGTAATAAAGTATCTGGATGTATCGCGGCGACGTTGTCCGCGTCGATAAAAGTGTATTTGCACTTTAATGAAGATTGTCAAAGATATTGTTTAGGATACAATCGCATTGCATCGCGGATCAAATTTTAATTGAGATATGAGATAAAATAAACGACAACAGAACTGCTTGTAAGGCAACAAAGTTGAATAAATAACTAAGAATAGCTCAAATATTTTATTAAAATAATTAAACATTGGTATGGTATGCACTGTTTCTTAATTAACGCGTTAGACCGGCTAAAATCCAATTAAAATGAAAGCACGTTTTTGCCTACGCCATGTAAACGGTGTATTTACACTTTGGCGACATGTACGGCTTCACGGATTTGCGTCTTAATTAGTCGCATAGTAATTATCTGAAGGTGAGCGAGGGGTGGTGTGACACAATAGGTTATTTTTTGCGTCCGACGTTTTCTTAATTTAATTATCTAGTATCTAGAATAAAAGTAGTGAACTAATGACTAAGGATTACCGTTAAAATGCTATGGAAAGGGTCGGTAAAGTGAAACTCGTGAGTTATTATAATATATGCAACTTTTGAAGCACGCTTAAGACATATACAATGTAAAAATACAATTAAGTTGTTGAAATTTATTAAATCTTATTTATTTTAATCTCGTTTAAATTCACGCTGTCAGAGTATTGGCAAAAATAATGACATTTCTGGTAATACGTAATTGATTTGATTTTTTTGCTTAGATATAAAATTTATCAGTGTTTTAAAAAATACATTGCAATACTCAGTGATCATCCAAAAATTCTGTATCTATTGTGTACAAAAATTTGTTAAATATCTTGAATTTTTAATGACGATAAAATGATAAAACAAGGAGTGCAAAAAAATATAGAGCAACTTAAAGATATTCACTACAATAACCATAACTGTTTCTATTGCTAGTAAGCTAATAGAAATTTTAAGAAATAGTATAATTACAAAATCTAAAAAAAATACTTTTACTACAAAAGTTGGCATTCTGAAAGTTTAATAACACTCAACGTACTGCTTAGTTGACACCGAAATTGATGAAGTTCAACGAAAAACATTAGATAGTTCACAAAATATTGTTAACGGTTTCGCATAATATTTTCGAATACAAATAGACATCATATGTATGGATTTTGAGAAAGACGAGTTTTGTTATGGGATATTAGTCGGACCAGATGATTTAACTCGGTTATTTTCGAGATGGCGGTCGATTGTCGAAAGAGTAATTAATGAATTTGAAAGTTTCTCAACAATCCAACTTGCTCCTCTGCTCTTCACATTATTTATTAATAACATAAATACGGAAGTTACAAATTCATTCTTTCTTCTAAATTGTATAAATGCATTCGATCTGTTGCGGACTCCTCTCTACAGAGTGATTAAAATTCTCCGACATCCCTTTAGTGTCGAAAAGAGGCAAGCTATTTTATTTTCTCGATCCGGTAGGAATATTTTTGGGCTAGATAAACTTCCAATAAGGATCTAAAAATCACTTTTAATAGCTAATGGAGGTTCACTCTATACGTAAACGATGTATCTATGTGATAATTCTTTCAAGGTGCTCAACTTTATTATGAGGAACGCATTTCACTTTGATTTAAGAAGTTTTTGACTTTTTCTCTATAAATAATTAGCCTTATAAACTTAAAACAATCCAAAACTATTATGATTTTCAATAGTTAATGCCAGGCTGAGCAATTTGTTTATTATTTTGATTGAAAATAAAGTAACAAAATTATTAAATACAGACGATTTTTCTTCGGTAAAGTCGAGAAAAATAATAGATTTTTACTACTGGCGACAGTCAAAATAGAAAAATATTAATTATTACTCAGTTAATATTAGTCCTAGAGTAAAAATAAGAGAAAACATTTAAAAAAAGGTTGGTTTTGCGGTTCCTAGTGATAAAGGTACTATACTCAAAGGTTCGTAACAAGAGAGCATTTGCAAAAGGTAAATCATATAAATATACGTTTTGCTATTTAATAGCATTAATCTAATATTTTAGTCATATTTCTATACAAGGTTCAACATTTAAATCAGAATATCACCAGAAGCTTCATATTCATATTTAGTTCTTTTTTTCTTGATAATTTAATTTTATTTACATATTTTTTTTACAATAACAATTTATGTTTATTTCTGTATAAAGATTAATACAAATTTGGTTTTTAGTCTCAAAAGCTAAAAATATTACTCCACATGCTTCGGGTTAAAATTTATTGTTATAATGTATATATTGATAAATACGGTAATGAAAAAATCAGGTTAAAAGGTTAAAAAATATAAATTAAAAGTTCATTGTTTTTGTAGTAAATTTAATTCATATAAATTAAATTTCTATTTAGCTTTTTATTTACTTAAAATTTACAGTTAGAATAGTTGCTCATTGATAACACTTAGTGTATGTTTATTATACAAATATGCTTATAAACACTATGATTTTAATTTATAAAAAAGTTTAAGGCGCAAATATAATGATATTATAAAAACAACCGAGTATTAACCTGCGAGTAGAAAGTTACTCTTGCCACATATATATTTAAATTATATACATATATACATCCATACATTATTTTAATTAACGACCACTTGTATTCATTGCAATTGCATTGTAACTTTGACTTTTTCAACCAGGAAAATTTCGAAAAAATTGCATAAATTTGCCATAAGAATTATCGCTCATACTATTGGATTATATGAAATATGTATTCATGCACACAGCCTATTCGGTTTTATTTAATGGCAGTTTTAACGCCAGAGTTCGATCTCTATCATGCCTAATCAGGCAAATAACACGTGTAAATACCAAGACAGGAAAACAATAAAATTTCCATAGACCGAAAAATTAAAAACACAAAGCACGGCATCGCTAATGAGGGGATGTGGCAACAGTAACGAGCCTCGAACCCGGTTATTACGAGTGAATTTTTATATTCACTGTGTACAAACACACTCAAGGGGGGCGAGCTTTTGTTTGAAAGCTCCTCGCTAAGTGTATAATTATTTCCTCACCTCGAAACTTGGCCGTATGATATTACATGTATCGGTCGTTCCTTTTTCGTGAACATCTCGCGATCTTATCTACTAATTAGTACTCAGGGACCCATTTGTAAATCGAAAAACCAACACTTTACGCGGCGAAATTACAAAGTAAGATTTAAATAATGACCGCCGGAGTACAAATAGAAATTGGATACGGCATTAATGCAAATTGCCACCGACCCGTTTATTACGATTTTTTTACGTTATAGACCTCAAAGATCGGTGCAGATAAATTTTTTTGGAGTGAGGAAACGAGCTGTTAATTCGTGTTATTTTTGGGATATTGTATTATTTTGAAACGATTTATCTAGTTTGCGCCTTTTGTGATTGCTAGAAGAAATAGTAAATTTCACTGTATAGTTTTATTTAAATTTAATGATTTTAGATGATATTGCTAGATAAAAAGACATTAGAATATCTTACATAAGAAACGTTGTTAATACAATATTTAATAAATAATAAAGCATGATATTTATAATTTATTTTAATTAATACCTTAATGACCTAACAGGTTAACCTAAAAATAATTCATAGTATATACGAAGAAAATCATAAAATTATGCCAACTGACATTATAAAAGAAAAATACGAAAAAGATACGATTTTCAAATGGCAATTCATTCCTGATAATAAAATCTGTAAAAGCTGTATGATTAAATCTTATTTGTCTAAATCTAATTTTATAGTCAACATCTATATATTGATTAGAAGAACATAAATTAATTGGTTTATTTATTTTGTTGAACTGATTTAATTATTAAGCTGTTAAAAAGTGCATTAAGTATCTAAGATAATTTATGTCCAAGTTTGCAGTCGTCAATATTTCATGTAAGAAAACTTTTTTATATACAATATAAAAGGAGCGCTTAGATAGACTTGAGATAAGATCTCGCTTTAACACTCCAAGTCACAATCGAATCACATGATTATAGTTAAATCGTAATTCGAACCCTAGTCCAAAGGATTGACCCTTAGAAGCGCACCTTGCGAGTTTGTAACTCGAGTCTGAGGATAAATTTCGGATCGTGTTTGAGATAAGTCAGAAAAGAGGAACTGAAATTAATTTGTTCCGCGCACATAATGATAGGTGTGAAAGGAGTCAACAACTTTTTTGTTAACGTGGCACCATCATTATTATTTTTCATATGGCAAATACCAATTTGAATAATTACTAAGTTGTAACGCTTATGGTAGTTATTTTTTGAATGCGGAAAAGGTCAACGGTATCGAAGAGAGTTTTCTCCGAAAGTGTCACGCGTTTTGTTCGAGAAGACCTTTGGTACTATTTTATTTCTTAGTCATAATCAAAATTTTATGGACTCTATATTTATAATAATATTAAAACAAACCATATATTATAAACTGTGTTTGATTTATACCTCCAATTTGCATCATCATTGGAACGAACGAAATAAATTAGGCGAAAACCGGACGAAAGATATGCGAACGCATTAAAAAAAGGACGGTGTGGTGTGGAATATTTTTGTGGTACAATTAAAGCTTTGGTAATGGCCCGGGGTCTTTTGATGCTGAGGTCCTCGGGAGCGCGTTAATTATCAACCGCTGGTGCCGCAGGACCACAAAAGAAAGGTAAAGTGTTGTCCTGCCGCCTCGCAGCTGATGAGGCCAACAGATCGTCTGAGCTAATTTGTTTCACCTTTATTTGTTTGAGCTTTTTCAAGTGACAGGTCCGCATTAGGTCACGATAATGATTAAATCTGTCGTAACAACTTAACGATTGACTTGATCAAACTTTCGAGATTATTACTTTAATTTATATAAACTATTTATATTTATTTTTTAATTGTTGAATATTTTTATTATCATACATTTTTTAAAGCAATTATTTATGTATATATAATGCCATTATATACATATGTATAAAATATAGAGATGCACAGTATGTAATTTTAATATTTTATTTTCTAATGAAAATTTTAAATATTAGCATAACTAGAAATTTTTAATAAATAATTATTATTAAATCATGATGATAATAATTAACTATGAAAAATCACTGGTAAAAGTTTATTATTTTTTAAACAATATGTTTGTCAAAAATAAATTATTAAAAATATTATTTAAAATGTCTAATCCGTCCCAGTGCGCCGGCAAGGTGAACATACCTGAGGGTGTAGAATACGTGTGAAATACCCGCTCTACAAATTACAATTAGTCAGCGGCACCGCAAATGAATAAATTGTAGGACCGCTCTTTGGACACACTTCGTGTTGATAGCTGGTTCAGGAGACACAGGTGAGAGCACCGGGGTCCGAAAATGCGTCAGAGGTCATTAATTGACCGGAAACATAATGGATTTTGGCCGATAAATAAAATTGAAAAAAAGCCGCTCGTTTATAACAATAATATTCTTAGCATACATATATAAGAACTTAAGCATAAAAAAGATGCGTGAAATCTGACATGTCAACATAATTACATTATTTTATAAATTATTATTCAAATATAATATTATTTTACTATTTTAAGATATTTTCTTAAAAAAATACCTCAGAAATTTATTGTAAAATAAAACTAAATTAGTTATTTATTACATTTTTTATGGCTAAAAGTATGTCAATAATAAGAACTGCATTTATGCCAACAAATAATAATTACAGAACGTTCTTCTGAATTTTTTTAGCTAAACGCATTTTGATAAAAATATGTAATATTCATTAAAATAATATTCTGATTCTGTAACAGGCGTTCTAAATACATAATTTTTATTATTTTATCTATTATGTAAATATATTATAAACACTAACACAAATGGCTTTAAAAAGTTACAATGATTAGTGTTCGATGTGAGAGAAATCTATTTAAGAAATGATTGGTTTTCTCATTAGCAATTTTATGTCACAATATCATGAACGGTCATACATCACATGTGGTCAAGCGTTGTGTGTTTAAATATTACTATTTAAAAAAACGCAAGTGTAGCTGGAGAGAAAAATTAATTCAATAATATTGTGGCGACCGTTTATACGCCTAAGAAAATAACGATATTTCTCAGAACCACTTGAAATTGACAGATTTGGGTACTTTAGTAATCTTAAAGATATATTTTATTCTTTATATTAAAAAGTACGCATTAAAAATAGTTTAGTTTAAGACCACTGCACTAGATTGAGAGCTTTTTAACAAATGAAGTGGGTCGACATTCGCCAAGCTTTTGTCCTTGTCTGACTATCCCCATAGAAGATTACCACAAATAGCCCTTAGCCGAGTTTTCGACTTTGATTGATTGGGATTCATTTAAGGAATCTTCTGGGAAATCAACCCATTGAGACACAATCTCCACGTTGCACCCACAAAACGATACCTTCATTAGAATATCAGAAAAAAGTATACGCCTATATTTATGCCAGTTTCTAGACTATAGAGCTGCATTTGAAGACGACAGTCACAAGATAGCGCGTCGCCGAGGGTCTGCGCCTTGGATACCGCGGTCCTTGTAAATGTAATTAGGGTTTATTTTTATACTCTGATTTCTTTTAAGATATATACATATGTATATGTACTTTTACAATTTAATAAAAGCTTTCTATGTTCACTCACCGAAAATATACTGAAATAAATAAGTTGTTTTTTAACTATAAATAAAAATGTTGTAACATATTCTAATTGAAAAAAACTTATTGGTATTAATATCAATAATAAGCAAAGTATATTGACCTATTTTTAGTACTGTTTTTTTAAATGTGCTTTGGGTTAAAAATAATATGTATTAGTATTTAACGAATCCGAAAGTAAAATAAAAAAATTAACAAAACACATTTGTGGGTTTATTTATAACTAATTCTTAAGATATGTGTTTTTCAAAAAGTTCTGTATTTGTCTTAGGGAAATTAAGGATTGCAATTTATTTTACAAAAGATCACAATATCTTTTATCAATAAGCAATTACCACTCGATCTTATTAAATTTAAATAAAAAAATCAAATCGATATTGCTCTCGAACAATCAACCGGTTGACCTCTTGTTTTAATCTCATCTTTACGACGTGCATTTTTATTGCATTTTCGCAGACGTTCGAGTTTTATTTGTTCAGGTGGCACCCACCTGGCGGACGCACTCGAAACGAAGAACACCATTCATATACCATACACATAAACACAATAAATTCACTCACGCATGCACACGATCAAAGTTCGCATTAGGGATGCAAGTGTATTAATGAGAGAGAGATGTTTTCGAAGTTATCTCGAAGCGAACGCCCACATTTCAGCGGTGTCGTATAAAACTTCTTGCCCGTGGAGAAATAATAATGGCGTTTACAATGTACAATCGAAGAGCGACATGACGTGTGAGTATATATGTGTATTTGAGTGCATGTATTATATAATACGCACACTGTTGCATTTAGGTCACCTCTGTATT
Source organism: Plectrocnemia conspersa (assembly GCF_051122295.1). NCBI lineage: Eukaryota > Metazoa > Arthropoda > Insecta > Trichoptera > Polycentropodidae > Plectrocnemia > Plectrocnemia conspersa. Next base: position 6,714,657 of record NW_028277174.1, on the reverse strand, counting down.
TGACTTAAACAAATTAATTTAAATATTTTATTTTTTGGCACTTAGCGTTTATATTACGGGTGGCCGAGACGTCGATTGCGGTTGACCACAAAGCCATTTTAAGCTCGTGGTAGTAACACTGGAAAATAAGTCAATTTTATGCATTTCTACAACAAATTTATGTTAAAATAAATGTAGCATTTATTATGAAATATAGAAATAGCAAAAAATCATCTTTACGTTCGTGTTTGGATCACGTAGATGTGTAAATTAGCAAATATATAGAGCAATGTAGATGCTGCTATCAGATGGTTCAGTAGAAATGGCAGATCATAGAAGTAAGATAGTCTTTGCTGAAGAGTAGAGTAGCATTATTTTTGGCTCTGATTAAATCAAGCAGCTGGGATCGGTCGTGATGTATTTTTGTAATGATGCTTCACGATCCGTTGGTTAGAGACAGCTCTAGCGAATATCAGATAAGGATGTTTGCAAGCCAACTTCACCGCCTTTACGCATCGCTTTACGAGTATACGCCTTAAAATAAAAACGGTCCGGACAGTCGCTAATCATAGGGTAGAACGTATCGTTTAGCGCGCATCCTTTCCAAACAAAGAGTTATTTTGGCGGTACTTATGAGTTATTATCGTCTCGGGATGGACCAGGAAATATTTTAAATTATTAACGCAATCGTTTGGTCACGAGACATATTTTCCATTGTTGTAAAAATATTGGTCTAAATTTTGAGACATGTTTGTTCGAAATGGTCGTTTGAATGCCCTTAAATTATTACAAATTATGCAGGTGATAGAACCCCTACAATAATAATAAAATTATATATAAATATGTATGCTTTAAATTTAACTAACTTATCTGAAACGTTATGTGTGTCTATATGTAATAATGGTTTTATTTATATATGTATGTACATGAACCTATGTATTGTCTTCTAAATATTTCTACTTTTAAGGAGATGATGGGGAAGCTAATATATTTTTTTTAATTAAAAGCTCTGCTATTGAGTAGACTACTATTAATTTAGCTATTTTCAGTATATTATATATATATATATATATATATATATATATATATATATATATATATATATATATATATTATTTTGTCTTCTTTAAACTGTTTTATAAAAGGTTTTTAGTTAATATTTATCCAGTCCCATTATGTTTTTAATAATCACTACTATTTAAAATACTCATTAAAATAAATTGCTCATTATTTTATTATGCACCTAAGCCTTATAATATATGCACCCTGATATAAAATTAATTTATCCAAAATGAGATTTATGAAGCGTTTTAATTAAAAATACCCCAAAAATTCGTTCGGCATAAATCAGGAGAGCGATTTTATCGCCTCTTTAACCGCGGCGTCAAATTAAAAAATCCCACAGAATGCTGAAAAAAAAACAGACGGGCCCGTTCGTTGAAGGGTGAAAGGTAGAAGAAAAAAATCAAAACGCCTTAAAGATTACGGAACTTTGTGTAAATTTTAACGAGGCAGTGTTAATTTCACCCCACGGCACTTTGTGAAATTAATTACGGTGTAAATGAAACTCGGCCCGCGGTGGAAAAGCGCACCCCCTCCGTGAATCGGCTAGCATCCTCATTGTGGGGCGTGAAAATGGGTTTTTCTTTTGAGCGGGCGCGTTGAAAAAACAGCCCTTTTCAATTATGACAGCCGAAAAAGAAATTATGCTCAAGCGGATTTCCGCCGTTTGTTTTTTCATTCTTCATTTTTATGATGCCATTATCCGTTAAATATTTAACTTTTTACTTTTAATCAATGTTATGGAAAGAGTGCTATTGAATAATTTAAATGGCCAGCTAGCAACAGATCGTCAAAAAAAATATTAATAAAGTCGTATTTTAATTATCGGAATATGACCTAATATTGCCAATTATGTTAAAAATATTAGAAAATATATTTAAAAAAGTCAGGTATAATTTTAGCTCATTTAAAGCCTAATACTTTTACAGCAATATTAAGATAGTTATTTGCGCCGTTTAACAACTTTTACTTATTCTTTTTAATAGCTTATCATTAATGCATATTAGTGCCCTTTATTTAAAGTACGTATTTAAATGTATGTACGTATATCATAAGTATTTAATTTGTATTAAATGTATTTAAGTAGCTATTAATTTATTCAGAAAATTATCCCTAATATCCAACAATGTTTTTTTAAGCTGAAAAATTATTTATTGGGGCAATTTTTCAACAAAAAATTAAACTCTCCCCTCGGGCCTTTTATGTAACTCCATGTTAACATTGGGCCACAGTAATTAGCCAAGCTTTCTCTTAATTTGCCCGACAGCGTGTTTTAAGCTCATAAGACAATGTTATGCAAATTTCATTAGGGTGCCCTCCTACAAAGCACCACCATGGCTCCAGGCGACCCTTAGTCCACACCCCCCAGTGCCTGACCAAAGGTTAAGCGGGGAGTTGAGGGTTCTTTGAAGAGCTTTTCAGATTTCAGGATTGATGAGGAAGGATGAATTATAACGTAATTAAATCCCGAGTTCTGGATCGTTAAATTTTTTTCTACGACGTCATAATAATATTTTCTGAAAATATAATAATTAATTTACATCTAGAAAAAGCCCTCGAGCCATTAAAACATCCCTTAAACAAACGTCTTAATTTAATTACATTTATTAAGTGTCAAGTTTCCGCCCCCGCTGCGAGAAAAAAAGAACCCAAAGTGGCTTTTCCGAGTTTCCTTCATTAAAAAAATTAATTAGTCAAACGGCCTTCCGCTACTCTGTTCTCTTTTTATATTTTTTTACATCTAATAAAAACTTCGTCACCCTAATAATACAAAAAACGCCCTTAAATGTAAATTAAGAGAGAAAGACACTGCTTTGCATTTCATTAAGTTAAATTTACTTATTTGTGTCTTATCAAATAATGCGACGTTTAACTAATTGACTCATTGTTTTGCGGTCGTGTTTAAACTACATAACGTCAAGGGTTGTAACCCCTTAAAGCATTCCATAAGGTGCCGTTATCACAACATCACTAATTCCTCGGCTCCATCACTCGCAAAGGGTTGAATCGTGAATGCGAAATTAGCTCTTCTTTAACAAGTATAAATTGTCATAATATGAAGGGTTACTTGATTTATGTGATTCGAGTTTATGATCGCAGTTAATTTATGTAAAATATATTATTTAATGGATTTTTGCAATTATGGGGTGATCAATCATTTTGAACATGTATATATTATATTAAGAAATGATTAATTATTTTAAAAGCAGCATAAAATTAATGATCATATAATTAAATTTGACAATTTTTCTGTTTCATATTTTTGAAGATTTTTTTATAATACAAAATCCAAAGCTGTCCTATCTCAACCCCATTGCAAATCCAACCCCTACGTATATATAGCGTCCTTTCAACCCGACTAACTACCTGGACTGGACTGTTTGCGAAAAAACTTGACAAGGGAGAGACTCTTGAATATATAAACATCCACCCCCTGCTTGTTTCTTGGCGTATCGATTGTCTCCTTGTTCGTATGTAAGTTTCAACTCTTCTTATAGAGATTTTTATGAATATAATCGTCGCTTAAGAAGGGATAGGATTGAAGAATAGAAAAGCCAGGGGTGCGCAACGACTCCCTCTTTAAAACTGTTACAGATCATAGAGAGATACGATCTCGAATCTTAAAAGGATCAGTGGCAGTAGTAGCACGAAAAAAGCTTTTAACAAAGAGAAATAAAGGAGGTCCACCCTTGGCCAAGGGGGAAAGGTTGCGTGCATAGTTTCGCCCTTAACTAAGTATTTAGACATGTGACTTCCCCGTAAGCGCACACTAGCAAAACTGTATCGAAGAAGCCCAAGAAAAGGGAAAACAGTATTCAAATGTGTAACGAAGCTCTATGGTTATAAATACATTAAAAAAATATAACTTTAAGTTAACTGGCAGAATTAGCATATCTTATAAATATACTCTAATGGTTTAATATATAAAAAAAAATATTTAAACACAGGAAAAATCGTTCTCAGAAATTACAGTGAGATTTTTTAAAATACGATCTCTGAGTTAAGATTGTTTATGAATTATATTATTAACTGTAAAATTGGAAGATGTCTATATTATGAGCATGATTAAATATTCAATTGAGATGCTCAAATATTATCATGACTAGCTAAATTATAGGTATATTATAAATCATAAAAGCTTTAGACACTAATATATAGTCGATTATAGCAAAATAATTCGTCTTTTCACATTTTCAAAACACGTTTTTAACATTAGCAATCATTGTCCTCTTGCAAACTCAAAAACATCATACAACGTACCACACATACTCGCATTCAAACATTTATGACGTCGGAGGTTCAAAGTGATTTTTTATCCAGTCAATTTCCATCGGTGGAGACTGGCAAATGGTAAAAGCAAATTTCTCGGCTGGATCTCATTACAGGGCCTCTCGCGCCCTATCTCGACCCTCAACCCCCACGAAGAAAATAAAACCTTTCGCCTGCCGAATACTACCCCCTCCCCCACCCCTTTCCCCCAAGCGGCCACCTTTTTTGTCACCCCCACCTCATTTCGTATGCGAGAGTACCGACCAATCATTATGGTTGGATATCGATTATATTTTTTTTCGGTTGCGACATGCGCTTTATGTACCCCCTCGTCTCACTCCCACTTGCTCTATCCACCCCATACCCGCCGGTGCCTTGCAGAACCCACCCCTTGACTTTTTCTTAGCCGAGCTTTTTGTGTCTAAGTTAGCATATTGCACGCGTGTGAGTGGACTGTGTAGCATCCACATTGCACAGCATTCGAATATCTAGACTTGCAGCTACAGGGACAATACAAAATAACAATTACTAAGATAATTAATATATATTATATATTAAGTGTAATGTTTCATGATTTATGAAAAGAAAGAATAGGAAGTCGTTCCAAGTTTTTTATTACAATAGTAATAAATAATATTAAAAAAATTATAATTATATCTACAAAACTGGGAGTAATAAAACCGTTCATTGAACAAACTTTTGACTGTAATACATATTTATTTATTTAATAGTTATTTAAAAGTTTATATTTATAACTTAATATTAAACTTTTAATCTTTATTAATAAGCATTTAATTAATACTCCCAAATGAAGTTTACATATATTTTTAATTATTTCTAATATGTATGTTTTTTAACGTAATTTTTTTTTTCAAAAATTATTAAAATGTTTAATACAAACTGAATGAATTATATATCTGATATAAATCTCTTTTATGCTTTTAAATAAATATTTTTCTCAAAATATGCTTTGATTACAAAAATGGTATTTTGACAACGACATAACAATAAATAAATCCCTTGATTATAAAAATCAAACTTTTTAAAGGTAGTGAAGTCATTAAAAACTAATAATATCACTATGATTATTGAATTTCTATGAATTTTAAAAGCTGATAGGAGCTGATAATTTCAGGAAAATATAAGAAATGAGATAAAATTTCTAATCCTTATTCTTTTAATTTTGCAACAATAATAAGTATGGGGAAACCAGTAACCAGAGATGACAAAGGTAACATAACAAGCAGTTTATTTAAGAATTATGTATAAATCTTTGCCTATGCAGATGACATAGATATTGTAGCAAGTTCAAAACTGACACTAATAAAAGCTTTCAATGCTCTTGAGTCATCAGCAAAAAAAATGAGCAAAATATAAAAATCATAAAACAATATCATATGATTTTTTGCTGAATTTTACAATATAATTTTCTTATAATAGCCATGCTTAGTTTTAAAAATAAATGATGAATAATAATAATTTTATTTAATTAGATTAGTTCGTGTGGTCATTTGTCTATTTTTAACGTATCTCTGGTATCCAGATATGAAAGGTTGCAGGACATATCTTTAACTATATTGCTGGCATTAATTAATTTAACAATGGTACAATGATGGTGGTCTTCTACGGTGCTCATTTTCAAGCTTATTATCGACAGAATGATTTTTTTTAACTAACGCCTTACAGTTCTCTGACTAACAGTACCCTCACCAAATCGCAAATTGTTATTATTCGTGACCTACACTGATCCAGTTGGAGCACTTTGAAATAATTAAACGCACATTACACATAAAAGCTCAGAAAGTCTGACTTCAAATAAGAAACAAATAAAAATAACACAAACTCTAATATGGTTATTTACTACAAATATTTTTTTCAAATAACGGTTCTAATTTAATTAAGTAAGAATCAGTCATTTAATATGAAAAAAATTTAGTAGTTTTTATTGTAGAAATCAAGTTTATTCTGTAACGATATGAAAATTGAGCTATATTTAAATAAAAATTCTAGGATACAATTTAATACCAATTAATATTATCTTTAGAGCACTATTATTATTACTTATTTTTTTGACAGTTACGATCAATAGAAATAAAGCAAACCAAGAATATTTTTTTAGTAAATTTAAATTTTTGATTTGATTCCTGCTCTCATATTTGGCACCCAGCATATTTCGATTTTTTATGTACTTATACTTTTATTTTTATGTATTATTGTATATATTTTTTAATATAAAGTAGATAGAAATAAGTAAATAATACTTCACAGCTTACAGGACATGGTAATCGTTAAACAATTTTTTTCATCAGTCATTTATAAAAATCATTTATAAATAAGTCATGATAAATTTCATTCATTTCTGGTATTGTATATAAATATTTTTCAGTCCATAAAATCATTGCAATTAATTTTAGCATAGCTTTTTTACGCTGTTATAAATACACTAAAACCACAATGTATCTACAACTCAGGCCTTTGAGATATTATATGACATAATTAATTTTCAAATGAAATATATTAAATAGTGTTGGTCTACCCTGTATCTCTAGCAAGTACGCATTAATATTTCGAATAAAAACATTTGCGTGCACAGAATTAAAAATCTCGATAATTACTTGATGAAGCCATTGTCGGAACAATATTTGGTTTTTCTACCCTCTTTAAAAATTTCCCCAAGCGCAGATTAGAGGAAGGAAAAAATAATAATTAAAACCGGGAGATCCCCCGAGAGTGCAATCAAGGAGCTTTTTAACAGGGATTCGGTTTCAAGTATTTACATGAACACTGAAGCAAAAAATTTAACCGCACACACATACAATGCGTAATTCGGTTTTGATTTTATTTTTCTGTTGAAGAAAAATTTACATATCTACAGATTCTGCGTCGGGAGGCAAACAACCGCGGGGGAAAGGACGAGAGAAGAAGAAAAGAAAAAGAAAGTGGAACCTTTAATTTTCACTCAGTCGGAGGGCGAAAAAGAGCGTTTTTCCCCACTTGCCTTTAGGAAATTAAACAGCTCGTAGAATTAACGACGGTGCGTGCCTTGCATTTTTCCAGCGACTAATTTGAATCAAAACCGAGAGAGGGACAAATAAAGGTCGACGTCTGCTGGTAAGCCGAAGTGATGAAAAATTCAATTTAAACAAACCACCCCATCCCCTCACATACACACACACATTAAAGATTCGAAAGAGAACAAAAAAGTGCTCATATACATATAAAGCGATTTCAGTCGGGTGTATGTGAATTATCCGAAGATAATCGAGGGTGGGTTTCGGTGGGGTCGGGGAGGTTTTCAGAAGTTCATATTCGGCTCAAGTGGTCACATAAAAGAAGTAAGAGGAGACAAGATGAGGTTTAAGCACAGGCCGGTGGATCGTATGAACAAGTCTGTTCAGGATTAATCACCGCGCTAAGTCTGGACGGCAACAATTAAGTAAATGGATGCTCTTCGTCCTGAAACTCACTCCACCGTTCTGGCTTTTGTACATATACTGTGTTATATACGCGAATAAAGTGGATATGTGTGTATGAGATCCATACGAGACGATTCTCAAACGTTTAATTAATATAGAATAAAATAACATATTTATAAGTAGGAATATATGGGAAATAATTAAATTATTTATACCATAAATTTAATATAAAAGTACAAAAAAGTACCTACATAATTCAATATTATTAGTAGACGATGTTTTTTCTGAATATTTTTAATGACATTACAACATAATATTAACAACGAGAAAAGCGTTCATCTATTGAATTAATTTATTTCTTAAATTAATAAATGACTACATTTCTGACTTATTTATTGTCATGGCTAAGGCAAGATGATTTTAAAATCAAAACTGTTTGAAGTATTGAGAATAAAAGAGATTTTAGGAATACAGACATTTATGTATATCTTTCTATGAGAATAAAAATCATTGCTTTAATCACATATAGCATTCACAAATAACAAGGTTGTATTGAACAACCGTGAATCGATTCTTTTTAGATTCATAATCTATTCGAATACTAAATATATTCGTCTATTTCCTAACTATTTGTTATTCTAATATTTATCCAACTAAAGTATACATTTATATGTGTATTTAAATATTTTTTAATTTTTAATGTCTAAAATAACAAAAAAAGCAGAGAAATTATTATAACAATCAACGCAGGTAGTCATTATTTTCTTAGTTTTACTACTGCATTGTTTCTGTGTTTTATTTTTTTATTATCAATAAGTGATTGATGGCAACCATAGACATAATTACTAATAGCCCACAAAAAATATGGGAAAAAAACACGTTGTAGTTGCCGAAATTCCAGAAATTACTATTTTGCAGTAAATATTCTGCAGCTTTGGACTTTCTGAATGGCTGGTATTTATTTTTATGTATACGTGTATTAAGGTTGAAATAGCGTAGCAAGTATTTTTATTATTATTAGTTGATCATAAGATCTAGATTGGTAACCAGAGGATTTGGGTTCGAAGCACGTCAGCAGTCTCGAATATTTATTTATAAAAATGCACTATTAATAAAAATAGGCTTCAGTTTCAAAATAATATCTATTCATTATAAATTAAAATACATTATGTATTGATTATGTCTGATTGATTTAACCAGTAGGTACAGATTTGCCCTGTTGTAACGCATTGGGCTTACAACTGACAGGTTGCAACAGAAGAATAAAAAAAAGCAATACGAATACTGCTTAATTTTTAAAATATGTCCGAAGTAATTTATTATTGTAATTGTTATTCGGGTTGTAATATTTTCCTCATTAAATAAATTTTTAATTAAACATCGTACTGATATAGTCTGGATTTTTTTATTGCATAATTATATATTTAAGCTATATTTAATTATTCTTCACAAACAAATATATTCGAATATTTTATCGCTTACTATTCAATATTCGAATACACCGCGAATATTTAGAAACACCAAGCACGTACGGTGAGATATATTCTCTTTCGCTCGCTCACGTGTTAAGTGATGAGAGTAAGTGAGAGATAAGGGCGTGCGTTACATGCGTTCCGCACGCCCACTTCTTCTCACTTACTCTCGTCACGTAACACGCGAGCGAGCGAAAGGGAATGTATCTCACCGTACGCGCCTGGGAAACACTATCAATAAATCATACTTAATTTATTTTTATTCGTCCAAAAGTTAATTTGCGGTAAGGTAAAAAATTAATTATTTAGGAATATCACTTAATCATAACACAATGAAAATCATTTCTAGAAGGTGTTTTATTAAATTATTTAAGGTCTGTTTCAAAAACATATCGAATATAAATTAATAATTTTATTGTTTATGTAAGTACCTTGGTACAAAACATCATGACATAAGTATTGGCAGAAAAACGTTCTATATAAAAATTACATCACTAGAGAATTCCATTCGCAAGTTTCTAAGGATACCATTGCATCACAGTAATAATATTAGTAAAATATAATAATATGTTTAGTGAGCTTGTTAACCATGCGATGTGATCAGGTATACATGTCGTGGCGACTCCAAAGATCGTCAAAAATATATTTTGATTTTAATTTATCTAAATAGAGACACTAAATCAAAAAAATACAAATAATATAATGTCATCTAGATCTGTAATATTAAGAAAAAAATCAATTATCTTTAAAGGTTTATTAAAAAAGAGAAGAAACTAACTAATTTTTAATCAAACTGAAGTGGTGCTTTCAACCCAGAGAAAGTTAGTCTAATAACTTTTTAGATGACTACACGCATTTAACAAAAATGTGATATACAATTGGTAATTTATTAAAATTATAAAGTATTATATTAGATTGTATTTGTAATAGTAATAGTTACACAGTAAACTCGTTGATAAAGCGCAATGATCCATTTGACTTCTACATTACAAACAAAATAAAATAAGGGTTTTTACTGTTTCAATAGACGCACCATCACTAGCATTTTTTCTGTTACTCCGGATACAGCTAGTTACAAGAAATGGTTTATATATTCATGTTTTATCGATGTTGACGTACATATTTCCTTATTATAATTATCATAATTATATTTTTTCTTGTCTCTCATCGCCCGAGACGCTTTGTTTGTTTAGCAGGAATTAATAAGACACATCGCATGACTGTTTTGTGTTTTTGTGTCCCGCCTGAAATTATTCAGAGGCGCAATTATAAGGCTCGCATGCCGTCCGGATACGGTGAAATAATAACCGGCATGGCAAAACGGTAATTTAATTCCGGTTGTAATTGTACCGTGCCGCCGATTTATGAATATTAAACAAACATTAGACAAGACGGACCACCGTACACGGCATTTCGCCAAAACCCCATAATACTACGGACAAAGCTCGGAGAATCAATCATTCACGTGCGACTGCGGCGATAATGAACGGTTGCCGTTGCGAAAATGTATACACTTTGCAGCGATGAAGTATGATTGATAAACAAAACGCAGTCGCATCGTGTAATTATCATGAATTTTTGAGATCGATACCGCTGTGGGAAACCTTAAGGTTGAATTTGTATAACATGTATTATACAATGTGTAATCATAGCGTTTGCATCCATGGACGCGCGGCTTTCCTTGATTCTAACTCGTGATGTTAAATTTTTTTTTATATCCAAAACTTATCATGATGCAATTAATGATTTAATTTATTAAATTATGATTAAAATTTATATTTTTTCAGATAAACTTATTTATGTTAATAATTGCTTTTATTGAAAAACTTTAGTGATGTTTTAAGTTCCATCATTGATTTTTTTTCTATTACTCTATATATGTTAACTATACAGTGTACTCTCAAATATTTTTAAAAATAATTTTAAAATAATCTAAATAGCGTATTACAGTCACTTGTTGCGAAAATGCATCTAGATATTTTTAGTTTATTGAAAAAGCATAAAAACCTAGATTTTTAAGGGGATTAAAATAAAAAATCTTTCTATCGATAATTATAACCAAAAAGGAGCATATGTGGATGAATAGTTCTTTGAATATTGTTTTAACACCAAATAGGTTTCTAAAGTAAGAGATTTTAAAAAAGTAATGGTTACCACAGAAAGCATTATTGTTTATAAATAATGGTCCTTCTTATAAATACAAATAAAAGCATGTTAAAAACGAACGAGCGTTTTATGATTGCAAAATTTTTACAACATATTGTAATAAGTTTAATTTAATCCATGTTATATAATAAATATGTTTATAAAAAATTATTGATAACTAAAAAACGAGTCTAATAATTTTAACATATAGAAAATATATGTAATATACAGTATTATTATAACAGTATATATAAGCTAATTAAAAGATCTGTATTTAACAATTTGGATCAATTTATGCATGGTAATTATAATATAGTTAATAGTTAAAAATAAAATATACGATTATATAATTATATACATATATGAGATAATAATTATATTATGACTTTACTATTTAATGAAGATTTGCAAATAATAGAAACATCTTTTTCATTTACATTAAAAGATTGACTTTTGTTCAATTCAATTATCGAACGAATCCCTGCCAAGGACTTAATTATATAACTATTCTTTACTCATTGATCATTTAATTTAATTTTTTTGTTGATCGGTATATTTTCAAGATTTTAAATCGAAATATTTTTTAACCGTAATTCCTCGAGTCGGTCATAAAACTATTATTAAACAACAATTTTGGAGTGTTTCTCGGATATTTCTCTCCCTGCTCTGAATGTAACTGTGAATTTAATACTTTTACTTGTTTTTAAAATTGCAACGGTTATAAACCATTTAACAATCTGTCTGTTAAACAACAATACATCAAATAAATGATGCTCAAGGAGGTTAACTAATTTGCGAACTTGTTACTCCGTTAGTGTGTCAGTGACAATTATCATATACATTTAATTCAATTTTTGAGTAGCATAATTCATTAGATATGAGAAAAGTTTGGATTTAAAAAAACTCAGTTTAAAAATATTCGTATAAATTTCATATTTTTTTTTAATTTTTGAGAAACTTCGCAAAAAATTACAATTTTGTAACATTAAACACATCGTTAACTTTAATTCAGTACTAAACAAACGTATATGATTTTATTTTATTTCATGGTTCTTCAGATTGGTAAATGAAATATTTTTAATGAAATACAATTTTTTTTTAAATAAAATGATTGACTAAGAATTAAGTCACTTTATAGTGTTACTTTAGTAAAATAAAGATAAACCACCTAAGACATAAATCTGAATAATCCAGCCAAGTAGTGACGAGTATTACAGTACGACGAGTATTTGATTTAAGATAATCTTAAATTAAAATAAAAAAAAAACAAGAAGAAAGGGTTTGGGAGAAACGGTATTTTTCTATTACTTTTCCCAAATATTCAAATGTCTCTCCAATTAATTCCGGATAATGAAACGACGCAAAAAAAGTAAGTAATTTGATTCATCGCCTAGTCATCAATATCTTAATCAAGTCTGATCGCAATCAAGACGAAATTGAATACACCCCAGAAGTGGAGCCGTGGTAATTGAACCGCCGAGTCCCACCCTGTCGTCCCTCAGACATCTTCATTTTTTCCGCCCACCCTCTAATTAAAATCAGCGTCCTAATAAAAAGGAAAACTCTTAGCATTTATGGGCCGACTTAATTTTTTCCGGGCAGCAGCCCGGCCCGATCAAATTACAATATCGCTAACGAGACAAAAGGAGAAAATTACAATTGGAAAAATCCTGTTTTTTAATTTATTTTTCACAGCACAATGGGCACCGAGGCTTTCTCCCCTCCCTGTCGTGATTTTCTCCTTTTCCCTGTTTTTCCTCTTATTTTTTTATGGGCGATTTTTGGCCGGGAGAGCGTTACGCGCCGACAACGCAGTAGAAAGTTGTAAAATAAGCGAAGAATTCAATATCGCATATAAAGACGATGCACGGATGACATAAAACGATCGTCAAAAACACAAGAGTTATGAATATAAAAAATATATTTATAGGTATAAAATACTTTTTTTACGAGAGAAATATAATTTTATACGGTTAAAATTTGGGGTCCCACTAACCAATCTAGGTCATACCGATTTATGTTTTCTCACCGGAAATACATAACTATACAGAATAATAAATAATATTCACCTAATTGAAATTAAAATATTTATATAATAAATTTTATAAATGATAATATTTAAAATACAAAAAAAATGTTTATCTTACGTTTTTTGACCTACAATGCTATTTAATAAATAGATTTAAAGCTATCTTTAAACTCACTAACACAATATAAATACTATATGATTATACAATAGTTCATCTAAATCTATAATGTTTTTTTTATAATTTCTTCGTTATTTACTTTTTTACATTGCTTGCATGGCAAGCTGAAATAAAATTTGGGTCATTATTTTTCAGGTATATTTTCAGGTAGAAATAATTGCTAATATTAAGATTTTTACATCACATACATTAATCAAAATCTTGGGAGCAAAGTTTTAAATTATTTAATTTTAATCTTAAAGTAGAGTTAGAAAATTTACACTTATCAATATTAATCACTTATTCAAATTTATAGCATTATTTTTTTGCCTCATAATATTATTTGATAATTAAAAGTGTATCATATTATTACATTTAAGTTAAAATCTTAAAAGTTAGTAAAACAATTTAATGACTTTTCATTATATATATATATATATATATATATATATATATATATATATATATATATATATATATATATATATATATATATATATATATATATATATATATATATATATATATATATATATATATATATATATATATATATATATATATATATATATATATATATATATATATATATATATATATATATATATATATATATATATATTATTATAGGAACATATTTTCCAACGCTTAGAAAGTCATTGCGGCCGGAACTTAATTTGATTCTTATGTTTTAGAACTTTGTGTACATCACACATTCTAACACACACATAGCAAAATCATAATGAAAATTTATAGTTTCATTAGCGACAGTGGTGTGTGCGAATTGGCAGCCTTCGTATATACATTTGCGGTCGCGCTATGCTGCAGCGTCTCTTGAGCAAACAAACACGTTTTTCCGCCGAGAGGAGAAAAACTTTTTAATTATCGCCCGACGACAGTGCGGTATTAATCGTCCGTCGTCTGGGGGTCACCTTCGCCGTAGGGGTGGCGCTGTAAGGGGGTGGTTTAGGTGTCCCTGGCAAACACAATTAGCGGTCCAGCGTCCCGCAACCAAATTAAGCCTTGGCGCTGCCCGACGTCGCCTAATAACTGGGAAAACACTCGCTTAATGAATCACTTTCCCCCGAACGCCCCTAATCGAATGAGGGTGGGATGGAGGGAAATTCGAGAAAAACAACGGGAATTATTTCTTATTCAGTCTCCGGCGACAGCTTAATGTCTGCGGTCGCCGGAAGCGCACCCGGCGCCGCCTCTGGGATTCAAAGGAGTCCTGCTGCTCCTGCTTGCCCTCCTTTTGCCACCAGAACTGGATAGCTGGGGATGCTGGCTCGGCTTTGTCCTATGACAAATAATCCTTTTTGCGCGATGAATGGCCCCGAATTAAGAAAACGATCGTTCAACCGCAAATTGGCGCGGGAATAATTTGATTGGAATTAACTGTTGACGTGCGTCATCATGAATCATCATACTTATTATTATATTCATATCTAAGATATAAATTACTATTATCAAAATGACCTTAAAATAAAGCAAAAATTATATAAATTTGATAACATACGTTCAACTGCAATTAGTCTAATAATATCTATTCCTATCTTTGTAAATCTTGGTGTATAAAAAATAAACATATACACTTAAAGATTTTTATCAACAATGTTCTCTAATTCTTTGGTTATCGTATCAATTTTAGATAAAGAGTAAAATTAATATCTTTATTGAGATATACATATACACATATATATATATATATATATATATATATATAGACCTCTAGCATTAATATCCTAGAGGTCTACCCCCATAGAAATATATATAGTATATATATAGGTCACGATCTTCAATTGCAAGCCTATTCACAAATAAGTAGTTTCTATTTTGGAACGATTGCTAGAAAACATTTAAATTAACTACTTGAAGTTATTTTTATTTTCAATTAAATTTAAAAATTAGAATAAGTTTATTGCTATATATTTTAATGAACATTAATTAGGAACAAAATAAAAATAATAATAAAACATTCGCAATGTAAAGTAAAAACTATCTAGAGCTTCCAAACCTGGTAAGAACCGGAATCGGCGGATTTTAAAATAACCAAGAACTGGACAATTGCAACGGGTACCTGGTTTTTTTCATCTCAATATAATGTTTAATTTTTTTAAATGAAACATCTGTTGTCATACGATTTTAAAGACGCCAAAATCTCCGTCTTTTTTTTCCCTCTTGCAAAACCGATTTAGATATTAGTTAAACCCATCTGGGCAACAATATTCGGTGCTTTAAAATCACAGCTGCATATAGAGTAATAATCGGGGTATCAAAAACATAAAATTAATTATGATTAAAATTCAAGATAATTTAAGATAAAATTCAAAATCCACGATATATAATATTCGTAGATTTGAACTCTGGGACAGTATATAATGGTTGACAAAAAATACCCGGTACCGAACCGGGTATCTGGCTCCTTTATAAAAAATACCCTAGAACCGGGTAATGAATTTGGGTGGGTATTTGAATGCCCTGTAACTATTGATAGCTATAGAAATATATTCTAATTAATTGTTATAATATTACAATTTCAAAAGGTTTTTTCAAGTCTAATCTTTCTAATCAATAATTCATATTTTTATTACAGTTTTCAGTTTAATCTGAAATATAAAATATATAGTGTTATATTTTTATTTAACATTAATAATAAAATGTATTTAATACTAAAATATTTACAAATATTGTAACAACTGACGATAAATATTATCAGTGAATGAGCAATAAAAATAAATAATTATACATCTTAAAGTAAGTTAGAAAATATAGAATTATATGTAGTGTTATTATATCAAACACGAACCCTAAAAAACATGTATATTTTATGTATGTCGTTAACATGTAATCAACCAAAAAACTCTGTTTTAAATAAGGATAGAATTGGAGAATAAAATATATAATTAATTAATTAGGAAGAATAAATAAATATGTACTTAGCAAATATATTAAAATATTGTTCTGCTTACATCTGGTGAGAAAGGATATTTATTATGAGAATAATGTTTTTTTTTCTACAGGCATCTAAAATCTTTGTTTTTTTAATTTAAGTACACAATTAATAGCAAATTTAACGCAAATAGAAGTTTTAACTGTTTTATTTTTATATTTAATAAGTAAAAACACTTAATTATTGTCTATTAAAAATTATATAATATAGTGTATATCAATAATAATTACAAAAAAATAATATTGATATTTTACTTGAAACTCCAATAAGAATATATTTGTCCGTTTATATTTGTCAGTTAGTCGAATATTTATCTGTATAGTATTCGTTTTTATTTGCAGTATATTATTTAGAACTTTTTATGTGAGTATTCCACTAATTGTAAAAATAAAGTATTTCCTGATATACCACTGCGGTTTTTTTTTAAATTTATTTAAAAACCATATATAACTTCAGACATAGCAATAAAAAAACACGTAATTGCCGAAATTCTTAAAAATATTTATATTTACTAGTAATGTAATATAATAATATGCAGCTGTGGACTTATAAGTAGCAGAATATTGACATAAAAGACATGGATTTAAATCCTACATGGACCTTAGTGTTTTTCAATTTCTATCATGCCTAGGAGTTTGGAATTAATGATTTTTATATCGATCATCATAGATTAGATTTACCTAGAATTTCCTAATCTCACGGAATATCGTGATGCATGATTAAAAATAAAATCAAGTTTGAGCTTAATGACATATATATTATTAGCTGTAATAATAGTTAATAGTGAATAAAATAGATGTAAATGATCTACAGACTTTGATTTCAGTCAGGTGTCTCACCACATACCTACTTAATAGTTGTTGATAATTAAAAGCAAGGTAAGTCGTACATATTAAATATTTAAAATGATCTAATAATGAGCTACTTCAGCTTATAAATATTATTAAAATTAGGGTCATATTTTTTTTAATATAGCAATTAAAACCCAGTGTTAACCGTTAAAGCTTAAATTTTAACAGACAATAAATATTTTTTTTTACAACAGGTATTAATGCAATGAAACTTAGTACTTATTTAAAGTATTAAACATTTAATGTTCTTTAATTTAAAAGTTAAAGTTAAGCTTTATTGTTCTAATTTAAAATAGATCTTGAGAATAATATATAAAAAGTCTAATTAAATTAAAATATATATTATAATGTAAATAAAATAATTCATTAATTGAATTTGCATAAATAAAAAAATCACTTGGTATTTCACCGTGTAATATTGTAGAAATAGCAATAGATATTTACCTGTGATTTTTTTATTTTATATAATATTTACAGTTTTGTTAAGCTTGCCTACAAGATAATTACCAAATATAATAAAAATAACACATTATATTTTGATTTTAAAGGTAACACATGGTTCAATTCCCTATATCCATATATTGATTGTCCCAAATTAACAATACACGATTGCGCAGGATATATTTACACACACTAACGAGACGATTTTTTTGACTGAAATTACACTCCCCTTTAGTTTTTTATCATCTTGAAAGGGATGAAAGACGTACCAACCGACCAAAGAGAGGGTGGAAAAAAATCTTTATTCCTCGTAATCCGGCAAGGATGCGCGCATATGATTGTCTGCACGTTCTCAAAGAATACTACCACACTTCAGTATATACTTTCGCACATGTACAAAGGTCATGGTCCATTTAATTTTTGAATTTCGCCCATGGCTCTTTTGCAGTCGCCCCAAGTTGCCATTGTCTACTTTACACCCTGCAATCTCTATCGCTTTGAATTCTCTACACGCTCGGTTCGCCAGGACGATCAAATACCAATTAATACCCTTCGTCCAATACATTTGCTACATTCAGGATATATAGAACAGAGTGGCTCATGGGTTATATAACTTTTAAAGTCATTTTATTTATATGTTTATGGTAATATTTGATCATTAAAATATTACATTGTTTATGTTAGAATATGATAAATTTCATAATATAAATATTTTATATAAAATGATTATTGATACAAACATTCATAAAACATCTTGTACATCCACAAACACTTGTCTAGCATACATTCAATGGTACATTCGAATTCGTATGGGGTATATAATTACCCCGCGCTGTATTGACAGTTAAAAAAATGCGTTCCGGCTGAATGCTCGCGTTGCACCCCCGATGCACACGCACTTACCGTTGGCACCACGGTCGTTTTTTTTGTTTTTGTGGGGGGTAGCTTGGGGGTGTCATACACCCTAACATAAAAAATATCTGATCGATATATAGCGCGGGTGCGGTGTTTACATGGGGACGACGGTGACGGGGGTGGCCGCGACTGATAACGCACCCCACGAATCCTTGCACAAAAGCCACCCTCTCCTGCCCTTAAGATATTTAAAAATCCGTACGGATATTTCTTATTCATGCACGAGGTGAATGCTCTCACAGTCGGCGCTTAGAGACAATAGATAAACAGTTTTTGAGAGCGAACATTTTGATGCAGATGGATGTATGCAGTAAAAAATATGCTAATTTACAATTAACAATATTTTGAAACAATATTATAAAAACTCAACAGAGTATACATAATAACAGTATATTTTAATGGCTTTGAAAAAAAATTATATGTATAAATATATCAGTAGAAATTCTATTTAAAATCGCTTAAACGAATATGGTGAAAATAATATTGTTGTGCTTAAATAAAATTGACATTATGTTCTAATGTATAGCATTATTAACAATATACAGATAAAAATATTAATTGGAAAAGTTAAATTAAAAATTTTTTTAGACTTATTTTTGATCAGAGTAAAGGCACTTTACTAAATAAATTATGGCATTTAGTTGTCATAAAACTAGTTATAAAATGTTTGCTTAAATTATATTTTTTAATAAAATTAGTATTTAAATGTTTATAGCTTAAATACGCAAAACTAAATATCAATATTTGTATGGATTATTTATCATTATCACGCACACAATTATATTAAAACAAAAAATATTGTACATATGTATTACTAAATAAGTTACGGTAATCGATATTAATTATACGCCTTCATATTCTGAGTGAATAAAAAACTAGGAAACACGGAAGATATTAAAAGCAACAAAAAACTTCCAAGGTTCACTAACTAATTTCCTAATTTCATTCACGCGCCCAATCAAGTCAGCGTTTATTTAATAGCCATAATTACTCTACTTTGAAACAATTCTTAAAAATCGAAGGCCTTCTTCCACACAGTATTAATAAAAAATTAAATACGAAATTTTCTAATTGAAATTTTTGAACGTTTCTTCAATTGCACAATCGATTGATAAAAATGTGTCCGACCGTAGAACCGAAACGGGATTCGAACCGGTAATTACAGGCAATAAAACAATATTTTTTACCTACTTTAGACGCATCAAATTCGTTCTCAATTAGAGATTGGGCACCGCAGGCGTTATAAAGAGTAATTTTGGTTAACCGATTTTTTACTTCAACATTATCTAATACCCTGAATGATACAACGCGATTAATGAGAAATCCGGATGATTGTACTGGCCATCGTGGCTCTAATCTCTTTTTTTGCTGCCGTCGTCGTTTCCTTCAAAAAATCAATAGAACATTATAAATGCGACTTATCCCTCTCCAGCAAGTGAGGGTATGCGTGTATGTATGCGATGCACACATCCAAACTAGGGCCTACTTTCTTTATTCTTATTGCAATAAGGAGTCCCTCAAACGTTCCTCCCCACACCTTTTTATCCCTCATAGGCAAAAAACGAGGCATTTTTTATGTACGTAGGGGTTGAAAAAATAATGGGCTCCAGCGGGGATGATGCACCGCTTATATATTATATATAGTAGTGAAGGTAGCAAAGCTCTCAAAAATATAAAAAAATTGAGAAATTAATCATCTAACACGCAAATCAAAAAGTTTTTTTGGAAATTAGATAATATAATGAAAGTATTTAAATTCAATTATTTAATACAATATACTCTCAAAGCATTGCTAATTAATGTTTATTTTACATTTTGTTGAAAAATAAGTTTAAAATACATAAAAAACAAATATTTAAGGGGACTGGAATAAAAATCTTTATGTAGATAATTAAAACCAAAAAGGAGCACGAATTGATAAGAGAGATCTTCGAAGATTGGTTCAAAAGCAAATGTGTTCCTGAAGAAAGAGATTTTTTTTAAAAGTAAAGAGTTGCTACAGAAAGCAATATGATAGCATTTTGAAAACGAACAACGGTCTTATTGTTTAAAAAAAATACAGCCTAGCGTTACAAGTTTAATTCAACTTTTGGACCAAGATGTTATATCATCAATGAAACGAAAAATTCTTGCTAAGGAAGATGAAGGCTTGATCAATTTCTAGAAAAATAAATACGATGTTGGATGCTACATGAGATCAAAAGTTAAGCTAGTATCACTTATTCCATTGTGAAAAAAGACTCTTCCTAACTTAGAAATATATGTATGTATTGGATTTTGAAGAGACTGAGGCGCGTGATGCATATTAATGGAACAAAGATGCTTTGAAAATGTTTATCAAGGATTTTTTTAATCGCTATTCAAATGGTCCAAGTTTTCAATGCTTGAATGATGCATATTATATGGATACAAATTAATTTTGATATTTTACTTTAATTTTAAATCTTATCTTTGAGATAAAAAAAAAATTATAATAGTATTTCACAATAACGAATTAATCTAAAATTAAGTTCCCGTTCTTAATTAATAAAGCAAACCGAAAATTAGTTTCGTAAGCATCAAAGAAAACATATATAGTTTGTATTTGTAATTTGCGATTTATTTCCAAGGATTAGACTAGTTTAAGTGCACTATTTTTATTTTAAACTGCTCTATATAGTTAAACAGTAAACTAAAAAACAATTTATTATAATATAATGTTTGGAAATACATTAGTTTTTACCCCACAATGACCACCCAGTCCAATTTCATTATTCTAACCCTTTCCACTCATAGATCGCCCGCTTTTATTAAATCCCAGAAAGAGCATTAAAATCCCCACGTGGATAATTGCTTGCACATATCGATCCTACTTTTCATATTGTGTGTGTGATTCCGTGACAGTTATTTAATTTTTTACTTCGTCCGCCGCCAGGGTCGCTAATTGCCGCACCATTTCCTGTCGGCCAGACCGCGGCCCGTCATGGCGGCCGCCTGCGGTAGGATTTAATTGGGGGCAATCATATTTTGACGTATCGAAATCGTACCGATTGATATAGTGAATATTTCAATACACATACGTCAACCTTCATTGTGTGAACTGTGGATGCTAATTGATTTTTAACATTCGAAGGCGGGCTCTTTGATTTTTTAAAAATTAATACAAAATCTAGTTGTTATAAGAATGTATTACTAAATGCACAAGCAATAAGTGTAACGCTTTTAATTTTGACGGCGAGTGGTAAATTATAAACTGTTGGAGGAGGTTTAAGTTGAACGCCCCGAATGATATATTATATATAATACATATCCAGAGTATGGTTAAACTATAAATAAATTTGTTAAATAGTGCGAACTATCAAAATGAAACCATGCATTTTTTATGTGCTTTTAAGTAGGATGGAAATTATTAAAAACTCCGTTATTTATTGGTTTTAATAACTAGATAGAGACTGATAATGAAATTAACAATAATTAATATTCAGTAATAAAGATTCTCGGGAAAATAACGGAGAGTAGGTACATACATTCTATTTTTATTATTTATGGAAAATATTACCTACTCATAATATTTATTTTTAGCTCTAAATATTTATAACCTGCTCAAATATATGATGTCTAAAAATTGGTAAATAAAATATATTTAGCTAAGTCTTAATCCATTTAAAAAATTATCCGTTTATAATTATTTTAATAAAATATAAATAGTGATTGTTCACGCCAAGCGTTTTTATTGATTTTTTAGAATCAAGTTAAATACAACATGTTCTTAAATAATATCACTTCATCTATATTTGTATTTTACATTTTTTTATCTCGCTCTCGTGTATACGATTTTTCGTATAAAGAGTAAGTTTTGAAACATTTGCATTATGCATATTTTAGATATATTTAAATTTTAAAATCTCACCGAATAAGAGTGCTTCTAATATGATGATTCAAAGTCAGCTTACCTTCTGTAACAAAACATAAAATATAGTTAGTATTTTATAATATTTATAAAAGCTTAACTACATAATAATATTAAAACTCATAATACATATTTATATGGTTATTGGATTTAAAACGTAGTTTCATTGTAATCCTTCAATTATATACATTTTTAATTTAATTTATTATAACTTAATTTTATGTAAGTATTTATGAAGAACTTTACAAAAACATATATTTATATAAATGACATTAAATGTAAATTGCTAGCTTCATAATTTCCACTTGAAAAAAAAAGACTCATTAATTGATACAAATGAAGTGATTATCTGATTTATATTTATATATTGTAGTTCTTTTCTATGTACTGATTCTTATAATATATGAGAGAAAAGCTTCATCATCTTTCATTTATTATTAATATTATCACGCTTATTATTTCTAGATATCTTTCAATGAGAAACTATTTTGTTGATGTAAGATTTTCACATTACATCGATATGTTTGATTATACCAAAGCATTATGTTTAAGCAAGTATTTCGGTTATGAATTATATTTTAAAGTTTTTTTATATTAAATAAATAAATTAAATTATTTAATTGGAAATGTTATATTTATATGAGTATAAATAGCATTTAATTTAGCAGTATTATACAAAAAAATATTATTTTTAATAAAACAGCAGCATTGAATATAAATCCATGTATCAGTCTGCGGTCGCATAATATATAGTGGACGTGCACACACGTATTTTTATTATTAATTTGTTCGTTTTTTCCATACAACAAACGCGCCGGTGGAGGGCTCACGATCACAATGGACCCCCATTCGACTATTAAACATAATTTAAAACTTCATCGGGACTCTTTCGGGCACGACGAAGACAAAATCTCGACACAATACAATGAAATATTAGAGTCGCGTCGCGGCAATTGTCACGGCAATATAATATATAATATTATACACATAGATATACTTTATGGTGTACCAAGTTCCATCCCTCTAATCTACAAGTGTTGCAATGACACTACTCAGATGCAACCGATCGGAGAATCTAATTTTCCCCACATAATTTCTGCGAAACGACAATGGATGCGATTTTTTTCGTTGTGATTTATGTCTCAGGAAGTTTGGGCGCTTTTGTGTTTGTCGAACGATAAACGTATGTGGAGCGAATTGTGTTAATTTGACTTAAATTATTGCCTGTTCAACGTTTATATTGAACTTAAGTACTAAATCTTTGAGGGCCTTTACAAGTCGCACGCTATAAAAATGTATGTTATAGAATTATCTGTATTAACAGGGTGGACCAATATAAATTATTAATAATGCATGTGGAATGTTTTATAATTTTTTTAAGCAGATTGTTCTTTATATAATCTTAATTATAACTAATTTAAATTGAATAGATTCATATTAGTATATTTTGAAATATTACATTGATATATTGCAAGTACTATAAATATATTAGTAAAGTATTCACAGTAAAATTAATAAAAAAAATATTTTATAAATATGTAATATTATATAAACGCCTTTCAAAATATATTGTTTCTTAAAAATATTTTTTTGAGTAAAAATTATTTTTACCTGCATTAAAAAAATTCTCGAGGATTTTTTAAAATATTAAAATATTTATTTTGACATTGAATTCTTTTATTATCGAGACTATACTTTGCTTTATTTTTTAAAGTAGTAAATAATATTGATTAAACGTATTTTTTTAACTGATTACAAAAATACATTTTCAAAATAACGCAAGAAATGTTAAATAGGCTCTATGGAGGAAATTATAATATGTATAATTCTATCTAAGAGGAAGACTATATAACAACTTTTACCTATATAAAATACTATATAAAAAACTGGCACATCAACTGAATTTATTTATAAAAAAAGAGCCAAAGAAAATTACAATTTTAAGGTAATGGTAAAGATAAATGTCAGGCTTTATCTAAAGAGTTTGATGTTAATAGGACAGAAAAATTAAAACATCTGAGACATTTTCTAAATACTTTATCTATGATTAAACCCCAAAACGATATGAATTTCTTCTTTACAAATGATTTTAAAACTAAAAACTTACTTATATAATATGTCCTACTTTACATTAAATGCATAATTTTTTTCATAAAGACTGAATGTTGTAATATTACTTTATAGTAGATATTTTTATTGTACATCCAGTTATTGTATTAAATTAAATATGTATTTATATAATATAAATATATATTTAATTAAATATATTATCTTCGAAAAACTAAGTTCAGAATGGTATTAATTTTTTAAAAAGACTCTTAGTTTTTATTTAGAATCGTTTTTTTATACAGCAAACATTGCTAAATATTTCCAAAAAACAGTAAATATAAAAACCTTATCGTTTATTTTTAAAAACTAACGATACAGTTGAATTTATAATGAAATTGTATCTACAATTTAATTTACCTATTCTGTGTGACAAAGATCATATTGTACCATTTAATTGTAAGATGAAAATATATTATTATAGGTGTTTGTATTGTCTATTCTGAATTTATATCATATTGTAATTTAAATGGGTATTTAATGGCCTGATCTTTAAATTTGCAAAAAAAATGTTTTAAGCAGACAAGCAGAAGAACAAGTTTTGATAAAAAAAATATACTACACTTTCTGATCATTATTTTAGGTATATAACATTATAACAGGCCATCTACATGTTAAAACAACTAAAATATTTATTTATCTACACAAAGCTGTATTAAATTAAACTTTATTTATAAGATTAGCAATAACTCTCGAGAAATGAAATATGTAAAAAAAATAGTTATACTACTAATTCAAATGCTTATTTATTTATCCTAGCAAAATCTAACTTTTTTCAGCTTGTACTGATGCTAAAACCCAACACTTAAGACCATTTATATTTATCTTCCTTTATCAAACGTTAATCGTTCCTAAACTTTCCTAGCTGTTTTTCATAAAAAACTGTTACAATAGCATTCTGAAAAAATCATAAACACTATCCACGATTAATACTTAAAATTAGCTGTGAGTAGTATAATAAATATTTTAATAACACTATATATTCATAGCTTTGTATATGTAAAAATAAAATAATACTTTAAGTTTATATTGATAGTACTTATCTGGTTTTAATAACATGTAAATTACATTAAAACAGTATATTTTTATAGCATTTTATATCTATTTTAGATTAGTCTGTATTTTGAAATAAAAATATCAATATTTAAAAAAAATATGGCATGGTTATACTACTTTTATATACTACTTATTCTATGATGATATGTAAGATATTGGCTGATAATAAATATTATAAATACTACAAGTACTTGAATAGGAATTTTATAATCATTGCAATACTTATATTTATGGCAAAAAAATATTCTTTTATTTAAATAATCTATCTAATTAGTTGTCATAATTCTTAATTGGTACCATTATATATTTTAATCACAAGATTAATATTACAGTAAAATAAACGTTTTATACTTTTGGTCATCGTGTCGCATTATGTTAACCTGTTAGGTCACGATGGTCATAATTTTAATAAATAAATAAATGATGTAATTAATTGCTTTAAAAAAGTATTATTATTACTTTTATATGATAATTTAATACGATTTAAAAAATATGATTCAGTTACATTATACAGAAAAAAAAACATATAAATTCATTTGAATTCAAGTAGGGTTAAGAAGTAATAGTTTGCAAATAAATTATCTTTAAAAGCTTTAAAAATTATGATATAAAAAAATAGTATAAAAATTTATATACATTTTTTCGTTAATTATCACCATAATAACTTCTTGACGCGAAAGTTCAGTTCGTGCGCTAACTCACACACACCAAAGACAGTTTGTCAACCAGGCGTAATGGCGTGATGATGCGCCCATATAAACCCGAAAATAAACGGCTTTCTTTTTCTTATTATCATTATATTATATATTTTTTCGCTGTTTAAATACCAGCCCTCGGCCGAATCGAATCGAAGCAATAGAGTACGACACGAAACGTTTACGACGCGGACAGATATGGTTCCTAGACACGCCAGACACGGACCGAATCCAAGATTTGGGGTCCCAAAAAAATAAATAATACAAAAATTACGCATCATGAATATTCCCATGGATGCAATTCGGTTGCATAAATTATTTATCGGAACCCAGCACACAGGTAAATTAGAAATTTGAAACGTGTGACATTTCCCGACATTCGAGCCCTTTGTGCCGCTTCACTTCCATCAATACGATCGACCCTTCGTCAAAGGGCCCTGCCCTGGTGGGACAAATCCAAGAAAAAAATGTCAACCCTTTGATTGAAGAACATTTTTTTAACGTTATTATTATTGTACGACGGGTGAAAGGAGCTTCGTTAATAAGTGTCGATCCGCGTACCCCGCGCGAAAGCTTAATTTCGAGCTTTTATTATCTGACTATAATATAAGAAATATAAGGTTTCTCTGGGCGTGTATCGATACATATCAATCGAAGGGTTCTATATATATTTTTTTAAATAAAATACACAAAGGATATCCGGTTAGAAATTACGGCTACAAACTTGAATATGAACGAGCTTAATTATTGGTCTTGAACTGCGTTCGAATTTCATATTTATATTTAAATTCTAAGTATTTATTTTACTATTCGCGTAACTACTAAATCCTAATACAAGTGATTGGGATCGAAATAAGAAGGTATTGTATTTTTTATACATATAATTCGCTCAACGCGAGGGATAGGGTTTGCTTTATGATGTGAACACGCATGACAGATGACGAAGAAAAATCGAAAAACAGTGAACTAAATTTTTTTACGAGTCATATATCTCAGGTATCACTTGGGGGTAGTGAATGGTAAAGTAAAAAAATTGGAGCGTATTTAAAAATTCATCCCTTAGACATGAGAATGAATGGGCCGTGATGATTCCCCTGAGCTTTCGATGTTTGTTTGCAGACGGTAAATTTAATTTCAACCAAACGCAACGATACTTTTCACATTGTTAATGTTGCATTCTTTATTGTTGAACTATTTTTTATATCGGTGTTTATTGTTGTTATTTTTTTAACATTCGATCCGCGTATAACCGGCGTATTTGGGGCACGTATGGATTTCACTCGGTCACGCTCGGATGATCAATGGATATCGATGTGTTTCGTATACAGGATGATGTTAAGTCTATACGCTATCAATAGAAAATCTTTTATAAATCAACATATCAAAATATGGAAGCTCTATTATCGATAAAAATATTTTTTATATTTTTTTGAATGAACACAGTTTTAATGTGTATTTATAAAGAACACCCTGTAATGCAGTTCCTTGAAATGCATCGCCAAGCTACAAAATATGCAACCATAAATTTAATCAAACAATAGGACAAACTCTCGATTCAAGTTTATATATCTTCATACGTTTTATATATAATATTAAATGTATCTTTATGCATACACATATACGCATACGATAATATTTCACCGTGAATTACCGTAGCGTCGAGAGTATATAATACATTGGTATTTATCGAAGCAAAAAGGAGTTATATTATTCGCTTATAACTTGAAATTACACACATTATTACGTGTTACCATGCATGACTTGGCATAGTATATCGGACACGGTTTCATTGTAAAAATCGCATGCAAATATAAACAAGCTAAGAATAGTCTTATCCCAGTGATTCAAAAGGAATTTATGAGTTAATATATACAAAAAAAATATATTTATAAATATTTTCAATTTTTTATAAAGTAAATACACCCTAAGTAAATATATTATATTCACCAACTTAAATTTTTGTAGAACATTTTTCTCATTGATCATCAAAATGTCAAAAGCATAGTACAAGATAAATAGCTTTAGCTAGACTACTCAAATCCTGATTATATTTTTAATATGTATTTTAATTAAAGCTTTGTTGCATATCATGTTTTTTATTTGCTGAAGATTAAATAGTTTTAGCAGAAAATCATAAATAATATTTTAGCCTTCTGTTTTTAACAATGAATAAAAAATAATTACAACAGTTTTATAACAAAAACTTAAGGTATACCTATTTGCAATATAAATTTAGTTTAAATGAGAATAAATATTTTAACCCTTTACACGTCCCAATTAATCCAAAACTACTCTAATTTAATTACACACACTAACCAGTATCGCTTTCATGCTGAATCCATTATAAATTGAATTCTATGCATATTGAAATAGTTTACGAATTGTGTGCTATAAGGTTAGTTTAACTTTGATGCACAATCGGTTCAAATCTGACGGTTAACCTCAACCGTTTTAATTATAATATATACACTCGCACAGTATAAGTGTATTTTATACACACATATCGCCTTTATATAGTATCGGCTTAACGCCGAGCTTTTGTGGGGAGCTTTCGTCCGCACGGGGTTTCGCGTGAGCTTTTTGTGGTCCGGTCCCGTCCGACAGGTATGTCTGTGTGTTTGTTTGGTCACATACACAAACACGCACATACACACACATACACTTGTCCTGCGACTACTTGTTGAACCTCCTCGTTCACGGTCAATCTATTTCGAGGAACCGAACGGGGCGGAACGGTCGGCTACCTGTCCGTATGTCGTCACGTGAAAGGATTCGCCTATTTTTGAATTGTTCATTATGTAAGAAATGAGCTATAAAAGTAAAGGTGACAATCATTATGATGATGATGAATATAATAGTGTGATTGAATAACTAAATATGGATTTTGCATAAGGGGGCTTGTATATTTGTATGCAGGGGGCTAATTTGTCGGTCGAGTGCATACGTTTTGCGGAGAGGGCCGTGCGAGTGCTATAAAAGTGCACACGAGAGGTCCGCCCTTCAAGTCTGGGCCGCAATCGATATATCGACCGACCGTCTCAATGGCCTCACAGGCCTACGTCTACAGGGGCCTCCTTTCTCCACATATGTGCTATATAAACGCCACTATCAAACTATGTATCTATATCTACGAGCGCATGCTGTTGCGGTTCTCAAATGGTGGCAGAATGTAATAATATTTTTTTTAAATAAATTTGGTTGACAGTGGATATCACTAAGTAATAAATGAAATACTTAGAAGCATATTTAATTTATTTTAATATGCTTACAATGACCCTACTTATAAATCGAGCGCGGGCCGCCCCGGGCGGCACTTGCTTGGGGGCGGCATATTCGTGATGGGATCATCTAGCGTGGTTCTTAACCCTGAATGCATTAAAACATATATAAATCCACGAATAATAAGAGATTAATAATAACCAATTTATTATTTTAAGAAATGCTGATTTTATGACCCTGCAAAACAATTATGAGGGGAGGGGGGCAATTTTAAGGATCGCTCTGGACGTCACATACCCTAGCTACGCCACTGCTCTGGCCTTGGCATGTGATATGTCGCCCCTAAACTAAGTTTTGAAACTATAATTTAACTGACGGCGCTAATGAAATTACATGCTGCTTAAAACAGTCATTGAAACTCAATTTGATAGTTGCAAAACGTCTACTTGCAGTACAAACCCAAACCTAAGCGAATTAATCAAACCAATCTTGCCCTAATAAAAGTTCTAAAACTAACTATAATTCTACACCAAAAAAAAAAGAATATTAGTTTAACACATTAACTTTTGAATTTAAAAATGTATAAAAAATATTTCAGAGTTTTTAAGCCCTGTTTAAAAAAACCTACGAACCCTAATGTACATAAACAGAATTTTATAAAAAAATATATATGTTGCAGCTAATAGCTATTACCAAAAAAGTTATTTTATATTAACTGATAAAAACAATAGCGTTTTATATAAAAAAAAATTTGATACAAATAAATATATGTTGCAGATTATATTTTTGTACCTAATTATAAAATATTAAATAATGTTAAAAGCCGAACAGTTTTTAATAAATATCTCGAAAATTTTACAGTGTAAAATTTATTTTTAAATGATTTAAAAATCAGTCAAAATTTTCAACCAATTTTAAAATACATGTCCGACTCGATACTAATTTTTTAATAACAATATAGCGTGCACAGTTTGAGGGTGTGTTGGAACTCGTGGGTGCGTAGGGGGTAGCCAAAGATCCACGTGGTCAGTCGGAAGAGGGTAGGTAGGTGGTGAGGGCTGTGTGCTGTTTGTTGTTTGGTTCTCACTGCTGACCGGAGATACATCTATACTCGCCATGCCATTCTCGTACCTCTTATCAAAATAGACTCAGCTGTTGACCAAGGTCAGGACATTGTACGTACGCTTTCATTCTGCCAAACTGGGTTACGTCACGCACACAACACACGTTCAAAAATACACAAATATACCATAATACATACAAATAGACATTATGAATATATGTATATGTTTAAATGTGTAGTGTGACAAAATAAAAATTTGACCCTCCTCCGAATATAATTTAATAAAAATATTATAGAAAGACAGTAAAAGCGTTATGATCTTAAGAAAATTGAGCAAATTTTTAAATATTAATATTTTGCTGGCACATTTATTCGTAAGGGTGGATTAAGATATTTTAAATTTATATGAGGTATGTATTAAAAATAAACTTTTTCAAATTTATTTCATTATCTGATACTATACAATGACATCTATCTAGATCACTTTTGCTAGCTACTAAAAATATTTTACATTAAAAATTTCCTAAGCTCTCCATTTATTTTAGTTAAATAAAATCAGCTAATAAAAAGCAACTAGTATATTTAAAAATATTCTAAATAGAATTTATATATATAATGATCTACTACCAATATAAATAAACTAATAATAAAATAGATAAAGTTAAAAATTCTTAATAAATAATGTATTATTTTACTTGCGGCTAACTTCATGCGTTATACATGATCTGAGCGCTTAGCTAAAAATATAATTTTTGTTCAAAAATGGCTACACTAATATATTGAAATATATAACACTACATTAAATTTATATTTAAAGCAATAATTATTTAATTGAATAATAGAAACGAAGTTTTTGCCGTTTCCAGTTTGCGGTTGGCATCGGAAATAAAGAAAAACTCATTACTGTTTGTTAATCTCTTGCTGTCTTAACACAAAGATAATAATGTCGTTTGTCTTCACGAGGGCGGTTGGTCATTCCGGCGTATTTCTTGCTTTAATTTACTTAGCCTGATTAAAGAAAAGGAGGAGGTAGGGATGTCGCTTTCCACTATCAACTTCCACGTACTTCTGATCTGCACGACAGAATAATTAAGTAATCCGATACCCGCCAACTAGCGGAATGTAATTAAAGAAGTTCCAAAGAACGGATAAAATAAATTAGAAAAGTTTCACATATAGCCACATACATACGTACACACTTATGTACATATGTACCTACGTACGCAAGTGGCGAGTGTAAAATTTCCCACTATTTAATTACAAACTTGCTAAAGTAAATACTACGGGAGGGCTAAATGCTCTTTTAACGCGATAGTGTCTCTGTACACATAACATAGTGTTATATGTATATTACGTATGTTGGTTTCTCGAGAGAAATTGTTGTTTAAGGAACTTATTTATTTATTAACAATTAACGATAAATTATTCTGAGGCGTAATTAATTTTGCCCGGTTAACAGAACACAATCCGTGTACAAGATGCATGTGTGTCGAACAACTTCGTGTCAGTGAAGTGGTTATCTTTTTGTGTCGGGAATCGGCAACCTTGGAACTATTAATAGTGCGAATATAAACTCTAGCTATCATTTAACTTCGTAGATTAGTGATTCTCTGATTACTAATAAAAGTGGTCAAGTATTTTTGTTGCCCCTCATGATTGCTCACTAAAGTTTTTGATCCACTACCAAAAAAAAATATTACATTTCTCCAAGAATGTTAATGTGAAAAAATCATTAATAATATAAGCGTAACAATTATTCGTTCAATAATTAATAGCTGTTCTACTTTACTGCAACACAAGAATTTTCTCATATTATAAAATAATGCAACCTTCAACTTTTAGAATTGATTGAGAATACTGAAACTGATTTATATGTATATGTTGCTAGTTAAAGTGTGACATTTCAAATACGAATTTGATGTATGTAAAAATTAGTCGTGACACAACCGATGGTTGCCGATCTCTCGTATGCATACCGTCTAGCTCGCAAGCCCACTCGCCTCCAAGTACATAATGAGACGTTATCATAGAACAATAGTGGATGCTGACAAAACATGTGTTGCCAGACGCCACGGATAATGAATAAAATAATCGTCCGCAGACATGTTTATGGCAACGGGACAAGTGCTCGAAACACA
Source organism: Plectrocnemia conspersa (assembly GCF_051122295.1). NCBI lineage: Eukaryota > Metazoa > Arthropoda > Insecta > Trichoptera > Polycentropodidae > Plectrocnemia > Plectrocnemia conspersa. The sequence goes on along the minus strand of NW_028277174.1, from coordinate 6,681,801 downwards.
ATACGATCGCCAACTATTCTATCGCGGTTCCGGCGCTCAAACAGTTGACAGATTAAAAAGTAACTCCACTCCCCCGACTCTCCCAGACCGCATTGTTCTCGTTGACGAAAACTCATTTTGGTTAAGTCGAGAAAAACGGACATGCAAAACGAGCATATTTTTTCTACAGCCGCTTTTATCTTTCTTCCTTTTTAATTTTAATAATTTCTCTTTCGCCGGAGTGCAGATCGAGCACAATGCGCTAATTGTTTTCACCAGGAATGTCTCGGTGGAAAAATTTCATTGTTGGACCCACGGACTGATGCACCAACAACAATGGACTGGTTACTCAAATGAATTCCACTATAAAGCCGAGATGCCTTGGGATATCTATACATAAGTATATATGTATATATTATATTATTATAAACTCTATAAATTGAGACCACACAAAAATAAAAGGTGGACATATATAAGTTACATTAAAAATTCAACGACTTTTGTGTTGTATTTAAAAACTAAACACGAATAACAGCATTTTTTTGTAGCTTTTAAAGTTGTTGATGTTATTAAAATTGTTTTAATTAATATTTGTTTTTTTTTATTCTATTTTATAATAATATTTTTTGTGGCTATTTTAAATAATTCGCGTCAGATTATTTCTCCAAAACAATTTTATAGTATTTTATTAAAATACTGAATTAAATTATATCAATAACACTGAATTAACATAATGCAGCGTTTTAAGAACAACATATAACAAGAGATTTATCAGGGAAACGGCTAAAATATTAGACATGGTTTATATTTTCTAGCTTCAAATAACACTTTATAACTAAAGAAAAAATATAATTTAATAATTTTATATATAATAACAAATATGACCACATTCTGAGACTGCAATAAATAAAAATTATGCATTTCCTTTTTAATAAAGAATTTTAAGGTCTCAAGAGTCTATTCTACATATTTTAAATCTTTAATGATATGAAGAAAATAAAACATTAAATAAAAGCCAATTAAAGTACCCACTTTCTAGCAATGTAGCGTTTACTAAAACTAGTTATTTAAATACTAAATAAATTCGGCCGTTTTTAAACTATTCATTATTAAAATATTTGACTAACTATTCGTAAGGTGTTCGTTCATATTTGTAGTAAATATTTTTAAATTTTTGATTTCTAAAAACAACAAAAACCGATAATCAAATATAATACAAAGCAAGTAGTTTTTTTGCATTATTTTTTTTACCACTGTTGTTTTTATGGTTTTTTAAAATTTATCTTCATATAATATATTTATTTATAACAGCGATGGCCCCAAAATTAATGGCCAACAAACAAATTTTAGTAATAACTCATATTTCTAAGTTTATATTATACATCTGTGTGATTTCTCATTGGCTGATATTCAATTCTTTATATCTTTTAAATTGGCAAAAATAATGTTCCTTGTTTTGGAAATATATGTCTTTAATAGTCAAAGCTCCAACAACTAATTGCCAACCAACAAAATTATGATAAGAAAACACTATGTAATCGCCGAAATTACAGAAATTATTCGTACTTCCGAGTTTATATATTGCTTTTAAATTGCCTATAAAAATGAAATCACTGAAATAATTTAAAAGCTTTTGACTTATAGAGAATAATTAATTTAGTTTAATACACCTGCATGGTCGAATTAATGGTTGAAATAGAGATCGGATATTCGAATACAAAATATACTAATCGTTTTTTTAACTATTCATTACTAAAATATTTGTCAAACTATTTATGAAGTATTCGTTCGTATTATTAGTGAAATAAAAAAATTCTAAGAACATCAAAAATTGATCAACTGTGAAATTAGTTGTCAACAAAAAAAACAATAAAGTAATTTTTTCTCCGATTTATCGATATCTAATTGTGCCTTTTTTGTGAAATTTATATTTTTACCTTTAAAATATTTTATAAAAATCATAGCCAAAACAACTAATAATCGACTAACGAAATAACAAAACACTATGTAATTAATAAATTACAGAAATTACTCATACTTGTTTTTTTTTAATCGATTCAAATAGAGTTAAATTGTTTAAGTTAATATTTTTTTAGCTTCACATGCCAAATTGAGGTATTTTTGGCAGCTGGTATAAATAAAAATAAATTTCTAATTGATTTAAGGTTTTACATTTTAAATTATATAATAATAAATTTTGATATTTTTTATTGATTTTTTAACGTAACATAGAATTATGTAAATTATATGAAAATTAATTAATTATTTAAACTGAGCTTTCGATTCTTTACAACTTTACGAATATATGAACATTTTCAAATAGTCAAATACAACGAATATTTGGAAACTATCATATGCTAGAGTTTTAAAAATAAATTAATTTATTTTAAAGATTTCCTTATAGCTATAATTGCTTAAAGCAATAATATTCTGTTCATGAGTGTTTTTAAAAACTGTTTTTCGAATTTAAAAAAAAAATAGTTAAAATATTTATTTTAATTTAAAAAAAAATCAGGGTATTTGATGCATATGTGACTTGAAATATATTATATAATATATAAAATAAATAAAAATAACTGAAACCATTACAGAATATATGAATATAAAACACCCACTAAGCGATCACTTAACCTTGCTCTTATTCTAGATACAAAATTACTTAAAATAGAGAATACTATTTCACTGGTAACTGAATTGGTTTCTTAGTTAACAACAATTTTTTTATGGTTGTCTCTAATATAAAAAAATAGCCTACATATATCGCTGGATTAAATATTATTTTTTCAGGTTTCTAAAAAAATATTTTAATTGATTTTTCATGGCTTATTTTAACGCAATGCTCTAACTAATAGTTTCATTATCGAATTCTACATGATTTTTTTATTGTAATATTTTGTGAAATATGCAAATATAGTATAAGTGTTGAATATTACAATAAACACACTGGTACGGATTTAAGTAAAAAGGATAATTATTAGATAGCACATTTACAAATTTATTAAAAAATCTTTAATGGGATAATAAATCTGGATTTCAAAAACATTAAAACCCTAATGTGCACTAATTTTGTTATATTTTACAGTAAATTTAAATTGCCAGTGAAGTCATATCTTTATTTGTATAAATATAATTGCACTAATTCAGTCAGTTAAAACGTATCAAATAATTTTACATATAATTAGGGACTCCCAAAATTATGACGTGATCTTAAAAAAATAAATAATAATACTAAACCAAAACATAACCAGAAATAATTACCATAATGAAAGTTCTAAAACTAAAGTAAATTGTAGAACTTTCATTTAGTCAAATTAGGTATGGCTAATTCGCTTAGGTTAAGATTGGATTTGAACAGCAAATGGACGTTTTGCAACTGTCAAATTGAGTTTTGTAGACATTTTAGAGCACCATATTAGTAAATTTATATTTATGCTAGTAATAAAATCTATCAGTAAAAATATATTCTAACATGATTTCACTGGAATACCAAATATAAGTTTAAATGTTTAAATAATACATATTCACTGTAACATACATAATGCCTTTATCTACCAATATTTTTTTAAATACAGAATATAAAACTTTCTATAGATTCTAAAAAATATATTAAAAAAAGGAGTTTTTTTGAAGAAAAAATATATGTGTATATATGTTTGCTCTAAATTTTGTGAGGGCTTATTAAGCTATTTGACGATAGATCCTACAAGCCGACATACATTTTTTTAGAGAGCATTTGACTTTTTTAATATATTTTTTTTCTCAAAACATTACATTGACAAGGTTGATTTAAATTTTTAAATATTTAAAAATTAAAATATTTTTTCGGGTCTATGTAGGTGTTACACATTGATACCTTTATACATATATCCTCCATTACAACACACGTCCAAAATGAATGGCATATTAGAAGAGGTCCGCCGAGCGAAAGCTATTAGCCGCGTCCAGTAGCAATCATCGTCAACAATAAAAGTCACACTTGATAATAAATCCAGTGTCTTCGTCGATGGCTATCGATATTGTTCTGGAGGCCCCCCATAAACCTGCCGAGAACAATGGCTAATGTCCCGGACACCTCAGTCCACACACAGGGCTGACGGCCGGGACAATAGCCCGGGACGTGCCGTGTGTGGGTGAGGAATGTTACGCGTCCACTTCGTGCTCGATACTCACAAAAGCACCACTCAAATTGTGTTAGACTTTTCAAATTTTGCATATAGCAATAATTTCTGCGGATCGCAGTACCAGAGACGATGGTAGTTAAGCGCAGGAGAGAAAAGGCCAGCGCTCGTTTCTAAAAGCTCTCGCTCAACGCAAAGCTTTGTTACTCCAAGCTTTTCGTGACAATGATGAAAGTAGACAATGAAAAGAAAAGTAGCAAGATTAATTTATACATACATATAATACAAACAATGTGCAACCAGATTTTGCCACAAAGATAAGATAAATTGATTTATGATATCTAAAAAAGTAGTTATTTTATTTCTGTAACAAAAATGTAATCAAGGTGTTTAATATGAATTTAAATATAAATAGTCACAAATATTACAAATGAGTTTTAAGCTTCGCCTCTTTATACAATACAGCATTCGACTAGTCACTGTCTGAATCATTCATTCGCAATTTTTCAACGATTCACCTTAAACGTAGACACAAACGCAAATAATTGTAACAAATGACGTCGGACACGCGTGTGCATATTAAAAAAATAACATTACCACGCGAGAGCATAATACTGCATTATACAGACCTTTTTTATGCATACGTAATAATATATAAAAAAATATTCAAATTCGCGTACCATCGCTTCGTATAATCGTCATCCTTGACAAAAGCAGAATCGTGCCATAATTTCGGTAAATTTGAATACAGCACGTGGACACTGCCTATGTCTACCTATCAATTGCAAGTGCGTATGCAAATCCTCCATTTTTTAAATCGGGGGCTGGCAGTTTTTAGAAATTTGCATCTGTGTTGGAACGTGGCCATATATTAGTTAGAGACCCTCCCTGATATAAGCAGATTGTTTATTTGACTTGTTGCAGGTTGTCGAAAGATACCTGAGGTCACATCTTGTCGAATACCGCCGGAGTATGCTAATGCGGGACTTTACATAGAATGTTTGGAATTGCAGATATGGCACGTGGACATTGAGAATATGTGGGGCAATAAAAGTCTAGTGGCTTTGAAAAAAATACATACAAAAAAAGGCTGAGCACGCGATATCATGAATAATTACATGTTGAACTTTAACTATGAAACTGCAGTATTAACGATTGAGTGTATACTATTAAAATAATATGCTATAAATTGACTGATGTTACTTGAATAACTAAACAGATAAAATTTTAGCTATATGACATAAATACGAATTGATATAATTTGATAAAATAATAATTTTCCACGTTTTATATGTAGCTGTATTATTATAGCTAAACATCACTTGATCTGTACTTTTAATAAAATTAACGGTTTTTAAAATTCTCTCGTGACCCACAAACCATCACGCCTTAAAGTGCGCGAATACCCTCTTCAAAAATCAGTAAGGGTACATCCGCAATTTTATATGGGCATAATAAATTCATGCATACATTAAAATCAATAGAAATCTAGATCATCTCCCATCACACGCGCTGAATTAGGTGTGTGAAAATTTACATTAAAATCGCGTGTATCTTTCGACGGTGCACCCCTTGCTTGGAAATCATTATCATATTTTTTCCATGGGGTGTCTAAGAGGGCCACCCCTTGTCAATGCACGCGGTAGGTACGCAAGAAGTATTTTACATACACACACCGTGATGAGATATTTAATTTGAATATCACAGGAATCGATGGTATCATTCTATGCCGATCGGTGCATGCAGATGACTTAACGGTTTTTCGATCACAATGGCATAGTAAAATATCGTTAAATTAATTTTATTATTGCGGCATATTCTATTGTGAGCACATGTCGTGCTTTTGAGAATTTGTTTAGAATTGCACTAAAATATGATTAACGGTTTTTTGCATAATTTTCGTTACAGCAGAAATTTGGCTTGCTTGTAAATTATTTGTAATGTATGCACCACCTTGTTTCGCGTATTTCGCGTAATGCTGTATATTATTAGTGTGCATGTCGATAAATTTGTATAAACATTCTTTAGCCTATTTCAAGTAACGTAAAATAAGCACTAAGTATCTTATAAACAATAAAGATTTAAGTTCTATATATTATAAGACTTTGTACATCCCTCATTTTTCAGATATGTTTGAGAATCGCTTTAGGTGTAACTATTTAAAAGGGATTTCATTTAAAATTTATCTTAACCTTTTATATTCAGTATAATTTTTGTTTCATACAAATATTTTTATCCATATATTGATCCTTAGAGTTGAATACAGCACATCCAAATTAGCTTAAGGATGAATTTGTATACGAAAAGTTTAATCTCCATCAGTTAAGTGGTTTTTCCCATTAACCAGTAATATTTTCTCCAACTAGTTGTCCTAGTTTTTTGCTTGAACTCCAAATACGAGTTTTCCAGGTAAGCCTTTTGTCGAAGTGCATTCCCAAATACTTTGCACCATCTGATTGTGCAATTATTGCTTTAAACACAACATGGACAGACTCATTTGCCTTCATTATCCAAATACGCAGCCATTCTAGTATTTTGTTAAGGTTTTCTTGGAGATAAGTAGGCACTATATCCGGATTGTTATGAGAAGGAATAATGACTGTGTCGTTGGAAAAGCTGCGCAGTTAATCCTCTTTGTAGTTGCCGATCTGCTGAATATATTAAATACAGTACTGTCACTAGTATACTAGTCTGAGGTACTCCAGATGTTTTATTTTAAAAGATCTCTCGATCAAATATGACTTTATGATTTCATATATATATATTTGGTGAGACAGTGTCTTTATGATTTTTTATTTTAATCCCATATGCCACACTTTGTCGAAAGCTTTACTTATGTTCAGAAAAGCAGCTGAGCAATATTTCTTCTCTTGTAGATTTTTATCTCGTTTGCCACTCGGTGTATTTGTTCAATTGTGCCGTGCTTTTGCAGAAAGCTGAATTGAAAGCTCAGTATTATTTCTCATTTTTGTGTATTGGATTTATTATACGTAATTGTAGCTTCTCAAACATTTATGATGAAATAGGCAATCGACTAATTGGCTAGAAAGATATCAAGTTTCCTGTGTTCTTTCCTGATTTTAGAATAAATTGTGCCATTTTCCATTGTACTAAAAATGATTGGAGTCTTATTTTTATATTTTTTCAGGTAATTCTTTTTATTTTTCCTGTAATTGAATTATGATAAAGAGTTTTTATAAGACTTTTTTAATTATGGAATTAACTTATTTTATTTTTATTTTTTCAAAGAAAAGTCAAGTTGATGTCATGCATTCAGAAATGACTTAAATTTTAAGACATTTTCCATTTTCTAGTTTAATGGGTGGTATGTATATTATATATCTAATTTAAATACATAAATATGATATTACAGAATTTATTCTGGTACTGAATCATTATATTTTTATTTTAAATAATTTTATCGAATTATTTTGCAATATTTGTAAATTTCTGCAATTTATCCTTTCTTAATAAAAAATAACGTTAAGCTTAAATGTAGCTAAATAATGGTGTTATAAATATTTATTTTGGTACTTTTGTAGCTAATGATAATCTAATATGTATTGTACACATTTAAAATATTTTTTTAATATTTATTTATTATAAACACAATTTTTTTAATAGCAATAGTCTAGTTTTGCTTGTGTTTTTTTACAAGAGTCATCATATTAAATTCACAAATGGATTATAAAACGATTTCTATACATTTTGAATCAAAGTTTTAATGCCACAAAGATTTATATTGATTGATTTTAACTGAACCATTAGTTTTTACAATGCGATATTGTTTTCAGATATTGACGATCACCAACTTTTGATAAAATTCCTATTCTTACAAGATTTGTATTTTGCCAAAATTACTAAAATGTCATGATTTATTATGATAATTTTACATATTAAACTCATTTGAAGCCGAGTTTTTGACTATACATTTTTAGTAAATAAAAAGATACAAAAATAATAAGCATTGTGATTCACAGAGTATGCTTATGAAATTAATTTAGCCCTAATTTTCCTTGCCACTTATATTAAAATCTTCTCATAACAGACAATATTTATAGTATATAATAGCAGTATTATGCCTTCTTGGTTCAAATGATTTTAAAATTAAAAAATCATTTTGCTTATTGCGCATCACATAGGTTTTAAGTTACAATTATTACCCCTTAATATTATAAGCCCTTGCTTAACGACTCCATGCATACATACACATTAACATTCACAAATACATTTCATAATAAAGCAATAGTAATAATTGTCCCCTCAGTTATTGTGACATATTTCCATTCGTTGTATGCAAGCTCGAAGACGACAAAGGGTTTTCGCATAATTTGAATAGATTTCAATTGAATAATTCAGATCGATTCCTAATGAAATTCAATACGGTAACGAGTCGCAAATTCTCATACTCCAATTTAACCGTTACGGACTAACTGCGAATATTAAGAAATTAAACCGGCAGCGAAGAATTAAGTCATTCGCCGCGAAAGGGTTGTAGTAAAAATGGGAAAAAATAACGACAATTGAAAGGAACGCTTCGAATGCCTCATACTTTGGCGTAATGGTTTTCGGAAGGAAACCCTAACAAATTGCTCCGGTCTGGAACAAAAATTTTTCATACGTTAAGACACGCTTGAATGCAATTTGTTATATAGCAACCCACTCATTAGCCTATATAAACTTGTACATATGTGTGCATGTACGTTATTATTTTGATATTATATCATTTTATATTACGTGAAGAAAATGTGATTTAATGGCGTGATTTGAGTCGGACTCGTAGATTAGCTAGAATATATACTTTAATTAGGATTTATTCACGCTGAAGTTGTACAGAGGAGCTATTTTATTTTTCAATTAGAAATAAATTGAAACAAAGATAAACATCGCCCGGGAGATCGAACCAAAGTTCGGAGTTAAAATTCGACTTCGCCTCGTGATCCGAAAACGAAATCGCAAATTGCATGTAATGAAACGGTAATGCGAACATTTTGTTTTCGGAAATACACAAATGCAATCAAATTGCAAACAAAATATGCAAAACACCAGCGGCGAGTTATTTTCTTTAAAAAAATCCATTATGCACGCGACAAAGCTAACATATAAATGCATATATACCATTGTGGAAAATTGTTTTTCCTGTATGTGAATCGATGAATTTCTAATTTCTCAAGGTTTCATTATTGATATTTTATGATTTATAATCATTTTATATTGAGCTTCTACGTGTATATAAATATCACAAAAACATTTTTGTGAAACTAGATATAGTTTTTTAAAGAAAATTTAAACACATTCTTAAATAGGCTGCTTCTTTGACTTTTTAGTTAGCGCTAAGAATTATATTATTATAATAAACTGTGTTATTTAATAAAATAATTATTAGCATAATCCACTATATTTTTCATTTGCATGATACTAATATTACATAAGCTCTTAATTAGTCAACTTTATATCATGCTAGTTGCGATCTAACAAGTTCACCTTTGAGGAGTAAGAATAGAAAAATAAATATATAGTAACCGATCGGAATTCTAATTAATATTAATTATTTATATTGAACTTCTGGCACCATAGAAAAATGTACACATGAATATTCGGTCTAAAAATATGATCGAAGCCTATTTTTATGATTTGTCTTCATGTAAACTTTCGGGTTTTGAGACCGAAGAGTGCAACTTTGCAGTCAAATATGCACCGGAAAATCTGTTAATTTTATTAACTAATAATAATAGCACATATATTGAAAAATCAAGATTCCACAATTAGGCGGCGGAGTTCAAATGACAGGACTTTTGAAGTCAGCGAGTCTTTGCTGGCGTGTCAAGTTGTATTATTGTCTAGTAAAGAAAGAAGAAAGCGCAAAAGTAAAATATACAAATAGTCTATTATGCAAAAACCACGCTAATTTTATATATTAAAATAAGAAGAAAGCAGAAAAGTATAATATAATATTTATTACACAGAAAATGATTAAAAAAACGTTTTACTGATAAAAAAGGAGAGAACTAGTATTGAAGTTAAAATATAATAAGACCATTAAAGACCATTGTATTGTATATGATTAAAAGATTAAAACACTTGCATATAATTGAGTTTTATTGAGATATTTATATATATTAGCTAATAAATTTTAAATATTTGTTGAAATATCTCATTCGTGACATTGCAACATAAAATTGACTACGAGATAATCATTCATCTCTTAAGTCAATTTCTGTCATACTGAGTGACCGTTTTGATAATATTTATTTATTTTGAGCATCTAAAGGAAAAGAATTTCGCTAAATTAAAAGTGCTGCCTTAATATGAAATGCATTATATAATATGTGATAATTTATTTGAACTGAAATAAATTAAAAACTCAACTTAAATATATATTATATATTGACAATTAAGTAAAATAAAAGTCCTGCAACTGGTGTTAGAGTAAAATTCATTCCATCGACTATTACTTATTTTTAAAGACGTACTAGGTTTTTTTTATCAACGATTAAAAAATGAAGAATATGTATGTTTGGGAAGGCAGTTAATTTATCTATAATTAAATATGTACTTTTCTAAATATTATTATTTAAAATAGTTACTTTAAACTTTAGATATGCTACATAACATTCTGTAAAAAAATCATTTCATGATTTATTTGCGAGACACGTATATGAATATAACAATATTTATTATTAGAAAAACTGGACATCTACATTAACGCATCAACTATTAACAAACATCGTTGCCTGTGATTGGATTAAACATAAGGGTGAATGGGGATGGGATGGCTGATCGCCAAAGTCTATTCACAATATCTCATTTTCCAACAAACACTAATAAACCGAATCACAGCAAAACATTAATATAAAATATCTGAGAAAGTAAAAAAATAATAATAATTATTATTAATAATTAATTAATTAATTAACTCACGAAAACAGTGCGAGGGAAGATTCGGCATTAAGACGAGATAATGGCCGTGGTGTGTGCAACCACCGCCACCGTTGGGAATAATAGTCAAAATCCACCCTCACTCACACACATGATGCACCGTAGAGAAAAAATGTGACTCATCAAGGGAGCACCCCCCGGCGCACGTATGAGTATTGGAAAGTTCGACGGTGAAAGCCACCCCTGAGCAACCGAACCACCCCCCACGAAAGGAGCTAATGAGTGCCGGATAACAATTGTTTGTAACACCCGCTTGGCAACGACGCCAAAGACGAAATGATTAATTTTATATACTATATTATATTACATATACAGCACTTCATCTCATCAGTTTTCACTGTTGTTTCTTCATATCGTATGTTACAATGAGAAGGTCATTAGATGACGAAAAAGTAAGTACACTTCTATGACGTTCAAATAAAATAATGTTAAAAAAGAAATAAATAGATGTTTGAAAGGTATTTCCGAATATCCATAAAAAAGATTATTAAATCTCAAAAAAATAGTTAAAATTATGTTTCTGAGCAAATGTCTATTAAAAAAGTAGTAATTTTCCAAATAGTAACAGTAAGGAATCCGTTCTTGTAATATAGTAGTGATTTTTTACTGTTTCGTTACGGTCGTAACAAAAGTGGCGGGCCACGTCGACGCACGTTCATTAATATAGCAGAGCCCCCCTTCTAGTAATTATGTGTGTGGAAAGAAGTGTATCAGCGGGAATAAAATCAATATGTGTGCGCTCGGGGGTGGTTGCTGGCTAATATGGCTTGTCTATAAGCCAAGACACATTAGCGAGCGATGGTGGTGGTGGAACGATTGTAAAATCGCGACATGTGACGGTTGTTGCCAACGACGTTTGATTAGCTTACTACCTTTAAACACAGTTAAGGAACTGGCCCTTAAATTAGTTATCTCAAAATGATTAACCTAACATCTTCATATTTTAATTTCACCATTTTCTTTTGAAAAAATCTCTAAGCTTATACGATATTTTTGGAATGAATTAGATATAGTGATTTTTCGTTTTCTTTTATGTACATCACATTAGGTTTTATTTTATAATATATAGCTTTTCAAATATAATAAATAATTTTATTTAACTACTTGAACATTAGTTGATAACTATTATGCAATAATACGCAACATAGTAAAAGAATAATGATATAAATGACTTTGCGAGTTAAAAATGGTTGCTTTGTCCTGACATACTAAGTTGCGTACATTTCATCACGCTAAAGCTCTTGCTACTTCAGCAAACAGATATTCTGCTTTATAGATAGTTAGGATTTTAGTAGCTACTGTACTTTTATACAACAAGAGTGAACTACAAAACCAAGAATTGATCGACAAAACTAATTTAACTAGATTTAAAAAAAAAATATGTAAAAAGAGCTTCTACTATTTTTTATATACAAGCATAGAAAATAAACAGAATATTTTAATGGATATCTTAAGAATCTATTATATATTGAATCAAGTTAAAAAAGTAGATTTTAAAACATATAAATTTTAGCACAGTATATGTCGAAGAAAGCTTACAATAATGTCAACAAAATATGTATTTGAAAATAATGAATAAATATAGTTAAAAACAATATATCATATTCTTCTCAAAATTTGTCTTTTGTTTGCCTATCTCACAAAAAATTTGTGAATGTAGCAATTTTTACTCAATTTGCGTTAACACAGTCATTTCGAGAGCTATCAATTTCAATATTATTTATATTTGAGAAATAGATGGAAAGTTTGGGTTTACGCCCTAAGCACACTAATGATTTTAATTTTTATAAATGTGTTCAAAATATAAACAGGAGTATTGATAAATATATTAAACATATATCCATATTGTTTTGGAGCTAATACGTAGGGGCGTAAACCTAAGCTATGAATAATGATGAAATTGATAGCCCTCGAACTGACTGTGTTAATGCAAATAGGGTATAGTGAAATAAAGATCTCCATCCGGAAAAGACCGCAAAAATGATGAAAAATTTTTTTGCATTTTATATTTAATATATAGGTATGTACATATTATATATATATATATTCACTTTTCAACATTTTTCTTTAGAATTTTTTTGAATATTCACATATGATTTAGCAGACAAATGGCCGATTTGATATGGAAAATATTTTTTTTAAAAGAAGCAATATTATGGTAATCAATCGATTTATTATAGTAACTGATCTACCACAACACAAATTCAACCTTAAACCTAAAATTCGCGTTCCATCATTGTGTGATTGAATACGAATGGTTATGAAGACATTGTGTATCTTCCATTGTAACTTAATAGACGTAACAGGACAGGATAAATCAGTGAAAAATTGATTTTAAATTAAAAATTTTAATTTAAAAAAAGTAAATCAGATCTACAGAATACCTACGGGTAATTATTAAAAACTCTAGATTGGAAGCTTGGGAATCGGTGATATACAAATAATTAAATATAAACTATTATGTATTACAATTTACAATAAAAAGATATTGCTTTAAAGCTGGTGCCAGTTTTTAATAATATGGAATTTTATAAATAAAATTCGAGTCTACTGCTATGTGATTGAGGCAACAATGCTAATCGAAAGACGAAAATAGATTTATTCACAGTATCTTATAAATTCTTAGTAATTTACTGGAGTGCAATTTCACAAATTAAGCAGCCATATATGTATATGTGTTGACTTCTTATAAATTAAAAAAATATTTTTCATTCCGTATTTCTTACACAGAAAACGGGTTTATTTTTTTTAATAAATCAATCAAAATCTGTTGGACCGAGATAAAAAATGTTGTACTAGGATAGCTTTGAACTATTGTTTGAAAGCATAAGGGATTTCTTTCTTTCATAGTTCACAAATTTACAATATCGATCTCGGATGAATATCTCCCGTATGACCGTGGTCACCGGAAGAGTGTAATTATCTCTGGCACACGGCTGTCGTGTCATGGCATTATTGTAATAACATTACGTGGACTGGTGGCCATGGCAACATCGACCATGGCAATTAGGCCACCTTAATGCTACCCACGACCATAAAATTATATCGAACCATATTTTCGTGGATTTCGCATCCAACGCAATCTATAAAAACCCAAAATTCTATCTCGCGAGTGGTGCTCGGTGGTTAATCCCACTGTTTCGTTAATTTCTACAGTAACTCAATTTAATATCGTAGGGGAGATATGTTATGTACTATATAAAGTTTTGCGATCGAGGGGTGAGTTATTGGTGTCGCATCGGTGTATCAGATCGATCTTGCTAAGCCGTTTAATATGGTTTAGTATTAGTATTTTTTCAATAAAATTCGTACTGCCATTATGTTGTGTTGTGTGTGAATGTGTGTGTGTTCGCGTTCGCATGGCAGCATTTGTATAATTACAAAGAAAAATGACACGTAATATTAAATTTTGTAACAGTTGCCATTATTGATTTTCAATCAGACTTGAAGTCACCCTCATTATGAGCGACGCTTTGTTGTGTGTATTGTTCGTTCTTATTAATAACGGTGCTATTATATAGAATTTTATTTATAAAAATACAATAATAAATCATTGTTTGTGTTAGATTTGACAATAAACTGGAATTTTATCATAGGTATATATTTAAAATTATATTTTAGAGAAACAAATTACTTTAATTTGCTAGGCAATTAAAATCTACTATTAAATTTCAATGTGCATATTATATGCCATTTTGAATAGTACCAAAAATGAATACTGAAGATCTTGGAATATGAAGAAATATATCATATATAAGAATACTTTATAAAAAGCTTTTTTTTTATAAAAAATAATTGTCAGTTTTTTCGTCGCAAAAATATAATAATTTCAAACAAAAAAAATCACGTGTCATTTCTAAATATCTGTTTTTATGAATTCACTGGTATAAATAATACAAGACCAGTAAATCAGTAAATTAAAACATATCCATAACCATAATTTATATAATAAGTAATAAGATTTTATAAGGGTAATTTATTTAGCTCTACTTTTTGGTTAAATTTACTTAAAAATGCTATTTGGCTCTTATAATTCTAATAGATATGCAGTTTCCAAGCAGTGAGTAATCAAAAAAATCCATTGTTAATGAATTTAAAAAAAAAATTTAAATAACTCAAACATTTAGTTTGCGAATCTGTCAAAATATAAAGTGTAAGTAAAACTAATAAAAACTTTGACTGTAGAAAGAACATAAGATAAAAGAACTGGATAAATCTAGATGATATTTTATATTCTTGTAAACTTGTTGAATTTTTCAATTTAAACTTTTTAAAAACGGCAGAAAGTTTTATTGGATTAAAATTGTAATACGTATGTATATCTACCGCTTATACTAATAATTAAAATTAAAAGTGACTCACCTGCGAATAGTTGACAGTACATTCCCCAAACATTTGAAGCTTTCTTCTTTAGGAGCTCTTTATCGAACGTCACATGTGATCCTCAAAAATGCCGTGAAGAGGTGTTTCCGAATAACTTGTTGCACTTTTACGAATCAATTATATTACTTTTATATTTAAACATTAATCATTACTTTTAAACTCAAACACGCGACGGTTTTAAACGATTTTCTTAACATACAGTCCGTTGTTATAGTCACTTCCCGGATCTGTTTTGAATAGAAAAAAAACACATGTATTAAACCGTAAAAAAATATTAAAATATTCACATTGCATCCGAAATATGTAGGTATAGATTTATGCGAATTTATAATTTTAGTGCGGAAATAACCGCTCGGTTAAAATTTGCGATATAATACCAAAATACATAGGTTCGTCGTGTCACTTATTTTAACCGTATCGTATGGTTAGTTGTCACGCAATGTCACGTCAATTCGACCATTGTCGTATACTCGCATGGGGTAAACTAGCTTTGGGGTGTTTTT
Source organism: Plectrocnemia conspersa (assembly GCF_051122295.1). Classification (NCBI taxonomy): domain Eukaryota; kingdom Metazoa; phylum Arthropoda; class Insecta; order Trichoptera; family Polycentropodidae; genus Plectrocnemia; species Plectrocnemia conspersa. Next base: position 6,665,879 of record NW_028277174.1, on the reverse strand, counting down.
CGCCCAAAAGGGGGGATTCATTTGACCAAATTTTGCCAGTTTGAGCTCACAACAATCATTCGATTAATGAGTAAAAATGTTCCCGTATTGAAATCAAACCATTCTGTACCAATTAAGGCGCGGAGTTATAAGGCGAACGGTCATAATTTAGGATGAGAGCCGTCAGGGGTATTGTTATGTTAAACATCTCCAAAGGGCCCCTGCTGCCGGATTATAAGAGATTTACGATTGCTTATAAAGATTATATAACGCGAACGTCTTAAGAAAATTAGTGTAATGCGCGGCCGAGCGTATTTTGTTAGAAGAAATTAATGAGTAATATTTCAGACGGTATAAATAATGTGTGGGATTAATGGTGGTGCATGTGAAAAGTGTATAAATAAAATTCTATATATTTACATTGATGGTTGTAAACGTCGCTTTTTAAAGACATACATTATACGATTACATTTTTAATAAATTTTAATATTGAAAATTATGTTTAAATTGTATTAATCTTATTTATAATAATACGTTAATTATTTATATTAACACAAAAATAAATTATCTTCCTTCTATTAATCAATCTAAAAACTTGCAAACGAAAAAAATAGTGATATGAATTTTTCAAAATATTCTTTTTGTAATTTAAAAACGCACCTAAAAGTCGAAGATAATGTATGAAAAAGAAGCTAATTCTTAACCAGAATTACTATAACATCCCTATAAATAAATTATAATAAACCAAAACTGTCCATAGAGTGGGGTTAGTCTTGAAGGCATTGTACACATATGCAATTGAGGCAGCGTTCATTGTGACACAGTTTTAATCAGTTTTTACATATCCTCTATGAGCTGAATTAAATAATACCTAATATGTACTATCTGGCTCGATTTTAAATATATCATAATTAAAATTGGGAAAATCTAGGATGATAGATATAATTTTAATCGTGATAAACGATTAAAATTATAATTAAATTATAATCACTCAATCCGATCTCCTAGATACGACAGAAATTGAAAAAATACAATATGGAAATCGAACCCGGGTTCTTCAGTCCATATAAAGATGATAATTCGTTTATTATTAAAATTAAAATTTACCATGACAACAAATAAGTCATTAGAAAAGTTGCCTTATGTGAAAAGAATTCATAAAAAAATTTTCATTGTCAATTTTATGCTTTAATACATTCAATAAAATGGGCAGATTGATTTTGTAATTCAGATGCCTAATTAGCATACATAACGCTACACTTTTTAATCTTAAGATAACGTTTGAAGCACATGTCTTTACAGTCTTGCTTATAGAATAAAGTGCAATATACTCTTCAAAGAATTCCAGAAAATCACCCAGAGAGTCTTTTGAATATAGAATCTGTGAAATTAAAGCTAGTTTTAGATCCAGAATAATCCGTAAGACACCAAAATATTCACAAAAAGTAGTATGAGATGACCAATTTGTCTATGTTTATTTTATTTTTAATGGAAATTACTTAAGTGATCAAGTGGTTAAATAAATAAATATCATATTATATGCATAAAAAAATTAAGATTGATCACACACATCGAACATCTGTTTAAAATCACAATGAAATAAATAGATTAACAATTTACCAATGCTTATGAAACACCTGTAGATATGGAAAATGCACACCGTCTCACTTACAGGTGATCGTCACGAACGACAAGCAAAAAAAAAAGAATTAACGAGATTCGCTCGTAAACGTCAGTCAAAGTGGCAATTAAATCGGTCCAGTCTCGCTGGCACACCCTCGCCATAAAACAACCATAACGCTCCGGGGCACAAATTAAATATTTTATTGAATATATTCAAATTTATAATCTTAAAAAGTCCGGACGAGTCCTTATGGCCGGACGTGTGTGTGAAACGCTCGCGTGTGTGAGTGCCTTTACTTTCGACCAACAAAGATGCTGATAAGGCCGAGACGCATGTCGTAAATGTTTATGTTTATTAAAAATATATTTTTTAGGCGCGTTTATTGTTATTTTTGTGTTATCGTAAAGTGTGTATACACACGTATTTCAATGTAATTATTTGTCGAAAATGAGTACGTGTTTATCTGAAGAAATCTTGCGTTTAGAATCAAGCACGTGTAGGTGACTTACAGACACTAAAAAATGGATTAAAACGGAACGGTTTTATTTTATCTACTGCGTTGATTGGAACGAAGTCTATGGAAATTACGGATAGTAAAATCTAAAGTGAAATATTTCAATGCGTTTACTAATACAATATTTACTATATTGATACAGGTCTTGTGGCAACCGTTTGCCAAGAAAAACAACGTTTCTCGGAAGCACTTCAAAAATGCTTTTTAAGAGATACCAGAAAAGGTAATAAAACCTTTCTTAAAAATATAAATCGTTGGATTATCACAAATTTCTAAGTGCTTCTGAAATGCCAGAGACATCGGATTTTAGGTCGTCTAGCAGAATCATACTAAACGCCATGATAAACAATAACAATGAAAAATCGGATTATTAATTTAAATGGTAATAATATTATATAAATTATATTAACATCTTTACTGAGAAAACGAGAGATTACACGTCTTCTCGTTTAAAGTTGATACATCAAAATTATTCGCAAACCTTCTAAATCATCAATCTTTCAAATTTAAAAAGCAAAGATTTATATTTTTAGGCATATTGAAAAAAAATGTTCTGTGCGCTGTATATATAATATTACATAATACACGTTAAAGTTTTTAATCATATTTAATTAAAAATTACATTATTGTTACTCAAACTCAAATGAACATCATCCCATATAGTCCTATAATATTTTTTTTCTAAATTAAATTAATACATTCCAAAGAATAAGGTAATTGAATCAATTCAACTTAGGATTAGATCATTCATTTTTATTGTAGACATCTGCTGGCGGCGTTTGTAATTATTATTATAGTTTATAATTTATTTTTTATGGTTGCTCTCAATTATCTTAAGCACCGACCACACTCATTGATTTTCGAATGAGAAAATCTGGAAGAATCCAATTCAAAACAATCGGCTTTAACTATAATTAATATATGCAAGACTTTCGAGCTGCACTATATTAGAAAATGAATATTGAATCGCATCGAAATCTCAGAATGTCGCTGTAAAAGTCAACGAGGAGATTTGCCATTTTGAAAAATATATGTATATAAGACTTTTGGGGGTGGTTGCGTTTGTATCATACAAAAAAGGGCTTTTACGATCGAATATATATATCAGCTTTACACCTCTCGGCCGCAACAACAATTTTAGGCGAAATGGACCACACGACCCGCGGATGCGGGACACTAAAACTTTTAACCCCGAAACCGCACATTAAATTATATCTGAACCGTTGAAAGTAATCAATTACACCAACGTCCAATAGAAATTAGTCACAAACGATGATCTAAGATACTCATTAAGTGGATTTGCATAAATGAGATCATTGTTTCATGCATATGCGAACGATCCTTTGCTATATAAAAAATGTATATTTATATAAAAAGCGGATTGAACTAATTATAGACATTTTATAGCGTTAATATAATTCGATAAAATAAAAATAGCGTTTATACATAAATATTATTTATCAATGAGTTTTAGTATACAAATAAATGCTTTACAATTGTGTATGTATTAATTATGTTCATATATAGTTTATTTTAAGATCAAGAAAATCCGAGTCTGTTGGGTTGTTCGTATTATATCACGGCATAAAGCTCTAAATCCGACATAAATCTGATCTAAAATCAAAATATTATTGTCGTCTGACACAATCGATGAAATTTATAATTTAATGTACGGATAGGATCGCTAGTTAAGCATTTCAATATTACTATATATTAGTAGATATTTTAACCCGCATTAAATGCTTAATAAAAAAATAATCGTCGTCGTAAATTATCGGCCATAAATCTCCACTATAACGGCCGTAGTTATTCTGAATTTGCATTTTTTATGTCTAATAATTGCCATAAATTTGATATACACACCATCGAAAGAGTTACACGTAAACTGTACCGATTTGACACTTATAAGTCCGATTTATGGTCACCTTTTCGATTTTCGCAATTGCGTCAATCACTGCGACTAAATCAAACAGTTTCATAAATTTTCACAGCGACTTTTATTTTTCAATTTACGGCTCCTAATTGCTGTTATTTATTGAATTATTTGGGTGGAAAAATTAATAAAATTTATTTTCGATCCAATAAAAATCCAATGCGGGGTTTGATTGGTTGGGAAATTGGTGATGCGCGACAGCGGTGCCATCTACCGAACGCTTTTTTAATCGCACAATTAATTATTTAATTATAGTAAAGCACAAGAGAACACTGCGCGGCTTGAAAGAAAATAATTATTTAATTATTATTTAAGACTATCATTTTTGTAACTGTAAATACAATAGTAAAATTTATAATAAAAACGGTATTAGGTCCTTTAACCTTTATTTTATTTGCATAATTAAAAAATTTTGAGAGATTTTTTTTACATAAAATATATTAATTGTCTTAATATCAACTTGTTAACAACACTTTTTTTTTTTAATAAGCTTTCATCATTCCAAAACATACGCTATCGAAATTTGACATTTTAAAAATACAAAGTAGAGAAATATGTTGTTACTCAAAGCAACACTGCAAAATGTCTAAGAGCCTGGGTGAAGGGAGGACATATTCCATGTATTTTGCCATATATTTTAAATTATTAATATTATTTAATTCACATTTTATGTAATCATGTGCTCAAAGGTTGCGCGTATGTTGCTAGAATTTTGGTTGATCATAACCAAAGATAATGATTTAAAATATTTATATGTGTTGCAATGCATCTTTATACATTTTTTGTGTATAATACAAAAAAAGTATAGCATAAAACCTTTTAGTCCGTTCACACATATGGTACAAAAGATCAGTATCCTGATTTTATCTAATGAGTGCAAACGAAACAGCTATCTTGAACAAGGTTTGTCTAACCTTAATTAAACTTAAAGTTGATACATTGTGTTATTTTATCGTCAAAATTATATTTTTTGATCTGTAGTGATATTTCGGTATGTCTATATTTGTTAATATATATTTAGTTTTTTTGACAGTATAAATTATAATGAAAATGTTTCATAAATATTTAGAAAATTTGTTGAAAGATAATCATAATAATGATTAAAAGTATTGCAACAGTGATATTGATTTCAATGTATTTAATTTGTATTTGATATAAGACATAACCAAAAGCTTGGACGAAGACAACATTGCAAGTGATAGAAATATGACATTAATTTAGATCTGGATTTATATGGAATTTAAACTCTCCACCTGTTTATAAAATTAATGTTTGCAATCTAGCTTCGTCTTATACGAATATTAGTAAAGAAGCTAGAGATATATTTTTATATGATTTGTCTTCCACTTATTTATTACTTCATATATAAAAATATAAATCTAATACTTCACTGTTAACAGAATGATTTTAGTACAGAAGAAAGCAAAATACAAATATTATATGTAATTTTACATTAAAATTTGACCAAGGGAAGCGTTGATACGATAAAATTCTCAATCCTATACTTGTGTAAGAGCAACAATAAGATTGGCATTTTTAATGTTCATAAATATGATAGCAATTGTAATAAAAAATAAATAATTAAAAGATAAATGACCGTAGATGAATATAAATACTTATAAAAGAATTTGCATCAAAAACTGCAATAAAATACCAAAATTTTCTATATAGATATATGTATTATAAATATAAAAATGCGCATGCAAGGTTTTGTCATGTAATTTTTAAAAAAAAGGGTGTTAATTTGCCATTAAACAGTCCTGAAACGACTGTAATGGTGTCAGCTAAGGGTTAAGCACAAAATTAATATTCTGCGTATAACATATATCTATCTATAGACAACAATTAAATAATAGGCTATAGATTTACAACAAATATATGATACATATTTAAATCTAAATTAAAATAGTTTATGAATAATTTTCATACATTTAGGGATTTGCTATAAAAAATATATATAAAAAAGCTTTATGTATTTTCAGCATTTAAAATATTTATATTAAAAAAATAAGGTTATATAGAATTAAAGGTTTTTAACCACATATTAATTTTGTTAATAAAATTCATTGCTTATATATCACATATTTGGTGTTTTTTTTAAGATTTTTTTTAAGAAGTTTCTTATTAGAATCTTAATACAAAACTTGTACTGGTAATAATTTAACCGCATTTCATTTTATAAAAATATTTTTTTTTTTACATTTTTAACCAATCACTAGATGATCTTTACTACTAATTTTATTGCAAAATTGAGTAAGAATAATAATAAGATTCTTATATGAATCTTGGAAAATTTTTCATTATTAATTTTTTTATGCTAAAACACAATATTAAAAAAATAAAAATATTTTTGCTAACTATTTAATTATATTTTCAAGTTTTATCGAGATATAAAGTGCGATTTTACTATCCATAACAACGCCATCACTCAGCTTGTGTCGTTATAATAGACATATATACGTTTTACCGCAAAATCATAATAAATACTAATAAATCTGAATGATCGATACCATCGTCAAGGCTAATTATATGGGCGCATTCATATTAAAATCACAACGTGGCAAGCGATCCGGTGGGCGCCCAGAGCAGATTCGATTCTTATTACGAGGGCCGATCTCGCACCTTCCGAAGGCATGCAATATATTACGGTTTAAGGGCCGTAAAAAGTTGGAAACGGGGCCCCGGCGTTGCGCTGGGCCGCGCGAGTGGGCGGCCGCAGCGAGCGTGGGCCCGAACTTGTCGGAATTCACATTAAAATATTATTATTGCATTGGAATACGGGCGTAAAATACGACACATTGAACAATTTTGTGGAAGATGAAAAAATACGGGAGGTAGATGTATAAAAAAATTAAGTAGTCTTTATTTGGGCCTAATGTGGCTGTTCAAGCGACAAAGTAAGCAGTGATCTCTATACGGGCGCGCCGTAAATAATTATGTATATGTAACATAAATTACATAAACTAAGTATTTATATAAAACTGCCAATAAAAAAATATATATTATAGTAATTCAAACGTAAATATTTCATTAGCTTAATTAATATAATCTATCATGCCTTAATTCTTAAATTAGTGATACATTTATAATCGTGATCGAATTGAACACCTTCAATAAAATATATTGTAACATTATGTAAAAAAATAATTGAGCACTTTAAAAAATAGCGAAGCTTTTGCGAATCATTATAATTGAATAAGTCGATTGAATCAAATTTTTATTCAAGAGATAGTGTGAGCTACAGCGTATTAATTTTTATTTAATTGCATATGCAAACGATCCTTTAAAATTATATAAATGAGCTGGTTTTAAAAAAATATATATAAATTGTATATAATATTGAAGCAAGATTGAAATAATTATAAATAATGTGTCTTTTAATATCGTATATTGCCTGATAAAATTACAGTAACGTTTATATTTAACAATGAGCAATGAATAAATAAAAAACTACTATTTAACTAAATAATATATTTGAGCATTGATCCATAAATAAATATGTATTATTTGTAGACACGTTTTTTTAGCAACTTTCGGTGCAAAAATTTGCTATTGATGTAAATTTATATGCGAATCGATGCCAAAGTTTAAATTTGTAGGGAAAAATCTAGTATTTCGTTTTTATTCTCTTTTCCAGATTTCGTCTAAAAAATATCAAAAATTTCGGACAAAATATATTTTTGTTTTAAAGCACACTAAAATTTTTTTATGTACAATAATGCATTTCTTTTAAAAATACTAAAAAATGTGAGATAAAAAATATTTTCATATACGTATCTCTGATAATTATTAATCATATATAAAATAACTTTTGGAAATGACAGATATAATTATATACGCTATAAAAATAATAACTTTAAAATTACTATATAGAATATATATCATATTTTTAATTAAGTTAAATAAAAGGTAATTATGTATCTATTTTATTTTAAAATTTCAGTATTTAAAAAAATATTTGTTAGAAAAATAGATGCTTAAAATACATTTTAAAAACAATTTTTAAATAAATTAATGTTACAGAAACTATTTTTTTAAATACTTCAATCTTAAAATAAAATATATAATTTCACTTTATTAAAAATAAATATAATAATAATTTAATTTACATTTTTTTATAGTGATTCTAACGTAAATATTTTGATAGCTCCAATTCGTTATTTTTATATGATTTGTAATTATAACAGATACGTGTTTCAAGCATCTATTTTTATCTCACATTTTAGCATTTTTGAAAAAATATCATAATTTGTACATACAAAATAAAAATATGGTACAAAAAAATATATTTATTTCGAAATTTTTAATATTTTTAAACAAAATCTCGAAATGAGAAAAACTTGATTTTTTAAAATTAATTTTAACATCGGTTTGCATATTATATCTATCGTTATATTTCATGAAAAATCGAATTAATTTATTAAAAAAGTCATTTTCACAAATAAAATTTAGGACAAATTTTCGAAATAAATAAAAATTCATTGTCATTTACAAAAAAAAATTTCGTGTCTATTCGTTTCTAAATATATATATTTTTAAATATACAATAATTTAGATTTCAGTCTAAAATAAAATCATCTATGAATTTAAAACAATAGTTACATAGTTTACAACTTTATATGCGAGGAACATTATACTACCTGTGTCTATTTAATGAATTATTTAATTACAATAAGCAAACAGTTAATAAAAATCTACAAAATAAATAGTATTAAGAATGGAAAAATGACACGCTGTAATTTTTAGTTAAATAAATCTACAATAAATATATTTTCAATATTTAATATAGATTAAAATAAAAAATGCCAGCTATAAAAAAATGCATATTTCAGGATAAATTTATATGAAAGTTGCGTAGAGAAGAGAAAAAAAAGGGGAGGGGGACAATGAATAAGTGAAGCGAATTAGTATATATTTTCAGCCATAAAAAATAAGTTTGTTTTTATTCAAAATCGAATAAAAACTTAATATATATCATTTTTAATTTAAATCTATTTAGTTATATATATATATATATTATTTTCTCATTAAAAAATCTGAAAAAGCTGACTTTTGCCATAAATGAGAAGCTTTAATATAAAATTCATACTTGACCTTACACATTCCATTTTTTTCTAATTTACATATAAATAATATCAAATACACATGATCACGCACAAAATACACAACACTATTGTTTCGCATAAATCTACACCGTCAACACTTGATTTAAAAATTAAAAATAAACGGCGCAGTGGTATTAATTCACGCGACATTTTTAATCGGCGCGTATAGTGCGTTCGGATGCAACGTATTGTATTATTATTTGTATTTTATTATGCGGCGAATACGCAGCATTGCCGTCGTGTATGTGGTATTGAAAATAAAAACACTGATTATTAAAAATGGGCGTCTTAGATAGTGCGTTCGGATGCAATGTACAATATTTTTATTTTATTTTAAATTTGTCGTGAGTGTGTGATGTGTGTGTGGTTTTAAAAAGCGACCGTTTCGAGAGGCGATCGTCCCTCTTCTGTCGGAGGGCGCACCTCCCCGCCGTCAGATATCCGCGCATTTGCATACCCCTCGTGTCCCACCCCCGTTCAGGGGCGTCCGCGACGCCTCCTAGAAAGAGACGCCACTGGAATCCGACGGCGCAAACGTGAACGCGGAGCGAAAGAAGAGTATGCTTCGTTCGATCTTCTTCTCCTCCCCGGCGCGACAATCCCAAACAAATGGTATACGAGGAGAGCTTTCGCCCGAGCTTTCGGAGCTTTTTTGCGCGGCGCGCGAAATTAGAATTTAAAAGGTTGTGCGGGAGCGCAGAGAGAGGAGAGCGAGAGGCGAGACAGGGATAGAGCTAGTATGCAAATTAGGCGCGACGCTCGGCGCCCGAGAGGGACGGACATGAATTTGGAGGGCCGTCGTCGTTTGCGCCGCGGAGGTAAATAAGGATGCGAGCGCGACAGCCTCCAGGTGCCGGGTAGGGGGATATCGTATATAATCATAACTCAAACGCGAAGGTCGTCGCAAAATGACGGCCGAGCTCTGCGCGTCGGATGGATGTATCTGAGAGGAAATCTGATGCGTCAAAATACAATCTTATTAATCCATTCAAATTATTATTAATCGTTAATAATGAATATATATTTGTATTTATGGTGATTAAATATAATTATGATAAAATCAAGTAATTACTTAACAGTTGTCTTGACCTACAGTTAGTACGTAAGTCTTGTATTTTGCTCGTTATGTAGTACCGCAGGGATATAATTTGGACCCATTGCTATTATAAAGAAAAGACTACTTATCAATAACGCAATCAAATGAGAATATATATATTTCATGCAAATTGATAATAATCTAAAATTGTTGGAGTATTTGCACAAATGCGGATTCGATGTCTTTACAAAAATACATATAATCGCTGTGTTAAATCAACAACCAGCATGTTTTTGTCCAGAAAAATATCTTTATAGTTTGGGTGCTGAAAATGTTTTTTCTCCAGAAATATTTCAAATACCTGGGAGTCTGCGATAAAGCGTCAAAGACCTTAGCTTATTATCAAATGTAATCTTATTTTTTTTATCAAATTTAACAATTCGATAACTCAATATTTTTTATGTATTGTTTTATTTTATAAATATATTATATTTCATATGAACTGAAATAGCCCATTATTATATGTACAACCCAGCTTGATTTGAATCAATCATCACAATACTTATGCGTAAGATTAGGAAAATCTAAGAAACCCAATTTATGATGATCGATCGGAATTAGAATTATATAATACAGTTTGCTAAAATGTTTATTTTAGAAAGCGGACAATTGGAAACGTTATTTTTCAGCTTATTTCGAGATATTGTATTGAAAAATATAAAAAAATTCAGACGATTATGATCAGGAAACCCAAATTGGTATCACAAGATATTGTCTTAAATATAATAAATAAATTGTTTAGAAAACTGACGCTTTTTAGCTCATTTCCAGATATTATCTTAAATAAATGATTTTGTAAAATCTGTGATGATCGATTAGAATTTTAATTATACAATAGTAATTTCGATCTTCAAGAAAAAACTCACAAAGGCTCGTATACGATAAAGTATTAGTCCTTAGACTTTACCATTGGTCTATTTTGCTGGTTGATTAATTATTATTATATTATAATTAAATCAAAGCGGAGAGTAGCCCGCAGAAAAAGAGAAGTGTGATAAATTTTAGCATTAAAAAAAGTCCTATTTAATTATAAATATGTTATTTTTCAGCCTAATACCTTACAACATGATATAAATATTTGCGTGAATCAATGAGTCAATTATTTTATTCAAAAGATTATGTCAATTGCACCTTGTTTATTTTATGCAATAAAGAAATTACCAGTTAGCTTACCGTGTACATAAGTTTTTAGATTACCACAGCATATATTAAATTAAAAATTTATTAACCCGATCACACTGCTAAATAATTATATTACATCAAAACTTTACAATAAAACGCGGTTGGTTATGACGAATAGTGAATAATAAAGCACTCGAATATTTTTTTATATTCGTAAAGTCATGTAAAATTAAAAAAATATTTTAAATAATTAATATATATTCATGTACAAAAATTATAAATTAAACTAATAAAATTTATTTAAAATTAATAATACAATTTATTTTAATTTAAAAAAATAATAGAGCATTAAGTTATTGTAGACTTACTAAATCAAAAACAAGTTTAATTTTAATAACACCTACTCCCAAATAGGTATGCCAACAAAAATAATATCATAATAAATTACTTTAGACAGACTTATTAATAATATTAATATTGATTCACAAAAAAAATAAAAAAATCAATATCAATCGTTGAAAGAGTCCATAGCTGCACAATATTAACTTGTAAATATGGGTAATATCAGCAATTACAATTTTTTTATTTTGCTTTTCGACTATCAGCTGTTGTGGGAATAAGTGTTACAAATAACATAAAGATTAGAACATAAATTTTGCAAAAAAAAATGGGCATTATGAAATAAAGTATTGTATGCGCAATGCACAAAAAAAGTTAACAAAAAAGTCGACAGTTTTTGATGTTATTACAAATTAAAATTTTAAAGTATTTCACTACGAATATTAAAAAATGAAATTATCTTGGAATCCCGGACGATTTACGATACATATGAATTAAAACACATAAATTGATTTTCAGTATTTTTCATTTTAATTCCAAGTAATCCTTAATTTACAATGTAAGTCACAAGAACAGAACTTTACTAGATTGATTATTTATTCACGGTCATCTATATGTTTGATGAAAAAATAGCAACGAAAAGCATTTTCTATGTTTTCAAAAATAAGATATATATATATGAAAATCTGTTTGTTAGTATTAATTAAAGTTGGTTATGCTGTCAAAATTGATACCATGATCATATAGCACCTTACACATATTTCATCACTCGAAAGCCTAATAATATTTTTTAAAGATATATAAACGTGTAGATGAAATACCATTGCTCTGCATATTTTGTCACATGCTTCTAATAAAGCAACTATAAGAAACATTTTTTTTTTTTTTATTGCTGATTTATTTTAAGCGTATATGATATTCTCTATGAACTAAATAAAGTAGTTCATTACTAGACACCTAAGCACGATTGGTATTATAAGCTAAACTATCAATATTTTAAATTTATATTCATACATTGCTTTTTAACGTCATTCTCGGTTTTAAATTATAACAATTAAATATAGTTATATAAAGATTTATAGAAAATAAAATTATTGGGAATTTTAACTCTTGCCATACATATGTATATATATATATACCTTAAATTGTTATGGTATAGAAATCATAGTAAACATTTATTATATAGAAAATCATTATTTTATATAATAAAAAAATAATAATAATATTTATTATATTTAATTATATGAAAATCATATCTCCATTATGAAGATTGAAAAAATAATCATAATTACATATTAAAGCAATGACATGAACATATGTATTATTTTGATAATAAATTATATATTTTTATTAACAACATCTTAAGATTTGATCCATAATATATGTACATTTAAAACACCACCATAAAATATTTTTTTTAATTTATAGATGAAAAATTTAATTAGAACTATAATAAATAAACATTATTATATACTTGTTGATATCATAAATATATAAAATATCTTAAGCACAGCTCCATAATCGCTTGTTGCTCAAACCCTTCAGCGTCCAGTAACCAATGATCTTTCACACCCCAGTCGACCACCTTGCGTCATTTTTTTTAATATACTAAGAAAAAACAACAAAAGTTTAATCACGCTAAGTGTTACCAGCACTCCGCACACATTAACATACACGGATGCAATTACCCAAGACGCGAGGAGAGAAACTGAGAAAAGTCTAAATTATAAAAACATACAACACTCTCCATGAAAAGGTGTCTCATCTGAAATGTTCTTTGAAGCATATATAGCCCTTTGGGTTCGGATGATTTAGAGTCGAATTTGGCTTGTAGACTGTGCGACGCTTGCTTCGTTCCAGAGGAGGTCTGGGGCAACAACATTCTCTTAGTGGAAAATACCCATCCCGATAATAGGTGCGGTATGTATAAACGCGCTTAATTTTTGCGCAAAGCTCGTGGGAGCGGGACGCCGACGCTCATTTAGCTATTTCCGGACGGCGTTCGAGCGGGACGCCAACAGGCGAGCTTAATTAATGAACGTGGAAGCTTGCGCGCTTTATTGTGAAAACCGGGCGGTTCAGAAAATAAGGACGCCTCTGAAAAGTGCTTTAAAAGCTCTGTGTAATGCAATGTATCTTATCAATGAAATATTATAAATATTGTGTTCAAAATGAATACTAAAACATATGACCAAAACATTGTTCTGTGCATCTATGATGTCACTGTGTTTCCATTCCTTTAAATATGAAACTTACTTAAATATAAACGAATAATACACAGTTTTTATTTTACAATATATATTTTGCAATCTTTTATGAAAAATTTAAGCCCAATGTGCTACAACAAGATAAGCACAATAAACAACTACTGAGTTAGTAGTGAGATACCAGACTGAAATCGAGACTTTAAATTAGTGATGTATATTTTATTCATTAAAAAATATTTTTACAGCTCATAATATATTATATTTCGCTTTGATTTTATTTTAATTATTTATTACGATATTTATACATGAGATAAGAAAAATTTAAGAAAACCTAATTTGTGATGATCGATTGGAATTTATAATTAAATAAAATTCAATAATTCCGATCTACCTGATATTATACAAAGATGGGATTTCCAGCCAGGTCTTTCAGGTATTTGTCATCAACCTACTACTAATCTATTGTGCTGATCAAATAAATGTATGTTAATTAGATGTATATTTTTGTATAATGTCATAATTGGCTTTCCTTAATGACTTTAAAGCGCTCAAACTCAATCTGTTTATTTAATGATTGATTTAGTTGATTGCAAAAATAAAATAAAATTGAACGGCTATTAAAAAGATTTTAACAAATATTCGTACCCGAAACGTTATTTTGTGCATTAATGATGGCATTATGTGTTTACGTTCGTTTGAATTCAAAAGGTAATGAACTCACTCAAGTATGAATGATTAATGCATTGTTTTTTTCTATTTTATATATTGTGCATAATAAAAAAATATCAAACATAAATTTTTCGTTGAAACATGACAGGCGTTAGACTTATGCGTTCTAACGGGATAAACAAAATCAACAATTACTGAGTAAGAATTAATATATCAGACTGAAATCAAGTCTGTAAATCAGTTTATTTTTTAATTATAAACTAATATTACAGACTATATTATATGTAGCTATAATTTTATTTTAATTATTTATCTCATATTTATCCGTGAGATACCGAAAATCTAGGAAAACATAATCTGTAATTATTGATTAGAACTATAAATTATTTAATATTCACTAATTCCGATCTCTTGGAAACGATAAAAATTGCAAAACAAAATAATGCCACATTTAACTTTTATCGATGACTTTAAAAAGAGCAAAGCGATCATCTGCTTAGAGAAACCGTTTTATAATGTCTCTCAAAATCTTGAAGCTTTTATTCAAATGTTTTATTTTGAAATAAAGCTTTATAAATCATTGCATATTTATATATACATAAAAAAAAATCATGTTTCCATAAGAAATATGTATAACAATGCCAAAAAATAAAGAGAGTAAAAAACAAATCTCACTTTTTTTAAATAAAAAATTCACGTTAAAAACAATACAATAGTTGTATGAACGACAAGTTATATACACCTAAAACGATTAAAGTTTTAATAAAAAAAATAAGTTCTACACATAAATAAAAACAAAAAAAAATATTAGTTGTTTTTTTGTTGTATTTGGGTATAGCTTAATTTTAATATATATTTTTAATAAAAATCTAATGGAGGTTTGAAAAAATTATTAAATTAATTAATTTAATTTTAATAAAATTAAAGTCATGCCAAGAATATTAAATATTACACATTTGTCGAAATTGTGCGTTAGCACATGTATATCAAAAAATGCATTTATCTACACAGCTTCCTATTTATTTGTTTTTGTGAGCGTCTTAAAATAAGATGAACCACGTTGAACTTAACAAAAACCTCTATTAGCGCAAATATATAAGATTATTAAAAAATGGAAATTTTTTAATGTAATCATATATATAATATTAAAAATATCTATATATGTATTTATACACAATTTTTGAGGTAATATTAAAATTCTAAAATATTTTAATATTTTTTAAAATTACATAGACATATCACATAACCGCGAGATATTCTTCATAGCATACAGCTGCAAACTTCTCCAGCTATGTACGTATGCATATGATATGTAATCTTATCTCCGTTTTGCATGACACACGGTGCATCCGCTCGGCTCCGACCTCTTTTCCTTACCAGGAGGTGGTTAGTTAGCATCGATTTTCTAATGAGGCAGACAAGGATGGCCGCATGCTAGACACCTAAGGGGTGGCAAAAAAATACACGGACCGTGTGGGGGAGTTAAGGTATCCCGCCCGCCGGCTGCTGGATGTGAGTATTGAAAGAAGCACATCTACATTAGGCGAGAAGGGAGATGTGTCTTGGCTCTTTGGGAGGCAAACTTCGTCTTTTCCCTTTGAGCATGTAAATTTTTCCGCGGCTGTGAAAATTATCGCAGGCTAACGAGCCGGAAGTCGGATTTGAATATTTTCATATGATGTTAAATCATTTTCACAATAATGAGAGTATTTTTATTTATTTTTTAAAAATAAATTTTAAATTTCATTTTACATTAATTGTTTAATAAAAAGTATTGCAAATAGTTGACTTAATTATGTAAAACGGCTTAATATAAAAAAAAAACAATATTTTAACAATAACAATGGTCAAAAATTCATTACAAATATAAAAAATTACCCTGTGGATTTAAATGAAGATGTATCTATACTTTTGGGTACAAATTCATAAATATTTTTTTCCATTTTGCTCACACAATTCCAATACAAATTCCATTAAAATCTAGCGTTAAAATGTGTAAAAATAACGCGCATAGATAATTTATATTAAGCTGTGGCACTTAATAAATAATTAAGTATTAATTATTACATTAAAATAAATATTATACATCCACATCGTATACAATATATCTTTTTTAATTGCAAACGATTTTCTTTACATTAAGCATAATCCCGCAGTATTCTTGCGCTTAGGCATTAAGGCCGGCTGGAAAGCGCCAAGGAGGGAAAAGCGGGTGGTTGTGGGAGTTAAGAAATTAAGAAAATACCAAAGGAGGTGGGCGAGGTGTAGAAGGAAGATTTTAACACACACATACTACACAATCCCGTGTGTGTCTAGGGTTTGGGTATAGAAGACGCTGTTCGCTCTTCGACGCCCTAAAGAAGCTTAAAGTTACCAGCGTTAAACACTGCTTTCCACGAGATGTTAATTTGGGAAATGATCCACGTAAAAAAAAGAATTACAATAAAAAATATGTACGGTCTTTGTTGGCATTTTAGCAATTATATTCAGTAGTTTTCGTATTGTTTATTGATGTGTTTTAAATTAGTCTCGGCCGAGTTTTTCTTTGTATTTTTTTCAAGCCTCGATAACGTCACGTACGGGAACGCGACCGGGAACAGAATGGTAAAAAACAAATAAATACACAGAATAGAGAACTTGATCGACCCTAATGGCATTTTAATGCCGTCATTTTCCCCCAGATATAGTCAAATGTTCCCCGGCCGATAGCGCCCTTGTCGCTATAGTGGTGCCACTTGTGGAGGAAAACTTCTTGTGCTATCCCGCGTTATTAGACTGAGGCCAGGCTTGAGCTTTATTAATATAACATATGATAAATATGTACATATAGAAACGAATACAGATAAGAGAAAATTGGTTATGGAAATATCGTAACTAAGATAAAAAACCGTAGTCTTACAAATAAAATTTAATTGTGTTTGTATATTTTTTTAGATTTAAAAAATTATACTTCTAAATAGTAAGTTCTAGTACAAAAAATATTAAATTAAATTTTAAGCATTTGGTAAAAAATATAGTATAGTTGAAGAATTCTATTTAGCAGTTGGATATGAATCACAGCAATTTGAATATATCCCTTACTGTATTAAATTAAATTCAAAATAGCTTACTTAATTAAGTGGATCTCAAGATTAATTTAATCGATTGCAAAAAATTAAGTAAAATATAATTACTACAGTGTATCACAAAATACAAAATAAAATCGGTCCAATATTTTTTAATAAATTTTCCTACATCGAGACGAGTTACATATTTTGTAAAAAAAAAATTTGAATTTCAGTTAGGTCCACATTTCAGATGTATATTAATTTGTTGAATTTCAAAAGCGAATTTTTTGTGCTTTACTTATATCCGTTACTGTAAAAACACACAATTAGGAACGTCAAGAACAAATGTTACTAACAAGAAAGTATTTTTTAAGTAACTGTTTAACACTAAATAGTTTATGTAGAAGTGAGTAATCATTTCTGCTAAGATAATATAATAAGCGTGTACTTATGTATACTGGTGTACATCCAATCTATACCCTACATTTAAAAAAAAATCTTTTTGATTCTTTGGCGATATTAATATAAAAATAAGAAGATTTATTTTTGCTGTTTCTGGTGCACAATACGTGCATGACAGAGATATCAACTGACTTAAGACTGTAAACATACTAAAAATATGTTTATATATTTTTAGGTAGTCAAAAAAAATGCTGAAAATATATTTAATATAACATTGTTATTTTGTCTACATAAAATATATGTAAGTAATAAAAATAAAGTGACGTGCAAAATTTTTACTTGAATTATTTCATGTAAGTATTAAAAACACATAAAAGAGACATTTTGAGTTATATTTTTATGATAAAAATATTTCTTTGCATGTTTTTATTACGTTTTAATATTTTAATTATTATTTGGTTATAAAAATTTAACATTTAAACTACTATCACAGCTATACTATCACTAGTATGATAAATATCAGTTAATAATTATGAAAGTCAGTAGGTTTACAATTATTACCAATTCTATTTGATTATTTTTATTACATATGTATGTATATATAATACATACATGCATAATACTATCGTAATTTTTATATAAAGATTTGACATTCAGTCAAAATATATAAATATTTACTTTAAAAACCTTAACCTGTTCAACGCCAAGCAAATTTCTATGAATTTGCTCTGTAGGCCACCATTTTCAACCCTTTAAATTATTATGAAAGAGAAACATTATTTACCTGGAAAATCACTGTTTACTTTCCTTTTTATTAATTTTAACATAAAAGTGAAAAAAAAGCACAGAAATAACAAGTTTTAAAAACCACTGTCAGGGCTGCCACACACAAATATTATATGTAATTTATATTGTATGTTATTTATATTATATGTTTTTGGTAGTTTTTAATATTTGTATGGGACACGATAATTTCCGTTGTTTTAATCAAAATCTTTTATCAAAATGGCAGCTACTTCATATATTTAAAAATTTTCAACTATGTCAAAAAATTTTTAAAAATAGTAAATATGGCAATAATGTTATAATATAAACAAAAACAAAATTCAAATTCAAAAAATGTTATTTTTTTACAAAACATTGTGTTTTTTTTATCATTTAAAAAAAATATTGTAGCAGCCCTAACAACGTCTGTATGCTCGATCGTAAATAATAAAAGAATGGTTCAAAAATTGCACATTTTAACGATCACATTCCATTTAATAGATGTCTCTGTATTAAATTAACGAAAAAAAAATCGAATTTATTAATAAATGTGTCCGTAATAACATTTGCGTGCCTGCACGCGCTGGCACTTGACGGTCCGACCGCTTTGGCGTGCGGGCACGTCACTGGCGTCTAAAGGGTTAAATTTATTATTAAAAACCGATTTTTATAAATTACTGTTGTGTCAAAAAATATAAACAAATTATTCCAAATAATAAAAGATAATATTTTACCATAATTATTGCCCAAATAAGTTACTAACCATTAATAAAACTATTGACCGTATAATTAAATTACTTAAATAAAAAAATATCGAATATATTACAGTATGTATAAATTAATTTAATTTTTTATTTTACCTTTTATAAATTTTATTTAACTTTACAACTTTCAAAAATGCTAAAAAATAAAGTTTTAGACGTTTAATGATTTTCTACATTATAACAATTAAAACTAATTATTACTATATTTTTAGAAATCTATTTTTTTTAAATAGTGTCCTATATTGGAACACAAACTGTACAACCTACTTAAAATAGCTATACAAAAAATATAATAAAACATTTTTTTAGACATGATACTCTTTTAAATATAGTTTTCTACATTCCTAAAAGATAAATAAGAGCTGTAACTGCTATTTATTAAGTTTTTTATACACTAAAACAGAAACACATACAATTCGAATATGTTCGTAAATATTTTAATGTGTTTGTGTGTAAAACTACATACTTGCAATAGCTATACATAAAAAAAAAATTGTTTTAGACATGATAGATTTTTTAAATTTATTTTTCTTAATTCTAAAATAAAATTAAATTAGGCAATAGTTAAAACTGGTACATATTATATATATTTTTTAGAAATAGTATCACATATTGGAACAGAAACTTATTTTCGTATATATTTTAATGTGGAACTCTACAACAGACTCACTCTTTGACCTACCACAACATCATTTTAAATGAGTTTGCTAGATATAACACATGAATTTAACTAAGAAACGTTTATGAATACCATGACATACACACACATACAAACATTCGCACGTCACGCCAGCAAGTCAACGTCAGATTGGTCGTCAATGGGCCGAGAAGCGGTCCGTCGCGTTGACAGTGACCGACGGTCACGTGACGGGGCTGTTCGCCCCCACCTGTTTTCCGCCCCTTACTGTCCACCCCCACCCTTTAGCCACCCCGTGGATTACCCCTGTCGCCGGCAGATTACGGCCGACGCCACAAATGAGAAATTACTGGACACATATTGCTAAACGAGTCGCGTACTCATATTAATCACATGCGGTCGTTTCGCGCGAACGCCAACCCACAGTTGGCCACCGCTGTCGCCATTACCATGGATGACTATTAAGAACTTTAGCTAAAGATCGGAGTAGTAGTACAATATAGTATATGCTTACTAATTAACAGGCAATGAGCATAATTTCAACACGAGAGACTAAAATGTACACATTGTATTTTACTGTTTTGAACTAATATTAAATAGCCCTAAAGAAATAAATCACATAAAGAATATGATTTATAAAATATAATATATTTTTATTTTTAAATCAGTACACTCAGATTGGTTCTCCAATATTTTATTAAGAGGTAGTCGCTAACAAAATCACCACTACATGTCTACCTTAATCCAATGGTACAATAATCCTATGTTCCGATAAAAATAATTACTCTAAGTCAGTGTTCATTTTTCCCCGCAAAGAAGACCAAGCTGAGATAGAAGACAAAAATCGACAATATCCCAAGAAAGTGTCTGGCGCGAATGTCGACCCACAGTTGGCCACCTCTGTCGCCATTACTACAGTTGACTATTAAGAACTTTTGCAACCGATTCGATCTTGGCCTTAGGCCGATTAATGTATCGCTGCTATTAGCCCAGGCGCGCTTTTTAATTGCGGCAATACGTTTTTGATATTAAAATTAATTATGATAATAAATGTTTAGGAGGTATTGTTTTTTTTGTTGTTTTGTTAAGTGCCCGGGGTTCTATCGCAAGGCAATAAAAACATCTGTGTGTCTATGAATGTTTGTTTTAAAATGTCATATCGATAAAACGGTCTTTAATAGTGTTATTAACGAAAGAATGCGGCCGTAAATTATAAGCGAGGCCCACGTACACGTGAACTAATAATTCGATTTTAGAAATGTGATCTATGCTATGAGCTATAAGTTATAAAATAAACATGGAGATTTTTACGATAAGGCACTTACCATATAAACGCATTTTTATTAGTATTGTTTACTTTGCCTACGATATAATCATTTAATACGTGCTAGATTTGAAATCATTAATAATATTAGAACTATATAGTTAGATAATATTTATTTCATACAAAAAAATCGCAAATCGGCTTTTATTTTGTTTTACTAATGTTTCCCATAGAGTAAGGCACTTGTGAAAATATAGAAACATTATCATACCTTAAAATAAAAATCTCTATATCTCTATATTATACAAATCGATTTGTTTTATTGAATAGTCAGTTTTTAACTGTTACTTATTTATTTTTCGCCTGAATAATTACCAAAACAAGCATTTATTAATTAATGTAAAAAATTGGGCTATTATTTATTTTACTATTGGGAATGCTATCTAACTCGTTCCTATGTTTTTTTATGGCTGTGTAGAGCAAAAATCCACTTTCACAGAAGTAAGTAATACAAAAAGGCAGCAAATCACATATTTGGATATATTATTTTATTGCACTAATATTGCTTTAATGAAACTTATTTATAATATATGTAACTATTATTTACAGTAATGAGATTTGCATGTACTAGATCTTCTGTTGTACTACTTTTGAAAGCATTCAATGAGCAATAATTGTTATTATTGTATCGTAAGTTCAGAAAAGCATTATTTTTCACTAGAAAAAATAAATTGTTTAAATATAAAAAGCAAACTGTAGAACTAACAAGAATGTTCAAAATAAATATATTCTAAAAACAAAAATAATATTACTATACTTTCATTTTATATTTAGGAATATTTCTACCAGATAAGCAATTAAAATAATGTTTTCAACACAATGTATGAGTGGTATAAGTCGATGGCTTAAATTTCATACAAATCCTAGTGTTTTTAGGAAATTATTAGAGAAATATGAGTGTGATCCATCATCACATATTAGCATTTTCTAGCTTTTCCTTATCTCACTGATAAATATCGTCATGAATAATTTAAATCAAATTAGTATTAAGTAATCTGTTATTAAGAGCTTCTTCAGCTCATAAATAATATCATGTACGTGTATGTAAAAAATACCCGTAATACAAGCAATCTAATAAGGACTTTGTCATTCGAAAGGCATATTATTAGTGAAACAGCAAGCAGTATGTATAACAGTTTTAAATATTTTTTTAAATGTACAAAAAAAAAACATAGGGTTATGAGAAACCCGTACACATCTGCATAAAACACAGGGATTAAATGCACATTTAATTCGTGTTACTGCTTGCCAAATATATTCGCCTGTACGTTAACTTTTCGTTATTCAAATATTTATCTGACTATTTGTAAAGTTTATATTTATAGTGAAATATTTTTAATATTAAAATATATCAAAAACCGAAAAATTGTAAAATATACAATTGTGTATTATTTCTTACGTTTTTTGTATTACAATAACGCAGTACCCATTATCTCTATGTTATTTATACCAACCATGAATACAATAATAATAGTCAACACATAAACAAGTGGAAGAATCACTTTGTAATTGCAAAAATTGCAGAAATAACTCATATTTTCGAGTTAATATTTTACAGCTGTGTGCTTTTTAATGGCTGGTATTAATTTTTTTATTTCTTTTAAATCATTATTAATAATGGTTAATTCTAAGTAATTAATTACAGAAATATTTTATTGAGCATACTTTTAAGCAGCAGGTATCACATATGACTAGAGTCTCCAATTCGAGTAATCGAGTACTCGATACTCGAGTATACTTGTCTATTTTTCAAGTACTTGATAATCGAGTATTTTGAAAATTACTCGATTAATACTCGAAATTAAAAAAATTTGAAATATTTCAGAAACAAAAATAATTTTAACTCGGTCCGGTAAAGGTTAACGTCTTGCTTTTATTTGGCGTTTATGCCCGAAGTCCCGAGTTAGAGCGGTTACTATCAGGTATAATTTTTTCATAGTTCCATAGTTGCATAGTTCCGGTCGTCGGCTATGTTAGTGGGTACGACGGAGAAATTTCTTTTGTGTTTTCTGTTCGACAGTCCCGACTTATCTAATTTATGGCAATGAACAATATGAAATATCAAAAAAAAATTTTTAGGTTTTATGACTATGCAGTTGTAGCGTAAAGTGTTGTAAATTGTTTATACTGATCCCTCAGCTTAAAATATAAATCAAAACAATTGTGTGTTTTAAAGGCATTTAAAGTAAAGTCAGTTCTTTGCAAACCGTTTAGCTCTAGAGTAAAAGGGATTCACCCAATTACATCTTCGAAGGATATAGATTTAAATTCTTCGCATTAATAAGAAGGAGTAGAATATTGTATATTGTTAAGAAAAAAAATCTATTCAAGAAGAATTACAAAATGCTATTTTGTCAATAGTCGAAGGAAATAAGAGAAAAGCAGAGAAGGGAATGAAAGAAGAGAACATAAAAAGAGAGTTCAAAAAATTTTATATCTATAAAAAGCGAACAGATATAAATTAGAAGCCTTATCCAACGCGTTAATGACAATAAGACCAACATCAACAGCAACGGAAAGGGTTTTTTCCATAACGGGAATAATAAAACCAAAGGTTAGCAGTAATATTAAATTCGAGACACTTTTTGCATTATTGTTTTTAAAAAGTATGTTCGTGAAGTTAAAATAATTGTAAAAATTAACATACCAAGTATTTTATTAATTTATTTATATGTGCACGAATTTGAATAATAGCTATTTCGGTACATTTGGTAAATACTCGAAAGTACTCGAGTACTCGAGTATTTTAAAATTTTAATATTCGATACTCGAGTAGTTGATGGTTCGAGTAATTGGAGACTCTACATATGACACATATGACACATTTTTACCAACTTATTCCACGAATATTTATAAAATTATAAATAAATTTAAATATTTTTTTCTGTTGTACCGGATTATGATAAGTTTAAAGTCTAAAACTAAAGTGAAAACAATGATAAATTTCAAGAAAAATTAAAAGATTTGCTGGAAGATTTCAGTCTTAGATTTGAATATATGAAAAATTTAGATCATACTATATCATTCCTTATAAATTCATTTGAAATGGGCTTGATCAGCTATGGATTTAAAATTTATTAATTAGTGCTTCCTGAAACGGCAGCTGGACAAATAGAATTAGTTGAAATTTAAGTAAATCTCTTAAAAATATATCACAAGTGCAAGTGCATCTACACTTCCAATAGAATTTTTTGAAACTTGATTCAGAATCAATATACCCCATCTTAAGAAAAGCTGCTTGTTGATTTATTATGATTTTTGGTGCAGCCTATGACTGTGAATCCCTGGGTATTTATCTATGAACTTTATCAACACCTTGCAGAGTTGCTACAAGTGAAACTTTAAATGCCTGGCAAAACAAGTCCAAATCCACAAATTCAATAATAAATTCAATATTTATTTAAAAAATAATACATTCTCTTATTTGTTCGTTTGTTATTAATATTAATATGCATCTAAACAAAATATAATTTATAATAAACAATTTGAAAAATAATTGTTTTTGATTCTCTCGGAAAAAAAATATTGCGACCTTGAGATCGTATGTGGCTCGTATTGGCATAAAGTTTGGCAACCCCTGGTTCATAATATTCGCATATTGCACATGACATGCTTGATAATATTATTATCAATATAATACTAAGCAAAAATTCATATTATTAACCTATCAAGTGTGAGATGCTTGATTGAATTATCATTAGATTTAAAATTAAAATTGTTTATATCTCAACGGTAACATACTTGATATAAAAATATTATCTCTATCAAAGATTCAAATTAACTTCACTCACCGCACAAAGTCTTGCCGTCCAGAGGCACTTGGAATCACACACTCGAGCGTCGGCCACTATCTGAACGTATCACTGAATCACTGAATCGGTCAGAGCGTGAGTGAGGTTATGTCCGGTATTTGTTTACGTTGGCAACCGCGACGCACGCGTGTAGCTCCGAGAGTGAAAGCGCCGTGCTACCCCCAGGGAGTGGAGCCGTGCACTGACAGCGACCGGACAGGGGAGGTTTGCCGGACACAGCGGGGGAGGGTGTGAGGGTGGACGCCGGTCACGTGGACCGCCGACGCCGGTGCAATATTGCACCGATGCCCGACGTCACGCGCGCGCGCATGTGTGCGCGTGTGGTGGTGCGCGCGTGTGTGTGTGCGCGTTCGAGTCAAGGTGGATTTTGACGTGTGCGGTTGGGGTGTTGATGTTTGGGTGGATGTTTGGCGCGAACAGGTGTTACGCGGGTGGGTTTTTTAGTTGCGCGCGACTTGCGTAAGTCGGATTTGGTTTACCCCAAGGGGCATTTAAGGGAAAATTCTTAAAACATTTTACTAAGCATCGCTCGTATCATGATATTTTCGTTAAAGAAAAGAGTTTTCTATCTTCAATGGATTTTCGGAATGTAAATATTTCTATAGCATTTAACTTTGGGATAATTTTGGTCTCTAACATATATATGTTACACCGATTCGGTGAAATCGCTTATTGCGTGAAATAGGCAAAATTTTGCAATTAGGCAAATTATCTGCCGAATGTGTAAATGTAGATAATAGCGCTCCGTTGATGTTTTTTGTAATTTGAACAAATGTCAATTCATTATTAAAAAATAAATCAATCATTAATTATGATGTTCATCTTCATTTCGAATAGCAGAAAAGTCTTGAATTATAAATATGACGACGTAAAATTTTTATTAACATGTACAGGTTGATCCAATTCGACTTTCATATGTTGGAAGCACTGTAAATCAGACAGCTGTTAATAATCACGCGTGCTCAAAGTATCAAATGTTAGTTTGCAACAACACATTTACGAAATGTATCGCTTAACTACCGCTTAACGCGTTAAAATTGTTCAATTGTTCTACAGAAACAACGTGAAGCCGACCTACAAATTTTGACACTCCATGATTCATTGCAGAGAGTTATTCACTGGGTGCTCACTATTCTGACCAACGCTCACTCGCTGCCACTCAATAGCACCTTACCTTTCCAACAGTTGCACGAAAAACTTGTTATAGGTAATAATTATTTTATGTCATTAATTATAATATATCTATTAATGATTTTAAAAACATTAAAAACATCTTGTTTTTAATGTTTTTATGTCTTTTTTATTTTTATATTAAAGTTGAAGAATTTCTCTCTTAAACAATTTTGTTTATATTTAATCAATTTATACCATTAAGATATAAGGTGTGAAATATATGTCAAATAAACTAATATATCCATAAAAACGCGAGGTCTAACATTGTCATAGTGCAATTTAATGCCCCATTTTATAGTCAAACTCTGACCTCTTTTAGTTTCGTCACTTGTGAGTAGTGATCAATGAATTAAATAGTTGCAATACTCTTTCTACAACATGACCTATGTTCAATGCAATCCATCTAATGTTTTGATTTGTAATAGCTCATTAGCATTGTTGTGCTGAATTTTATTTTCATGGACTGTATATTAGTTGCTTGAGACTACTAAACTACTTGCGTCATAAGACACAATTTCGATGTTTTCATTATGACCACTTGAACAACAAAAAAGGAAAACTCCCAAAATATATTATCATCAACCTGCTACAAAAATGTATTCCTTACACATCATAAAACGCAAGAGTAAGTTGTAGCACAAAAATAAACATTTTCATGATATGATGCGTGCCAGAGACAATACTATTTACCCGCGTCTATTACCATTTTTCTTCGAACTCCTTAGTTACCGAGACGGTAACCACCTATTATTATCGGCAATAAAAACTACCCTTTGTATATAAAGACGCTTGTCAGACAATAGGTTTGAACTGCGTATATTACCATTGTTATTTGAAGTCCCTGGTTAACGATTGCCGAAGTAGCTATCTTGACCGTATTTTATCATAAGGCGTAAACACATTTTGGATGTGTTTTTAAGAAGCGATGCAATTGGTTTATGAACATTATATAATTTATCAGAGCTATCTCGAATTATCAATGTAAAAATGTAACATCAGGGCAGACTTTAAGAAACATGCACAGATAGAGACTGGTAGACGAATCATCTAGAGAGCATCACTCTGACGGATACAACTCGACATACTAGCAAATACTCTCTGCCTTCCAAGAGTATTCGCAATACGACACAATTTTGCTACCGTCAAATAAACTGTTACCGTCTTTTCCGGGTCTATTTGATTGAAAAGTTACATCACCAAAAATCGATAGAAAATAATTATACAATTATGTGAAAAGAATTATCTCACCAGCGAAGACATACTACTGTAACGACTGTTGCTACGACAAATAAAATAACGATGTTTCTTTGAACCAGATATAAACTGCTTTTAACTATCGTAACACTTCTCTTTTTTTCAGAATTTTCCAGTTATTCCTAAGCTATTTGTTTCACCAGTTTACCCTTAGAGAAGAAAACTTAACTATGGTAGTAAGTATATCGCTTTATTAATAACACAACTTTATCATTGATATTCTTGGAATTCATTGAAACCTATATATGATTTTATTTATAAACATAGGGTTAATTTATTTTATGAAATGAAACTTTTATTTGCATCATATATTTTTTTTAGTATTATTTAACAGAGATTCACAGTCAAACAAAAATACTTTATTGACTATATATGACATTAATAATTAGACTTCCAAATTTTTTAATATGTGAAAGTAGGAAAATAATAAGCTGACAGTACTTGTCTATTTATTGAAATTAAAAATAGACAGGACGTTTTTTTATTAGAATTTATATACTTAAATTAAATAATATCAATATATACTTTATTGGCTACAGTAAAACGTAAGATCCCTAACTACATTACAGCGGCCATTTTTTTTTAAAAAGTGTATCGGTAAACAAATACTAAAAATAATAATTCTTATGAAAAATAATAGCACACTCAACGTCGTCTTCAAGTGTAGCTACTTTCCATTAAAGACCAAACCCTTGTTAATCCATTACCAAGCACCATCAATTAAACAATGTTTAATAACATTCCTTCATTATGATATTATTTAGTGTTTGTATATCCTTGCTTATGGTACGGGGGGCTGGTGGTTGAATTGTGTGAAGTAGTGGGGTGGTTCTTGGGGGGTGGTTGTAGCGCATTATGGTTATAATTAAATTTGTCTGTGCCGGGGGACGACGGCCATTGTCTTGGCAAAAGCTCCTCCATTCATCGGCCGTGCCGCACTCGCCCAGTATATTACGGTAATAATATGAAAACATAAAAGAAAGCAGGAAAATCCATTAGTTCATTTTCTTATATTAAGTCTCGGTGTATTTTTTTCCGTTCTTTCTCCTTTTGTGTATGCAGTGCCCGCTGCCGCGATATTAGCGGGGCCAGGTCGCTCGCTCTCTGTGTTGTATAACCAGACGATTCTTGTGCTATCTACAGTGTAACTGTTGGCTGGCCAACCCTCAATGGCGATGCGATTAACGTAATCTGATTGCGGTATATATCTATATAAATAAACAATAGAAAACATAATCAGATTTATTATTACTGAATTCGTTGTTATTTCTATTGGTTTTACAACAAATTTGAGTGAAAGTGCGATTGTAAGTATTGATTTCAAAATCATAATAAAAACATATTGTTTTCAAGATTGCCAGATTCAGTCCAGGATCACTTTATTACAAAATGTTTTAAGTAAATAAAAATTAAAATTATACTCCAAAATCATGTCACTTTTTATAAAATTTAATATGAATCACAACAGTTTAAAATGTGGCCATACAACTTGTGCAATAACGATACATACACTTATATTATTGTTCTCGCTGTAATTTCAAAATATCAAATTAAACGATTTAGTGTGATTTTTAGTAGCACTTTTAGCTGAAAAGATCAGCCGGTTAAAGTGAAAACAGCTGCTTTCCCTAATAATCGTCTCAGTCGATTTGGCGTAGCTCCGCTTGATACTAATTCAGTAGAACTCTCTTTATTAAACGTAATAGCTATCTGGAAGTCCTGACGCAAATGCCTACATCCGTGTCCTCTTAAATATATTTAAGAAATGGAACGTCTCTTTTAGTCGTCGATCTTTTAACCAATACCGATGCTTTGGGGCGGAACCAGACTCATTGTTTTTGTCTAATTTTGTCTTATCAGATCCTTGGCGTTTGTAACGACGTAAGAGTGGGTTAAAAATTGATAAATTTAGCGACAATGTCGTTCTATAAAATCTAAAATTCAGGAATGCATACCTGCTTGGAAAAAATATTTTTCACTGATTCTTGTTTTTTGTTAAAATAAGATCTAATGATTTTAGGTAAAATTGCTTTGAAACTGCATTATTGTTTTTTTATTACGCAGACAAAAAACTCATATTCTTAGTAGATTTTAGGAGCACAATTCAATTAATTTTATAACTTATAAACTAATTTTACCGCAACGGCTAAGGTGTTCCGGACAAATAATTCAAATTTTATGATTTAATATAATTTAAATTAATTGTATATTATGTATTAATTAATTTAAAGCTGGGTCTTAGGATTTATTTAATATTATTATTATTGTTATATAACAAAAAGTAGATTTTTTGATAATAAAAGCGCTACAAAAACTATTTTTAAATGTTGGTAAATAGTTTCTATATTTTTTTACTATTGCTATTGTCATTGCTTAAAAGTATAATAATGGACATTCTATTTGCGTTAACATAGTCAGTTCGAGAGCTATCCATTTCATAATTGAGAGAGAGATATACTGATATTCGTTCGATATACTTTTAGTTACTCCGATTGACTGATAAATATACAAATATGGTAATGATTTTAATTTATATAAATTTGTTCAAAATATAAACAGGAGTAATGATAAGTATATCAAACGTATATCCGTATCGTGTGCTTTAGAGCTAATAGTAGGCGCAATCTCTTTCTTAATTATGATATCTTCCGAACTGACTGTGTTAACGCAAATAGAGTATAGAGTTGACCCCTCCAATAACACAGTAAATTATGTGGGAGCGAACCAAAGGGAAAATATTTCACCTACACACGCCTGATTCGTATGTACGAATTGCAAAAAATTGTATGAGTATTTTCTAGTCCCCCAACTACATGCACCCAAATAGCACGTCCCCGATTTACCGTGTTATTGGGGGTCTATTGTAATTATTTTCTGATAATTTTCTTTCTTTTGATCTGTAAATTTTCTCATAAAATTATATATTTTTACTATTTAACTAAATAAGTTTTTGTATGTAATTTGAAACTTGCAATTTGTATACAATGTAATTTTTTTTAATAGATGCATAATTCACGTGAAGGCTGAGAACAGGGCCAAATTAGAACACTTAAAAATGAATTACTATTTTTTAAAATAATAAAAGTCACATTGAACTTCAATGTTTTGCATAAAGTTTTACATGAAACAACAGGAGTAGAATACGTAAAACACCTTCATATGATATCAGATGGATGAAAATAATACAACATTAAAACAATGTCTATTATTGATACAAAATAAATGGAAATTATAGCTATAAAAAATATTCATATAATCAGCTTTTACGACAAATAAAATTTTTATAAATCCATTTTAACTAAAAGCACATAAAAAATAATATGCTGTTGAAAGCTTAGTACTTTCTTTTGATACATCTGTATTGGTGCACATCTTGACTCCACATTCATAAATTTAAAAAAAAATTACAATGGCTGATTTCTTAGCAAGTAAAAAATTTATACAAAATTGCATGTTATATGATTTAAAAAGAAATCAGCAACTACGGCTACTAAAAATATTTGTATAGTTCGGAGAGAATTCGAATTCATTACGGTATTACCTAA
This sequence comes from Plectrocnemia conspersa, assembly GCF_051122295.1. Classification (NCBI taxonomy): domain Eukaryota; kingdom Metazoa; phylum Arthropoda; class Insecta; order Trichoptera; family Polycentropodidae; genus Plectrocnemia; species Plectrocnemia conspersa. The sequence goes on along the minus strand of NW_028277174.1, from coordinate 6,634,568 downwards.
TATAATCATATTTTATTTTTGCAAAGGTTTGTGCATATTATCTTTATTTATTATAAAATATAAACAATATTTAAATAGGCTAAATATTATAAACAAATATTTAAAATATAAAAAAAATGGTTTGTAATTTTTACATGCATAGAAGCCTATAGCCTAAGGTCTCCATTGAAGTATGATATTAAGATCAGTTAAAAATGTAATCGTGATTTATTTTTATGTGCTTTTCTCTTTTAATATATAGTAGGAGGTGCACTATTTTATATGTATTATATATAAATATATTTTTTAAATATTGATAAAAAATATTAGCGCGCGTGTTTTATGTTCACATTCACAAACAGCCCAACTTATGTATGTACATTGCATGTAATCACCGCGGGATGATTTAATAATTTAATTGCTACAATCAGCCCGTCAATTTTACTAACAAGCAACTAACAAGATGTGTGTATTTACAACCGCAACAACAATATAATATTATAATTTATGCGCCGTCACGTGACGTTGCGCATTGTCATTTATTTAAATTAATTGCGTTAAACACACGCTTCACAACAATAAATCGTTCGCTATAACATAATTATGTTTCACTAGCTGTCGGTACCTCACTATCGTGAGGTACCGATAGCTAGCGAGTGTGCGAATACCGGACCCTCAACTTTTTGGGTTTTAAATATAATTTTTGCTTCGTTCTGATTTTTTTAAACATTTTTTAAAATTTAATGGTTCAAATTGGACATTACTATTTAGGATTTTCAATGATAGACAAAATAGTTCAATCTATAAAAAAGTACTTAACATTTTCAATTCATTTGAAAATAGGTTTACAACTTGACTAAATATTTCCAGAAGAAAACATTTTATATTATTTATTAGATTTACAACGTTAGATTTTATCGTTATATTGAAACTTAGATATTTAATGATAAATCTAAATATTGTATATCATTTATGAATAGGTTTAAAACTTGGCTAGATAATAATAAATTAAAAATTGTACTATGAAATTTCAATACAGCGAAGCTCACGGAACCAATGAATAAATTTTGGTATACTGAAAATTCGTTATATTGAACGTAAGGAAGATGATATATTTTATTTTTAATTATCACATTACTACAACATCGAAATAACCTCTTATAAGGTTGACAGATAGTTTTTTGCCCATTTTTAAGGATACCGTATGAAACAATAAAATTTGTGAAAAAAATGTTTTATAAAAAAAGTTTGAGGGTCAGCGAAACACATGTAATGTCGCTTTTGAACACATCTGTCACACACCACGTCAAGAACGAACTGAATTTGGAGAAATATTGTGTAAAGTTGCAACGTCATTCTTAAATTCGGATCAAAATATTTAGTTACACTGAGATCAGTCTTCGTTATAATGAAAACATTTTGTATGCAAGTTTTTCGGGGACAAATTAAAGATTCGTTATACTGGGAATTTTGTTATTTCGGTATTCGTTACAAAGAGATTTCGTTGTAATATTTTTTAAAATAGGTTTGTAACTTTACTAAATATTATTGAAACAAAAAATATCAAAATGTTTTCAACATAAAAAATAATATTAAAACGTAACATTTTGTATCATTTAAAAGTAGGTTTACAGTTTAATAAATAATAATAATAATAAATAGCATCGGTTACACATCCGCTCAAAAATATTACTGATATGAAAAAATATTTTGTTACACCTTACTAACGCTACAACACAATCGATCATATATAGTTAGTGCAATGTGAGTGATTATAAGTCATTGATTGTGTTTTAGGGTATTTTATGTGTTTGAGTGCCAGTTTTAACGCTGCATAACACAATTATATCATAAATTTAAATTTTCGTAATAAAAAAGTTTTTTGGTGACATCATAAGTTACTTTATAATTTAAAAAAAATATTTCTATGTTTTATGTGTAAATATAAAAGTCAGTTTTTAATTACATTTGTGCGTTTTAAAAATATTAATAATTTTGAAACCTTTGTCTTTTTTGATTAAAAAATATTTTGATTTACATCTTTTTTAAAGTAAATGTTTTTCTGCGCAGCATTATATATTTTAATAATTAATGAGTGTAAAAAGTTTTCACTATATTAAAAATTAATAATGAACTAATGATATTTAAAATCTATAATAAATGATTAATATTTAAAATCCATAATAAAATAAAAAATATTTTTAATGTTGAAAAAAATTAAAGTTGAAATTTAATTCTGAAACTTTTAATTTAAAAAATATTTAAATTAGTGTTATACATTTTTGTGTAGTTTAGTTTCAAAGGCGTCAGTAAGATGGATTTTTGCAATACTGTGCGCTTAGTAGTTGGTTGGTAATGAATAGTACTTATTTTGAAACTTTGCCCCTTTTTGTTTAAAATACTTTTTAAAGCAAAGTTTTAAAAATTCTCTAAAAACTAAAACTTTAAATTGCCAACGTTCGCCAAAATTTAGGTACATATTTTTTCTGTATAGAGAAGCTAATACATATCCACATTATTTATATTATATTTTAAATCTATAAACTAAAAAAATATTTTAAAAAACATTTTTTTTTGTATTTGATGATTTTTATACATATTTTAATAAATTTTATACAATTTAAATCGTTAAAATAAATTTCGCTCGTTAAAATCAATTTCGCTCGTTAAAATCAATTTAGTTCGTTCTCAAGCGCGGGACTTCCCAAATTTGCTTTGACAGTTCTTCTGTCAGATCTGGCAAGAAATATGTTATAATCGCGGGATTTTTGTTACAAAGTGACAATTGAAGATGATTCAAGTGATGCAGCATTTGAAATTATAGACAAAACTATAAATTGCGGGTGTGCCAGTAAGTGTTTAGTTATAAATGAATAATATAACACGGTTATTCTAACAAAATTACTATTGACTTTCCAGGATCTAATATTAAAAGACAAACAGCGGTGATTTGGCAATTAAAGGTATACATACCGAAGTTAATTAAACATATTACAATGCTAGTAATAATAAAAAATATATGACATATTGTGACAATTTTGTAGAAGATGAAAAGATGCCAATCTACGTGTTTAATCCTCTACAGTACATCCATCAATTGTGTTCTTTGGTTGTCGTTTAAATTTTATTAATGGATTATATTAGTAGTAATAATGTGTTCAATGTTTACTCTTGATAGGAGTCTTATTGTTTTTTAATTATTTTTCAGAAGCAATGATGGAACAATTTGATGACCTATATGGCTACAACGTAGAATTGGTATATATAAACAAAGAGTTAATCTTCTCGTGTTGAAGTCACTGTCAGCAAGTATTATCTTTTTATAAAGAACATACTACATAAGTTTGATGTAACTGAATATCTTAAATTTGGCTATTCAGAAAGAGGAATGATGGCACAGAACAAAAATTGTACATATTTTGCCACATCGGAATTAAAAATAACCCACTCTTAGATATTTTGGCTATCGATTATTCCAGGTATGCAATCACATATTTATAATCATTGTAAAATGTCGTTTATTAGATAACATCCAAGAAACTACACATTTATAAGCTGTCCGACAGCGCCGATTTGATCGACATTAACTTTCAATCCTCACATACTAAGGATATATTACACGTTCATGTTTAAAACATAACTGGTTAATTTAAAATTCTTAAAATCTAACGTATATGTGTATAAAATCGGAAAGCAATGATAATGTTTATGTGATATTATTATAAAAACTCACTTTTCGGCCTCGGAGCCCGGCGACGGGATTTCAAAATTTGAAGATTTCATTACAAAGATTGTTTTATGATTGTTTATCTAATTTAATCAATGTATTATTCTTATCATTAACACATTATGTATATATTTAATTTTCATAGTTATATAACACACCTAGTTAATTTGCAATCCGATTATTTATAAAAGCAAAAACTCACTTTTAGGCCTCGGAGCCCGTCGCCGGGAATTCAAAATTTGAAAATTTCATTACGAAGATTATTTTATGATTGTTTATCTAGTTTAATCAATGTATTCTTCTAATCCTCAACACATTATGTATATATTTAATTTTTATTCAGTCAAATGACGAATTAATGAAAATTATTGTCGCATAGCAAAATTTTATTATTAAATAATAATTATTTAAAAGTGTTGTCACGGTACTATCTATTTGAATTTGAATGCTTATTTTTCATTGGTCGACGCTATTTGAATATTTGAATGCTTATTTTTGATTGGTCGAAACAACAGAAGGCATTACCGGCGGCTCGAAAATCAATCGGAACAAATTCAATTTTAATTTTTATTATTATTTATTATTATAATTAAATATATTTCCTTTGTTTACGTGTATTGTTACACACTGTTAATACAAAGCGATACGATTTACAGAGTAGATAATTGAACGGAGAATGTTTCGTTTAAAGTTATGCGCGTCCGGAAGCGACGGCGGAAGCGGATTAGAACAATTATATATAAGATTAGCGACGTAGAAAAAAAATACACAGTCATAATAATTGTCTCTTTTTCTGGTACACAATCCACATGAAAGTGGTATAACTCAAGAGTAGAACAAAGTTCCTTCAGACAATGTCTAGTGCACGGCCGGTGGTTTCTTTGCTACAATATCGCGATATAATAAAGCATACTACTTCTGGAGTCTGCAAAAATGCTTCTCATAATAACACAAAGATAATAAGCGAATGGGGCTGGCTAAAAGGAGTCTTATATGATTAGACGACGTCGGAAGTTAAACATGTATGATATTTTCGGTTAGTGCGATTAAGGTTCAAACTATTTTATTTACTATTAAATATTATAATATGTTTTTAAGCGGTGTTCGTAGTTACTGCTCGCCCACAATTTTTTGCTAAAATATATATTTTTAATATGCCAAATATATAATACATCATTTTAAACAAACCATTTAAAAATAACCGTTCTTCTCCTTATTTAAATAAATTATTTTTAATTTCAATGTCGTGATCCTACACATAGTGCTCACGTTGTCAATAGCTCGCCCTTGGGCGCCCACAGAGATTCAGGTTTTGATTGACGTAGGGTGCTCGTAACCGGTAGCTTTCACTGTTAATTTGTACTCGGGGCCCTTTTATTTAATTTTATTCATTACTCGATATTGAAGGCCTCTCGCATAATGAGGACCCGTCCGGTGTCCATTGTTCGCGAGCGTCCATACAGGGCCGCGGTGCTTAATTATGGCCCTGGACAAACAATGACGACAAGGCATGAATCAAAAGCGTACTTTATTTATTCAAAACAAACCGGTCCAATAGGTCTCCTTTGATTCGATCACAAAAGACCATGTTATAATTTCATCGACGACTCGTGTTATATAGAGTCCGAAAGATGACGTAGCCGAATCACATTGATAAATAAGATGTATATATATAATGATATTACAAACTTTTAAATTATTTCTCGCATAATAACGAGGAGGAAGTTTATATACGTCGAGGAAGTAGTTTATTCCACGTGTATGTGTGTAACACTTGTTAACATGTTATAAAAGGGTAACATCTGTTTACGTTTAACAAGCAATAAAACTTCCTGTCGTTAGTGCCAAGAATCGACGTTCAAAATATAAACTAATAACTTTCTCCGAATTATAATTATAGCCCTTCTTTTAACTTAACCGTATTTTTAATCCGCAATCGTTTAACCCCTTTCAATTACACCTCCACGCTGAACATATGCCGTATATTTATTTTATTATTATTAATGGCGTTCAATAGTACATGTTAGCTAAAAAGTTGCTTGTAATTAGTGGTATTGAATTCGCTGAAATTTCATTACATTTGCAGTACTCTGTCGGAAAAGGTGGATAAGTGATGTTTGCTTAGCACTTCTACGGTAGAGCTTTCACCGGAAAAGTTCTGCATTCAACGAATGCAACGTTTGTATAGTTTTATATTATTGTTTTTTATTTAATATAAAAATAATTGTTTTTTAATTATATTATATATTTCATATTATATTAAATTTTTAATGTATTTCTTTTATAAAAAAAAATAAGAACATTAAAAATAATATATATAGCGAACTCTAATATAGTGTTTTAGTTACTATTCATAATTTTTTTATAAAAATAATTAAATACTATACATAGTTCTCGATTAATTTAAATTATTTCTTAAATAAAAATAAAAATATTCTCTGATGTACGAACAACGACGACAATCTCTTTGGATCACATAACGTGTGAGAGGTGATTTAAGATTTAAAAATTGAAAGAATATACTCAGGGAGTTCTCGATTTGTGTAAATTCATACTAACCCAGTTCAACGCTGATCATTTTTTCGGTATGCAGTTGCTGAGTCGTAGCACTTTTCAGCTAGAAAAATATTTGTCAGCTTTTGAAGTATATAAAGATAGACTAACACGCGATTGAAGAAAAAATATATTTTTTTTTAATTTGGAGACGCTTTGTTATATAACGGATTAGTTAATCGCTAACACAGAAATTAGTTAAAGAAAAATTACAGATTGGTAATATATAATCCATATTTGCCAGATTTTATAGTATCTAAAGACAGACTTGCACAGAAATGCTGCTGGATATTGCAAAATATTTTTTTTAATCAATCATAAGGGTCTTAAAAATATTTTTAAAATATTGCTATCTATAATATTGAAATCTAATCGAAGAGTATGGATGATAAAATATTAGGTACCACGTTATTTGCTGGCTTCAATTTACCAGTGTTAATTTTAGGATCTAAACTAGGATGTTATAAAACATCCACCTTATTATACAGACCTTGCTCTTTCTGTTTTTTTCATTGAATTATTTTAATAAAATATATAAAATAAACAAATTAACTTTAAAAATGTTAAAGAAGAATAAACTAGATTTTCTGTACTTTTTAATATTATTATAAATTCATAAAAAATAGTGTTTTATCTCATTTTTCTAAAACAATTATCGGAATATGTGTTTGCCAACGCTCCATACAAAATGTACTCAGTCTTTGAACGTGCGGCCACTTGCGATGCTGCGGCACCAGATATGCACAAGATGAGATTTGCATGCGCCGATGGGGATGCAGGTGCGGGGGGAGGTGGGGGGCGGTGGGCGTGGTCGAACCATAAACTGGCGGGGGGTGCGACAGGGACGAGGCATATGACCGGTCATTAAAATGCTGAAATCATAAAAGCCTTCTCTCGTCGATGCGATTGTGCAATCGTTTTCATTATTCACAAAGAATGACATTTCAGATTTATTTTTAAATATACGCAAATGCAAATGAGATAAATTAGAATTGAGCAGCTTTTTTCTCTTATGATATATAGGTTGTTAGGATGCGGTGTTACGTGGTGTAACGTGTTACGTTATGTGTTAGGTGGCTGGGCGTTACACACGACTAGACTTGTTAGACGGGGTCAGTAACCAAAAGCTTTTACCGGCTTTATTTTCGCAGTCCATTATTATATTGTGTCTAATGAAATGATACACGATTCCATATATCATATATAATATATTTTCTGGAACTCAACTTAAGTAATGAATCATAAATTTAAGTGGATTGTCTTACTTGAAACTGTTTGATTGAATGGTTGTTTTATACTATTAGATAATCAAGTATTCACTAATTATTTAGAAGTACGCTCAGCTTAAAATAAAAATAAAATTGTATCTTTCTTTAATATTTTTTTTATGGATCTCTTATTATATTACTAGCAAAACATTTACCAACATTTTTTCTGCGATTAATGATAATTTAATAAAATGCATTTTTCATAAACATATAAGTTACATATAAGACTTATTCATATCAAATTATTCGTTAAATTAATTAGGTGGTGCATTTAAAAGTAGCTCAAGACCACCATATAGTCTAAAATTCATGTAATTAAAAGAATGATTAAAAAATATTTTTTGATGTGCATTTAAAAATATTATGCAGTGTAATTTGGATATTACAATAAAGTAATATTAAATATTTGGTTTTTAAAGGCACTTTAAAATAATTTTATGATTTTATTAACTATAGAAATAAACATATAGCTGCAAATAAAATTGTAAAGATCAATTTAGAAAATAGTCAAAGTAAGAAAAAGAAAACAATAGATTTTTTTATTTCTTAAAACAATATTTTTCTTAAACTTTTTTGAAGAAAAAATTAAAGAAAAATATTAGGAAGAAAGAAGATGACTTGGTTGTGAAATATACGCAAATATACGGGGATGACAATAAGATCTTGAGTTTACATCAATGATTCTAAAATATAAAACTTTGTAAAAATTTTATATAGATAGAAATGGTATTATTGATATAAATATTACTCTTTATTAGTTAAAGTATTTATAGAAAATCATCAAATTAATCTGCTTTCTAATATCACGCTAATTATTAAATACTTTTAATAAAAAGTAATAGTTAATATGCACTTAATTTTCATGTTATGATTATATGACATCCTAAAACCATAAACAGATCTGTTTCTCTTTTTTTAAATCTATATAGTGTTAAAATGGAAATTTGAGACCGATTCGGTTAGGCCGGCGCGTAAATCACTTTTTAACCTGACCACACGCGGTCCTGTCGAACTATGAACTGGAATTCAATATGCCTACGCAGAGGTCTGGGTTCATTGACTATCCGGCACATGCCATACAGCCAGCCGGCCATAACACCACCATCGATGGTATCTTTCGCCAGCAATCGTCATTAATCAAACATATTAACGTGTCCGATCGCGGCCACATTCCAGCCGCGGGAAGATCCGTGCCAGCCAATCGATTCATTTCGATTCGATAATTAATTTTTCATCCGAGCACACTATCAATAATTCAAATACCACCATTGTGTGATGTGAGCTTCGTTTTTTATGAGTGCTTTTGCTTATTGTGTTGTTAGCTGCTCGCTTTTTGCAATGTTGTTAAGTTAATAAGATGTTCATAGTTTGGCGACTCTTGTGAGGTGCCTGTGATTTCTGACGGTTGTATTAAATTCTTAACATGGCTCTTTTCATGTAGTGTGTAACCAGACGTTCCAGATTACGTGAGACAACGCTGACCTGCATTAATAATTGTCCAGCAAAATCTTGGATTTGTCACGGATTCCGAGAGACGGCAATATTTTGTTCCCACTTACACATGTACATGTTGTTCACAATGAAATTGATTTTAAATAATTAAATACTTATAAATATATAAATATCATAATATTACATTTACGTACTAGAAATTAAATAGGTAGATTTCTCAAAAATCTGTTTAAATCACCTTTCCACTAGTTAGTAACTCGCAGTGCTTTTTTGTCATAGAACGCACCCTGTTAAACCCATGAATTGAACGACGTCTATTGATATTCTTGAATCTGATTTTGAGAAGCAAAGTAAAACTACAAATAATTGGCTGAACTGTTGGACATATTTTTATATGTACATTATTTTTTTGCTTGAAAAATAAATAGCTCTGTGGTTGCAAAATAAAACTTGACTTAGAGCGAAAAAATTACTATTGAAAATGTTTTTTAACGTCATTTTTCTACAAATAAATAAATACTGCAAATTTTTTTAGAACTGAATATAAGGTAGTAAAAGAAAATCAACCATTCCATTATTTTGAGCTTGAACGTAGTTGAAAGAGATCATATTCAATATTCTACAAATGTGTGTTACGTTTTTAATCATACATGTCAATAAATGCAAGAAACTGTTATTAAAAAAAATGTTTAATCCAATAATAATATTTTATTGATAATAATTGATGAATCAACCATAATAAGAAAAAAAATACACTAAAAAAATGTTTTTGAATCAGATGGCATTTGAAGAAATGAAAATTATCAATCAGACTGCAACTAAATTACAAAGAAATGATTCATGGATTACGGTTAAAACAGCATTTACCATGAAAAATATATGTCTTGAAATTAATATGGTAAATCATAAGCTTTTTTGAAAAAAAACTGAGATTTTGAACTATGGAATGTTAGTATTGTGGAGTAATTAAAATACTTGACTCAACAGTTAATTTAAATTTCTAACGTAGCTCCTCCGTTTATTAAGTAAAGCGATCACTGATTAAAATTACATATTTGTAAGACAGTTATATAATAATTTGTTCAATCAAATATGGTCACCTCAATATATTTATTTGCAGACGATACATTATTGTGAAATGTGAGTAATGATATAATAGTATTGTGAATTTATTACACAAAAACTTGAATAACTTTGAATAGTGGTTAAAGTTGAACGCACAAAAGGCAAAAGGAATGACGGTAAACTATACATCCATAGGTGAATTTAAATATAGTTGATAATTATTAATAACTAGCTGTCGGTCCCTCACTATCGTGAGGTACCGCAGCTTGATAATATATACCCCTATGGTTTTATACAATAGTTAAGAAGTAAATTTAAAAAGATGAGGTTTCATAGAAATATTGTATGGCGTTACCAAAATCATATATTATATATTTATATTCTATTATATAATTATATTTATAAAAAACATAATTATATTCATAAAAAAATTGTAACAGTACATATTTTAAAAAAATGAAAATGTTGTAAGAAATTTGTTATATTATAATTATAAATAAATTGGTACAAAATTATATAGTGTTGACTCACAATTTTTAATATTCAAGCTTTATTATTAATGGGATTTAATTAATTATTATATTTATTTAAATAAAAAAATATTTCTATTCAGCAGCAAATTAGAAACAATCGCTTCGAAAGGCAAAGTCATGGCAACACCGGCCAGCCACCAATTAAACCACCCCACCCAGCCGAGACTTCTCCCTCGTCTTGCCTTCCACACATTAGCTCCATTATGTATCTTCACCGTCACACGAGGTTTATTAAAAGATACGTTTCGGTCCAATTGTGGCGTAATTTCGAAGACAGCTAATTGGATTTCATCCCCGGCGAGGATATTGGAAAAAAACACACACCAACACAACAAACAACAACAACGCAAACAAACACACACGCGATTAATATTAAGTACCCCTTTTCTTTGCCTTTGACAAATGCGCTTTTCGCCAGAATAACAAAAGGGTGAAAATATTGTGTGAACTTAGTCTACTTCAAGGCCTTCGCAATATGAAATAGAGCGAGTATAAATTCAATAAAGCAATATTGCTTTTTTATAGTTTTGTGCTAATATTTAATTATTAAGTATAGTAAAATACCCGAGCGTGCTTTATGTCACTCTCGCACAGCAACAAATGGCATTTGAAATGTGAACGATCCAAATCCTGTGAACAATGGATGGCTCAGAAATAATGGGGATCAGGATTCGGCGTTTCTGGCACACCTGGTCCTTGCTTCGGCTATATTTAATAACATGTTTACAGTCGGCCATTGTTAGCACCCCGGGTCGACATATTCACACTCGCAGAGGTGACCAAGCGGCAACGATTAAGTGAAACAATAATTCATCCGAAAAATAATAATAATATCCAGATGAATACACATGTGACAATGATTCAAATATTTTATTTATTTGTGTAGAAATTGCCAATAAAATATTCAGGCAATTAAATAATATATTTTTTAATGATGGAAGGATACAACAAGTAGTTCAAATTAAAAACTCAATAAATAAAAAAGTACTTTGGGTGACTTAAGTAAAATGTTATTAAATGGTTCTGTACGAATCTTGTCCTTCAGTTATCAAGCTTCAGTTATCAATGTTTGACGTTCCAACTAATTTTTAAAGTGCAATATACAAAAACTTAATAACGAAAATATTTTCAAATGTAATAAAATAAACAATCAAGGTTTAAATGGTAAATTCTAAAAACGCACAAAGAGAACGTTACGCTACAGAAGGTTCATTTATTAACGTGGATAAAAAAAAATTAAATGTTCGGGTAGTTTTTACAGAAATATTCATACATGTATCCGATGGAACAGTAAAACTCATAAATGGTCAAATTACCAGCACCTTTTCGTTTTCACGTTGAATGCATCATCACCGTTGTCATTATCATCATCACAATTGGTATAATTCATCACAGTCGTTGTGCGAAATTTTACAAAATAAAAAAACCGCAAAAGTCCAAAACGCGCGCACCGCCCGTGAATTCGTAAAAAGCCGATGCGGAAAATTCCGCACCGTAATTATACGCGCAGCCGGAAAATCCGACAATATAATTGGCCAGTAGGTGGCATAAATTAAACGGTTTTCCGGCGGTGTATGCGCTTTTTGAATACTTTCATCCCCTGTATAGGCGCAGATGGCAAAAAGCACATTTCGCGCGGCCAATTGGTCGCGTTTGTCATTGCAGCGGAAAAAAGGGTTGTTAATAAGCGCACGTGTGAGTATTGCTAAATATATTAATCGAAAATAGGTTAATTTTTAAATATTTATTAATTGTCAAATATTTATAAAGCGTGATAAAAATGTTCTTGTATTTTATAAAATCAGAGAGTTAAACTATCAATATAAAATTTTAATATTTTTTGATATATGAATATAAAATATTTAACTAATTTGCTTTACTCTTATTTATGAAGACAATCAATATTACAGAAGGTCTAAAAGAGATTCTAAGATAATTTTTTTTGCTCGTGTCGTTTTGTCATAATCAACTTATTCGCTGAGTTAACCATACTGTGCTATGTAATGGGCGAACCTAAAGTTATTTCTTACGCTCTATTTACGATTCATTAATCAGGAAAAATATTTTTCTATTTATATTTTTATTCTCTCATTATAAATAGTATGCTGTATTTAAACACTGAATTGTATGAAAAAATCTCATTTTCACTGTTTTATTATTATTTTTAATACTCCTCGTATTCCTAACATGTAACATTATGTTACATTTTAATGAATGTATTTTTAAGTATCTCAATTCTCACAAATCTATACACTTAATCATTTTAAATACTGAACTTGCTTAAAGTATGTAAGTAAACTAGCCAATATGGATCTTGGTCCCTTAGTCCTCAGTATATTTAATGACGGACCCTAATTCCTAAAAGTTTCGGCACTTATCCTTGTAGCAAATATATTTATGTAATTATTTTTTCTTTATAATAATGAAAAGATCTGTAATAAATGGCAGTAGCGACCATTAAAATTTTCGTCTATTATTGTATAATCATTAAAATTCTGATGTAAATATTTACAATACTATAACACGGTTTAGAAATTAGTATAATCATTTAGCAGACATCAAAAGATTAAATCCTCTATTGTTTGACGATAAGTCGTATAAATTTCTCCGATCCCGAATGTACGCCGCGTATCGTTAATGTGTTTACGCAATTTATACGTGCCAATTGGTTGCTCGATCTTCCAGCATCTAGAAGAGGGACCGACCAATTTCGCCACCTTTGTTTTCCTCCCTCTTTCATAAGTTTTCACCCTCTTCTTCCACAGCCGATGACCACCGCTTACAAAAATTTTATATTTATTCAACAACAACAACCACCAAAAAGACGATTAATTACCTCTCAGTTTAATACTTGATTAGAAACCCAACAACGACTATTTAGTCGGTTGTACGTGCGATGTTTTTAAGACAAAGTTTTAGATCAATAGTGGCCGGCCGTTGGCCACTAAAGGGTGGTAATTAAAGAGTGCCTGCCTTTATAGTCGCTAGGACTTTATTTACCAGATGTGTCGGTGTATGTGTGTGTTTGTATTGGGGCTGTTGGAGGAAAACAGGCGTTTAATTGGAAAACGTTTTTAATCAGCCGGGAAAACGTGTCGCCTTTTCTTTGGCGGAGTTAGTCGTGCAAACAAGTGTTCCTCATCTGGTCTCCAGCTATTTACTCACACGTTTCTTATACATGCCAAATGACCGTCAGATATGTGTGTGTGTATGTGCACGGTCACTAGTGTAGATGGTTATTATTGTCACTTAATTGAAGCATTGGGTTCTAATTGTGGATGAGGTTATACTTATCGTTTTTATTGCTGTGCAAATATACACGTATATATCTGATTATTTGCTTTTTTATTATTATATAAATAACATATAGTCATGTACTATTCATATAAAATACATTAAAACGATTAAAATTTATAGTTAGCAATAGTAACAATGCGGCCAAAGATTCTGATTAAACTTCTGATGTATCGTAACTTATTATGTCACATACGAGAGATACAAGGCTACTAATTTTTTTTTGTAATTAATATTAAAACTTAATATTTATTTTTATTTTAATTCCTCATATCCCAATGTTTCAATAGGATTTTTTTTGTCCGTTCCTTTGCGGTGAAATGAGCAATTACAATTTATTAAAAGATGGCGAGTTTTATCAGAACAAATTTAAATTTGAGGGTGACCTCGAATTTACGCGTTATCTATTTTTAAGGTAACATATATTTTAATATTTTCTAATTTATGGCGCGTACTTTTTAAGTTGAGCTGTTAAAATGTTTCTCATGGTGGTGTCCCATTTTACCAAAGAAACCCATTTTTTTTTGCTGGGAAAAATGTTTTATCACAATCCGAACTGATCTTTATAATGATGAAATGCATAGTTCCTTAAATTGTAATTAGAAGATACATCCGACATTATATTCTTGCAATTAAATATAATTTATTAAAAATACGCATTCACTGTAACATTCATAAATACACAGCAATTACATTTACACACAATATTTTAAGTACACAACATATTGATAAAGGCTTAAAAATTGAAGTATAAAAAGTACGTAATGTTGAAAAAAATATTAACAATTTAAAACCTTAAATTGCTTAAAGAAAAAATTAAATTAAAAATATTACTGTAGTAATACACATAAAAACCTGAGCAACTGTGCGTGCGCCAACATTGTACTTAACCGGCGATTGTTTCAGGGGTTTGTCGATTGCTGTTATTCACAAGAGGTGTTTTTGTTCCACCAATAAACAGCAATAAAGGGCTAATCGGAGCGTGGCTGCGAAAGGGGGCCAGAAGGTTCTAATTCAACTCGCCCTTTGGCCAGCATCCGCAAGATAAGGATCTCCAAAGGCGACCGTTCGCACATGAAAAGCTCTCGAGCGCTTTGTGCTTTCTAATTGCAGCTTTCATTAACTTCCAAAGGTATTTCTTGCGGACACGGACAAATGACCATCTCGCTTTAATTGGCCGCCCTTTTGTTTGGACCGTCAGCTTCCACTTGCGCCACTATGAAATCTCAAGATGGGTACGTGTGTACATACATATATGTACTATATACATACATATGTACATATAGACAATATATATTGTATTAAAGTAAATTCTTGCTATCTTAGCCGCTTAATCAGACAACAAATGAGAGCCCGTATGAAATGAATTTTCTCATTTTCCCCGACGACGAGTAATTATTTTCCCATTGGGGTTAATAACCGGGGCGGCAGTTGTCTGGAGACATTAATTAACCAACTTCATATTGGAAAAGTTGGTTATCAAAGATGCTTCCACACATCTGTGCTCGCGGGTAAATACTTCGCCAAGGAGCCATTCACCATACAGGTCTCCGACATTACTTATACACATAAACAAAACATATTTAGGCGAATAATAGAAAACTATATAATAAAGCAGTAGTTCTCCATTTTTAAAATAATAAAATCTTGTTTTTATTATATTTTTGTTATTAGAAAATTTATGATTATATCTCAAAATTTGCATAATTCAATTTGCTGACCAACTTTTTGTATTCAAGATTCAAAGTTGAAGTTATTGTGACCATTTAAAAGTTTATTAAAAATATGAGTTAATGTTCATTGCCCCTACTGTAACTCTGATATGAATTATAAATATTTTAATTAGCATAACACCGCACACTTTTTGGCACAGCGCAATCTTCGAATTGTCGTAAAACCTTTCATTTTATCTCGGCAATAAAATATACATGCATTTCTCCCAATATACTTTTGTAAAATTAACGACGAGCTTCGGCAAAGTTTCAAGATCCAAATTTTTGCAGCGGCACGATTCAGTTGTTACCCTTCCCCCGTGTGTGTGTGCGCGAGGGAAGATCGAACGGCGCATTAGTTTGGTAATAAAGGAGAGAAATAAGTTTCCAGGGTGGTTCTCGGGATGGAAGATCGCGCAAATGGGGCGGGCCTGGTGTGAGGAGGTCAGAAAACACCACCGAGGCAGACCGAGGGTCGTGGGGGCAACCTCAAGGGGTGGGGGTAAATATTAATTAAGACAGAAGACGATATCGTCATGTCGCCGCCGTGGCGCATCTAAGAAGATGCCATGAACTCATACATTCTATACCAACATACACAGATTCGGGTGTGAGTGTGTTTTGTATTTTTAAACATAAACATATTTAATTAAAGAAATAAATTAATTAATAAAAACAATCTACACAAAAAGTAGGATATGTGTATTTTTATTGCTCTATAAAATAATAATTTAATTTATATTTATGCCTAAAGAATAATAAGCATATATATAGTTCAGTACATTATTTAATTATTATAGAAATAAAATTTAATCTAGGTTAGTTACTGGAAAGAGGAGTATAAAATAAACATCACATCAATGATCTTAAGTATAATTTAGTTTACTACACTTTTAAGAAAAATAACTAAATAATACCTATCTGAAAATATAAAGTAAGCACGATAAAATGAAAAATATAGTGTTTACTTAAGAACGTACATTTTTTACATAAAAAAACTAAATATAAAAATATACAAATAAATCTACTGATAACTATAAATTATATTGTAAGCTTATTATTATGTAAAACAATTTATACTTAATGTCATGTAAATTAATGTAGGAAACCGGCAAAGATAGACAAGCATATTATGGCTGCAGAAATGAAAGCAAATCCTACTCAGAAATTGAAGCAAATCAAACACTACTTGACTTTTTGATAACCGGGTTCACTGTAAAAAAAAATATTTTATGTGTATGGTGAGATTGCGAAGGGATTGTATATTATGAAATTCTTAAGCTTGGACATACAATAACAGAAAGTTTTATTTTTTCAGCTGGATTGCTTACACGAGAAAGTAAAAAAAAATTATCTCATCCAGCTTATTCTCCAGACCTTGCTCTCTCCGATTATCATTTATTTCAACCGATTCAACACTTCCAATACGGAAAAAAAATCAGTGCAAAAGATGTTTAAAGGAGCTGTCAAAATATTTTGAATGAAAGTCTTAATAACATTACCGAGAGGTGTAAAAATGTTATAGTTTTAGAAAAAAAATACAGTTAAAATAAAAATAAGTATTAAAAAGTCCGAAAGATTTTATTGCTGTATTAAAAAAAAGGTTACTTAGTGTTTCAAAAAACGTTTTCTATACAATATATACAAATAAATAATAATATTTTATTGCATTTATTTTGAAACACAATAAAAGTTTTATTGTCTGAATGCTTCTATCGAGCTTTCAACGTTATATACTTAACAAAAATTAGATTACATTAACTGTTCGGCACGCAAACATCTTAATTCCCCAGACACTCTATTATAATTAATTAACTAAATTTATTAATTGACACACCCAATAAAATCTATAGTTTTATGCTCAGAGTATGGCGAATACGCAAACACACTTTATGTATAGGGCAGTAAAAAAAGTTGGCAAAAGAGCGTAATTTCACCGGTTAATTATAAGTCGCCGAAAGTCTGTTGTTTTTACGACACACGTGAGATACACACGCATGAGACCGAAGCGATAGTTTCGCAAAAACACATAATACAAGTAGAAAGAAAGAAGAAAAAACACATCGACACGAAGGAGTTTAGCGTTAATTGAATTTCACGGTAATTAGCGAAAATAACCAAAGGAGATCGAATCTTATAGTTTGGTCGGCTGCGAACGCCAACTGTCGGCAAATTTACCCGTAGCGTGGCGTAAAGTTGTGCAAGTGGAAATAAAATAGTAAAAAAAGTGTCCCGCAAAATGTAATTAAGCAAGAGATTAAGAAGATGGCCCCAGTTGCGATGGTCGGGACCGGATTGGGAGCAAAAAATCGTTAGTGTATTTATTTTAAATTAAAACTTTCAACTATTATTACACGTAACTTGACAATTGTGTCATATTATTTATTTAATTATGAATATTCTATTATATATTTTTCATAATTTTTCGTAATAAGAAAACCATGATTTTATGATGAAAATTTTTAAAAATCAGATTTCGTAATATATAAAATAAGTTAAATTTAAATTTAAGAAATTTTTAATATAACCTTACCTGACAATTACCACTAAACAGAAAACAAAACATAAAGATTCAGTTGTCGTTTTAAAATTAACTACTTATTATAAAAATATATATCTCGATACTACATTTATGTCAGTGCTAATAAGTTTTGGCCATGGTTTTATATGTATAATAATTAATAGTGGCTTAAATTATTTAATTAATTTAAAAAATGCTACAGAATTAATATTAAGGAACGTTGTTAAAGTATGCTTGCTATAAATAATAATACTAATATTTAATATTTTTCTAATTTTTATTATCATTTGCAATTAAGTCTTATCTAGGAAAGCGTCCAATCAGCATTTTAATTAACTCCGCACACAACCGAACAATTATACCGTACTCGGCAGTCGAGATAATTTTTCCGATTTCCCGCTCCCAGTTCGGAACTTGTGGAAACTTATATGATCCCCGAACCACCTAGACCACCTCCACACCCACTATCGCCCCCACCCCGAGCCATCTCATCTGGCGAGTTCTTAATTAAGTTAGGTTATATAACGAAAGATGTCTCATTTAGATAACGCCGTAACTTTTGGTTTAACCGCATAATGGCGAAGTGCAGCGTTCGTTAGCGGACGAAGCGCATTATGCGCTACATTTTATTCTATATATTATATGGAAATTAAAAAAGTTGAAAAAAACACAAAATAATGGGGGTAATGATGACATTTTAATTACGCTCGTTCAACGACCATTGATTCGGTTTTGCGTTGCGTGTCGGAGGTACAAACATCGGACAAGGCTTTTTGGGAACGGGTGATTTGCTTTTGAATTTTTATTGTTATCATTAGGTTTGTTATTATAACGTACATTTTTAATTTTACATTTGATATACACAATGTTTGATGTAATGACTTAATTATTTAATTTGATTTTCTTTTATGTTGTAGGTATATGTATTATTCTAAAGTTTTTATCATTAAATAATAACTCCATTTTTACTATATAATATATAAAAAAAACATTATATACAAACTGAAGTTGTTTTCATTTGTTTTGTATTTATTTTATATTATTTCAAAGCTTGTTTAACTTGTTTTAATTTTTTTAATTAAATTCATTATTAGTAATGCGTTTACAAAAATTCAGTCACAAAAATACAATAATTTAAATATTAAATATAAATTACCTAACAGAAAGACCAAAAGCTTGAATGAAATAATATTTCATATCTATTCTTTACACAGACAAAAATTTTGTCTGTTTATTCTTATGTTCAGTGACAATGTTTATTCGTTTGATTTTCCTAGAACTTATTTTATGATTACTTGCTGTTTTATAAATATAATATTTTCATAGCATATATATGTATCAGAATAATAGGAGAAAAACTGTTTTAATAAACCATTTTCACCAAATTTACACGATATGTATTGTTTATTTTTCAAGCAAATTTAAATATAAAATAAACGTGGGAATTTACTACATTTTATTATATCAAAAGTTTTAATGGGATCTTACATTTTAAAATACTATGTCGTGCATATTTTTTTAAAAGTAAATTTAAATAATTTTATAAGTACCTAAAGCGAAGACAAGTTAAATTTGAGGCAATAAATGTAAAAATCAATTAAATTGTGATACTAATTGCAGCAAAACACAGACTCTTTCGGTGTATTATTTTATTATTTTACCAATAAGTTTGGATTCAGTAAAAATAAATCTGATATAAAAAAATGGTAAGCGATTATAAAATCGATCCTAGAACTTTTATTTATTGTTAATCTTTAGCCTCAATCTAACAGTTGTCATCCTAATGTGTTACAATAGGGTAAACACAGTTATCCAGATTGAAATCTAAGGACTTAAATCAGTGACATATATTTTATTAATTATATTATCTATATTACCATTATTACAGCTTACAATTAATATATATTACTATGCATGACCTAGCACAATACAATATTCATCCATTCGAATGGGAAAATCTAGGAAAACTTAATCTATGATGATCAATTAATAAATTATAATTATATAATTATCACTTTGTATCATATCTACGATACAATATGTGCATTTCACTTTAAAAAGTAACCTGAGATGGCAAAGTCAACATAAAAAGCAGTAAATATATAATAAATCTGTACAAATCTTCGCCTATACAGATGACAGATTTTGTAACAATGTGAAAATAGCACCAATAGAAGCCTTTAACTCTCTTAACCCTTTAAGCGCAAGACGCATATACGTATGAAACCTAAACGGCCTCAATATCTATCATCATTATCCTACTGGCCGGTATTCCGGCCTGCAAATAAAAATTCGAGAGAATACTTTTGACTCATCAAATGACGTGAATCCAATAGTAAATTATGCTAGGTGTCCCAATTATCATTTTGAATTGAGCTTAGATCTGAAAAGTGTTATGATGTGTACCATTCTAAGATTGAATTCTATCAATTAATTGATTTTTATTGTTTTAACATTTTAATATATGTATATGCAATATTTTTTTGTATAAAATACATATTTTTGTATTAATAAATTTATTTTTGAGTTGCATAAGGTGTGTGCAATTATCAAAAAATAGAAACTAAGTTATCAAAAAAAAAAGTTGAAATAGTGGAAATTGCTTTTTAGTCAAATACTCTTACTTTGTCGAAAATTTTTATACTTAGGAGCTCAGGGTTCAAATGGTTAAGTCTTCAGCTAATGAAATAAGCCCGAAGAGATAAGAAAATACATGTTGATTATTGCTTGACAGGAACAGCATCCTGCAAATATTTAAATAAATTAGTATTATAATATAGTATAAATTAATATTATTAGTCTGGTAACAGCCAAAAATTATATTAGCCAGGAGTATCAACAAAAAATAAATCATTTACTAGGGCCGATGAAAGACTGTTTGACACATTCAAAAGAAAAGTGCTACGAAGGATATACGGCTCGGTGAGAGAGGGTAATGAGTGGCACATCAGGTCTAATAACAAACTCTTCAGTCTCTTTCAAGGAAATACGGTCTTTACCTTAATTAAAATAGAGCCTTCAGTGCACAAATAACCTTGCACAAAAAGTCTCTAAAGACCAAATTGACAAAGCAGTTTCTGGATAACAAGCCTGATGACTAAAGATCAAATAGGGGACCAAAACTTTAATGGACGGATGATGTGACAAAATATGCTGGAATACAACGCTGGCGCTGAACTGGAGAATATAGATTATCGGGGCAATTATAATGATAATGATCTACAATATGTGGTAGTAAAAATGCAAACATTTTATAAATCGATCTTTTCACTACATAGTATATAATTATTAATAATAGCCTCACGCGAATATAATAATAAAAAAAAACATAATTATCTTATGCACATAATAACGACACACGATGGCGCATTGCATCGCATCGGTCGGTTTGTACTGTACAAAAAATTGTTTATTTTTTCCTCCCCGTCACGAGCCGCCTATGAAGGGTCTGACTAATCACCGCTTCAGTTCCACGGTTTGTAACTTCACAAAATGCATGTAACCGGCGTAAATTAAACGCGTGTAACTAAACCGACAACGGAGCTGTCCGTGTGCCACGGGACGACGCCATACCACGCAAAGCTACCTCATCGCACTAATTATCGGCACACATCAATCATTTCATATGTATGTATGTGAATTATTGAACATGTATATTATTCGCAACGGAACCGCATCAATTTATCACTTATCGATACGTATTATCATAATGACTGCGTTCGCGTGAACCATTGTTTTCTAATCAATTATTGTAGATAAGCATATTATTTTGTTACATTTTAGGGTTGTTCGATGTGAAGGTACATTCAGGAATACGTTTTAATGATATTTAAAACTTGTATTGGAAATTTGTATAAGAGATGTTTAGGATTAACATAAAAGTAAAAAATATGTTTTTTAACATATATGGCTTGATACAAGAACAGAAATATAAAACAATAAATTGTTTAATACTTTGATGTTTAAATTTAATACATAATTTAGCTGCAAATTTCATTAAACATTAGTTATTAAATAGTTAATGTCTAGTGTTTAACGAACGAATGGAATAAAACTTTTACGATGTATTGATTGTGAAAGTTTTGTGTTTAATTATATGTGTGAATTATTTATTGTTATTTTATTTCAGTCTACCGCAATTTATAAGCACATAAAAACAAACATTGTTCATAAAATAAAATACTTGTAAAGAAATAATTCAAAAAATATTTTCTCCAGTTCATGTAAACTGTATAGCCACTAGTATTTATTTATTTATTTTATTAATTTATTTAGCTAATTTTTTATACACTAAGCACATATAATCAAAACATATGTTCATAAAAAATATAAATATAAGCAGAATATGAAAAACTTTATATAATTTATTTCTTAATACTCGAAGGTATCTTTATTCCAGGGGTGAGGGACCTTTTTTATGCCAAGGGTCGTTTGCATATTAAAAAAAATTCCGCGGGCTATTCAAAATTCTCAATTACAAAGTTATCATTTGTTTGTAATGCATGAACACCAAAATTCTCCGAAACCATCATAAATCTTTGGCGGTCAACTGAGCGTAACGCGTAATTTTTTAATGTAAGGGGGATATTAAAAACATCATTCAACAATTAAATTTCTATTTTTAACATATAGAAAATTTTATTTAAAATCAGTAGATTTATTTAATTTTGAGTCCTATCTACAGCGGGCCAGTCCAAATGAGCTCACGGGCCGTATACGGCTCGTGTGCCAGAGGTTCTTTACCCGTGCTTCATTCCATTGAAACCCGCTACATTTTTATTTTTTCGGGTCGTTCTAGGAATATAATTATACAAATTCACACTTTCGTACAATTTTCTTACAGCTATCTATCCTTTAATTACCCTTATTTCTAGTAATAAATCTATATTTATTATTAAATACTTATTACAATACTCTCATAACATACTATTTTCTAACTTAAATATAAATACTGAAACATTGATCCAACCATATTTATTTATTATATGTATGTATTACAAGAAAGTTACAGCTCATTTTTCTGTGACTGAACTGTTCAATAAAATGATAATAAGGAATGGAAAATTGCTACATATACAAAGGGTTTTTTTATTTATATAAATGCGTATTTATGAGTGATTTATATCGAGATTAATCGCGATTAAATATGAATATACAACTCGATATCTTGACAGTGATGTACACAAATTTTCAGAATAGGAAGTGTAACTGTTTGTTTTTTCAGAATAAGAAAAATGAAAAAAAATCTAACTTAACTAGGCAAAATTTAAAGGAAAAAGGTAAAGAGGTAAAAACTAATTTAATACAGATTTTGATGTTTTTTTGAGAACAATATAACTGTCGTAGTGTTGATTATATCATCACTTAACTTCTTTTTAAAATTAAACCTTTTAAAATTTTTGGTTTTTAGCCAGTTTGATCTGCCATTATATTTAATTCAAAATGGTGGATATTTAAACTATAAAAAAATCATGGCTCCGTTAGAAAAAAATCTAAAATGTATAAAAAAAGAAATAATTAAAATTGTTCTACAGATATAACAGTTCTATACAAACTGTGTATCTAAATTCACGGGAAGATTATGGTCAATTTCATCGTCCTACTATGCGTATAATTTGCAACGCAGTAAAAAAAGAGGTTGGAAGCGTTGGAGATAGGGCAAGGCCTGTTCATCATCGTGGCGCCCGTTCAGCCGAGAATATTGCTGCTGTAAGTGAAAGTGTGGCCGAAGATTCTGAATTGTCTATTCGTCGGCGTTCGCTGCTTTTGGGCTTTTCTAATGGTTCCCTTAGGCGCATTCTGCGTCTGGACTTGCACCTACACCCGTATAAAATTCATATAACACAAAAACGGAAGCCCAGAGACCATGGACAGCGAAGAATTTACGCAGATTGGGTGTTAAAAAAATATCAGAAACCTTTATATATTATTGAAAATAAAAAATTGTAACCATGATGAACATTAGTAAATGTATTATCGCGATCAATTGTAAAAGAAGAGAGAGGAAAATCTTTGAAAGGTGAGACTGAAATGAAAGTCGACCATGAAGGGTGAGAACCGAAAGATTCTTATCACTTTCCGTGAGAATTTCTTGTTGCGGAATTGCAATTTGATGCGCCTAGTGGTGGCAACGTTCCCTAATTTCAGCGAAGGTAAACAGGTGTGTGCTCTGGCAAATGTGTATTTGATTCGGTACTTTAACGATTTTTTTAATTACATAGTGTATTTCTTTAATTATTGATTTAGATGCTATGGTAGATTTTAGAAGCACAATTTCTACAAATATAATATGAATCAAGAAGAAGGAATTAAAAATATATTTTTAGCTTAAGCTAGACTTTTATATACGTAAAATAGTAGATCAATTTTTAACATGTATATAGTAGATAATACACACAATTTTATTTCAGTTCACATCTATATACTTATCTCGCGAAAATGGATGGGAGAAATTTTACCAAAAATCTCGACTAATGCAACAATAATTGCGGTGCATATTTAAAAGAGGGAAAAAATAAAACAAAGCGCTTATCGCACTATCATCTGAATAATTTATCTGATAAAGACGCACAATGGATACAAAACAAATAGTGACCATAGTGATGGCGGAAGATAGATGGCGTATTTATCGCGGGTAAAAGTTGTAAGTCACGGTCGCTCCGTGTGCTAATGCCCTTACAATGGCCCCCCGCGGTACATCATCGCACGATGAAGGAAGGCATTTAATTACCAATTCCGGCCAGATCGGTAATTATTCGAGCTATGGCTCTCAAACATTTTGATACTACTAAAAAAAAAATAGCGCATCTGAAATCCTTGGCACATGGTCATGCGTGGTGGGGGGTATGTATTACTTTATTGAATTTTTTTCTTATTCAGGTACCATCCCCTGCATCTAGATTTTTAGGACTATCTGCAGCCTGTTATATATGCTATTTATCTTTTTATGTATGATATAATATTAAATTGGACAAATGATTAATTTCAGGTAAATGATCCTGTATTTAATTTTTAGCAATACATAGATTTTTACCTCGTTGTTGTTTATTTTTTCTATTCATAAATCGTCAATTGAAATTTTAATAACAACAACATCTGTTTCTGCCCGGAAATTTTGCATTGGGCAAAAAGGACGTAAGTAGGAAAGAGCTAAGCACCTCCCTTATTTTTAAAAGAGTGTATATGCTCAAGAAAGCGTACTCACTATACTCCTATTCAGAATATACATATATAGAACTTCAGACTTAAGACACACAAAAGTTCAACAGAACTCTTATTAAGCCGAGCTACGTTGACTATCGACCAAGACTAAAAAAGCGACTTAAGAGACTACGATAATAACGTTTCAACAATCAAAATCATACTCACCGTAAAGTCGAAATAATGCGATTCCAATAAACTTTGTCACATAATATAAATAAATATTTAATTAGATATGTTTTTGTAGAAATATCAGATTGCGATTGTCATCTGCTAGATATTTATTTTTTGTATTACACTAAATATTTTTTAAATATATATGCCGATGGTAAAAAAAATCGCTAATACAGGCAAACGTTTTTAACCTTAGCCGTCTTGATTAATTGCATTTTAACCGAGTTATTATACACAATTTCACGCCGCTTTGTTCGTGTCGAATTAAATATGCAAATAAAAAGCGGTTATCCGAGCGGGGAATCTCCGTCTGCTGTAAGTACTCGACGACTACATAGGAAGATATCATTAATTCTTTTAGTATGGGCGGCACCCACAATGTGCATGTACTGTGAAAACGGAACAATTAAATCAACATTAAAAGCACTTAAAAAGCCGACAATTAAATCATTTGTACGTTGCATTGTGTGTGCGAGAAGCGCATAATTATGACAAACAAAAACGCGCATAATTGCATATCATGCTCTTCCCCTTATGCTCGTGTAACTCGACAGCTATTAGTATGACGTGGAAATATGTGATTTTGCATGTCTTTGTTTGATTGGCGATGGCTAGATGATCATGAAAATGAGATGTTTTTATTAATTTATAATTAATCAGTTATATAATTAAAGTAAGCTGTACATCGAGATAACATCAATTTGGCAAATGGGATAAAATATTCATATTTTTTTTAAATATTATATATTTTTTAACAACGTATTTTTAATTATTAAATATAAACAGTTCCATTTAATTTTACCTGGTAATTATTGCAGCAATGTATATGTATAAAAAAAATTGCACTATTTTTATGCATAGATTTAGTTGCCACACGCAAAAGTGAAAAAGGAGAACATTTATCTTTGACAGAAAGACAAAATGAACTAAAGATAAAATATAAACTTTTATTGAAAGATAAACTAATAAATTAAACTTTAAAATATTTTTTATAACATACTGCTAATTCTAATCTTGCATTTAAACATATTTTTCTGAACTACCAATTTTTGACAAAAGTTCTTCGTTTCATAATATATAACTAAAAAAATATGAGTATGCCATACTGTATGTGTGAATAATATCGTCTTCACTGACTCCACATTAAGTCTATTCCGTTCCTTCGTACATTGATAGATGTCAAATCATCAGTGAAAAAACCCTCTCAACATTTTGAGGAATGACAGCTGCATAATTGGTCGTACAGTTTCACGTCATCAATGATAATTAATACTTATTTTTGCTGGAGCTCGATACAAGGAACATATTTGTACTTATTGTATTTTTTTGTAGAATCCATTTTAAACACTCGCTCAGTAGTCGGGTCCATTTTGTCAAGTGAGTATTATAAACAAATTAAAATTCGTAATAGATGTTTCTGCTCTTCCTCCTTCAAACCATTTACTTCAAGAACAAGCTGCTTCATTTTCAAGGGCATGAATTTGTCTTCAATTCTATTTGGCAGCATCCGCAATATTAATTCTATGATGTTCACACATTAATTCTAAGATGTTATGCCACGTTTGCTTAAAGAATGTGTGAATCACAAATATACTTCCGAATATGGATTTTCAAAAATTAATCAGTATATAAGGTATTGTTACTTTTATACTGCACAATTTTTTTTAAATGAGGAATATGATACCCTATGCATAAATAACTAAGCACAGCTAAAATACTCTTACTTACTTATATATAAAATAAATTAAAATATAACTACATTTAAACCAATTTATTTAATTTTCCATCTTTATGATATATTTTTAAGACAATTCTTTCAACGTTACAATGGATTTAGTTGGTAGTTAAATATACTTATTCAGCTTTCATTTCTCTTTAACACCGCGTGCACATTCGCATATAATTTTGATATTTCACTCTGCTTTCATAAATTATTATGAAACATGAATACATAAATATATAATACACATGATAAATTAGCGACACACAGTTGGCAATATTACTCGTGCGTTGTTATATACTTGCGCCTAATTACCATGAATTAAAGAACCACTCGGACGGAAGTCGTCTCTTGATTCGTGTAATTTATAACATATTTTTTCTTTATTCGTTCGTACGCCTCATTATACGCAGTCAGGACACTGTCATGATATGCCTTGTCTTCAATTCTCGTTAAAAAAACAACAGTGCATTTCCTATTATCCTGCATAATAGCGCGTGTCAAAATTTTTTGCTGTTTTAAAATTTTAAATTTACTAATTAAACCATATTCATGAACTTTTTATACTATAAAATTGATTTAAAATAATATTTAAAAAATAAAAATACTTTAACTTATATTATATAGTTTTAACTGCAAGCTTATGTTAATTTTAAAATCAAAATCTTGTGCTTTATTAAAATTCATGAATATGATTACATATCATTGAAGATAATTATTCACTTTTAATTTATTAAATATAAATTTTCGATGCATTTTCAATAACACAGTTCTAGAAAAAAAGATGATTAAGCAAATAAAAACCTTAAATATTTTGTATCTCATTGTTTATTTTTTAGAGTACGCTCGGGATTCCGGTTTGTTATTGTGTGCGTGAACTGTGTGGCTCAAAACAATTTCGCAAAGAAAATTTATGTTTATTTAACATACATAGATCTGAGCTAAGTTGGAAATTTCAACGGACAATTAAAAATATATTATATAATCAAAGAAACCAGACATTGATGTCATTAATTAAATATTTGCAAAATTTAAAATCTTTCACTAGTCAAAAAAATAATGAAGTCTTTAGCTATTCTTCAAAAGCAAAAAGATATAAAATGGGGAAATAAATTATTCGCAGATTGTTTAATGGCCCGACGACTCTAATAAATCATTGGAATCCATTGAATAAATTAAAAAATTATCATTGGCGCAACGATAAGAATAATAACTTTTTTAAGCCTTGCAGAGAATAGTGTAAAAAAACCAACAACGTGCGGATTAATGGAAAAATAATTAAAATATTTTAATTTACGGGTAAGAGAACGAATAACTTACAGTGTATATTTGAAGCCTTGATATCAATTAATCCAGATATGCCCAAAAAATTTTGTTCTCTTAAAATTTAATTTATAAATAAAAAACAGTGGCACCAGCTTAGTGACCTACCCATGGGACAGTGGGCATATCTGGGTCTTAAACCAATATCAACACAAAATTATTTAAAATAAATCACTAGAGAAGATCGAACTTCTGTGCCACACTGCACTTTAATGACGAATACCAGCGTTGACGAATCAGCGACTGTCCTTAAGAAAGCGAGACAACGAAGTACACGCTACATCGCTTCTCCCTCTCATATACATGTACACACACACAATAACAAACCGGCATTCTTATCCCGAGCGTACTCTAAAAGAATATAAAAATTTCACATTTTAAAAGTGCTTTTTTACCTCTTATGAAGTTCATGAATAATTATAGAAAAAAATATTTTTGCAGACCCCACAAACTTTTGTTTGTGCACCGCATTGTTGGACCTGAACCTCTTTCTTCACACCGTTTCTTTGAGTGGTCAAAAGATGTGAAAATCACTAGAGAAAAATTAAAGTGCACGTCTTGAATCATTGCATCGAGTTAAAACCCAATACACATAGCTAGGAAGTCAGTGCACTACCTGGGCACGTAGTGCTTCTAAATGATTATTATTTATTAAAAAAAAATATTTAATAATAAAGTAATATATTGACTTGCCAAACAAGTGAATTCGTTACGCCAATATTCGTGACGAGAGGAGATTAGGGCGGACTAGGTAAATGCATTCCTAAACAGACAATTAACAGAAGCTATTATATGCTCTTTTAAATACAAAATAATTATATTTAATTGACAGGTGCTTACAAGCCGGTGGAATGCGCTACCCGGAACAAGTGCCCCATTACAGCGACGCCGATTCTTCAGCTGTTTAAACTGCAACGGTTACGCAAAATGGGTAATATAATAAAAATCTATTTCCTTATCCAAATTATCTAAATCATGACAATTGTTCCGAACGTTGAGAGCAGACAGATCAAAATAATTTTCCACATCTCTACTAGTGTATATAAGCGTTAAGAACTTTAATCAAGAACTTCCACTAGATACCATAAACTTCCGAATAACAATATTTAACTACCAACTAAATTCATTGTGACGATGAAATAATTGTTTTAAAAATATATCATAAAGATGGAAAATTAAATGAATTACTTTAAATGTAATTATATTTTGTACTAAAGTAAGTAAGTCTTTTTAGCTATGTTTAGTTATTTATGCATAGGGATATCATATTCCTCCTTTTTTGATTTACCACATTTTTATACCATAGTACGGCATTTATTGAAAAGAATATATTTATTTTTGTAAAATTATGTTGTGTATTTTAAACAGTAATTAAAAAATAAACCTGGTCAATTTTATTATTTTATTGTTAAAGCATAAAAAATGTATGTGTTTTAAATGTTGTATGTCAATTATGAACATATGCTTTTTTTGGTTTACATACAGTATACTATTTAAAACTTTTGTATGTTTGTATGATACGTAGGATATTAACTGACAATATAAATATCGTTAGATTTTAAACATACAACACAATGAGCAGTCACGCGTAAATGTATACTTTCAACTAGCAATTTCTTTATATTTTTTCGCATATACGACTATAAACTGCATTTGCATACGAGTAAGGTGACTCGCAACAAATCACGTTATAACCTCGTTAAAATTATAATAGATTTCTACGGAAAATCAACTTTGAATTATAGTGTAAACACACACGATTGCTTCGAATAATTAAGGTTCTACTCTTTTTTCCATACCGTATCGAGCTTATAATCATACAAAGTAAATATGCAAAAAATGTGCATAGTTTATTGCATGTCGTACATAATTACGAAGTTCACCGAAGACGAACCGCCGTCATTATTTTAAGTTAATAACAATCACTGCGAACAATCGTGGAAAAAATAAACAATCACACGCACGTACTATGTGAAATTCTAATTTTTCCTATGCACACTCGACGAATATGTCATTTATTGAATTACAAAAGCGTAAAATGCACTCTCGTGTGTTATTTTATTTTTACTGTAATTGCTGTCATTATGCGACATGTGCAACAAAACGGGATTGGCTCATTTCCTTATTATTTGTAAATTTTATGTTATAAATGTGTTATATGTAATCTAAACAGATTTACATGAATTTATAAAACGTTTTATTATTTTAATAATAATAAAATTCACAATATAAATTATGCTTGATTTGCAACATGAAATCAGATCGCATTTTCCATAATGTGCCATTTCATGTAGAATTATCTGATTCATTATATCGTTCCGTATGAATAAATTAATGACGAAAGTAACCCTTCAACGACCGGCTGTGTTCTTCAACATTCAACGGTCACAATTAAAACCTGTTTCCATTCATTGTTACAATATTGGACACTCGTAAAATCAAGCGCTGTGAATCGTGTCCCTTTGCGAAGTAATCGTTCGCTCCACTCGGGATACTTGTTTGTGCAAATTACTATAGTAGAAAAGGGGACGAGAGTATCCTTTTTCGTTGCTTTTCATGCGTTAAGTGTGTGTGTATGTAAATGAAAGGATCTTGTGATTAACGATGACTAGTGAAGAATTTATTAATATATACAAACAAAGATTTTTAATACTAATATAATATGATGTCATGTTTATAGACATTTAAAAATGTCATGTCATAATAATGTCAACATATAAAATCGAGATAAATTATACAATAGATACAATCAAAAAGGATTTTTTTATATATGTATATATATATATATATATATATATATATATATATATATATATATATATATATATATATATATATATATATATATATATATATATATATATATATATATATATATATATATATATATATATATATATATATATATATATATATATATATATATATATATATATATATATATATATATATATATATATATATATATATATATATATATATATATATATATATATATATATATATATATATATATATATATATATATATATATATATATATATATATATATATATATATATATATATATATATATATATATATATATATATATATATATATATATATATATATATATATATATATATATATATATATATATATATATATATATATATATATATATATATATATATATATATATATATATATATATATATATATATATATATATATATATATATATATATATATATATATATATATATATATATATATATATATATATATATATATATATATATATATATATATATATATATATATATATATATATATATATATATATATATATATATATATATATATATATATATATATATATATATATATATATATATATATATATATATATATATATATATATATATATATATATATATATATATATATATATATATATATATATATATAAAGAAAGTAAACTTCCATAAAATAAATCTGAATAAATACAATAAATACATACAGTTATCGTTAAGTAAAACACTAGCAATTCTAATCGCATTTTAAAAAATAAAAAGTTTAGTCTTAAACATTACATGATTTATACGTAAAACTTGAAAAAAGTATATTTTTTATAAATTAGTTTA
Source organism: Plectrocnemia conspersa (assembly GCF_051122295.1). Taxonomy (NCBI): domain Eukaryota; kingdom Metazoa; phylum Arthropoda; class Insecta; order Trichoptera; family Polycentropodidae; genus Plectrocnemia; species Plectrocnemia conspersa. The sequence continues at coordinate 6,602,418 of NW_028277174.1, read as the reverse complement.
ATATTGCAAATTAAATATGAGAGCTTTTTAAGCACTGTTTGCACGTCGAATCTGCTCTCACACCACAAAGCGTCCCTGGCGATATGTTAATTTAGCACCCTCAAAGTGTGTCAGGGGTGTAATTAGAGAAGGCCCAATCCATCATAGAGGGAGCGAACACAAAAGAGCCGGACTGGTGGTAATTACAATAATAAAGTGTCTTGCAGGCAACGGTCAATGGTGTGACGTGTACAACAAACAAAAGCGCCGATTGACCAAATAGGTTCGCCGAAGAAAAATTACCGGTACTTTGTATACACAAGTATACGTAGGGGATTGATAAAGGGACTAAAGTAATACATAATATATTGAAAATGCGTATATTCAGATATTATTATGTACATATGTATACACAGTAACGTAAAAAAATGAATCACTTTTTAATGATACGTTATATTTTTTGTCGATGAAGTTGATACCTTCCATTTCGGAATATAACAAAACACCAAATCCAAATTTATTTAATTATTATCAGAACGTATCACTTTTTCTTAATTCAAAGCAGTACAATTTTTGTGTCGATTGCTCCATTTCATAATTATTAGACGGATTTCTTCAGTCAATATCGGTTTTTTGGCTGATATACGTATATATACCCCCTTTTACTTACGACATATTGCCCACGTTTATTTATTAATCAAATGTTTTACAAATACTCACAGTTTTATGCATATCATATAAGTCAAAAGTAGATATTTTTTCCTTAGCCTGATTTATTGCACATTGTCATAATGTAGTATTTGTATTGAAAATATACTAATTGACGAATACTCAGTAATAATAAATATATTACTCAAGAAAAACTATAGAAAATTTGGCATTATAATATTTATAAATATTTTTACCATGAAACCGGACGACTAATAACATTATAGACATATCCCTTAATGAGTGAAGAATATTCCTAGAAAAATAACCATTACGGATAAATCCTTAATTCTTATGATTTTGAGAAATGATGCGTTTTGTATACGGTAGAGTATATGACTTTAACTATAAATTTTCTAATAGAAAGAGCAAATTCAGAGCAGTTTAATAAATCAGTTAATTTTTATAATGCAGTGTTGTTTTCAGTGAAAACGTTTATCAGATTTTCTTGAAACGTTTTTTAATAATTACTTGCTATTTTGTAAATGTGATATTTTTAAAGCATGTGTATCAAAATAATGGAGAGGGAGTAAAGATTAATATAAAAACATCTTCACCGAATTTACACCATATTTATAGTTTATCATTCCAGCAAATTAAAATAAAAATTGTAAGTCGATATTTACTACATTTAATTACATCTAAAGTATTAAATGTGATTATGCCTTGTTATCCATATTTTTTTAAGTTAATCTAAATATCTGCAACAAAAACTAGTTATATTTGCGGAAATAAATGTAAAAATTGATTAAAATTTTAACCAATTTTAGCATACTAATTTTAATCAATTAACAAATTATTGATGAATAAGAAGTCATTTAGTTCAATTTTTAAATTATCTTAAACCGTGTTAGTACAGCGTAAATTATTTTTTTAAGTAAGTTTATTTAATTTGCTGCTATTTTTGGCAATAAAATAAGGTTTTTGTGAAGGTATTAAATACGTATGCGATTCAAATAACAATTGTGGAATATTGATTTTTTGTAAATCTTTTACTGAAACATGACAACAAGCTTAACACAATGAACAACCACTAAGTAAGTAGTGACACACCAGACTGAAATCAGCGTCTATAAATCAGTGACATCTATTTTAATAATAATAAATTATTACTACAGCTAACAATCAATAGATATATGCATGAACCAGTTAGATTATTTATCGGTGAGATTAAAGAAAATATAGGAAAACCTAATATGTGACGATTGATCAGAATTATAATTAGTTTTTAATCGTTTTTCTAAATACGATAAAAATTAAAAAACATTAGGATAAATATATAATTTTAACCAGATATTTTGAATGTTAGTCAGCTGGTCATTAAAAGGCAATAATGTGTTTTTACTATAATCCCATTGATTTTTAGTGATTTGATTAAAATAGCTTTATTGGTTTCATTGCAAAAGATCCAGCCAACTAAAGCTTCATTTTATCATTGATCCACGCGACATTATGGTCACAAAAAAATATGTGTCGAGTTCTTTAAATTAAAAAATAACAATAAAATTAAATAAAAATATTATATATCTGTTTAGCTTAATATAATTATAAAGAAATGGTACACTACACACATAAAGTTAATTTCTTCAACTCTGAACCCAAAACTAATTAAGCTTAATTAAAAATGGTAATTTAACGCGAGCGCTCGCGTTCTTGGCTCTAGACGAGTCCTTAATTCGCGTCGGCGTGTGTAATCAGAACAAAAGCTTTTGTCCATAATAAGTTTTGAACTAATCGATATCCACACATATTATACCTAAAAGCTTCGGGGGCCTTCAACCCTCCAAAAGCGGCGGTCGCTTTCGACCCCTATATGACTTCAGTTTTATAACCGGACTCCGCCGAAACATAATTAGCTGTGATTATAAGTAGCCGATAGATATAGTTGCGCGGCGCCATTATTTTTTCCCTCATAACCTCTTTGTTGGTGCGACTCACAAAGGAAACTTTTGTGTTGAAAGAAACAATAGGAGCCCGTTACGGCTGGGGCAACGGCTCTAAACCTCCCCACCACCACCGACTTAATATCGGATTAAATTCTATGTAAATTAAAAAGGTAATGTGATATTTTGAACTATGAAGGTGTTGTTATTGATACTGATATGTTTTGATTATGAATTTAGCCAACTCTGATCTTCAACTAAAGTATTGACATCTTAGTACATAAATACTGTATTTATTTGGTGAGTCATAATTTTTTTGTGAGTTGTGTAATAAAATATATTTGCAGAAAATATGTCGCAACGGTGGCTAATTTTTATATTGATTTGTAGCATAGAAAGGTTTAACTCGTACCTATTATTTTGTATTCAATAAATTATACTACGATTTAAAAGCATCAAAAATAACCAAAAAAATTAAAAGCATACATCGTAAATGCCTTGAAAAAAGATAACACGTGCATTAAGGATTGTCATATCCAAAGAGCCGTTCGTAATCTAGCCAACGGCAATATGTTTCAAAACTCGCCATCCTTTTATAATTGGCCATTCCACCGAAAGGGATGGAAAACAAAATATCTTACGTATAAATACAGAAACACATCTAATCACCGATCACTTCTTCAGAAAATCAATGCACATAATCTCTCAAATATTTGAAAAATATGTATTGGTACGATTTTTCTACACTGAAGTGGTTTTAATGCTTTATATAGCATATCTACTCATATTTGTCTATAAAATTTACATAAGTACACACATGTATATTTAAATCAACTTTCTAGCATTAAAAAAACGTTTAGTTCAACCTCGACTACAATCAACGTACCAGACAATTATTAACGCCTTCCCAGTCATTTTTCAACACAACACCTGAAATTACCCTTCCAAATAACCCCCGTTTTGTTTGGTCGCCAACAAATCATTTGTTTCACGTCGTTAACCTAAAATTACTAAAATACAGTGTGGCATGTCGCTAATTGTGACGTGACGTCAAGGGACGCATTTTTTCGTGTGCGTTGAAATTAAATTAGACGCTTTTAAAGATTGATTGACCGCAGCGATCCTTTGTGGCCCTTTCTTGGTGACCTCACCCTAGCAGATTGCGTGTCATCTACAAAAACCTCATTATTCCACATTAGACACAGGAAACTTAAACAATAAAATCTAAGTATAATTCAAAGTTTTGATAGACCTATAACATTTATATCGCACTCTATACTTTAAAGCTGGTTTAATTCAAATATGTTCAAACATATTTTGCAACTTCGTTCTAAAGTGCTTGCCGCCATTGTGGCTCTGAGACCGATATTTAATAGAAAGAATGCGCTAACCATATTTTTTTTAATCTATAATCATTAAATTAAACCCATTTTAAAATACGCCTGCCCGGAGTAAATAAAATTATAAAATAATATATATTACACCCTTTTATACTAATCATAAAAAATGCATACTAGTATATAAATATTAAAAATTAAAGCACTTTTATTTTGACATGTTTATATTTTTATATTTATTTATTTTAATGACTGTCTATTACATATTTTTCTAAAAAAAATTGACAGTTAAATAAGATTTAAAGTAAATTTATTTGCTTTAAATGCTCGATTTTAATATTGGTTTTTAGAACCGCTGCTCTAGCATCAGCATCTACGAGCATATAATTTATTACACTATCCTATTAATAACATTTTTAATTAAACGAAGTGACATTAATGTCAGTCTAACATAAAATTTCTTAAATCTTCTTTTTATTCAGTACACAAATATTTTCTTTGATGAAAAAAAATAAACTAACGAACCCAACACACCACTGTTGACAACATTGAATCCACGGCATAAACACATTAATTAACAAGCCCCTGTCATATCCGAGTAATAAACGACACGATCGTTACAAAGCTAACACGAAAATCTGTATACGAATGCAGTCAGTCGGTGAGAGCCTTCTGTCGTTTCTTCTCTCGTTAAAAAACCCTCGTTTCCCTTTTCAAAATAACAATACACCTATTTAATATCGCAAAACACCGTTTATTGTTGCGCAAATTACTATACAATTATATATCGGCAAATGGAAAAATGTCTGTTTATTAATATGGCATGTGCTTATAACAGATCGGACACAAAAATAATTACACACGTTCCGACACATACAACTTTTTGTAAGTGTCAAATTTGTATCTAGATCAAAAGCACAACAAATGGGAATGTTTATTAATACGATCAATATGCTATAGGTACTTAAACGGTTTAATAAGCGTTTTTAAACATGTTAACGACAATTATAAAGTTTCATGCGTTGCTAAATTATATAGGTATATACGGTTCTACCGTCGATAACCATCAGGGTAATTTCTGAAATTTTCCAAAGCTCACGAGCCTCTGGGGGTAAAAAAGCACAGATTAGTCTTAATTGTTGGCAATTTCCGCAGTTCCAGTTGGTCGGTAAAAAAAATTCACAAACGTTCATTCACTCATCGAACGATTTGACGTTGAACTTTGTGTTAATGGTTGTATATTAAGTTCTCATTGTGATTTTATGTTTGGCGATCACGCCATTGGGGTGTTTTAAAGAGATTTTTTCAGCTGAAATTGGTATGTGTGTGGGTGTGGAGAATTGTGGGCAGAATCATGGAGGAGATTTGCGAACAATGGTGTGGCAGTTTAATTGAAACGAAAAAGATTCGCTGTATTGTTCGTGGGTATAATTGAACTTTTTGAGAATAATGCATTCTCATGAGTAGCATATTTATTTTAATTATGCCAAATATATTATGTGCAAAAAAGACTATACCTTATTTTAGATATACATATACACTATATATATATACATATGTATATTCTTAAAGTTAAGATACAATACTAGTATTGATGGAGGATTTTTTACTTGGTTAGCATTTAGCAACACTGAATTTTCTTCGCCGAAACATACTTTTGTTTGCCAAGCCCATGAAGATAGATTGACATACTGGCTGCAACGAGGAAGAATGAAGGACGCGATCTCGACTCTCTAGGGCACTCTAAAGCTTGCAGCCAAAAGTTGCGAAACATTGCTGGATTGCCGACATCACTCTTTAATGACTTTAAAAGTGTTTCATTGAGTAGAAGCTACGCTAAAATATCAACGCAAAAAAAATTGAATTCTCTCCAGCAACAAGGAATACTTCCCTACATTCGGATTCCAGACAATGAGGCATATATCGAGAACGCTACGAACTAGTGTATCGCACAGAAAGCAAAACGGCAATAAATTATTGAAGTGACACGCGCTCCGCATAACAAAGCCGAGTATCCTAGACGCTTTATCGAAAATTTTGGCATGTGAATATAAAATCACCACCCTTTTTCGAACGTTACTATCAAGTCATCAACGAAACTATTTCTGCTTAACTCTGTGAACAGTATCGCCTTACATGTACGGTGATCGATCTATCACTGTTTTTAGGAAACCCAGCTAGTTATATATTTACCAGTGGCGGACAATGAAATACTTTCCTTCTCGATCGCTCGCGTGTTAGGTAACGAGAATGAGTGAGACATAAGGACATGCTGACAACATGCTCTGATCTCTCGCTCACTCTCGTCACTTAGCCCGCGAGCGATCGAGAGGGAAATTATCTCACCGCCCGCCACTGATATATACATATATAACTGTATAAATAATAAATAAAAAACATTACATTTTCAAAATATATTTTAAAATTTGATTTAATTTAAATAATTTATATAAAAAATTATTGCAATAAATTAAAGAACGAAATAAATTAACATAACAAAAATATTTTCTAAACAATTTTGAGGGCCACTGAATTGATATAAAAAATATATGAAAAATGTATAAAATAAATTTATATATATATTTAAAATAAATTCCTAAAAAAATACAGAGAAAAAATTAACGAAATTTAATATTAGAAATTTTATATAAGAAACTATTAAACCATACTAATACAAAAAAGTAGTAAAATAAATCAAAGCAATAGAACTTTGAGAATCCCTATTTTTTTAAATTTACTAATAATGCAATGTAAAATAATAATAAATAAATAACCACAAAAATAATTATGGAAAAATTCTTAAAATTTACTCACTCACATTGTATACTAACAAATTTGTATAAATTAATTTACTACTCAAAGGGTTAAAACACCTCCGCCAAAGCTGTAAGAGAATTCAACCGGGCAAGGGGATATTTTTTGTTAATTTTTATGAAAATCTTTTTTGATACAATTTTATCAACAATTTACAAATTTGCATGTATCATAAATAACGCTAATGCCTAAAGATTCGATTATAGCAAACTTAAAAGATAAAGTAAAATTAAATCTTATATGTTAAGCAAAATAATATGACACTAAATTGTAAATTATTATTAAATGCATATTTAAAATTAAATAATTTAATAATCAATAAATACTACAAGCATGTCGTTTAATCTAACTTATTTAGCTCACTAACGAACAATAAATTAATTTTAGACAAATAAATAAAGACTAAATTATCTTCAATTAAATGAATTAATGAACATTTTATTTAATTTAATTAATTAAATTAACTATTAATAAATGGATATTTGGAGATAAATAATTTAATAATCATAAAATAGACGTAGTTTATATATATATATATTTATTAGGTACATTCATCATGCAGGTATATTTGTTCCATGCATCGCCCTTGATTGTTTAATTTGACACCATTTATAATGGCACTAAAATGAGATTTAGGTCTATTCATATAAAGTCTATGAACTAAAAATGCTTTAATGGCACTTAATGTATATAATGTATATATATATTTATATATAATATAATTAAATAAAATTATATAGTCTACTTCTAAATCTTTATTTCTCCTAATTAATTTAAATTGCCCTAATAGATTTTAGTAATTTAATTAAATATATTTTTTGTCAATTCACCATCATCACCATAGCTTTTATTTTTTTACTACATAATCAAAGTTCAACTTTAGCATATCGCCGTCTTCCAATCAATTTAAAGGAAGGTGATTATTTTTTTTCACCCTTTGATGTTCACGATCACCACATATCGTATATTATGCCGTTTTCTACCGACTATTTAGCGTTGTCAGCGTGTAATTAACCCCCATGTACAAATATGTCAGCTAAATGTTCCGATTCACATTCGTATGCCGTATAATTATTATGGTCGACATGAAAGGCTGACAACAATACGGCCACCTTAAACGGCGTAAAGGCGAACCATTTCCTACGTGCTATTTTATGTTTTTAAATATTATTCAACTTTTTTTCAGCAACCCTCGATTAGTTTTTTTCTTGAAAAGGAAACCTTTTGTGTTAATAATGCTAGTGGGTATAAAAAAATAAACAATGAGCGCGTGATTAAGTGAAAACCGCAAGTATTCCGCAAATATAGGAATTAATAACGGCAATTTGCTTAAGTACGTTAAAACGTTCAGTAAGCACACGAAAGAGGCGTAACGATACTATCGACGAATTAATATTATTTTTAATATTGTACTCACATTATTGATTTATTGTATAAGATAAATAATATTCAGTATATACCATACCATTTATTTTACAATATAATAATTAATAGGAATATAAACTTATTTTTTTATATAAAAAAAACATATTTTTTAAATTGCCTAAATTTTTTTTATATAAATTCAATTATATACTATTTTATTGTTATTTGTATCATAAATTATAAACGATGGATCTCTATGTACATACAATTACATTTTACAACACATTAAACCCATGAACGATTTTTATTCTTCAAAAAGAGAATTTTTATTGCCACAATTACCGATTTCCAAATAGCCAATCGCAGTGATAATACTCGGCATTAGGCAAGATCGAATCAGGCGATTTACAGTTTTAATGGAAGCGTCCGAAATCACCAAACCATCACAAACTTTGAAACAAGACACGAAATTATTATAATGCGCTTTCCAAACATTGGTGTGCCGCATTCAAATTATTCCGAATGAAGTAGAATGGCAATAATGACATGAGAAAAAAGGCTCCTCGATCAAGATGCGCGTATCTATCTGCGCCGAAGTGATAATTCCGGTAATTGAGGGAAAAAATCCGAAAAGTGGCAACATTAAAATGTGAGCCACGAAGCATTTAAAGTATCGTTAACTATTGTTTTGTGGGATTCGTTTGGTTGTTTTGTCCGATCGCCGCGCCGATAAAGACAGTATGAATCGTGATTCTCCGGATTGTGTGCGAACAATCCGTATCGAAAATTGTTATGGCGAATGCCCGGGGTCCCCTTATTCAAATCTGGGGTCAATATGCCGTTACGGTGCGGATTTTTTGGTGAAAAAATTATCGTATCCAAGGCGGATCGAACAGAATTTAAATTATAACACGCGGGACGGTGTGAAAATATCGTTTCGAAACCGTAAATCAATTTACGGAATCGCTGCGAATGCATAATGTATTAGATTTTTAAGTTTCCGGTTACATCAAATTTATTAGTATCTAAAATAAAAAATTGATATACTTTGATTTAAATATAAATAAATACATATTTTTTTAAATATTACAAAATCAATTTAATGGCAAATCGGAAAACGTATGTCAAATTTTAAGCTTCCAATATTACAAGTTTATTAATTCATAGCCTTAATCAAAAAAGTATATATCATATGCTGATTGTGTTTCCCTAATTACTAGCAGGTTATCTTATTTTCATACTCTTAAACTAGTTTGCCATCAAATTGCCAATTCATGCAAAATCACGCATATTCAATGTGTAGCCCTTCCTTGATGATAAATAAGCGGAGTAGTATTTGAAAAACTTCTTAATATGTTAAAGATGTTGTGTATACTTTAAAATATGTATATATATAGCCATTGCAACATAAAAGTTACCAGGAAGAAAATGCATATTGTTCAAGAATCTGCCTATCAAATCGTCTTTTACTGTAAATCGAATAACTGTTGCTGTGATTTATGTATTGTTATGATGAAGACAAAGCAAATTTAAAATTAAAGCCACATAAAAACAATGCCATCATCTAACCTAAAGGACAAGTGTTCGAATTTATACGAACCCTAATATTTTACAATTCTTCAAGATATGATTCTAGAAAATTAGAATTATTGATTATAATATGACGGCCGACATGTGTCACACAGTCAAAAAAATAACGCAGTACAATGGCCCCGGTAGCAATCTAGTTTCAAACAAATGGCCGAAATTTAAATTTTATCAACTAAAACTGATTATTATTATCCATTTAATAATAATCAGTTTTAGTTGAGTTGCTCTCAAGAATTTAGGTTTGCGCCTGTTTTATAAATCTTGTATTGTTTAATTTTTAATTGTTTGGCTATTATGGCTCATTGAAATGTGGGGGTACAGATTCTGAAACTCACGCTGTAATTACTGTAATCAAGGATGAATTAGACAACAGAATGGAAATTATGAGACTCATTGCTCTTAAAAAAAAGAGTTTCACATAAATAACACGCAATTATTATTCACATAAATAACACGGTCACGGAAAACAATATATTACCGGAAGACAAAAAGCCCCTTTAGGCCATAATAATTCCGTTACACAATTCGACATTGGAAAGATGTCAATCGAGTCACTTTCTAGAGGCGTATATATATTTCGTTGTTCGAAGAAACGAGTGCAACAGTTGGCTAGATCGTCGCTGCATGGTTATGATTCGTCAATTAGTTTTGTAGCCCTTAATACTTAAGACTGGTCTTCAATGAGGAGAGAACAGAGACACAGACACCACCCGAGAGGGGACACAACAGATACGTAGGCATGGCTCGAGAGGAGACACGGTCAGATACGGCCCGAGACAAGAGCCATAGGGTCATGGACAGCCATTGACAGAGAGGTACTCCACCAGACAATCACTGCAGCGGAGAGAAACTGACAAGAAACTAGATCTTCCACTGACATCATCCCTTCGCCAACTGCTCCACCACCACTCTGAGAAAACGATCTCCAACCGCGTCTAATTGACTGTGAAGTCACACCCCTTAGGGTTCGAAAACCATAAAAAATAAACCTGCGAAGTTCATGATTACCAAATTTGTGAAAAACATTTTTTTTAATTACCTTGTTGATAATTAAAACTATTTTCAAAGTTTCTCAAAAATAATATATTTGAATAATCGGGAAGATATTTGATATACGATTTTTGCTAATTTAGATAGTTTGAAATTGGACACTATTATATAATAAATAATACGACAATTTAATTAATATAAGAAGAATTAAACAAAGAACAAAAAAAACACTAAAATATTTCTCCGGTAAAAAAGAGTATATAAATTAAAGATTTTGTATCCAACCGTAAAAAGAACTCAAAATCAATATCTTTTACATAAATATTTTTTTTACAATTATGCCAACACCAACGGAAAGTGAGTAAATATTTTTAATGGCAAGAATATTTACTACAAAAATCAAAAATAGACAGAAATCTGGTTCGTCTTTAAATCCCTAGCCAAAATAAAATATGCATTCTTATATTTAAATATAATTTTTAAATTGCTGTTATGTACAAAATATAATTGAAATACGTTTTTTGTGTTATTAAAAATAATATATAATTATTACAATATTAACTTTTATTTATTTTATTGTTAATATTAACAACAAATATTTAATCATAAGAAATGCATAACACGGTTCGTCCGCCCTTATTACCTACATCATATTTACCGTCAAAGTAGATGTTTATCGGTGAGATTTCACGTGTAATTTCTCGTATGTAATTACGCGGAGGGCTGGGCTGGCCATCTTATCGCATCGTTCATCTCATCTCGCTCCACGTGATATTTTTTCGACTCCACGTGTTAAACGACTACTTTGCATACACCCGTCCCGAGTTGTCGTCATTACGTACTTGTAGGTGTAAGCTGTCGTCGCTTGTGTTACATATTTTTTACCTCTCGATGACGAAATGAGTTCTCAGGTGCGAATTACCCGATATAAAAATTCAATAGTCGGGCGCCCTTATAAAAGGTTGTTAAGTCGAATCAGCGCTGATTGGGCAGTAATCAGAGGCGATTATACTGGAATTGTCGATGATTATTAAAATTATTTAAATATGAGTAAAATACCGTTTAACTTTATCGCCGCTGCGCGTAACTCGCTTAATAAAGTGTGTTGGGTGAAAAAATACTGTTGTTAAAAGGTTGACCCATAAAAATACATATTATTTTGGTTTAAAATAAATTTGTGGTATTATGAACAAGGTGCGTTATATAGCTTACTATTTAGCTATTTTGTACAACAAAATATACATAGCACAAATATATAATTATAATATTTAACATTTTTTCTCTATTAAGTTAATTTTTGGTAATAACAGTATAATTTATATCAAAAAGTTGTTTAAAAATATATATGAGATTATTTTAACAATCATTTTCTACTTGTAAAATATATATGTTACAGTGAATACGTATTTTTATGGGCATCTAAATTTAATTTAATTTGGATACATTTTCACCAGTAGATTAATATTTATATAATACTAGCAAAAATATAATTTAACTGATTGGCATTAATATGCCGCTGGAAAATGTCTATGAAACTTAATTTGACAGTAGCGAAATATAAATTTTCTATTCACACCTAAACCTATCACCTAATGAAAGCTATAAAACTAACTACAGATTTAGAATTTACATTAGGTCAAGTTTGATTTGGTGAATTCATTTAGGTTAGAACAGCAAATAATCGTTTTTTACAACAAAACTTAAGCAACTGTTTGTATCAGAATATAATTTCACTTGAGCTAATTATTTAAATTTTATTTTCAAAACATAGTTGTAATGTGACATATCACCTTTTACGGTTAAAATGTTCCAAATATAAGTATACTGGAACATCGCAGTGACAAATATGGTTTCACAGATATTGACCAGTGAAATAATAGAACAATTGCTTAACAATTCTAATTGGCTCATTTGGTAAGATTACATTAACACTATTGAAAATATATACAATTTGATGAAAAAACACATAATCTTGATTAGTAATACTTAAACTGTTTTTTACTAAGTAAATTAAAGCTGACATACCTGTGCTTTGTTTCGTTTTATAAACTATTTTTATTAGCAAGAATAAATATTAAGTGTTTTATTCATCACTTTTGCTCGTGAAATTGATTAATATTATAGAAAAGCATTCATATGTCAAGTTGATTCCCGTCACTTTGAGAGAATGTGAATTAGGGATAAAAGCCTTTTTTTTAATTAAAGGCAAATATATCAGAACCAAGTACATTATTTCTTTTATTTAAAAAAAACTAATTTCCTCAATCAAATATACATATATTAAACGACTTCACAATCAACTACATTTAATTTTATAGAATGTTAGCAAATTGAGCTTTTTATATTGCAACTGAACACAAAAGTAAGTGGATAGGACATTGCAGGAAAAAGTGGATAAGCAAAGCATAGTGGATACATAATGCCTATATCTACACTTTTGACAATACTTAATAATAACCTCCACCTGAGCTCCCCAAATTGAACACACGAGAGTTCATCTGATTTTGAAACCAAGTAGAACAAAGCCAACCATCGAGACAGAGAAAGCACAAAATGCAGCCGCTTCACTCTTCGCGTCAATCCTGGTCCAGCTACAACGTCTGAAATCCAGAGTTAAACCCGATCTTTGGAGATGACTAATTTATTCAAAGGCAGATAAGACAAACTTTGCTTGGCCAGACTGATAATTTATAACGAACAAACTTTGTCTAAAAACATAAAATAAAAATTAAAACCCTGACACACAGATTAGAACAATATCTAGCTAATTACAAATAAATGACTTTCAAGGAAAAATATTTATTACTTTTATGGATTTATTTAATGTATAATAACAATGCATATAACAATTTAAAATTATACGCAATATTTCTCTTTTTTAAATCCATAATTAGTTTTACTATGATGTTTAATGAATATAAACACACCTTAATTATATTATACAGTCACTTATACTTTGTCTAATTTAGTCACAATTTTACTATACATTCATGTCCTCATATCTCACTAAAGCTATTTCTTATAGACTTTTTTTCACCAAAGACGATAGCAACATAAGCATAAAATTGGATATTGTACAATTAACAAATTTTACGGTCCTATTTTATGGGAGACACATGGTTGATGCATGCTTAATGATTTTTTTTATTTCCGTACACCGGACTCGGACGGCGACCGAAAATAACCATCATCCATTAACATAAAGTTTGTTTATTGCTTTGATTAAAGAAAACACAGCCATTCGCGTCACACCAAAAAAGCTTGCGTTAACACCTTAACCGACACCGATGACACACCACACTAATTCAGGGGATACAATACAGCCACATATATTATACAAATTGTATAACTGTTTAGATAGATACCTACATTCTTATCAGAAATACAAATTTAAAGCAGTTGTTTATTTTTAAATGTTTTCTAGAGTGCTTATATATACTATTTTTATTATTATTATATTACACAATACTCATACGAGCTGTATAACATATAATACATGAGTGGCTCTAAAATTTTATGACACTATGACTCACGTAAATTAATTATGGTAACATTGTAATTGAAAGTATCCACTGATATACTGAAATCAACATTTCTCAGCTAAGATTCTCTATAAATTTTCGTTATTTTAATTAACCTTCAAATGGACTTGCATATAAAACGCAACGTGTCGTTCGATCGTTTAATCAGTTGCAGCTTCCACACACATACATAATTAACGCATTTAACCAACCGGTTAAATGCGCGCATACAAAACTAACCAGTCTTTAATTGCCCGGCGCTTTCGAAGGTATGCATTAATCGATTAAGATTTTTTCTGAAAATATTGTGAGCGCGCATTAACGATCCGTTTCGAGAAATTAAAATCTTATCTACGCTAGTAAGTTTTTAGTATGATGTGTCTAAAATTACATTAGTGACGCGCAGCCTCCACTCGGCGAGTGCACATCGGCTTTTACGATGCGAACGGTTTATTTTTGTTTTTAATTACCGGCGGCCGTAAAAATAATCGACGCCTCGGAAGATTTCAGACAGTTGGCGCTGGAATCGAACCCGAGAGTTCGAAAATAAACACAAATCTGGAGGATGATGGGCTGCAGCGGAATATGGAACATATGCTCGCTGGCCTCTCTTGCACGCGCGACTCGCATTCATAAAATAGTTTTCATGCATACAATGTACGGTTCATTATGAATCAATGTTGGAAATTAAACTTGAGCAGTATTTGTAATGTAAAAGATATATTTATTTATCCAAAATTGAATTTTGATAGATCAAATTTTGGTCGACGTTATGGAAACGATGACATGCCCATTTTCCACAAGTGTTTACATTTTTAACCTAGCACCTTCATTGCTCATTACTTTAAATTTAGATATGATATGTGAAAAAAACTACGGTAGAACCAAACAATTCCCAGCAAAGTGCATATCGTAATAAGATTGATTATCTTATAAATATTAAAAAAAAAGTAAAACCATTTGAGCACTTTTAAATTTAACTATATATTTTCTATATATTGTATAAAACCAGGATTATTTTTTTTCATATAACGTTTATTTTAATACCATTTCATATAATATATAGTACAAAAATAAATGGTTTATAGCTGTTTTCATGTTTACAATTTAGTTATTAGCTACAATATAGTAAAAAATAAAACGTTTGTGGTTACAATCTGAGGAAACGAAAGAACAACAAAAAAACTTTTACAATTTAAGTGGGAAAAAAAGTGATAAGAAGCAAGTAAGAATTATGTGCTAATTTAAGTATATTTAGCTGAAGATCATTGTTTTGTGTTCTATAGCCTTTAAAGCAATATATGATATGGAATTGTGTACTTATATGATATATAAAGCAAAGTTTGTTTTTATCATAGTTTACAATATATGAGAATATAAGCGAAATACTTTTATATTATTTTCTAGTAAGAAAATAACAGTGCACTTTGATTGTTGGTATTTGAAGGTATTATGTTTTTTTTAATATATATAATATATTATTTTTATAGCCTTATTTTGAACGACTTGCTAATTATATAAAATAGCATTACCGGCATTACTCCATATAGAGCAAGCATATGTTAAGATGGGTCTGATTAATTGTTTTAGATAAAGATTTTATTTTTTTATAGTAAGCGTGCTGTTTCTCTAAAGTATCGGGTTAAGATCCGCAACGGCGGCTAGCACTTTGGAGTGTAATTTAAAAATATATTAAATTTAAGTAAAAATAAATGCAACTCAAGGTAACTCCAGCTATTATTTTTTTTAATGAACCCTTAGATACGAAAAAAAATCTTTATTTTTTGCAAGCTTGATGCGACTCTGTGAATATAGGTATTATCAACGTTCTGACTGGCAGTTAAGTACAACATGATTATGCTGGCAAAACCAAAATGAAAATTGCATATTTATAAGATTATACTAATAAAAATTTGTTGAAGCAAAAAGATGTAATTTCGATTTGAATAACTATACAACACTTTGATACCTACTATACAATATTATTATTCATAATTGAGAAAGACGTGTCAAGTTTGGGTTCACGCCCCTACTATTAGCTTTAATGCATGCGATACGGATATACGTTCGTTATACTTATCATTACTCTGATAAATTGACAAATATAAAAAATATAGTAATGATTATATTTTATATAAATTTGTTTAAAACATAAACAGGAGTAGTGACAGTAAAAATATAAACAGGAATACTGATAGTAAACCCAAACGTGCCATCTCTTTCTCAATCATGAATAATTGTGAAATGAATAGCTCTCGAACTGACTGTGTTAAGACAAATAGGGTATAGAGTTGTTTTCAAGTTTTCGTTACTTCCTTATTCAAATATTTGACTATATTCATAACAGTTTATTTATGAAAACACATGTTAAAAAAACAATAAAATGTATCAAGATTATTTATTGTTCAAAAATAGTGAAGCATTATGTGTTTTAGACTTTAAATCAGTACAAGGTTTAATTTAAAAAATTCTTACAGTCGTAAAGTCTACAATTCAGAATTCTTTAAAAATAATATTACTTTAGATAGGCATTAAATTAAACATTTATTTGGATTTAAAAGAAATAAAAAATAATATCAGTCATTAATAGTTTACAGCTGCACAATAATAACTCGGAAATATAAGTAATTTCTGGAATTTCGGCACAAAGTGTATTTTTTTAATAATTTTATTTGTCGGCTTTTGCTATGGCCAAGTCATGTGCAAAACAAAAAAGGCACCATTGTGTTGTAAATAATACAGCGTTTTGCTAAAAGAGATTTCTGTATATTTTTTTAAATAAAATTAAATATATTTTTTAATATTTCTAAATGTAAGTGCTAAGATGTTTCACTTATTTTTAACTAACTATGTAGATATATCACTAAGGTGTGTTTAAAAATATGGAAAATAATAAGTAAATAAATAATAATTTATACTATTAATTTTTGGTACTATGCTTGTATTTCAAATAATTAAAAATATAATAATAACTTTCTAATTGAATTTAGAAGTGTCACCATTCATAACGATAAAAAACGCATAGCCTCGTGACAATCATTACAATACTTAAAACGTGTTATATAATATTATAAATGATTCGACAAAATTTATTAATAATATCTGTGTTAAATATATAAAATAGAACTATAACCAGAAATATTATTTACGTTATAAGCTGTCGTAATAGCATCTCAAAAATACCTTTCTATTTATTCTTCCGCATATTTTTACCGTGACCGCGAATAGACCGAGTTGTTGTATTGTTCTTTTAATACTCCAATGTATACAAACGTTGTCTATATCCAAAGTTGAATCACACACAACTACGAATACAGAAAAAACACAAATCACACAACCGAGTGTTCAATCAAATATTTCACTGGAATTATTTAGACATTTCTCGTATCCGTGATTCGTGATATTTACACAGCGCCATCTGTCAGAGAATTCTTGTTCCAATTTCAAAATTAAACAAGGTTCTAATTGGATTCTATTTTTGATCCACGAGTATCCGCATATGACAGGCCAGTTCAACTGATATCGGGGTATGGAACGCTCAACTGGTATTTAACATATTGATTTAAATATAACTATGAACCATACAAATATAACAAATTTACATTCAATATATTTTACAATCGAATTAAAATAATACGTTAAAAATATATATTATTTAAATGAATAATGTATTTTTGTTATATTTATATAATTGTTTAATAAATTAAAATCGTCACCTCTTTAGCTGGACCGCGACTCGCAGATTCGTAGCTAATGTCGCGCACAAATAAACACTTTGGAATCCACTTTACCGCGGTGTTCTGCTCATTATGTTTATTATTTTATTATTTACTGATTCACTTTCAGATTTAGAATATGTCCCTCTCGCTCGCGCTTGCAACTTAGTCTTTTTTATCTCTTTCTCAAAAGAAAATCCCAATTTGAATCATGATTAATACACGGCCGAGCGCCGTAATACGAAATCATATTTTAATCTAATTTACGCGGCCATTTTCTAAATGCAAAATTACTTTTTTAATAGGACGATTTAATACTCAAAAATTCCAGAGAGAAAAAAGATTTACGACCCATTTCTTCAGTAAGAATGATTTTTATAAACAAATACATACGAAAAATATATAGAACATTATTCTAGTTTTCATATTCTAATTTATAATTGTAAATGGTGTCGACAGTTTTTAATAATTTAGTTAAATATAATAAAATTAAATTTTTAGCTTTTTGGAAAATTTTAGGATAATATACATATTAGGGTTGTGAATTTTGTATCTTTGGATATATAAATACCGTGACGGGCAAAGGTAAGATATTCTTTTAACATTCGGCCTTCATATGTTACATACAAACTGTCTACAATGGCTCAAATAACTTGAAAATAACCGAGTTAAATTATCCGCGAAACCGAAATCCAACAATTTTTATAATAATACCAAAAAGATGTATTAGTTAATCGAGAAAAACTATTTTATAAGCATACACTAATATTTTTAGGCGCACTAATTTTCCGATATTATACACTTTCACTCACTACAACTAGATACGTTTCACCACTGTAACTAGATAATATTAAATTCAGTATTGAATATAAATATATGCACTTGTTTTATGATGATAATTAAAATATAACATATGCATGTTTTTATTTTTAAATTTATATAAAACAAAAAAATTGATTATTATTATTTCTTTCTCATTTGAAAACTACAAATATTTAAGAAACGACGATTTCAAAACTTAAAGCATATTTGTACAACTGGTCAATTTATCTATATTTAGTATTATATACTCAAGTAGCCTTATTCTTACACTTTTGCATTATTATGTAATGTATATACATAATAGATTGTTTTTGATTTATTTTTACATTATATATTTAGCATTTAAAAAAAATGTTTATTTAACATAAATGCTTTAATAACTGATATTATAACTAAGACATGCATAACTGGTTTAAAAACTAGTTAATACGACTAAATTATATATCCGAACTGCCGGTATTTTAGTAAATACAAAAAAACATTTTTCTGGTTTTTGCCCTAATTTAATTTTGAAACTACGATATTTGCAGCTGGCGAGAAGGAATGATGATTTTTATCTAAAAAAATGTAAAATTCTCTCCGTCTTGCTTCTAACAAAAATTCAGATGTTTGAGTCTGTGGATGTAATATCACAATAATCACAGGTAGTGTTTTTCATTCTCGAGAAATGAGATATCGATCCCAATTTTTTGAAAAATTTGGACAGATAAAAAAAAATCATTTAATACTCAGTATATATTTATATTATTACTGAATATACATATATATTTATGTAAATTTTTTACTGATATTATTTACGATAATTTATGTCAATACTTTTGTATGTACATTTTATTATAGTTAAAAATGAATATATGTATAAACAAACTTTAAGATTCGTACAACTTTTAATAAAACATACGTGTATTATTATTATAATTCTGACGAAAATATTTATCACATGTTTAATTAATTTATAACTTTCCCTAATATTTTGCAAAAATATGAATCATAGGATTTACATAAAATCGTTGACTTATGTTTCATTTATCCAGCGAATCCTTGCTAAAGTCCTTATAAATTTATTATTAAGTCATTTTTTTTTTGTTAACCGACAAATATTTGAGAAAGTGTTTGCTAATCGTTATTCTTAGAGTCAATCATAATTATATAAGTTTGACTATTGTTTAACCATATATGTTATATGGTTAAACAATGTTTTGCAAATGGTTTCGGAAACATATATATGTCTTTTTTCTTACTACCTGATTTAAATGTAGCAGTTAAAAAACACTATTTGTATTTATAGCATTTAAAGATTTTTCTTCCAAGTTTAATTTATAACAAAAATAAACATTAATGAGAATTCTTCAGAAATCTACAAATTTTACCATAAATGAGAAATCATCATCTTGCATTTTTTTTATAAATAATTCTTGAAAAGAACACTAAGCACACAGTAAGCTAAGCTTTTATGCTTATACTACTATTTTACTATATAAATAAATTAGGGATATATTAATGTATATTTCTTTGATGAATGATTTATAATTTACTATATAGTTTCAGATACAATAAATCTGTTTTACAGGAATTACATAAATTTTAAAAAAAAATCGAGAGATCTTGATTCACATAATTAAGATAGTTAAAATAAAATTACATTAAAATGTTTTGCTAATAAAATCATTGACATTAAAAAATTTAGTAGACAAAAAAATAGTTTACTTCAATTAATAAAATCATTATTGAAAATATTTACATTTAGCATTTAATTATCTTGCAAAAAATCATAAAACTAATATTGAATCAAAAAACTTCTTTAACAGAAATGACCTGCACTAAATTTAGACTCAGCCTAAATTATGACATGGTAATCATGTAATCGGCTAGCTTTAATCATTCTTGTGTCACCTGTTAAGTCATGATGGTCAGATTTGTAATAAAATTAAATATTGCACTTTAAAAATTAAATCAATACATTATTTTAATTATTAATTTTATAATGCCTTTTTCAACATATTTTGTATGCAGTGTAAAAGCTATTTTTAAAGATAATGGTTAGTCATCTGATTTGAACATTATTTTACAGCATATAAATGTCTAAGTTAATTAGGAAAAACTTAAAAATATTTAAAAAGATAAGAGATGATCTAACAATTATATATTTAATATAACATTTTCCTTCTATGATTTAATTAGAAAACATTTACCAGTACAGGTTTAAATATATATATACTTAATATAATTAATTATAATTATTTTTATCGAAAATTTAAATGGTGTAAATCCATCCATAGCCGTGTAATTTAAACGAGCACATTAATGGACACTTCCAAAGAAGTATTTCAGCCATTTCGCCTGTCAATAAATTATTATTAATTAGGTGTTGGTATTTAATATTATAAAAATAACCACGCAAAGAATCCCACACGTGTATTAAGAAGTTTTGATAAATGACAGAGCGCGAGGAGCGCGTGGGACGAATACACTACTTTAGCGCCTCACAAACTGTATCCACCTATGCACCCCTCTGTGATATACGAAAAAAATCAACATCAACACGTTGGCAATCATTTTGGTGGCCAGTGGGCATAAACACCAATATATCGTCGACGAATTGAACCGTAACTCAGACCAGAGTGAGCTTCTGCATTTTCATAAATATTTTTTTATCTTTAATTTTCGTTGCATTAATAAATTTGTTATGTTTTGCTAATCTAGATGAGCTGCTGTGTGTGTATGTCATAAATTTTGTGGTTTAATTTTACTTGAAATTGTCATTAGAGTGACCGCTAACTGGTAATTTAAAAAGTAAATTATGTATTATTGTATATTAAAAATAAAACAGTTTATAAGTATAAACCAAAACTCTTGTTTTTATTTTAAGTATAAAATTAATTATGGCTTTTACCTAATTTATTATCCGTTAATTTGCTTCTTATTTTCCAGATGACCAGTCCCGTTTAATGGCATGCTTTAGACATTCGATATTAATGAGTCCAAAAGTGTTGCGAAGGTGTCATGTCCTCTATTTATACCCAAGCTTCGATGACCATTGCGCGTAGCAGGGCATCCGAGATGGCAATCGAATATGGCGGATAATTTACATCGCTTTGAATTAATGAAACACAACTGAGAAGAGAAACATCGCGCGTTGAGCTATTTCCAGAGTGTTTCTCGACTCTTCAACACCTTCACAAATCTTCAATTAATACTCGTTCCTGTTTAATATCTCTGCTAGATTTTGCGCATTTACAAAAATCAATCAGAGTAAACAGTTTGGTTTTGTAATGGTGATTGGCGTGGTTAATCAAAGATGCTTCGATCATGATCATCAAGAAAATAGTCCAAAAGAGATTCGACGTTATCAAAGAGTTCCAGTATCAATCCAGTGATGCGTGTATATGAAAAGTCACAATGACATTTAACTTTTCACGACTGCACCGTTCAATAAGAAGACATTAATATTCATATCTTGAGAAAAAATCTCGAAATACAGTTCCAAGAAGTGCTTCAAAATTAAATCATTAATTAGCTTATTCGCTTCGTTCGAATTTCGTTGAATGTATAGCTCGCGTGATTTAAGTAGCTTCGCCGGCTATAAGCGACTTGGGGCTTTATTTCCATTGTGTGTTGAGTTTAAATTCGAGGTAATCGATTGCAGCAGTTTGGCCTTTCTGAATATTTAACTACCTCATTAGGCATGGGCGCGAGTTAATTATCGGGATTTGTAGTGACGCATTCGTGACATTCGAACTGCCAAATGACGTTTCAAGTTCAGCGTTCTTTGTACGTGTTTTTTTTGTGTTTTGAAATAGCATTGATTTGATTAACCTTAATTAATGCGGCATCATGCCTGCTGCCATTTTAAAACCATGATTGCATCTACATATCGGATTTATCAAGTTACTTTATAAAGGGTATCATATGGCTTGACTAGTCCACATTTATAATTTAAATATACAATAATACAATAGCAAAGCAAAAGTAATGAAATACTTTTTCTAAAAATCAAATGTCAACTTCTGTAATGTATCATGGTTTGGAATTTTGTAATACCTGAAAGCTTACCTTAATCCCTTATTTATTACTTACAATTTTTATAACATTACCTATAATAAGAATATCAAAATATAAAATTATTTTGATTTGGTATTAAATAAATTATAATGATAATTCAAAATATATTGTATATATAATTTCTACCATAAGGATTATAATATATATATACAGAAAAATGAACATCACACATATTTTTTTATATTATTAGATATTTTTCATGCCGAAACCAACTTTGTTTACGTAGTTTGTGATTCAATAACATAATATTCAAATTCTCATGGCTGTAAATTTGGCTAAAAGTTTTTTGACTGTTTTTAGACCTGCTGGCTGAATAGAATGCTAATTTAAATTATGAACCTGATATTAATATAATAATAATAATAAAAGTATTCATTAATAAGTTACTAACCAAACATAAGTTTTCTTACTTTCTCCAGTAACCTACAAGCATCACAGCAGTAATCACCTGGATGCAGATCATTCAACTTATTTGCTTGTTCGTTTTCAAAATGTGTTTAGATTCAGTTTAGATGAATATAACGATTTGTTAGAACTGTATCAATGAGAGCGTTACAAGTTTTAGTGTGATAAAATAATATTTCTGTGGCAAAATATTGTTTCGCTTAGTTTTATAAAATACAAAGATTCTCACCTCTTTTCAAACATTTTAAATAGTAAAATTATAAATTAAAATCAAACACAACGTCAGTATTATTAAACATATCGACGTATCCCATCTTTGTGATTCGAATTTGATTGTACATTTCATGTTAGCATCTTCTATATATTTTGCATACAAAATAAACTACCACATACGTGTGTTTCGATTTAGCGTTTTAGCGGATCAAAGACGTCAATTGCCACCCCATTGCGGCTTGCGGGGTTGAACCTCGCCCTAAATCGTCGGTATATTTTCTCAACCATTACGTTATCTTTCCACTCTCGGCCTAGCCCCATTACTCTCCACCCATTTCTTTGCCGCCCTGCGACCGACCCATGGTCGCTAAATACCCCAGTGCTTAAGTAGAGCCAGAAGATTTTTAATCAAATAATGGATTCTAATGTTAACCATTTACTCGGAGCTGGCAATTCATTCCCTACCCCCGCGCCCGTTAATGATATCAGTTAATATAACAATCCAGCGAATGTGCTCGTGCTTATATTATGGGCGTATGGATAGATATGCAGCAATCTCTAATGATACCGACATTATTACTTTGAGAGTTAGATAAAATATCATGTCGTAATTTACTTTATGTTTCAATAATATATTTTATGTTTTGAATTAATTGAGTGTGAGAATTTGCTTTTATATATATTCTGAATCATCAAATCGAAATGAATCACAGCAGCGAATCATGTAATATCAGTCAACAATCTAGTCTAAGACATATTTTATTATACTGCCGATTGCAATCACGCATCTACAATAACACTCGCCATTTTCATCATAATCATTGATTCATAAACTAAATATTGATCGTCAACAAAGTATCAAATCTAAAATAAAATATAACTGTTTATTTTCAGACTAATTTTCATGATTATTTTAATCTAATCGGTTCGTAAAAATGATGTCACATAAAAGCATTTTCGTTGCGATGTTTCATTCGATTTTTTTATCCTGTATATATTTATAAAGTGTATTTTAGAACTTCATTAAATTATATATATCGCGTTAATGTCTACAATGCCATTTATAATTCCTCGCCGTGTATCAATTTTTCTCCAACTTTTATCGTTCCAACCGTGCGTAAACATTCTTCTTTGCGTATTTTCGTCCCGGCCGCGAAAACTATGTGTGTGTTTTTTATTTCTTCTTCTTAATTTCTAATTTATCATCAGAACATTCACAATTTATATTTTAACGCCGATTCATTAAACACAGTTTTCAACGTCAACATCGTCGACGGACCTCACATTAATATGTTTAAATTATTGAATTATCATATACATTTGAATATGCAGTAAATTAAAGAAATATACAAGTAATTTTTTGCAATTTAATAAAAAAAATCGGTAATCTACCAAATTAAACACTGATAGTTCCAAAAGGTCGTATGTAATAAATTTAACTGAATTCTATAACTATGCTTCAAATTTAGTTACTTTAATAACTTGCCTTAAAAAGTAGAAAAAAAAACAATTGTATGATACAGATTTTTGCTGCGATTCGAAAATTACAATTATATGTTAATATACAAATAAAATTTAGAAATATGTAGATGCAACTTCTATAATTCATCTTAAAATTCAAAACACATATGTACTGTAGGTACAACGCTTTTATTGAAATAAAACATGAGAAAAACGGGTTAAAAGCGCCATAAACCAATCCATATGTTTTTATCCAAATTTCAAGCACGTTGTTGAAGTATTTCTTTAATATTAAATGTATCTAGAATGGAGAGAATTATTCTTACTCAATTCATATGCCACTATTCTAGTCATCCAGTGCCCATCTGAATTTATATTCTCCGTGGATATTAAATAGAGGAAGTGATTTTGGCGCAGATATCATTTATGTATTTGTTTTTTATGACATTATTGGTCTTCTTGGTTAATATACCTGATTGTTTGAATTTTTTTCCTTTCTTTAATCAGGTTTCATATTTTATCTGTGATGCAGTTTTTTCACACAGACAGATGACTCTTATCTGCTTCTTCAATCATAATTTTTTGATTTGTTTCCAAGATCTGTTTGTGTCCTCTTCTGAATTTATTTCAAACTGAAACATAATATTGCCAAACTCTTCTATTTAAATTTATTTATTCTACAAAGGTAAAAAATAAATTTTGAGTAAATTATTCTCTCGTTTATTGAATAATATATAATAACTGCATTATTCATTTTTGGTGTTAGTATGATTGGTACACCACTATAGCTTGAATCTTTATTATTTAAAAAGTATATTGTGTTTTCGCAGTGTTTCTAATAAGCCAAATATGTCTAGCTTATGAAGTTGAGGGTCCGGTATGCGCACACTCGCTAGCTTCGGTACCTCACGACAGTGAGGTACCGACAGCTAGTTTATACTATATTGTTGTAATATATCAGTGTTATTAAATGTTTCGTAAAAAAATCATATCGCTATTGTTTCGTTAGTTTTTTTTAAGCAAACAACCATCTTTTTTTAATATTGGTTACTTACATAAAATCCCCATAAACTTACATATCATTTCAGGTGTAACCCTATCCGCTTTTATTCGCGTTTCCGTTGCGTAAGCGACTCGAGCAACTGTCAAAATGACAGGTGACGGCACGTGGATGCAATTAGTCACGCACTAATGAGGCAGCAGGCCGTTCAAGTGATCTTGAAAAATACGCATAAATCTGACCAAGAAAAACAAAGGATTAATGACCAGTGCGTAAATTAGAGATAAGGACCAATTACCATCGCATCGCGGTCCATTTGGTCGATGTTGAAAATTCGGATTAATCCCAGCCGAAGTTTTGGCAGCGCTGATTTTTTTTGAAGGTGTAATTAATTCGGCGTTGATTATCGTCGGAAAAATCATGTGGAATGTCTTAGTTGGGTCTGGGGATTAACGCGTCGGGTCATTATGGGATTTGAGATTGCATGAGTTATACGTGACTTGGATTAGTTCTGGGAAACATTTAATGCTTGGCAACACTGAGAGTGATTATACAAAAATATTTTTTCACCGTTTCGGTTTGTGTGAATGCGTGAAATTAAATTTATATCTGGACTGTTATTATGTAAAGGTTTTACACTTTAAATTGTATTATATGTGATTATATATTATTTTTAGCGGTTTGAATATTGTAAAGATCATATAGCAGTTGAAGCAGTTTTTAAAATGTTTTGATATGTTCTTAACGATTGATAAACTTTACGAACAATGTTAGGAAGTGCCCCTAAATGTTATTAATATATTATGCTATCGGAAACTGCGTATATTGATTGCATAAAAGGAATTATATGAACGTTGAAATTAAAGTCGTTAATATTAGTGTTGATAAATAATAATAAAATCCTTGCCTTTTAATGTATTAGGCTATTTTAAATTTAACTATGACAATTCAATGAATAACATGTAAATCGTAGTAAAAGTCACGTATGTTTGAGGGCATCGCCATCGTATGGGGGTGGAGAAGACCCCACCGCGAAGAAAAGAGAAGACGAAAGAAAAATGCGGCAAACTAAAGTAAAGGAACGAACGCAAAGGTTAATGAAGAAAAATTAATTTTACGACCATCTTGCACGAACGTCTGGTGGCGGTGCGGCCCACCGGCGCGATCGATTGACGTTCCCTGAACTGGTTTAACGCGAATTTATAACCGAACGGCGAAAGCTTTAATTTACCACTAAAGCGTTACACTATTTGATTTGATTGAAATTTGGCAAATATAATTAAAATTAAATGTTTTTTTTAGTTTTTAAATACAAATAGAAAACATGTTTCTGAAATATTGTATATAATATTATTTTTTGTGGAATACTATTTTTTTAAATACATATCATACTCATTTTTAGAGAATTTTTAATTCCTAATATGTAAGAATTAGCTCGATTCTAATCAATCATCACGATATTTATCCATGAGATTAGGAAAATCTAGGCAAACCTAATCTGTGATGATCGATTAGAATTTTAATTTGATTATAATTAATAAATCTGATCTCCCAGACATGATAGAAATTTAAAAACACTGAAGTACATATAATATTCGAACGCAGGTATTTCAGGTCAATAGTCAGAGAATTTTACTACTTGTCTATCATGTTATTTTTAGTACTCACAAATTTGAAACATAAAGAGGTATCAGATAATCTTGTTTGAATTTAAAATTTTCAGAATTATCTATATTCACGAGTTATTTTGTATTCTAAGGTCTAGATTATAATTATACAGACTTATATTACAACAAAATTGGAACCTCCAAAGTTACTTAAATCGCGCTTAGAACGTAAAATTGCGATGGAGCGAACATGTGGAAATAAATCTACGTCTTTTAAAAATTGTATTGACTTTTAAGATCTTTCTTCTAATTATCAGTATATATATAATACAATATATGCTATACTAACAAATGTAAAGACTATTTGGACATATTTTATCCAGTTATAAAAATTTGCGATAAAAATACATGATATTTCCATTCAGACATTACAAAACAAGGTAAAAACGCCTTGATAATAAAAAACAGACATACATAATCTGAATTTATCTATCAAAAATAAATAAAATCAAATATTGCTGCCTCGGTATTATTAGTATTGTTTTATTATTATAGTATAAAAATACTGAGGCAGCAATTTAGCAAAAAAATTTGGCAATACGAGACGACTGTGTAGGACTCAATCATCTTACTCGTCGATTAAGATAAGACTCGTTAAATCTGTATATATTTAAGGGGCATAAAGTGTAACATTTTCATTAAAATTAACTAATATTTATGAGATAATTGATTGAACAACAATGCAAATACAATATTAAGATATTGTCTAATTAGTAGTGATCGAAAGCAGATCAATTGGTCAATAATTATATGTTAAAATAAAATTAAAAGAAACGCCGTTTTAAAAAGAAACAATAATATTTTTACTGTGTGCTTTATTAGATTTTTATTCGTAATATTAATATAAAAAGTCTTAATATAAATACTCCCGACTTCTAATAAAATCTTCTAAGAAAGTATGCATATTTTTAAACATCTGGCATAGACTTACCCTATATTATGCAGTGGAATAAAAAATGCTGTGGTTTTATTATTAAACGTTTAAAAATTTTCGTACAAATTTATTTTTTGAGGAAATTAGAATCTTGATTAGGTATTTTTCTCGAGAAAAAATACTCGTCATAACAATACACTTATGATTTGTGTCATATTAAGAATGGTACATGACAGATTTTTTTACAAAGCTGTTATTTTTAACTGTAACTGCCCATATCATGCCCAAAATATCAGTATAAATTTATTAGCATAAACTGTACGAGATACTAACTCTTTAATGGTCTCTTTAATAGCTAATTATTAATTATTAAGCACAGTGTCCTTATTTTTTTATTGGTGGTTGATGAGATAAACAGCTCATCACTAATGTCATATTCGACTCCTTCACAGCCCTCTTGAACACGTCTGTAATATTTATAGATCCTTTATTTAAACAAAATCCTTATTTAACATTTGCACTTTTTCATTGTATTTTAAACGCAAATAATAATGCAGATTATTGGTTTAAAATTTAATGCTAAATGCGTCAGCAATACTTGGCTGTCAAACAGGCTATGGGTCCATTATGGCTAACAATTGATAAGCGCACAATGTGTAAAGTAATACATAAATTGATAAACAGATTACTTTTGTTACAAAGGATATCTCTTATCATCTGTAATATGATACAGTTTAATAAGAATAAGCATACTTCATATTTTATCTTTTACTATGGGCTTAGATTACATTATAACAATAAGCGAATTATATTAGATTATAATTTATGTCATATATTAAATAAATAAATTTCAGAACACTATTAAAAGTATTAAGATAAATTTGTTAGACAATCGCAGTAACAATCAAAGTTTATTATGCTCACGAGTGAGCTTTGACGTAAACGTTTCGTTCTAGATAAAGTCTAACTTTGTCCCGAAAATAAAAAAAATAAAAAGAAAGCTAATTACACCTAAAAATAGTTTGATTTACACACCACACACACACGCATATTATTTTCGTTGTTCGCTTGACGTGTGTTCAAAGCAACGAAAACAAAATTAGCGTTTTCTGAACGGGTCTCATTAACGAGGCGAAATCTAGTGTCGGCTGGGTTATAATTAACCGGCTTTATGGTACTTTTAATTTACATGATTGGGGCGAACACGGACATTAAAATACAGTTTGACGTGTGGGCTTTTTTTCACCACCATCACCCCCCAATGTAAGGGTATATTCTCGGGGGCGAGCTTATTAAGCAACGTAGCCGGTAGTTATTAAGCCATCATTAAGGGCACGCACTGGACCGCTTTAATTTCGAACAGGAATTATGGCGGTGATTAAAAACGATAACGAAATTCGAATCGAAAGCGTTTGCGATATGGTCGCAGTGTACAGAAAATTCTGTGTTTATTTACGTGGGTTTTTGAAGTGATTGTGAAAATATTGAGAGTGACGGGTGTTAAGCCGATTTTGCTACCCTGTTGCTTTTCTACATACATATTTTTATACAATATTTGTAATCATATATACATTTTTTTATACATTATACTTTAGTATAATGCTATACAATAAATAAACTTCTTTGAAATATAGAATATAGTTGCAAATTTAAATTTGTTGCGAACTATAAACAATATTTCTACAAAGTGATTTAGATTCCCTATAAAGATGGGTTTCGGCCAAACGTCTTCTTTGGTGGCAAAATTCAAAAAAATAATTTAGGAAAGCACGTCGATTATTTTTATTTATTGTCTTATCACATTTTGACACATTGATAAGGCAATTGAAAAAAAGTAAGGGACACATAACCTGCCATCAAATGTACTACTTTAAAAGATTTCCTTCTGTTGCTATGTCAATAGAAAAATGTTAATGTGACTGATTTTTTTGTTTGTTTGATTGCTAAATTAAACTGACAAATAACTAAATAAATAATGTGTTTTCATATCTGTAATTTTAAAATAAAATATATATTTTATAATATAATTAACATCTCAAAATCATCTCAGACAAAAACTCAAGTCAAAAAATCATGTAATTATCTGTTTTTTTATATGATTATTTCTATTATTTAATTTTACTATTGTTTATTTATTTATTTTTATTTGAGCAATAAAGTATATATTCCAGAAAATGCTTATATTAAAATAATTTTCGCCATTAATCGGACATTCTTAAACCAAAATTTATATAAAAAAATTAAAAATAAACAATGTTAATATTTTTAGAAATAATATATTAAAAACATATTTAAAATCGTCGATGGTTTATCGTCGAACTTTGTTTTGTAAAGGCACTTCGATTTCTCAATAATCTTATGAGAAGCTTAAGATATTTTAAAATGAATACTTAAAAGCAATGATGAGATCATAATAAAAATATTAACGCTCACTTCTACGCCATACAAGATAAACCTTTATTTATTTGTTAAACTTGTATTAATTGCGTAGTCATTCGTGTTTAATAAAAAAAATTCTACAACCATAAAAAAAATCACATCGGTACACATTAGCGAATGTTTATACTTACATAATGTCGACATTTCTTTTGTCGACTTTAACTTAATTTTCCCACCCTTAGCCCTATCGCCCGCACTAATCGCTCCAATTCGGCACGAAAAAGTGTAAATAGGAAAAAGTGAAAATAAAATATCACGTGAAAGGCTTCAGCGCTAGAAATGAGTTATAATTACATCATCCTGTTTAGCATAGGCAAGTGAAGGTTGTATTTTTTTATTAGCCTTTACGACCAACACTTCAAGTCTGGTGCATTCGGCTCGCATGACCAGAGCCACCCCAACGTTGATTTTCTCATTTTCCCACCCTAATTTGAATACCTAATTCGTGGACTTTCGTGGAAAACCCATGTTCGCCTGCCGGACGATTAATCCGGCAATTATCGTACGGGAAATAAAGGTCCGAGACTAAATTTTAATTAATGTACGTGACCGAACGGCCGAGTTTAATTCCAACGAAACGTTGAATAAGTACCACCTTAGCAGTTGTTACTTATTTCATTTTTTTGCATTATCGCTTTATGGTAATTATAATTGGCGTGAGCTTTTTTGGGGCCGTAGCTAATTATACAGTTTGAATATTTACAATGTTTTCGATGTAATTTATATTAATACGCATTCGCTGATTCGCCTCTGGTTTCATTAATCATTATGATTGGCGCGAATGAATTTAAAGCTTTAACACAAAGAATGATTGGATGTTTATTTGCATGACACGTGTCGACAAAGTTAACTGAAATAATTTATAAAAATCATACTTATTTTTATTCCTCTCGTATTGATTATATAGCTTCTTTAAAATAAATTACTTATACAATCTTAATAAATATAAACAACATGACGGTATATATTTGAGCAGAAATACATTTTAAAATATCGTATATATTTTAAAATCAGCTTAAAGAGAACAATCCGTTAATATAAATTAAGCACTTAACATTAAGTTCAGAGTCTTGTATTAAAAAGTATAGTGAGAGACGCATTTAAAATGTTGCGTTAAAAATAATGATACGTGTACCTTTAACATATAAGAGAATCAATCTCTTCGTTATGGAAGAGCACAGCATTTTAAAACGGTTGTCAGAATAGCAACGAAAATAGTTCTGTAATTGAAAGTTACAACTACCAGATTTTTTTAAATAAATCTTTGATTTTCATATTTTTTATATGATTTTAGTAGAAAATTGACGTAATTTTTTGTGTAATTGCTTTTTATTAAACTTATTTATTTATTAATTAAACCCAAAAGTTTCCATCCTTTTGTCGAAGTTAACATTTGCCCAATACCGCTAGTTGTATTTTCTAAATTCACTGCAATCACTATATGTATATTTTGTATAACAATTTTCAGTAGTAATTATTAATAAAATTAAAAATAGGAATATAAAAACATTCCCTAAGATATGCGAAAATCGGCCGTCATAAGCTACAAACTGTCTTCTACCGAGTTAAATCATCCGAGCAACAAGTTCCGGCAATTTTTTAATAATAACCAATGACAAACTGTTGTAATAATTGCGATGATATTTTTTTTGTAATATCTGCGATGATAA
This sequence comes from Plectrocnemia conspersa, assembly GCF_051122295.1. Classification (NCBI taxonomy): domain Eukaryota; kingdom Metazoa; phylum Arthropoda; class Insecta; order Trichoptera; family Polycentropodidae; genus Plectrocnemia; species Plectrocnemia conspersa. Next base: position 6,569,902 of record NW_028277174.1, on the reverse strand, counting down.
GAAATTATTCATCAAATCAAAGTCACGACCTTCCCCAATGATATAAATATACAAAAAAATGACCTAAATCAAAAATTAACCCCTTCCAAATTTAATTTTGAAAAAATAAAAAAATAGACAAACATACCCTTGACATACCTTCACTTTGCAAACACTGAGCCATTTAAAGGACAATAGTCACAGTCTGAGGACCCTCACGGAGTCCTCCGGTGGGCTGTTTGCTCCTATAGATCAAACACATATACATACACACACGAGGTGTGAAATGTTAGGAGCAAGACACGTGTGAACGTAAACAATGGCGTGCGTACGTACAACTTCATGTGCGGTTGAAAAAACATATTTAAACTGCATACACCGGACACATATTACGATTTGTACACACAGAGCTAACGCAAACATGGTTATTTTGTTTAATTTTATTTCTCTTCTTATTCATCTTCATCGCCACAGCAGAGAGAGACTCTCGAGACGCTGCAGCTTAGAAAATGTGTGTATGCCTCTAATATGGTAGTGCAAACATTGTATTATAATTCGTTAAATTTGTGCTAATGAAAATAGAAAACGCCTAAACGTTTTAGAATATAAGTTGTTTTACTTAAAAATAAGTGAGACGTTTACATTTTTAAAGTCAATAGAAAATTGCTTACTTTTTATTAGCTATAAAATTAGATTCTTAATAAAAACTAAACAATATGGATTATAACAGAAGCTGTAAAATATATTATTTAACTGTAAAACAGTATTGTATTTTTTTAACAATGTACATAAGTGAGCTGATTTCGAAGCGAATAAGAGTATATCAAAACTAGGCTATTTTCTATTATTTGGTTAATAACAAACAATTAAAAATATTTTTTTGTAATATTTTAAATACCATTATGATATAATATAAATCTTGTTAATTAGTAAGTCTGCCTTTAAGGTATCAAACAAATTTATTGATATGTTTATAATAAATTAAATAGTCATAATGCTATTCGATACAATTATAATAAATATAAATTATTTATTAATTAACTATATTATTTATATTCTCACTAGCTATATTTTTCAATTTTAAATATGTCTCTCATTTTTTTTCTAAATCATAATTTAAAGTATTAAGCTGTTTTAATTGTTAAAAGAATATTTTTTTTATATACTATCTATTCTTTTAACAACATATTTTCAACGACAAGATGTAAGGATTGATTTTAAAAACGGCTAATTTTCCATTGTTCATAAACCAAATCATTTTAAACAGTCAAAGAGAGAAAAATCTAGTAAATGCAGAGGCCAAATAAAATAAATCATTCGTTATTAACTATCGGTCTGAGAGCCGCATTGGCGGCAGGTCCTTTAAAGCAAATTGAAAAATATTTCTATTGAATTTAAGCTGGGTATTTAACATTAGATTTCCATTATACATTACTGTCATGTTTACTTTAAAGAGACAGTGTCTACGATTTGTTAATATCATTTATTCTGCACACCACTCTAAGCCAAGCTTATCTCGATTTCTGTACTATACGAATCTCGCTCATGCTCTTTTTCTGTACCTAACGAAGTTAATCGATTTTATTAAGATCAATTTCGGACGTTTCTCTACACGTATAAGGTTCATCGATCAATTAACGTGTATTAAAACATTTTTTTTATTTAATATATTTCGCACAAAAAATAAGAATAATAATTACCACGGCCATTTTCATCACACTAGGTAAAAAAACGCTATAATTTTTATTGCCATTGTATCTTTAATTTTAAAATATAAATCACGAATTAAAATTAATGTACGGTTAAGAGCTTAAAACTGTCACTGTGACTTTTGGTGGCAAAACTTACATTTAAAATAAAACTATTTTATTATTATTTACTTTTTACCAAAGACATAAAAATTACAGTGTCCATTAAAATATATCTAGCTAATCATCTAATTGAATTAATGACAAAAGACTCAACTTACTTTTAGTCCAGCTGATCCGAAGCTTTTAAGCGCCCGTTAGCAAGCACGCACACTCGTATCACGTTTGACAGCTGTCACTTCGTATACAACAATGTACACACACATATAACATAACTTTTTATTTTATTTAATTAATTAATTAAACCCGAAAATAAAAAAATCTTTGCACGATATTTTACGGTTTTTTAAAAAAAATATTTTAAAGTTAGTTTATTTACACTTTCACTTTTGAGGTTATTTACTCTGTACCATATGGACTATTTTGATGAACACTTTTTAACAAGGCACTGATCAGTCAAATCGCCGGTTACTAATTAGCATTATAATTGTGTATATATTTTAGTAATGGAAGCGTCGGGACGCGTCGTCTCGCCACATGCTTTCCCACTAGTCAAGTATTTTGGTGGACGGACTCGTATTTACTTTACCCCATATCTGACGCCGGCCACACATCTCACTATGTGGTATGTATGTAAGGCACCTCTCACACGGTCTGGTGTTTATTTTGGGTTGATTTGAATGCAGTTTGCTAACCCCGCGAGTGATCTTAGTTGGAAACCGCTTGATTTTGGTTTAAAGTTGAATTGAAGAAAGTCGATCATCTGGAGAAAGAAAGTGGAAATTATTGTAAGATTTTTTTACAGCTGATAAGTAAAATAGTAAAGTTATTTAAGCTTTAATATTAAAAAAAAACAATAAACAATGTATAATATATCACAAGATCATTCGCGAGTAAAATAGTTTAAATTTTATAATTTTTAGACTCGGCTAAATATATATAAGTACTTAAATTTTTTTAGTATTTATATATAAAATAAAAAAAAATATGTTACCAGAGTATTGTAATAAGTATTTAATAAGAAATAAAAATAAAACATAGATTTAATTCTAGAAATAGAGACAAATTAAGGATATTTAGGTATAAGAAAACGAAAACAGCCGGGGGAATAATGATCAAACTCTAGTAAGTTATTTATTAAAAAGGCAAATTGTACAAAGTATTTAAATTCTAAAAGTATTTTTTGATGTAAAAAATTAAAATAATTCATATTTTAAAAATAAGCCCATTACGCTAGAAACCCGAAAAGAGAAAATCCAATATCCAATTGAAACAGAAACCTGCAACGTATGTATTCGAAAATTTTAGAAAAGAAAAGGATTAGCTTAACTTTAATTGTGCAACTCAATACTGATATGTTTTTATATGATTTCAAAAAAAAAATTTCATACACGGACAATCCGCACCTAAGAACACGAAAGTACACGGTATATCAAGATTATTTGACCTAGTGTTTGGCTTTAAGAAATCCAAGATACCAATTTATGTTTAGCCGTAATGTGAGGAATACACATTAGGTATCTATTTTTCTGCTAAGCATCCAATGAAAAAATATTTTCAAGGTATGAAATAATTTAAAACATTTTAAAAATGACATGGTTTTTCAAAAGCTCTAAAACTTGTCATTAAGGTTTATAAATCTTTTAGAGTAAATTAATAATGTAGCGACCACACACAGATGACCACGTTTGAAAGGGTCTATGTCTCAAAACTAAATTTACTGTGACCAAATTGATGGAAAGAACACAATAGCGTAAATAATTTTTGACCACACAGCCCTCATAACAATCCCAGGCAGTCACAAGTCACCAGCAGCTATTCGAAGAGACCAGCAGATTCACCCCACCTGGCAGACAGACGTGAACCTGAGACTCCCGAACACGATCATCACACCAAGAGTAACTGCCTCCAGACACTTGCTGCAGACAACTACAATAACTCTTGAGGATCGTCCACTGACTTCATCCTCCCGCCAGCTTCTCCACCACCGCTCGGAGAAAACATCTATTCATTCATCGTTTGTCGCAACATATGTAAATATAATAAGACTCTAATTAGATTTCATTCTGAGTCTCATTGGCCTAATTTTTTAATATTTTCCTAATAAAGCACGTTTTTGTAAAAATTTTAAAATTACTATTCATGTTTATCGAACTCGATCGCAAACTTACTGTAACGCTTATCATTGTCACAATCTCAGCGCTATAGTGATTCGGACGCCCAATCGAACTGTCCAAACCACTAAATTACTCTACGCATATGTTTTTGCTTTTACATAGTTTTGTTAATAATCGCATGTCACTGTATGATCCGTTAAAAAAGTGCCGGTGCTGTATAGTATGTTCGAAGCAGCACAAAACAATTCATCGGTGAATGTGAGAGCGCCCTTACATTTTCCCGCCGTCTATCGCACATTCACACACACACTATAAACTCAGCGTCTAACACCAACATGTACAGCACCGGCGTCGGTGATAGTGAACAGCTGATCGCGTCCGTATACGCGTCTGATGTCCACAACACAACGGGAAACTAATGAAAATACCCTCGCACGCGACCGTGGGGGTGGTCAAGTGTGAGGTGCGGAATCAATAGGTGGTGAAGTGTATTAATGATTATTATTGTTAAGATCAAACGTCGACAAGCGAACGGGGATAAAGAAAACGACCGACAAAAATATTATATGTATATACGGATACACACATACATACACACACCGGTCATTTTCTTCTTAATTGGACGCCAAATTGGATGCGACGGCTTGTGGGCTCAATTAGTGGCCTTTTTGGTTGGTACGATCAACATGTGAGCATGCATTATGAATAGCAGCGTTTGATTGTGTTTAATCATTGGGTGATTACTGCGCTTTTGAGCGCTCATATTTACACTAAGAGGATTTGATCAGAATTGCGGTACATATAGTAAAATTCACTGAGATATAAGAGAGAAATTTACTTTGTTCTCGATAAACATATGTATTTTATAATAATTTTTTATTGACTAAAAAGTCCAAAATTATTTACGGTACGATTCATAAAATTTTATTTAATTGTTTTACTATTAACATTATTCTTATACACAAAATATACGTGCGTCATTTTTATTGAAGACTGTCTTCAAAACCAGCGATACTGCTCTTGGTTCAACATTTTTAGGAATAACACAAGGATCTCCCACGAAGTGGCTAATGTCACATCCAGAAAAATATTCAATGTATATAATAAAAAATCAGAGACATTTATACATATTTTTTTCTATATAAGGTGCTCATAAAATTGGATGACAGTAAAATATAGAAACTGTCCATTCGACCGAAGAAATTTCCAAGAATTATTATATTTAATTGCCAGCACCAATTAATATGCATACATATATCAGATGTTTTTTTACTAATAAATATAAATTTATAATCAATTTTTAGCTACTTTCCATCATTATAGATAAAAATTTATAATGGTCCAGTGTGACATGTACCAGTACAACATATAAAATCAATAACAAACTAAGCATATCTATAAAAAAAATATTTACAGCAGTAGACTAGATATCACTATATTAAAAAATATACTATTTTTTTTGTTGTTGCGATTTTTATACAATCAATTTCATCCTAGAGTTACCCAAGTATGCACATTGAATTTCATTTCTTAGAGTTAATATCCATAGTAAGATAGCAATAACTTTATATATAAGCGATTAAAATTATACAAAAGCGACCTTCAGCTCATCGAAAAGAAGTTTGAACTCATTTCACGCCACGCCTGAAGTGTCTGCGTCAATGGATTCCGCAGCTGTACTAATCTCGCCTTTTGGTTTTTATAATTTATCTGGCAGAAATAAGCTATAAATTTCACGGCAGACGATGGGCGTCATTAAAGCGAATTTCAGATTGAAAAATTGGCTAATTTAAATCGTTACATGTAAATTATCATCATCGATACTTGTAATTATTTGTATAAAATTAACCGTTCGCGACGCGTGAAATCTTAACAATTAAACGTCACAATAAATCATACCAAAAATCTGTTTACCCTCAGTTTGAACTTAATTGTAATGGACGTCTCGCTGATTGACCCACATGTAAATTACATCAATTAACCTCGTCATCTGTCATATAAAGAGTAATTAACGTATTCCGTTAATTAACAAGTTCGCTTCGATAATTAACCCTATGACCCTTTACCGAGATGTTGATTGAAAACGAATACTGAATAGTTTCTGGTTGCTTATTTTTTTAAATTAATAATAATAGCAAAATAAAAATGTATTAAAGAATTACATGACCTTTTATTATAATATATATCTATGTACATAAATACATACATGTGTTGGGTATAAAACCGATAGTTTTGCTTTTAAAAGACAGTAACTGTTATTGTGACATTTTTACGACACGTGTCAATCTTGCTCTTTTGAACTTTTTTTAAAAGAGTGGGTGATATTTTTAAGAACAATAATGTCATAAAGAAATGCTATACAAGTTACAGAAGCAGAATAATTTCTTAGTTTAGTGGCAAAAATAACATATTCATACACTTTTATTTGAAAAAACAATTTTATTTGCAGTATTTATACAATGCTGCTGAAGAGTATATTTGATTTTCTATTAAAAATAAGACAGAGTTTATTTTAAGATGTTTACATTTGTGTTTTAACAAATGTTGTGTTCTTCAGCAATTAATTTAATCTGGGTTTCATCTTATAGGAAAATAAATATAAATTACTTTTACTATAAAATAAATACAGTAAAAGTAATTTTAATTTATTTCCTTATATATACTTAAAATTTACTTTAGAATTTAATGTTTTTTTATATTAAATATTAAACATTTAACATGTTGTTTTTCAAGTTTTAAGGTTATTGTAACCGACGTGTGTTATGAGTGAGTACAAATTTATCAGTATCTCAATATGCTTCTCTGTAGTTGCCATTTTTTGTGTTAAATAATTTATATTTTATATTGTACTGAACAAAAATAATGTCCCAAGTTTAATATTTTAATTTATAAAATTAAGCATAACTAAACATAACATTAAACAAGCATTAGAATCGTCTTAATTTTTACAATGATGCTTATAGTAACACATTATGAAAAAAATCTGAACTTATTTATTTTTTTCGAAACCAATTTAATTACCCTATGTCGGATTTGTAATAAAGTTCCAATTATAAAATCGTATTATATATTTAAAATTTAGATTATACAATTGAGGTAATAAATTTGAAATAAAAATCGACTGGAAATATATCAATCAGTATTATTCCAACCATAAATATATCCTAAATAATAAATCAGTGCCAATTTTCCCGAATATTTATAGATAATGGCGGAATGTAGCTAGAAATTTTTATTAGAAATAATAGTTCCACTCTCTTGTTTAATGTAAATTTTGCCTTTTTAAAGCCGACATTTTAAATATAAAAAGGTTCTAAGCAAAGCAAAAATTGTATTGTTTTTCTTAGCTAAAGTTTAATTAATGAGCAAGGTTTTTACATTACAGCTTAAATTTGTGGTAAAATAAGTAAGTGACAGCGGGTTAAATGTGCGTCAAAGAGTCAGAGAAAATTATTTTGCCGATTGCATCGTTCATAAGATATACCAATAAGACTATTTGAATACAACAAACAAATATCTTTTGCTTCAAAAATGCTAAAAACACAGTTTTGTATTTTTTTTTAAGTTTCATCTGTATGTTTTTCATAACAACCATTGCGAAAACAAATAATATTATACAAAGCAAATGTATTGTAGTAGAATTTGGTTTGTATGATATTATTTGTTAATCAAATGTATATGTTCAGAAATTTATTATGGTATTATTTTTTGTAGTCTTTTCGGTAACAGGAATAAATAAAATGAAACATCATATTGATTTAAAGTTTCAAATAGTCAAAGCTCTATCAATTTATTGTTTTTTAACAACATGAAATTATGTGTGTATTCGATATTTATATAACTTTACACATACATTAATTCGATAATTTTGTCGTTAACTATTCGATATTCAAATAGTTAAAAATAATAGATATTATGAACTTATGGCACGAATAACACAAGTTGATCGTTAGAAAATTTTGTTGGCACGTGAACGATTTACAAGTAATATAATTTTATATAGCTATAAATTATTTTAATTATTTTTGCGAGCCAATTTTCTTTGATGATTTTAAAAACAAGGAAATTCTTATTAAACAAAATAAAGACATGGCCCTGGCTAAAACATAGAAAAATAATGAAAATAGATACTATTATTTTTATAAGGATTAATGTCAGTGAATAATCAATCAGTTCAAGAAGACAAGCAACAACAAAAGTAATTAATATTTGCTTTGCAATTGTAAATCGTTCGCTAAAATAATAATAAATTCGTGATAAAATGGTAGAGAATATTTTTAGCGATTTATTTATAATTTTTATTGTATATTATTTAGCGTTTTTGTGAACAATGAAGTTATATTTTCACTAGTACAAATATAATTTCACTAACTCAGCCAGTTAAAATGCATCAAACCATTTATTTAAATGCTCAGTAACAGTTAAATTAAATTTGTTAGCAATCTAGTACGGGTATTTCCACATGATCAGATTTTCACAGAATTGTGACGTCACATCGTTAGAAAAAATAGCACAGTATTTAATATTAATTAAACCTAACCTAAACAAATACACCTGATAAAAATTCAAAAATTATAGTTAGTTTTAGGACTTTCATTATGTCAAGTTAGGTTTAATTAATTCGATTCGGTTAGCTTTGGGTTTAAATAGAAAATAGACAAAAGTCCAAGTTCAGGCCAGATTATAGTTATATTTAATAGGACCGATCTATAAATATATTGACACGAAAGAGTCAAATTTATTTTATTGCCACATAACAAACACGGTTTACTCCCGCTGACGATTGAACACATTCAATATTCGTGATTTGTCATAAAATGCACATTAACGCTTCTCTGACGCTATATTTTTACCTCTTGGGTAAAGCTCAAGAAAAGCAACACGCTACACCTTTCCCACGCGCTCATTAACAATTTTATTATTATTAACAACACCCAAAGCACAATATTTCATATAATAAAATCAAACATTTTCTAAATTTTCATTCACTGTGATCGTTTTAAATTTGGGCCCGTGGGTTGTGCGTGTTTACCTACGGCGCGTGTGGCCGACACGACGTCCCACTTGCGGCCCGCGGGACAATCGCCAGTATTTACTATCTTTTCGATATTAAATTATAAATTTCAGTCTTCGGTAGCTAATCTGACAATCATTGGGCAGCATTAAATGACATTCCGGCGAGATGTATTATCATAACAATGGTGCGTGGTAGCCAAACGCGACCAGCGGACCACAATGGTCCCATTGTGGCCGACACCCATAGGCCTCCGATGCGGGCTCTTGGCGACAATGCCAGTCGTGGATGATGGCCGCACTTATGGTGGCCGTTATGCTGTAACAAAACGGACGATTCGTGTTTTATATTGATTTGAGGGGAAGATGTAAATAAAAATCGGATGCTAGGATTCTATGCTGGACGTTAAGATGGACAGTTATGATCGAATATTGAATTTAATTTAATGTATGTTATTGTTTTTTCAGTACTGTCAAATAAGACAATTTAATAGATCAGAATGTAGGGCTTATTATTTTTTTACAAATAAGTAAATATTTAAAAAATTTGTGGTGTTTCTGAGCACAATAAAATTTGTTTTTTAACCAAACATAGTTTTTAATATTTAGTAATAGATATAATATAAATAATTTTCGTTTAATTTGAACGATTATTATCTAATAAACGTAAGCTGTTTAAAACTCGACGTTTGATGCTCGAACGCCTTTGAAATTAAACACTTTACTACTCTTTATTTGGAACGGACGCGCACTAGACAATACATTCTACCCTACGCACAAAATTATTGTTATTCGACTATTTGGTTACCGATCGCCTGTGTGGCCATCTAGACCGTTTATCTGAAGGCGTAAAAAGCATTTTGGGGGTGTGTCTAAGATGCGATGCATTTAGCTTGCAAACATCCTTATCTGCGATTCGCCAAAGATGTCTCAAACCAGCATGATCTAAGAATGTGACTGGTCACAGGTGGTAGAGAAGATTAAGGAGAGCGTATCGACCACACAACCGAATCGTCAAGCATCAGCATGAAAATAAATTACGACAGATTCTAGTTGCTCCAAAAAATCACAGCCGAAAATAATACAATTCGACTTTCCAGCGAAAAATTTTCGCCTGATGGCGGCATTTACATTTTTCCATTTATGTCGCAATATGTTTATAAAATAAACTGTTACTAATGTCTACTGTCTGAAAAAGCTCAATAATATCAAAATTTGCGCTTGTTTAAAAATGCATTGTGAAAAATAAAATAAATTGAATAGATTATGTATAAATATATTTCATTTTAATTAAAACTAATTAATATTTCAATTAATATTTACTTCAATTTGTCTATGATATATTTTTTATCAGGTTTATTTACATATTATGTTATAATAAGGTGAGATCATTGAACCATTTTAATTTTCTTAATAAAAAGGGTCTCATTTTATTAAAATGGTTAAAAAATAAATAAAACTAAACCACGGCAAAGTCATCGATTGTTGCTGTATGATATGGCATAAATAGCTAAAATATTTTTTTTTTAATAATTCTGCAAATTCTACATTTTGACTTGCTTAATATTTTTTAGTGAAATCTATTTTAATACTTTTTTTGTAATATTTAATAATTTCACTAATTTATCTCGTAATATATATTGCTTTGTATCGTATATAATTGTAACTTTGCGACTAGTTATATTTTAAGCCGCATACATTTAGGTTGCGAATCAAATATTTAGTTTAAACCGATTAGCAATAGTTTGACTCGTTTTATAATCAATAACTGCATTAAAAGCTTATTTTATAAACTCTACTTTACTACTCCAACATTTTTTTTGTGAATAGTTGCAAAATTTAGGTGAAGTCCTCTTTGTAAACTTTTTCAATTATTCCGCTTTTTTTCTGTAATCACCAAAATTAAAATCTATACTTCACGACTATAAATTATTCATAAATAACTATTACAAACATTTTTGCTCAATGTAACATTAAAATATTTCATGTTTATATTTTTTTTGGCTATATTTTTTAGATTATTGTACTTTCTTTGAGATTTCACAAAGTCTTCTAGTAATAAGTAAAAACCTATATTTTAAACAAATCAAAATTTTTAAAATCTGAAATAGAAGAGATCTAAATTTAACAAGAGACTACCAGTAATTATCTTGCGGGTCACGGGTTAATTAAAAAACTCACACAAATATAAATTCACACCTATTTTCTATCATTCGACTCAAAATAAAGAGCATGCCAAGATTATTAATGCCTAATAATAAATTAGCTTCAGATACAATATGGCACGATAGTTTATATGGTTTATAGATTATTTATATTTAAATCCCACGATATTTTTTACATAATACGGACATTCTTCATAGGTCTAAACTATGCAAATAGTTTCCATAAATAACGAATTCTCGTCCCAAGTAAAAAAACAACATCTGGAGTTTTTCATTGTAGTTTTCTCGAGCAATTTCTCTTAATTTTATGAAAAAATACTGAATAATCAGTGTACAAGAAACTTGTATAAAACGGAATTTCAAGTTAGTAAATATAATATGAAAATATAAATGTTTAAGAGCTTGCTATTATTGACCATAAGACTGATATTTACCAGAAAACCCGCATAATGAATAGAAACCGAAAGAAACACTAATATTTGCTAAATTAATTTCGATTACCAATTTGTATTGTATAAACTTTCTTATTGCACGGTTTATATTTATTTTAAGAAACATTTTTATAATATACTATATCGTTTACACGATAATTAATCCTGATTTGTGATATTTTCTATACTATTAAAAAAAAATAGGTTATTTATCAAAATAAATGGGGTAGCAAAACTTGAGATTGGTTTTTACAGTTAATTAGAGCAAATTCTGGTGATAAAAATTATAAACAATAAATAATTAAAAATAAAGTGAAAAAATTATATACATAAATAAAACTATTTTCTATATGAAATCTTCAAAAAATACTGCAACACTATTACGTAAGACTAATCTCTAGAAACAGTAACTAATCCAATACCAAGTTATGATAAGCATGAAAATACTAATTATTTGTATTTCAGAGGAACACGAATGTGTATAATTATCGAATTGCATTTCTGTGTGATAAAATACAATAGTTTATCAAAATAAAAGGACATGAACAATTTTCTGACAAAAATATATTATAATAAAATTTTGTACTACTGATTTATGACACTTTTTCTGAATATATCTAACTAACTGTTACAATGCTTGTTGTAGCCAAAATAAAATTATCAAATAATAAATCCGCGTTAAAATTATCATTCTACAATTCTCTTCGAGTTTTTGGCCCAGAAACCACTGTTTGCATTACAAATCATTTTGACCTGTTATTCGAATTATTAATTTTATTTTTTTAAGAGCTAGTGATTAATGTTAAGAAACACCCTCAATGTGTAGTTTGAAATTTTATTGTTTTTCAGTCAGGTCATATTTTAATATTTGGTGACGAGTAGCTTATTTAATTATTTTTCTCGAAGACACGTTATTATAAAACGTATATTATTGCAAGTAAATATTTTACGGTCGTACATTCTATTTTTTTATTCGATCTCTTACTCAGAATTCTAAAACAGTATCGTATAATTAATTAATTGATGAAAAATCCGACGATAGTTTGCGCATAATCTTTTCCGCGATCGGTTTTAATCAACGGCCCCCGCCAAGACTAAATCTATCAATGCAGCCGTTAAATGCGCAACTTTTAAAATTAACATCTGGCCAGAAGCCGGAAAGTATCTTAAGTTATAACATTCAGTATTTTCTTAATGAATTTACGCCAGATTTAAGTATTAGTTGGCTTTCAATATCGCGTCGTAAAGCCGTGGGGGCGTACCTATCTACTAAGTTTCGTAAGACAACGAACTAGGCGCCTAGCTCTTTCTTGTTTGAAGTGCGAAAAACCGAGCCATTAAATTCGGGATCTAACACATCATAACTCTTAATGTGCGACATTAACAGTCACTTTCGAATTTAGAATTCGCGATTCGAATTCGAACGCCGTCACGCGCCGAATTAGACGCGGACCAGAGAGCTTTGAAAGCTCAATGTGACCGATTTCGATAATTATATTTTTCAATGATGTAATAACTGATTTAATTTCCACTTTGATATGATTTATAATAAGAAGGAAATCTACATATATCTATACTAATCCAGATATACCATTATACTGAATATGATTTGATCCAATCAAACGTTTTTACCTTAAAATAACTATATTAAAAATATGTCAATTTTCAACATTTTTACTAACACAAATATTTTTTAAGTATTCGAAACAATAATTATAAATTATATATATCCCATCTAAAGTTCCTCAAGGGTCCAACTTAAGACCTCTGTTCTCCACGTTATTTATTAATATCATAAATACGGTAGTTACAAATTCCCGTTTTCTACTGTATGCAGATGATTAAAAATTGTAAAAATTCATTAGTTCTGATGCGATATCTCTACAGAGTGATTTAGATTCTCTCTTGATATGGACTTCCGTTAACCGTCTGCTTTTTAGTATCAAAAAGTGCCTCACATACATTTGTATGTGAGGCACATGTATACTATATATAATTTTATATATAGTATACATGTGACTGGTTTGTAACCATTTTCATGTTTACAATATGTTATCAGCTAAATTCAATAATAAAAAAATATGAATATAAAACAAAGCGTTTGTATTATAGTTATAATTTAAGAGGAAAAATACAAAGCCCTTTAAAATTTAAGCGCATAAAAAATATTTAAATACAAGAAACAAGAAATTAAATGACGATTTTAGTACATTTAATTGAATAACTGGAATTATTGATAAAAATACTGTATGTCCGAAACCATACTTCGCTAGATATTTTTGTAATGTTTTATGGTATGAAAATAACAGTGTTCTTTTATAATATGCAATTTTTTAAGATTAGTATTTAAATGTGTATTATATATTATTTTTAAAGCTTTGTTTTGAATGACTTGTAATTTAGAAAAAATAGTATTTGGTGTTACTCAACACCGGACTGGTATATACTAAAATTAATTGTTTATAGATTAAATTTTTTTTAATATTGCAGTTAGCGCGCTTTTTCTATTAAATATCGGTCTAAGGGCCGCAATGGCGGCTTGCGTTATATTTTTTTGTTTATTGTAATGATAATTTGTATTGTTTATGGACCATCGTGAATCATTTGGGTAACCTGTTAATTAAATTAAATTAAATTTAAATAATCAATAATCACTATTCTTCTCACGATGAAAAACACTAATAACGACCCGAACCATTGAAATACATGTATTAACCGTTAGCGCACGTTTTCTAATAACTAATAGTATTTTAACAGCTCACCTCCATGGTTTTTTTTGCCGAACTCTGCTTGGTGGCCGGGCGATTTCACATAATAATAACAAACAATTATCTTCTTTAGTAAATTCCCTGTAACGTATAACCAATTAAGATATTTTATTGAAATTTAATATAAAGCTACCATATATTTTTTGCATAAATATATTGAGACATACCTTTAGAAAACCCGGCTATTAGAGGATATGACGCACCTCAAACTCATGTATTACACACAAATAAAAAAATGCATTTTATAATCGTAGGAATGCAGTATATTAAGTCTCTTCTGAACTATCGATCGAAACGTATCGCGAAAATTGCTCTTCTCTATGTGATCATTTGTGGTTATGATTTTAATTTAAAAAAATATTTTCAATCACCCCAAAATGGACGAAATTTTGGAAACGCGTTGTCCAACGCCCACAGTGATTGTAAACAAGTGTTTACTTTCATCCAGTGATGGTGAATGTAATAGTGATATTATCCCGGAAGACTGGAGTGAATTTTATCCAATAAGGACACAGGAAAAACCAAAACGACCGGCTTTACAAAATATATTTGACTGTAATAAATATATAATGTGTTGCTAGCGACGATTTATACATAGTTACTTAAAAAACAAAACAATAAATTTTTCAAAAAACAATTAAATAAAAAAATAATTGTCTTTTGTTTTTTCAATGTGCGTTGTTTAATTCGTTCAGTGTCTATCAAAATTTGTATCGTAACAGTAATATTAAATTCAAAGATTTTTTTGAGTAAGGCTAAATTATGGATGCAGAATTCAGTGAAATCTATCGATTCACCAGTTTCTAACACATCTCGCTGTGCTTTCGATCCACCAAAAAGACTTTCGGATAAGCTTGAAAAACCATCAGCCAATTAAAATAAAAAGTGAAAAGAAATGTGAGAAATAAGTGTCGTGTTTGTTCTGCACGTGGAATATGCAAAGATACAGCATACAGTGCAGAAATTGTGAAATTCCTGTGTTTTTGTGTTTTTATACGTATCAAAATATATTAAAAAAGATAAAAAAGTGTAAATAATAAAAATAAATATAAATAATATAGTGTGGTGTATAAGTGCAATTATAAAAAAATGTGTCTGTGACAGTTCTACTCGGAAAATCGACGCGGAAGAATTTGGTGAGTGCAAATTATATTATATTATAAATAGATATTTTTTTAAAAATCGTTTATGCAAACATTTGTAGAAGCATTTAAACGTACATATTATTAAATTAAAAATAACTGGTTTGTAACCATTGCAACCATTTTTAATTTACGCAAAATATTAGGAAAGAAAAATACATATTAAATCGTTCATGATTTTATTCCTCGGTGAATCGTTTGAGCGCAATAATATTTTTTTTTCTAATATTTAACTTAATGTCGGCAATATAGATAATTTACCCGAAATATAGCTTTTTCCCCTAGTTTCTTAATCTGTGAATCATTGGGGATTTTTAAATGGTGAGAAAATATCAAAATAACAAACACCCCTAAAAATGTATGTTAATGTTTGATATTTTTTCGGAGTTTTTGATTACTGTGTTATCTAATTTGTCTACATATATCGTAACGTTTTTACTTTTAAATTTTGTAATAAAATACAAAATTTCAGGTTCAAAAACTTTGTTAATTGTTGTACTATCAACCGCTGATGTTTCGATTTATTTTGATTAGGTTGATTTTATATTTACCTAGCCAAACAGTTTTGATCCTGATATATATTTCTGTTCAAGGAGTGTAACATACTGTATTATTTTTTATATGAAATAAATAATTATGGTTCATGCATTTCATAGAAATATTTACGTGCCCCAAAAAGGCGACGACTCATTGCATTGCAACGCAATGGAATAAGACAACCTTTTTTTTAACAATTTGAAGTAAAATATAATTTATTTTATATTATACTATCATCTCTCATTATCATGTAGAGGCAAACTCGATGGTATCCCAGTATTTTTTTAATAAAAGAAAACGCATGACGCAGGACTCATTCCTGAAGCGACTAAAAAATATTCTTTCAAGACTCCTACACGAGTCCTCGGGCGTCAAGCTGTTAAGATGGCTTTTTTCATTTACGTTTGCTCTAGAATCAAAGATCACATCATATTTTGTAAATAAATTGCCAGTCAGTTATCTAGATTCCCGATTTTTTTTCTCGAGAAATGGGAATAATTATTTTCACTTCTTTATTCTCTCAAAAAATTTTAATACAATATATTTAATTTTAATTTTAATAATACAATATATTATTGCAGATATCTTTATATTAACGTCGAAAAATATATTATCTTTTAAGAGAATAAGCGCGATTGATTACAGAGCGTCGAGTTACAAAGTAATTTCGGACTTTCGTATTTTAGCCTGAATCGTAAAAAAATTATCACTAACAGCTGTTGTTATTTTACATTTTTCATATCTTTAACAAGATAAAGATTAAAACCTCTTTTACCAATCCTCTTTAGCCATTCAAATATTCCGATCTCTATTAAAAACTTCCAGAAAAGCATGCATATTTTTAAACTTCTGGCAAGGACCTATTCTTTCTTATGCAATGGTATGAAAAAAAGAAAGCGGTGGTTAAATATTTATAAATATTTGTAAAAAATATTTTTAATCAATAATGGATATTTTAGAAATCAGTATTTTTTTCGAGAAATACGAATTTTCGATTGGACATTTTTATTGAATAATTATTAATAAAAAACACTAGCTATTTCATGAAGCCTATTATTTCTCACCTGTTAGAGCAATTCTGGCTGCTACTAGTTTTAGCCCAGAATATCAGTCTAAATTTATTTGTATAAACTGTACGGGATACCAACAAGTGTGCATATTTATAAACATCTTGCTATGACCTACCATTTTTTATGCAGTGGTAAAAAAATTGCAAATTATAATTCTCGTTTTGGCATTTTCTTGAAAAAATTTCGAGAAATAATTATTTTTATTGTATAGGTTAAATCAGTATGTATAATACATAAAATAGTTAAGCTTTTACAAGCTATTTTTAAAACTTATTTTAAAGAATTATTGAAATAGCTATAACGCATTTTTTTAAAAGTCGATCAATAATTTTTTCGAATCAAAAGATTTTGACTCCGTTAAGAAATAATCACTCGGTAACTTAAAGTTATATTTCCTTAATTAATATAGATACTAAATTATATATTTCAACTCATAATATAGCTAGATATTATTATGTTGAAAATTAGGATCAATCAAAATTGTGCAATGGAACGCAGTATCTTGTAGAGACTGAGCACGTATGTGATTAAGAAAACGATCCTTACAGGCACATTTATTGTGTATATTATTAGTAGCTCATTCATTTCTAGCAATTTCTAAATAACTTAGTCTTTACCATGACAATGAGATAGGAGTGACTTAAATGGAGAATGTTATGTTGCAATGTTGCAAAATATTTCTGTTTCCCATAATGTTGTTTCAATAGACATATGTATAAAATATATATTTGGACAAGTGTATGTTATGTTAGAACGGTAAATGCTTTGTAGAGATATAATTGAACTGCAGAGCTTATAAAAACGTATTTAGCTGTTGATGTTATAAATTTAGTTATGCTAACATAATATTATGATCAAAAGGATTGGCTTCGTTCTGTTTTTTTATTACTATGAATTTTTAAAATGAGTGTCATAAAATAGGTTTATTAAATATTTATAAAATATACGTGTTAAAGTATTTAATGTCACTCAGTGAATGACATACAGTCAGATATGGCTATAAATGTCTCTATCGGATTAAGTGTGGGAAGCGTTGATATTTTATACGTAATACTAAACATCAAAAATTAATAAGAAATGTCAAAGTATAATAAATATTTTAATGTATATACATTTATATATATATATATATATATATATACATATGTATTACATATGTAATGTCACTAAATATCGCTGCATTTCGCCTAATGAACTCCAACACGAAGAAGTTGTAACATTCGGCCGGTAATTTGAGCTTTTCGTAGAAGAACGCGAAAGCGCGATTGAGGATAATTGATCTCGTGTTCAGACCTTTCATTTTCATAATTCGAACTTTCTTCTAATCACAAAGGCAATTTCTTTAATACAACAACACCCTATACATGTACGAAGTCAGTGAGTCACCGCGGCCGGCCACCGCGTCCCAAAGCTTGGAGCCAAGCTTAAAAGCTCGGCTCGTTTTATTGCCGATTTTTCCTATCTATCTATATAACTTTTTACAATTTTTAATTTCACACCCGCTTTAATTTCACATGGAGATGTGTGATTAATGGCCGACCGAAGAATTAATGTCCGCGCGTGAACTAATTTAGATTCTTACAAGCGCGAGATCTAAAAATGCCACTGCGACCTGCCGGCGATGACATTAGAGGAATTTCGCTTTCAATATGAAGCATTTTTATATATAGAAAACAAGACGCATAATTCTTTTTCAGGGTTATACTTATTACGCGCCATAAATTTTCTTAACTTAATTTTTATATGTGCTAGTTTTTGTATAAATAGAAATAAAATAATCAAGCAGCACATCAAAGATGAGCTACTTAATACATTTATTGTATATAACGTTTTTTCTCTTTAAAGACGAATAGTCAGTAGAAATTAAAGTGATTTCTAAACACATATTTTTCGTCTCCGCTAAAGTTGTTGTCGCATTAAGATTGTAATGTTTAAAACGGTCGTTATTAATGAAACAATAAACTAAAATGAATTGCCAACTCTTTTCTGTTAATAAAAATTATATTATAACCATTAAAAATACAGCAAAGTGGTAGAAAGTGTGTAATAAAAAATGTTGAAATGCCATTTATTATTAACAATAGAATAGAAAAAATATGTAAGCGTGTAACATAAAACCAGTAGTTAATTTTTTTTCTGAAAATATTACAAAACGAATGGGCTATTGAAAACGTTATATACACAAGTCAATCCCAAAAAGTTGCTTAAAAATATTTTCTAGACTATATATGGTAAATTAAAACAAGAATAAGGTATAAATAAGAAAGGAAGTTAAGTAAATTCTCTAATACATACCATATGCGAATATCAATATATTTATTAAATAAAAATATATTTTTATAAAAATTAAAAGTGTAATTATGTATTAATCTTATTTACCTGTCAATGCCTTATCAATGCATCTTATTAGTATTAAAAATAAATAAGAAGTATAATAATATATATTTGAATACAATATTATTATGTTACTTCAGTATAGATAATTATTATTATTGTAAAAGATTTTATTGTATCATATTTAAAACACAAGCTTTGAGTTTGAAAGTTTTTAAATAATCACCAGTATGTAATAGGAACACTAAAGATGTTCTAACATACTGTTTATGAATTACGAAGACGTTGATTAAATATATAGATAAAAACTGAATTATTATTAAACATTATTCAATACTGTTAATTTTTTCATTGCCTGAACAATATGAATTTATCATATAAAGAATCTTTAAATATATTATTAATATATAAAAAAAAATTCATATGGATAGGAACCTTATAAGTATGCAAAAAAACAGTTGATTCTTTTTAGATGCGGTGTTGATATTTAATAGTAAGGATCCATTTAACTAAAGACTATTCTTTAAAATCTAAACATCAAAGAAAAGCTCTCAACAATGTGTCGTAAAAGAATACTAAAAATTTGTAAATGCTATAAAAATGAGCCTCCAGGTAATAGTTGTAACCGGTTACAAGCTGTAGAATCGAGAAAAATAGATACGAATGATTTGAAAAATTAAATAAAATAATATTTGTTACCATTAAATGTGTAATGTAAATATTTTTGTTTAGTACATAATACTTATTTAATTTAAATAATATTTGTTACTATCAGGTAAATTAAATTGTAATCTGAAATGATATAACCCCAAAATATAACTTTGTTATCTAATTATTTAAGGATATTATTAGACTACAAAATAGATATATTTTATCAGACAGATAGTATCAACTTCATTTAATGTTTTAAAAATTCTTTTAAAAGCACAGTAATTTTATATTTAAAAATAACGTGCTTATTTATTATCTATTTTGACGCCATTTTATTGCAATTACAAATACGACAGCTAATTTATCGTAAGATCAATCCAGCAATAGACCGAAGTATCTGGAAAACATCTAGAGAAGCATTTTCTTCACTAATACACAGCGCATAATACGCGTTTATAATAAATTCATGCGTGTATAATATACGATAATATAAATGTATATTCATGGAATAATTTATTTATTAATTTCAATGCAAACATAAAGCAATTTTAATCAACGAAATTACATGCAACGCAGCACTAAACGTGTGTTTGTCTGAAGGCGATGGCAATATTAAAGACTCGCAAACAATTTGGTCCATGGCCAACTAATAAAGGAATACTTCTATTAAAGATGGGAGATATATACGCTTATTTAGAGAGCGACAGGATAGACGACTGTGGTAACGCAGTTTTCATTGTAAACATTTTTAGGAAACATTCCAAATTAGTCGCGATAAACAATCGCTTCGAGGCGCAACTAAAAATATTTTCAAATGCAATACTGACTGCACCTGACCGGTTATCGCCCGGTTAAATCTATGAGTAGTTAACTGCGTGCTTAATATTACATTCAAATGCACTTTTTTGCAACTATGTTGCTTTTTACGCTTGTATAAATTTAACATACAAATACAACATACGTGGTACGTTTGGAAAACACATTATATTAATAAAATATATTATTTTATATCCGATTGCCTTATTATAATATATTTCGATCGTAATTCTTATTTTTCCAACGCTTAATTGGTAAAATATATGGCTCGCTGTATTTGAAGTCTTCAAAGGAAAAAAGGTGACAATATTTCATAGCATAATTGGGTCGAATATATTTAGATCGTTGTATTTTAAAATTATTTGCGTCATAAAAAATAAAAAATAATAGATCAATTTGACTCATTAACGCCTTGTTAATAAAAATCTTATAAATCTTACACAGCTTTAAAAAGCAGTTGTCTAAAAATTTAATGGTTTTAAAGCAGTGTGTTTGTATGTCGTATATCATGTTTTTTTATTTGCATAAGCAATATATCATATACCGGATAGAAACATATTATATCAAAGTGCTTTTATTTTAAGTAGTCGTCAAATAGATAGAACATTATTTTTATATATTATACTAATAATAACAAAAATATATCAAATTCGCTTTCATCTCAGATTAATTAGAGCAAAAAAATAGGGTTAATTATACATCAAAAGATTTTCTTGTGAAGGAATTTTGATTTCTGGTTTTAATAATGAATTTTTGTAATTAAAAATATAAATACTGTATTTTCGACAGCTAGGTTATTACACATTTATGGTAATAGTCGCTTATTATGCATTTTTTTATCAATAAGCCATAGAGATAAAATTACCCTTATCTTTGTTATTTTAGTATAGAATATAGTGAGTTTTTAGAAAAGATTTTTTTATCTAAATTTTATTTATGATATAAAAAGAACTAAATGTTTGAACAATTAATGAAATATTTTTAATTAACATATAAATAGCTTTAAAAATATTTAAAATATTTATTTTGCCATATGTTGCATATAGGAATGTAGAAGTCGTCACTAAAATGTACAATTTTAAAGAAATATACTTTTGATGTATACCTTATATTAATGAGTAGAATTATATGTATTAAACTATGAAATATAAAACAGTTTTGCATAATTTAAACGCTCATTAAAAGGGCATGGAATGGTACATAGGGTATGGTACATATAAATTTAGTTAGTTTCAAATAATAATAATAAAATATATTTAAAACTGTTTACTAATAATAGACCAAACAAGTTAATAATATTTATAATTTCATTTGTAAAATATTCAATCCAGTAGTTAATATTGTCTTTCTCATCTTATTTCTAACCAAATAATATAAATACCCATTTTCGGTTTATAAGTCTGATTGTAAGAAAGAATCATTAAGGGTTTGATTATCTTGATTACTTCTCAAAGTAAGTATTCTGTGGAGTCTGTAGCAGAAAGGCTTTTAAAATTTTCTTGGCTTTGTCGTGAGGTGATAGCGTATATTGCAATTTTTTTCTAAGCCTTCTTTTTTATGGATTATATTTTAAATATTTTTTATCAGTTAAATATTTATTTATTTTTCATTATAGGGTACGCTCGCAATGCTGCATTTAGAATATTTTTATTTAGATTAAAAATTGCATTTTCTATATTTTCGGAGGTTTTTAATGATAGAGTATTACTTGTTATTTCATATGAAGCCATTTTAGTCGGTATTTGTTGTTGTATAGACTTGTGGTTGTTTTTTTTCCGATAACTTTACTGTATATTGTGACAATTATTGGATCTGAGTGATCTAGCTCTGGTATATTTAGTATATATTATTTTTACTATGAGATCAGGTTTTTTCTTCGATGTATTGTCTAGTTTGTAGGTTATTCTGTTAAAATTAATAGAAGCTTATTTTCATGCAAAGCTAATTATAGTTGGCGATCTTTAGGAGACGGAATTTGAGATCGAGATCCCCATCACGAATTTTTTCGTCCAGCAAATAATCTTTTTCCGAAAGTTTTAAATAATTCTTTATATTTAAAATAAAAAAATATATAAAGATTGTTACATTTCAATGATATATAGTTTTATTTGACTATCTTACACTTTGTATGAAAATGACTATTCTGATACATTTAATGAAAAATTCACATCTTTAAAACAACAAGCAACATAGCAAGTAATATTAAAATTGAAATTGAAATTGTGTAAGAAAATTTTGTCTAAGGTCTAAGATAACTAAAAGAAACACTGCAGGATGTCTAAGATTTATTTTTTTTTTTTTTTTTTTTATAAAAGTTTATTTCTTAAATAGACATAGGTAAAATAGCATACAGATATATTAAATGCACAATACTGGTTCATAACCATTTACATTGTTTACAAATTGTTAAGTTATACAATAACATAAAAAGAATAATAAATTATACGAGAATATACTAAATTAAAGGAAAAATACATAAAACCTTTTACAAATTTAAAAAAAAAATCCAAAAAAAAAAAAAAAATTTTGGAAAAGAATGAAGCAGATGAGAAAAACAAATTATACAAAATACATAATATACAAAATAAAACACATACAAAGGTAAATAAACCTAGCCCTGTAGACCTGAAACTGATGACACTGTGATGAGCTTAACTGCATCAAAGCAATATGTGCTTAGGCATTTTATGTTTGTATTTAAATTTAAGTTTTGCTTTGTCGTAATCACCGATTCTTGAAATTAGTGGGTTTGCGTGGTCTCGCGAGATTTTTTTATAGTATTTTTCGGTTTGATAATAACAGTATTCTTTAATGGTAGGAATTAAATGTTTGGTGTGGAGTTTTTTAAGGTTAGTATAAAACGGTGTATTATAAATTATTTTTATGGCTTTATTTTGAATTACTTGAAGTTTATTAAAATTACTATTACTCGCGTTACTCCACACTGAACAAGCGTAAGTTAAAACAGGTCTGATTAATTGTCTATAGACTAGAATTTTATTTTTTATTGTAAGCGCACTTTTTCTATTAAATATTGATTTTAGAGCCGCAATGGCGCCGAGCCCTTTCGACCGGAGTTCAGTTATATGTTTATTGAATTTTAGTCTGGAGTCCAGGTGTATACCCAGATATTTAACGCTCGCTCTCCATTCAATGTTATGCCCTTGTTCACTTTTAATGGGTGCAGGCAAGGGTTGTCTACGTTTAGTGAATATTATTGCTTCTGTTTTGTCTTGATTAATTTTAATTCTCCATTTCATAAAATATTTTTTTAAGTTTTCAAGGGATTTTTGAAGTTTAACTGCAATAGGTTTAAGACCATAAGAACTAGTAAGGATTGCAGTGTCGTCAGCGTACATTGAGAGTTTAGTATTTTTTAACATTGGAATATCATTAGTATATAGAATGAAGAGAAACGGGCCAAGTATACTTCCTTGAGGAACACCAGCTGGTATTTTACGCGGTGTCGAAAATGTATTATTTAGCGAAACAACATAGCTTCGATTCTTCAGGTAAGACCGTAACATGTGAATAATGTAATAGGGAGTTTCATATTTTAAAAGACATTAATCCATCATGCCATACTGTATCAAAAGCCTTTTCCATATCTAATAATAAAAGACCAGAACTTTTTTTCATATTAAAATCGGCAGATATGTGCTCTGTTAATCTATTAAGTTGATGCGTAGTCGAGTGATTTTCGCGGAAACCAAATTGCTCATTAATGAGTTTGCTATTAAGAGATTCCTTTAATCGAGATAATATAATTTTTTCAAATAATTTGCTTAATGAGGGAAGTAAACTTATCGGGCGGTAGTTAATTGGTATGTTATCTGCTTTGCCAGGTTTTTTTATCGGATGAATTTTTGCCGTTTTCCAGATTATTGGGAAATATCCAAAAGATAAGCATGAATTAAAAATGTTATTTAAGTACTTAAAGCAAACAAAAGGAAGGTTTTTAATCAATATATTCTCTAATTTATCTATACCTGGAGCCTTTCTATTTGATAATCGTTTAACAATACTAAGAATTTCTGATATGCCGACTTGGTTAATGGATTTTTTATCTATTGGAGTTTTACTAATATCTTTAATTGCCCGGTCTACTTTATTTTGGGTTTTTTGGTCAATGTAATTTTGCGTAAGTTGATAAGATGTAGAAAATGTCTCAGCTAAAATCTCGACCTTCTCCTGAGTCGTGTTAGCTACGTTGTAGATTTATTTATTAATCCTACAAAAGCGTTAGTTGTTGAACTTAAAATATTATGCATGTGAAAAAAATAAGTTATTCCTAAAGATACAATACTTCTATTTTATTTTAATGAATGAATAGTTGGCTATTATGGATACACTTGGAAGTGTATAAACCAAATATGTGAATCTTTATATTTTAGTTTTACGAGTATAACAAAACTTGAGCATTTAATAGTAATTTGCGCACATCGTGTATTCAGTTAATATTATATTAAATTAAACAATAAATGTTAAAGCCAAAATAAGCATATAAGTGGGTATTTTTTTCTTTTCTTAATATACTATATATTAACTGTTCTCTTGTAATAATTTAAATTTAAATTAAGTTATTATTATCACATGGACTTTTTTAGTTTATTATATTTGTACTTTTATAGAAGTTTAAAAATACACAATCCCATTTTTATGGGTAAACGCTAATGCTATAGTAAATCATTTAAATAAATTTATTTCATATTAATAATACAGGAACTAAATTTAGTCAGTATTAAGTAATTTGGTGAATAAATCATAAAATCATACTAATTTGTATTGAAAGTATTATTTAAAAAAAAGTAAAAAGTAACTTTATGTAATAAAAAAAATATTTAATGGAAATAATTTATTAAGTTTAATATTAACTGGGAATAAAAGTGGTTAACTTAGCAGTGAATAGAAAATGTTTCATCAACTTAATATTTTAGCCTGAACGTTCTATACTTTTATTTTACAGTCGTATTTTTTCAGTATTATAACACTGGTTTTTAATCTTAGAAAATCTGAAATCCAACAATATTTTTATTAAAAAAATAATAAAGTATTTTTATTGAGCATAAAAATTAAAGCGTCCAAGCATATATTATAATCGATTATTATTATCAATCAAAATGATTGAACACACTTATGGCGACGCGTGAGCCTTAACACGAACATCCATTTTAATTACCAATGTTTTGAGTTTCGTTTTGAATATTAAACACCGTGTGGCGTATCTCTGAATAATAATTACCTACTTGGGACGGACGTTAACCGTCTAACGACCTCGTTATATCACACATGAACATTTTATACGAACGTTAAAAATTAAATTTATTCGCCGTTCAATTGAATTCCGCGCCGTTGAACGGATCGTTACTGCCAATTAATAATAGAGTTTAAATCGCTTCCATTTCTTGTTCTCGCCTTGTCGACGACGGTAATTTTAACGGTCACCTTTTATTAAAATATTTTTATACGGTTATACCTTTGAGTATTGACAGGAATTTATTAATATGTCCGACGGTGATGGAAGCATCTTTCATTTTTAAACGGTACACCCTACCCCGTACACCCTTTGTGCAGTCGGAGTATAAATAATCAATAAAACCTCGCTCAGAATGGTTTCCCAGTACCGGTATTGCTTATAAATGCAAATTAATTTGTCGAAGCACTCAAGCTCCAGTCGTTAAGATTAACACAATGCGTGCCTTCTTGGGTCTCTCAGGTGGCAGAGGTCGTCAACTTCTCGCTACTAAGAGCTTTCAATTATGGTGGTGTATTGGCTTGAATAGTAAATTAAATTAAAATCATTTATTTAATATGTTCTTGTTTACTATACATTATTGCATACATAAATATGCAGTATTTTAAATACTTTCCATATGTATATAAGTCGTTGACTATTTTATTTTTCTATCGCGACATATAATTATAATTCTGATCGATCATCACAGATAAGTTTTATCTAGATGTTTATAATCTCACTGATGAAAATAGTGTTGAATATTTTAAATAGAACTAGGTCGCACATATTATTGAAAATTTACTAATAATGAGCTACTAGAGCTCATAAAGAATATCTTATATGTATTCAATAAAAAAATAAAGTTTTACATTTAAAATTTAGATGTATTTAAAAAAAGTCAATATAACCTACATAGTAAATACAAACAGAAAATCAGAACTTTAATTACGTAATGTCATGTTACTTTGTATTTTTTTTCTTGTTTAGTTTTATTAAAATGAATCTAATAAAATTAGTTTTAGTCTCAAGCGTTTACGCCTATGTATATAAGCTAACATAAAAAAACGTGTCTAAAACTATAAAAATAATATGAAATAATTTACTCTCTCTGTCCCATAATAATTGTCGCAAGTGAATTTTTAATCGGAAAGTATTCGCGAATGCAGCTGTAAGTTACGTTGTAGCTCAAAATTGCGAAGCCTTCAATCAAAATCAATATTTCATGACATCTGTCATTTTTTTGACACATCTTTCTTTTTCAATGTTAATCTAATTATTACGAATTTCATCCGATGATCGGAATCAATTGGTTTTTTTTCAGTATTTAATTATTTTCTTCAGTTTATTTAGGGATTACCTTATATATGTATTATTTAAAAATAAACCACTAAGCTAGTTGTAATTTTGTCGGTTAAGGTCAATAAATGTGGTGAACGACCAAACAAGCGCGCTGTCGGAGTCGGCACTATATTTCTCCAACCACCTAATAAATAATTTAAACGCGTTTTACTTTAATTCTGCTGTTAATCTAACAATTTAAGGTAGCTATTACCTAATTTGATTAAATTTAAGAGCCTAAATTTAAGTGTCTGATTTAGAACCAAACCATAAAACACCAAAACCTTGCCAAAGTTTTCAATTGGTATATTATATGGAATTCCGCAACATATATGGTATTTTTATTAAATTATTTTCATCTGCTTGCTCTATGGATATTTTGGATACTTATTTTATAACATTGCGATATAAAGTTGACCATGAATGACACGTGCAGCTCTTGAGTCAATTTCTATCACATTAAGTGACATTATTTATTGACGTAATATTAAAGATTTTTGTGATTAACCACATTTTTTTCTTAAAATATGTCAATAAGCATAATCAATTGATATTACTAATGCATAACTTTTATGCATTTAAGCATCTCAACACCTTTATAGTACTATTAAAATTGATGATTGACATTATTTCTTAATTCAAAATATTTCTCGCTTTTGAAGCGTTGTAGATACCTAAATAATTGTTTTTTTGTAAATATCTAAGATAATACAATGCAAATATTGTCGTAAAATCTATATTGTATTGTTATAAATATCACGATTTTCTAAATATAGTTATATGCAGCAGAATTTTTGTAAAAATCATATTTCTATTACGTGTTTTTTGTGCAATCTTTTAGTAAGATAAGCAGATAAATTTTAGAATTTACGCCGAATGAAGAAAGCTGTAATGTAAGTTTTTTCTAAAAAGGCAATGGTTGCGACAATAATCACAGTTGAAAGCGATCTATATCGATCAATAAAGGCGAAGAAACCTGTATTTTATCTTTATGATATTATTAAGCTCTTTATATTGATCTAAAGATTGCCAAACATTTACCTTTTAATTATGGTTAATTAATACAAGTTTCATTCATTTTGAGTTATACAAATAAATTACTACTCTCGAACGTATACTTATTTATTTGTATGTTAGCAGATTATTTTTGTTATTTAGCATCAACTCTTGAAAATCCAAATATAATAATCTAAACGAGCAAATATCAAAAGTTCCCTATCGCCTCATATATCCACCGCTAATTCGGACGCGTCCGATTCGATCGAGTCATATCGTTTGATAAAACTCAAAAGCGGTGAC
The DNA here is from genome assembly GCF_051122295.1 of Plectrocnemia conspersa. NCBI lineage: Eukaryota > Metazoa > Arthropoda > Insecta > Trichoptera > Polycentropodidae > Plectrocnemia > Plectrocnemia conspersa. Next base: position 6,541,198 of record NW_028277174.1, on the reverse strand, counting down.
GACACAACACTGGTCGATTATTTTTTTCTTTTTTTATCGCACTGATTGGAGGCAAATGTCCCCCAAGAGTGGCACACGCGAGCAGTAAATACTGCGTGTCTCGCTTGCAGACGACATTAAAAGCTCGACCAGTCGCATGCCATTTGCACGCAAGTCGATAGTGAAGATGTTAATTATTGCTAGTGGTAGCTAGCGGCTGAAATTTGATATCCACTAGGGGAATAAGCGTAACGTTCACAAGAGAACCAGGAAGGTGAACTTTAAGAAAAAATACAGGTCCATTAAAAACGATATGTTACATGTGTTTGTATTTTAAATGAAGTTTATGAATAAAAACATAAATCAAGCAGTTTATATATGGACAGGTGTTAATGTCTTAATCGTATAATTCACGATTGCTTTTAGATTCAGGGTCAGAAATTTACCGATTCAGATGATTAACGGGGTCTCACAAACCCATGTTACTCTAGCTAGGGTTAAGACATTGCAATAATCATTATAGAATTCAGTACATTGTTTCAATGTCATGATGAGTCATGTGTCATTCGTCGCGAAACGGTAAAACAACGAAAGCCTACACGATTCCGCGAAAATGTCTTTGACATGTTGAATATAAAGCGAATCGGTCAAAGCATTGAAAGTACATTGAATAATTTAATACTAAAAATGCATATAAAATCCAAGCTGTCATCAGATTGTAAGATAGAGTATTGTACCATTGAATAATATAAATAAGGGCAGTGGTTTTTTAACATTTGCAAAAAACGTAAATATAGTATTGTATAAATAGGTCTGAAAGACATTTAATCTGAATATTATTAGGAACGAATAGAGCATTAATATAATCAAGAATTATCAAAATTATTTAATAACAATTAAATATAAAAATAGCTTTTCAAGTCTTATATGTCAACATCTGAATTTTAAAACATAGGCATTGAATTGATATATCGACATTGTTACATTTGGACACCCAGCGTCCGACCGCCTCGCGATGTAATTAAAAAGCAAATATTTCAACCAGATAACAATCAGTGTTGCCTGCTGTCAGCGTTTTTTTTTAATGTCCAAGATGAAAATAATTAGTCCGAGGCGATGGCTAAACAAATAGCCGGTCATAAAAATGTCATTCGAGTGCCTGATCGGTTTTCCCGGGCCGGTGAATCACCGTTAATTAGAATTGGCCGAGTGGTCATCCTCGCGGGCATGTTCGGCGTGTCTGGCATGTCAAATTGCAACTTATTCTGGACGATCAGGGTGTGGTCGATTCGAGATTTGTCATAGAACGGTACGGGATCGATCATAATTCATGGCATGAATTCCTATTGGAACTATCGGGTTCATAGATTGGAACACTCTTCACTTGAAGTAATTTTTATTCATAAAAAAGGGCAATTCGGTTTGTGATAAAGCGTTTCAACCGTCTAAAACGATATATTTTTTTTTTTAAATGGAACACCACAGGGTTAAACATTTTAACAGCTAAAGTCACAAGGTACGCTGTAAATCAGAAAAGATGAAAGGATCCATTGCTTTGATAAAATATAACGCGTTCGTCGGGTTTGCATTGAAAACAACTGTTTGTGATCTGCTTTAGCGGCCTAGCCTACAAAAATAAACTCGCCACCTGTCTGTAATTAGTCGTCTTATCGAAAAAGGGTGGAACCTGGTGAAAAGGAAACAGGAACGCGGGCCACTAACAATCACTTCCCCTCAGAACTCCTCTGTGACTTTCTCAGATATACTTCTACTAGTATTTACAAAGCATTATATCTTTAAGAGCCCTCTAACTTTGACTAAAACCAAGCGGAGGCTCAACTCAACTTCAGACCAGCGAAGATAGAAGCCACCGCTTCTCTCTTCGTATTCACTGGTCCAGCTTGATATGCAGAACAAACCCACTTCAGGGACGCCTGCATTACAATGCATTACAGACGCACCCACAAATATACATCTAAATTATCGAGCAACATATTTAATAACAAACATTGTCTTAACAAAATTAACCCTTTGACCCCAAGATCAGGACAGAACTATGCCTATACATACGCTTTTTATTTGGTGTATTTAATTTTTGCAAAAACATATGCTTTAATTGTTATTCGTAGAATAAAGCGAGCATAGTTTTGTTTAAAAGTTAATATGTATTACTGTAGAAAAAGGTTTATTTAGGGACCAAATATAAGATCTTTTGTTTAATGACTATTCATAAACAGTAACATATGGATAATTATAAAATAAGTGAAATTCTTTTAATTCCTATATAATGTTTGAAAAAATCTGAATTATTTTATTGTAAAAAATATACTACTTACTAAAAATGTCTTTAGAAAAATGTAAATATCAGTTGGCTGAATCGACTTTTGTGCTTCTATCATAACAAGAACATAATTTGTCTTAAGATCGTTGTGATCGTAGATAATTCGAATAGTAAATTGTCGAGTACTTGGTGAGTGATTTAGTATATCTGAGAGTATGTTCCGCAGTCGTCACTGGTTCCCAGTAATTCTTGAGTGACTGCCGTTAGTCTAGTCCTCTGAGGAAATTTACACGAATTAAAAACGAGAGCAATTGATAACCGATTGCATAATGATCTAACTACACCATCCGATGACCGTCTGATAATTAAAAAATGATACTTACAAATATGCTTTTCGATTTACAATCAAAAGTATTGTCTTTAAATGTGTCTCAAAACATATGAGGTTGTGATATTATGGTGTAGTAATTGATAATTATTGTTAGTTTTTGAATGTTCAAGTGGCTATTGTGAAATTATCTGATTTTTTATTTATTAAGTATTAATAAAAACTTTTAATTAATATTTTTTAAACGGAATTTTGTTCCTAAATTTAATATTTCTTATTTTAAAGATCTAAAACTATTAATAAATATATTATATGCTATATTTTTTATTCTACAGAAAATAGTATAAATAAATTATTAATTTAAAAATACCAAGACTCATTTGTAGTATAAATATTTTAAATATTATTCACTTAAAAAAATTATACATATTTATATAGCTTAAAATGTATTAAATATATGTCACCAATTCCCACGCTTTCAGCCTAGTGTTTTAATATACTTGTAGATATCGTTTGTGTCTGACCTAATGGAATTTATAAAAATATATTTTAAAAACATGTCCTTTAGTTTTAGAAACTATGAAGGCAATTTACTTTTTTCAGTCTAATGTATACTTTTATTAACATAATTATATATTAATATACATATGTCCTGCGATTTTATTAGGAGTAGATTTTGTACAATTCCAACATTTGAAACTGTTATGATATCAACACATTAAGATTCACAAAGCACGGCCAATACACACATGTCCGCCTTTAACACAACCACAAGCCAAAAACGCGAAATTGTAAATCAAACACGTGTTGATTTTTATACAACCAATCCATCATACAAGGCACACATCGACCTCCCTGCCACTTTTCACCTGTGTAACTGACTGATGACTATTTGATTGAAATTCGCCAGTTTCCTTCTCGGATCGCATGCAAATTAATCAACACCCGAGGCGGTCGAAACCCGATCCAATCAATGGTCACAATCAATTCCGTTTCCATTTACTAATTTTGACTTTTTCCGCAAACCTCCCATAGTGTTAGGTGTAAAAAATCAAAATAATGGTCGTGGCCCGTTCTAGGCGAGGCTGCGTGATTAATTACGCCACTTAGTGTGATGTTTATATTGTGGAGATAACGCGCGTTACAAATGGACGATGGACGAAGAATGCGTGTTGGGCATTAAGCTGGCAATCGTTAAAAGCGAGCAAAGAGGTGTGTATGTATGTGTAAGTGTATAATGGGTAGGTATTTTCATGGGCGTGCTTAATGAATGAGGGATTAATTGTTTTCGATTGCCGCTTAAGACTCAATCCCTCTGATTGTATGCAGATTTAACGACGATGGAAATTTATTACCAAAACAATAAAGCATTATGCATATGTATGCTTGATTATCTTTTATATTAAATAAAAAAATTATGATATTTTAAATAAATAGTCCTGGAATATTTTTTTACACACTGTACTGTTTTAAAATAGTACAACATTTGTTTGATTAATAATATACATTAAGAAAATGTTTTAAAATATAGTTGTCGTTCAAATTCTTGATTAAAAATTTAAGTAAAAAAATGTTAATACTAATATATCATTAACCGCTAAATCTCTATAATAAAAAAATGAGGTCAAACAATTTAACAATATATTTTAGAGCACATCCATTGTTAACGTCACTGAAAATCGCAAAATAAATTTAATTTTCTTTTTGGCATTAAGTTTGACTTTAATGATATACTTTTCCTTTTAATATATAACCTTCATTTACCTCTGGATCATTTATTTAATTGCATAAGAATAAAATGTAGGATGCTTTGATTGAAAATATTCCGTTAGTCTCCATATCACATCGTCTGTATTATGAAATTTTTGTCCGTCTAGGAAGTGTTGCATCGATCGAAATAAATGTTAGTCGGAAGAATCTAGGTCTGTAGAATATGGTGGATTAAAAAAAACTTCAAAATATTTTTTTTTAATTTTATCGATAGGTAATTTTTCCAAATGGGGACGTTCATTGTCGTATTGTATTGTAGAACTATTCGACATTGGTTGACAAGTGCAGGATTTATTTATTCGTGCAAATGATCTAGATGATCATAATACAAGTTCCTGTTATTGTTTAGTCGGGCTTAAAAGTTTCGTAATGCGCGATTCCTTTGCAATCCCGCCATACACACAAAATGATTTTTTACACTGATCCTGTGCTTTGAGGTAGGTTTTGTTACTTAGCCTTTGGATAACCATTGTTGTCGTATTTTCCATCTTCGGGTATCAAATTATCGAGAAAAAGCGACTCAGCTAGCAAGTTCCAAAAGCTCTTGTAATGCGAATACGCGCCGACTTATTTTCTTCACTCAATTCGTGTTTGCTCAACACATTGCCTCCAAGCATACCCAATCTTCTTCATGTGCTTATGCACTATTGAATCTGACTGATTTTGTTTCTATGCTAGCTGATGGATAGTATAAGTAGGATTTGATTTAACTTCTTCAACCAGAACATCATCGTGTATCTTTATTGGTCCAGGACTATTATTGATATCGTAATTTCCCGTTCGAAATTGTTAAAACCATATTTGACATTCATGTATATCTAATGAATTACCTAGCACTTCACAAACGTTTTTAATGGCTGTAGATACCGACATTTAACAAACAATTATGTGTGATTTGTTCACTTGCTAAATTTATCCTAAATTTTGAAGCCTAATTTTTCTTAATTTATTGTAATAAATATATATTAAAATATATATGTTTAAAGGGGTACTCTAGTATTAACGGCCAAAGCAGGACTGACTGTTCAAACTTTTTTTGAAAAACACTACATATATTTCAGGATTAACTGGTAGGTTTCTACAATAAAAGTATAAAAATAAGTCTTGAAAAAGTTCAGCAAAAGATATTTTATAACATTTTCAATGTTAATGTCACTGAATAATTTCACTATAAATATATACAAATTAAACTGAATTCTGTATGTTTAAAGCTTAAATTAAATAATAAATATTGTTTAAAATACGTTTTTAAAGACGTAGTACTTTATATTAAACTATCATTATATTTTTCGGAAAATCAATATATCAGTTAAAATAAAACAATTATAAGACTCATTTTATTTATATGATTTAGTGTTTATAGTGTCAATAGTGACATTTGAAAGTAAAGTAGCAATGATAATAAACAATTTATTTAATACATAACTTTAATGACTTTAACGACAACCTGCATTTTAAACAATAAAGTGAAGATTTATTTATTTATGCGATTTTATAGCATAAATAATTATGAAATTATTTGTAGTATCAAAAGTGATTGCATACGTAAAAGCTAATATAGAAAATATATATTAAGTAAAAGTTTGAAATAGTTCGTTAATTCGTTACATAAATGTAGTTAATATATTAAGGAATAGAATTTAAAAGTATAGAAAAAGCAAACATAATTTCTTTATATTTTTAAGGATAGCATAACTATGTTTTAAGAAAAAATATTAGATATTTCAAATTCTTATATTATAATAATAAAGAAACATGCTCACATAAATTATTTCAGATAATGAAACGTTAACAATTTAATACTTTTATTAATTTTTGGCCTCGTAAAATGTATAATTGCTTGAAAACATTCTAAAACCGTTATTAATAATTAATATTAGCAATAAATATTTTAAATACAATTGATACATCCTATTTATTCTTAGTAAAATTTTAGTTAAATTTACATATTCATTCTATATGAATGAACTATTAAAAACCCTTAAGAAAATTTAAATATCGTTAAACATAAACATAATATTTCATGACCAACTTAGAGCGATTGCAATAATTTAAAACGATATCAACGAAAGCATCAAGCGGGCGGATAAGCGAGAAACCCGTAATAACAATAAAATAATACTTTATTTCAAACTAATACGTAAATTATTGCGTAAACACAGATATTTACAAGAAGATAAAAATATTCTGAAGTTTATTATGTTTTATAAGCTGATTTCTTAAATTAATAAACATAAAATACCCTTTAAAGAATAACCTCTCGTGGTGGTCAGATCAGCCACGATATTATTATTAGTAATCAATTTTAATATTATTTATATTATTACCTTGAACTTTACATATCTTGTTACTCAAATATATTGTGTATCATAATATATACATTACTTCAATATATCGACTTAAGCTATTTATAGTCGCAAAAATAATCTATGTGTTTCAACAACCACACAAAAACTTTTAATTAATGATGACGATAAAATATATTAAGCTTTGAAACCAAATAAAATTCTAACAAATAATCTCTTGTAACAATTAATATCGCTCAACGTCCGAGCTCATAATTAATCTCCTTTTTTAAAATAAAAGCGCAATTTTTCATCCGGCTTTCTAGAATATAGATAAGCATTCGTTGAGCCTCTATTGTGCTTCAGGCACCGAACATTCGGACAGATTGTTCACACTTTTCTTCACATAACCGTTCGTAGCTCGGACTGAATGCTCCCGAATTTCCAGTTTGACCATCAGTAAACATTTAATACCGATATATCTTGACGTTTATGAATGGACCCGAGGTGCGGGGAAGGTGAGTAGGTGATTTTTTTTATTATGTATCCACAGTTTTTAATTTATGTACGTGGAAGGTGTCAGTTTGGATCTGTACGTGTGTGGCGGTCGTTTGTTTATTAATAAAACATTCTTCCAATCAGGGCTGGCCAAGTCGGTGGTATCGGACGGGACACACGATACCACCGACGGTGTTTTTTCTTCTTTTTTTTGTAAATAAATAATTCGTATTGCTCACTTATTCGACACGGTGGTTTGTCGGTTTGGCTACCGTGAGAGAAAACGTTGAATAAATTTACGATTCTTACGTAAATGTGTATGCCTCAAAACGTTTGTGTGAATGCAATCGTAAATTTGTTTTGTTGCTGTGATTCAGTATTCATTTACAATTTTCATTTTTAAAATATAGAGAAGAATGTAATTTATGCGGTGATACATAATTTAACGATTTTATTTAAATGATGTGTAATAAAGTGAAGGTGTATGAAATTGATACTGATATTATTTTAGTAAAATGTAATAAATTATTATATTAAGTAAATATAGCTTACTTAATTTAATTTTAAAAAGTATTAGAATAAAGTATCTTTCTTAAATTTAAAATAATTTATTACATCAAACATTATGTTTATTTTCTATAATTAGTAAAATGTCAATTCAATATAGTAGTACAATGATATATTATATCATAATGAGAGAAACATTAGTAAAAATACCATTCTACATATATTTCGCAGATACTTTTTTTTAATTTTCTAGTATAGTATTAGTATTAACATTCGCATTTTCAACAAATGTTGATTTTTTTAAATTTGTTTTAAATATATAAATATATTTTGTGTAAGGTTTAATCTATAAAATTATCCAAAGTTTATACCTATCTGCAGATAGAAAATTAGTATTTAAATTATTATTAAAATTTTTATTATTTTTCTTAAAATTATTATTATTTTTCTTAACAAAAACAGAACTTTTAATTTATATTATTAGCTATATTTGAGATCATTAAAATTGCTAAATAACGATTTTACTTTAGGCTTTAAGCCCAACAAACAAGCCTTTACTTTAAAACAGCTTAATATTGCAAACTTAAATTGTGATTTTGTGCAAGATTGGAAAATATCGTTAATTGATTTTAGCTATAAGCTAATATACTGTGGCGACTGTTTGCCACTCAAATGTGATAACGGTGTCTCGGAACCACTTTAAAAATATAAATTGTAATAAGACTTTTATCAAAAATATATAAAGCGTTAGCTTTTCAATTGCAATTTCGAAAAGTCACACGTTTCTGAGTGCTTCCAAAAAATTCTTTCCTTTGCCAGGCAACAGTATTGAGTCAAGCTTGCTCTTGGTTCGTCTATCGGAGTAGAAAAGACAGCGCACATTCCTTTATTTGCTCATACGACAGGTTTTTGTTGGCTTTAGCTTGTTGGGCTGCTGTTGCAGGCACCGCAGTGGAACGACATTCGCAAAGATTTCGTCCTTGACCGGCCGCTCTCATTGAAGACTCCGCCTCATTTAAAGTGCTCTTCAACGAGAGTCTTTTGAGTTGCCTCTGTGGAGCTTAGTTCTCATTAGAGTCTACGCCCCCAGATAATATGCTCCGTAAATATGTTCCCTTAGCTTTACTTTCTTCACTAGGAGTTTTTTCAACGTATTTTTTATAAGCCACAATTAGTTAATTCTTTTAAACTATTTACTATTTTTATATATTTCTTTGATGGAGGTTTTTTAGTAATTTGCTTCAAATTATTATTGTATTTCAATTATTTTTTTCTTAAGATTTTTTAAACGTATTTTTCAAATAGCTGCCATTTTTAAACAATATAGAGGATCACACTGGCTAACGAAATTATCAGAGATATTTTTAAGGTCTATCTTTAGAATAAGTTTCATGTCCTCGAAAATTATTTAATTCCACACAAATAACAAATAATATTTTTTATAAACGTTTTAGCCTCTTTTTTTTCGAAGTAACATTTTTTATTTTTTTTATGTTATTCTCGATTTACCTGAAATCTACTGAAATGCCTATAATTATTTTTAAATATATAATATTTTATAATGGAAATTTTTACCGCTAAATTTAACAGAAACGATGTAAATACCTCTGAACTGTATCGAATAATCAACGATTAAAGTGTGGGCAATAATTATCGACAGGGCCCTGTCCATTGTCGTCATCCACCGATCATTACTAAAGCTAATTTATTGTTTATACACGTCCGATATTAAAATATCTTTATAATGTCCCACTTAAATTATTGCTATTGATCTTTGTGTATCGTGTTTTACGACTCGGCTGGAATTTCCTTTACGACCGCCCTAAATCACGCGGATACCCCTTAAAATGCAACGACACCATTTTTTACCCGATTTTATTATCAACTTTTAATTAGGAATCACATTGGTAAACAATAACAGTCATTTGGATTGAATTTAAATAATTAGGACTTTTGAATCTAAAGTTTATCATATGTCAGATGGATCTATAAGTTACGGTTACAGAACTGAACCCATAATTTATTGAATAAATATTAGTAAAAAAAATTATAAAATTAAAATAAAATATGTTTATAAAATGCATAAATACGACATATACATCAAAACCATTCATAAATTCCTGTTCTACAGATCTGTAAAAAAATCCATTATTCAAAATGTATATTTATTAAGCAAATTAGATTTAATACGATATACAATTACAAGGAAGTGCTTCGTATAATATATTTATAGGAAAACTATTAATTAAGATAACTCTACAATTTAAATTTAATCTTTAAATAACAAAAATAAATTAATTATTAAATTTGCATAGTTGCCTATGTGTCAAGATTTTGGTTTCAATTTATTATTTTCCATTTATTTACATTATACTAATATAATTATAATTCAATCTGAACTTTTTATAGATTTCGCCCACATTGACATACTAACATTGAAAACATTGGAAATCGAAATAACCCATCGCCATTTCATATAATAATTAATTAATTTAATCTGCATAATTATCTAAAATAATGCATTATGTTTGACGCTTGATTTTTAAACATGTTTTATCATAGATATTCCATAATTATGTCTTCGTGTTAATTTATGCGAATATTTATGTCGAAACACGTATAAAAATGCGAATTTGTAATTTATTAAATCGTATTTTTCGATTCTAACACAATACAAACACGACTCTTGTGTTACATTATACAAATTGATAATATATTCTGACAATTAAGTCTCGTCCGCAATATATTTTGGGATAAATGTTAATCTTAACTGTTATTGTGAACGTTTATTAGTCATTATATTGAGGATATAGTGAAATATTAAAAGGCGTATTTGAGTCACCTTCTATTTGGAAATAGTCGATTTTCATATAATTTATGTCTCAAAAAGCGAACATACTTTTATTTTTATATCTGTATTTCCATTAACAAAATATAGAAAATGTACACAATATATTATTCTACAAAAAATATAAAATTTACACTTTGTATTTTTTTTTTGTATTTTTCACATAAATACGTACAAAACTTTCATTTAATGCTCCCATCGAATCAATCTGCGTGTTTATGTAATGGTTGCATTTATGCATAATTTCATCATTGAATATCACATTTCAAGTGAACAAACCTTATATCGAAATCCTCTTAATAACGATTGTCTTCTTGATGACCACAGAGGAAAATTTCATGGCAATCAGTCAAAAAGTCGTAAAAAAACACAACAATGACATCACCTCCGACGAATTAAAATTCTTCCGTCACCTATGTTAATTTTTAAAATTTCAAACACAAATTAATTACTGCCTTCTCAGATTTCCAATTAAATTTTGGCACCCACGTGGATAATTTACAACAGGTAAGAGCTTAAGGTCAGCTTATTTTTTAGGTCATCCAGTCACCAATGATATATTGCGCCCGTAAACTTATATTAAGAATAAATTAATTTATGCAAATGGAGACAATACGAGAAATTTATGCATTAATTTATACGCGTAAAATACGACGTTTTTACTATCGAATCTCACCAAAAATAACGAAAACCGTTTGATTTGTCATGCGAGTTTTGTCATTAATTCTTTGTTATCTTATAAAAGAATGTTGAATTGTAAGCATTAATATATTCATGGAATATAAATTAAAATTGCGCTTGTAACACAATATCTTTAGTTTTATAAAATAATATCATAATCACAAAACATATTGGCATAATATCGTAAATATAAAGGTGTGATTTTCCACGAATTCTGAGTGTCAATATTGACGGTTATTTGCATAACATAAATTGAGGTAAATTTTAGGTTCATCGTGGGATGACAATGATCATACATTCATAATATAAAAAAAATATTTAAATGTTCACTGCTGACGTCTCAATTATTAAAATTTATACTGCAAGACGAGCATATAATTTTATAAAATATTAAGACAGAGTCCTTCCCTGTCTAATGGATGCTGGGAAATATTTCGTCGCGCATTTGAATAAACATCTGTTGCTTATCCGAAAACACTAAATAAATTAAGTCAATCGATTTTTTTCTAAAATAGATGGAGTTAGTAGAATGCGCGGTACGGTGTTGCTACGTTAATGACTAAGATACAGGATGGTTGAAGTGAAACTGGACTTTTCAATAATTAGATTTAAATATTATTATTTTCTTATTTTAGTTTATTAAAAAATATAATAGACCAAAGTAGCGTAAATTTTCCGCTGATTCTTTAAAGATGGCTTCACTTTGTTGAGGCAGCTTTATAGATGAAATGTAGCTCAATACTCTCGATATCCTTGGCACGACAAGTCAACGATTTTTATATTTCTAACCTCTTTCTCAATATTTAATTTCATCTTTCTCAAAAAGCAGTTTTAAAGTGGTTCCAAAAAATGTCGTTATCTTGTTAGGCGAACGGTTTCGTATTTTATATATAGTCGATTTTGAGTATATTTACTTTACCAAAATATTTTTTATTAGTTATTACTGTAGCAGATAGAAAATTATAGTTATCTTAGGAGCAAAAACTTATTTAGAAGTTAGATGTTTTTACATGTTAATGTTTTTTACATGTCAAGCATGTAATCGACCAGTATTTAAAAAATAAAAAAATGCAATTATTAGTAATACCTCTATGTAAGTAGACGTAAACAAGAAATGTGAATTATCTGTACACAACAAAGGAATTCAACCCATGTCTGAGGTACAATTCTAAGTAGTGAAACTCACATTTTATTCGGAACCGTTATTTATTCACGCCAATATGTCTTATGATGTAATTGATAAATTGTAAAAATGTTTTGTTGTAATGTAAAATAACCGAGATTTTCTATTACCGCCTAAATCAGGAATCGTCAATCTTTTTATACCTATCGCTCACTTTTATATATTTCTAATGGTAAACTTTATTTGCTGCGCACCAATGTCGCAGTTACTCAATTTAGTGCAGGTGTGAAATATGTTTTAGAGGGTTTGTAAAAAATAGGTTCTTAATTTCATCTTTTTATTTATACTTTAGGAAGTTTTAAATGACAAAGGAAAGCAAAAATAATCGCAGTTACTTTGATTCTCTTTTTATTTATTATTTTTGATCGCAGTTACTTCGATTCTCATCTCGGATTTGGAACTAAACTTTAGTTCAGAGCTTAAGCTTACCACCAGTGAAGCCTACTAAAACAACACAGATAATCCAGTCCAAGCCTATTTCTTCAAGTCTGCACCATCGGAATCTAGACTTTCTATTTCAATCATTAAATTTTGGTTCAATCCAGCCATCAGAATTTCAAATCCTAATGCATACTAGAATATATGTGACTAAATATGATTGTCTTATTTTTATATTGACTTTTATTTAACAGTTAATAATATACTTGAAGGAAATTATACATAAATCACTTTCTGGTTTTCCTGTATCAGACATATTCCTCTGCGCTGTTCAGGTATTATCTAAAATTGTAGATTAGGAGACGTGTGAGTATATAAATCTTTAGTCAATGCTGTCCAAGTGCTAACAAATTAAATTTAAGAATGACAATGCTGATCGTGGCTTATTTATGCTAATTACTAATCTCATCTAGATGTACGACGAACGATGTACCATTTGCATACATTTTCCCCACAATCTCACAACGTTTCACAGCCATTTGGTCCTATGCACTTTCGTCGGTATTAACCATAGACTTTATGGACGCATTTCGTACGTCGAACCTTCTTAAAGACGATCTCGAAATAAAATAGTGGCCGTCGTATTTACACAAAGACCACACTCGACCAAACTGACCCAGGGCAACGAAATAAAACTGAGGTTATACAACGCAAACCTTGACCTCTTTACTCGCCCAGTCAATGGAATGTCCTGTCCCCTAGTAAAACTCCAGCCTTATATCAAACTAGACGCTATAATAACATTAGATTCATGGTATAGATTTTTTGTGAACATTTATTTATTTCTCCATACGGATGTATTTATTTTATAGTGGTTTTCTAAAAGGATATTGCTAACTTTTTATTTACTTAAATACAGACAGTATACACACAAGTCAATATTACAACTAATTATATATATATATATAAATGTAATAAAATAAATAGTTTTAAATGGACACCTAGATAAATAAATCTTAAATTAGCATCATCTGTAAAAAAAAATATGTTGAATAAAGAAATTGTTCAGTTTTTTATAAATGGTTTTCAATACTATTTATATTTTTCGAAATCAGTATTAAAAATGTCTTATTGACCCCTCGTTTGGTTAATGGCTTGCGCGCTAGCATTTATCTTTAATTTTATACGAAATTAAATCGATTGGTCAATTAGTATGCGCACACGGCCCGGTGGTCTAATGGTTGAAACAGTCAAACGAATCTCGGGGTCAGTGTGACATCATAGAATATGGTAGTTCCTGGAATGGAGCCAGATCCTCCTGGCAAAAAGGTCTCGTCATAGATAACACTTTTAATTCACTAATAAATTGTGGTAAAGCGGATTTTCTCTAGTTTATTGCTTCTTGAATATTGCAGCGATTAATTCATTTATTATTTTAATAATTTACAGATTAACCACGTATCATTTTTACGGTAAATAATATTATTGCAACTTTAATATTAAAAGCCATTAAGAAAACTTAATGTGCGATACATGGGAGTTTATTTAGGCTAAATATAAAAATTATTTTGACGTTGATATTCCAGCTGTAAAAATGTGTTCAATAAATTTTAATTTTAATATGTATCTACGTGGTTGGTTTGTGTCTTGTCATTGCGTCATAGAATCATAAAATTGTCTTAAAGTTGCAGTTAGCTCCTGGCAACTTAAAGATAAGGGCTATGCTAGACCAAATCTGACGCTGGCATTTATATAATATATTTTTTTATATAATATTACACAAAATATTTATGTTTATTATTTGTTTTATTTTTCTTCTAATCTCTTCACCCTTGGGTGGGCTTTGGCTGCCTCTGTTAAAGTCAGTGTATGTTTTTATTGTATTTTATATAAATTAGAAAATTTCATTTTTGTAATTCTAAATATTATTATTTTAAAAAATGGCTTATGAATCATTATGAGCCTAAAATCTCGTATTTTAGTGTATTTTTGCTAGAAACGTCGATATACAATTCATTGAGCATTTTCTTAAGTTGCTCAGCGGTGAGCGGTGTTAACAATCTGTGAAGCTCGGCAACTTTCGGCAGCGAGCTTTAGAGTGCCCTAGACTCTAGAAACTAGAGAGTACCGATCGCGTCCCTCATTATTGCTTGGCGTTTGAGAACTCTTCTCTTTTGCTAGCCATCTAGCTTTTTAACGAGTTTGTCAAACAAAGGATGTTTTCGGTGATAGTTATGAGGAGCTAAAAATAATTATGTATTTAAAAAAAGTTTTACTGCTGATCTATTTATGGCGTGCACAACAATTGTTTTTAATATTTAATGGTGTATTAATTGTTTGAAAATTTTAAATTATGACGCATTAGTGAAAACTGTCAAGTTATAATGCGTAGATTTGTGGGGGGAAAAATAAAAAATATGATGTATAAAAAAATAGTACAAAAGAGATAGATTTAAGACCTTTTTATTAATTTAATAGTTCATATGTATATATTTTCAATAAAAGGCACAGCTTCGTACTGAAATATGCCTGTGTAAATAAAAATGAAAGGGTTTGGATGAATAAAAATAGAAAATGAAAGCTCATTTAATTGAATTGTCTTATGGGTGTTACGTTCAATATTTTTATATTTGTTTATGGTTATCACAAATTTGAATAAGAATTATTTATTCCATCTTAGATTAAGCGCATCTATATATCATTTAAGATTTGAATAAACTTTGTCTTCTTATATTGCAATATACAAAAACCTGATCTGCGCTTATCGCATGAAACAAATAATATTTTGATATTTTTTTTCATATATCGTATCTTTAGTCACAATATAATTATATAAATATTGAAAATTTTAAATTGTATATTTAAAGAATAACCTGTATTGTAATAATATACTGTTCCATTTGATTAAATAGAAAAATATTTTTTTCACGCTTCGTTAATAATTCAACGTTTTTTTATAAAAAAAATGTTCATATAAATTTTTAGAATGTACATTTTTGAGAATAAAACAATACCTTTTAATCATCTTGTACAATAAAATTAGTATATTTTTTCTATGTAGTAAAAATAGAAAAGCGTACAAGTTTATGATTAATATTACTCATTTCTTGACGTTTTACATTTTTCAAAAAATGGGAAACTAATCTAAGTTTCTCAAGTATTCTCTAATGATATTAACATAAGAAAAAATACGGTAATTTAAGTATTTATTTATAATAATACAGTAAACTATATTTTTGTACATGTAAAATCTTTTTTCTGATTTCATTTACAACAATTTGGGCCAATATTTATTTATGTAAAATATAAGGATATAAACGATCGCAAAGAAAGGTAAAACGTTTAATAAAACATACGAGTAAATAATTTATTAAATTCACATTAGATTTCAATTACAACAATTAAGGTCAATATTTATTCCTGAATTGTATTAGTTCATAATTAAAATATATATCACCACAAAGAAAGGTAAAACATGTATTAAAACATAAAAATTCTGACCAAAGTTTAGTTAACGGTCACTTTCCATCAAATGATATTTATTCTCATATTTTTAAAAAAATGAGAGCATTTTACATTAAAGCTTATAAATAGTCGTAAAAAATATTAAAAAATTATTTTGCATTCTCGAAAAATTCTCGATAAGAATCACTAGTTACGATACTATTATTATATACGAGTAATCTGTTAAATGAGCAATACATTGCGTATATATCAATTTTAGCACCATCTTTAATCGAATTTATTACCCAACTACACAAAATCGCCATCAACAGATTCAGAGGGCGTGCCAGTCGAAAATAATAATTACGTGCAGACACGTAAATGACAAACATACACACACATACAATCAAAGCCAACAATTTATTTATCGTGTCCATTAGACCACGTAGCCGAGTAGATTTCATTGAACGCTTAATAAGCGTCGCGTGGATTAACTTCCTAGAAAACGTCACCGCAGTGGTAATTTCGCATTTGGGTTAAGTGTCTTCGCCGCTTAATGGTTAATAGCTCGGTTGTGTGAGCGCGTTAAAATGGCCGTTTTACAAGAAGTGCTAAGCTCATTTCAATATTGCACAATGCGAATATGTATTAAGTAGTATATAGAGCCATATGCACGTGAATTAGGTACATGCAATATGAGCGACTTTATCGAAAGGCATTCGATGTGGATAACGTTCGCGGGGGGTCCGTGAATGGGGCGTGATGATACTCTAATATAATTTTTATGCAACGATAATGTCGTTTTGTATGGTCATTTAAGCGTATAAAACCTATAAGGACTCTGCATGCGCTTCTCAATTGTTCTGTGTATTAAATTATTTACTTGTATTTAGAATGAAATAAAAAAGTGCGTTGAAACTTTTTTTTAAATAATGAAAGATTTTGTAGTTTAATTTTACAATCGATTTAAAAAATAAAAACATTTTATTTATAGTATAATATATGAAAAAACGCCTGCATATAACAGTTAATACATATATATTTCTGCATTAGATCGGTATTAACGATAGTTAAAGGTTAACCTATATCGATTTTGCTACGCAACTTATGGTAATGCTAGAAAAAGTTTGCAAATAACTGGTCACTTTATGAGTGAGTCAATTGATATAAAATGTACATTTATACTAATAAAATAAAATATTGTATTTCACTGCTTTAATGAATATAATAATAATAACGATACTTTATAGCAATATGAATAAAGTGAATAAAGTTATATACAATCATATAATCAATAAAATCCACATAAAACAAGAAGGATTTTGTTACAAGTTGATGTCTTAAATATAGTTAATCATAATTTTTATTTATTTTTTTTATAAACAAGCCGTTAATATGTACCTACAATATATTAGCGTAAGTCAGTCAAAAGTTCTAAAACCACCAAAAAAAATTTTTTTTTAATAATTAAATTAAAAATATTTTGTTAATAATCAGTTTTTCAATATCATATTTTAAGTGGTTTTTACTTTTGTTAAAAAACATTTATCTAATAAAAGACTTTGAAACGCAGTTTGAGAAGCAATAATAAGATAAATTAAAATTAAATTATTAACTTAAGCAGTCAAAGTTCCAAACAAAAATGACGTATATATGCGTTTCCCGGCCTTTATTAATTATTTATACATATATTAAGGTACATTTTGTCAAACTATTTTTCTACCCACTTCAATATTTTACATTGTTTTTTCCCACAAAAACTCACCATTTAATAATAAAATAATAATATTTTTCTCCTGAAAGTTATTAATTTGCTACTATTTTTACTAAAAGAAAATGACGCGGTTCACTCAATAATTATAGAAAATTACCATTAACTTTCCATTTTATTTAATTAGAATACCACAGCTCATTTAGCTGCGCGTCCAAACATATTTGGGAGAAAACTATACAAAACGGTCGGAATCAGAATTTGTTTGTATCGACTCCGCAGTCCTAAATTTCCCTTTTTGTTTGAGAAGCCGGAATCAATCACAAAAGTCGAAAAATGTTTTTAAATTTGAACATAGCAACTTATGGGGACTAGTGCATTGACCGTGAGAAAACACTTATCGTGTCTACGTGCTAAAATAAACCAAAATGCTATTCATATTTACGCCAATATAGCTTTGTATTTTTCTTCATATAATTAAAATAAGCTCGCAAATTTATTTGCAAAAAATATTACTTTAAGAAATAAATAATATATTACAAATGCACACATTGTGTTGGTAATTTTATATGGATATATTTATTATTTAATATTATGTAAATTAAAATATCGAATGAATTCAACTTTGCGTCAAAATAAATCCTGTGTACTTCTTTAATTAAAGTTTAAACTTATATATTAAGCCTACATTGACTAAGTCTAAAAGATAAGTGACTATTGAGAGTATATATGTATATTACAACAATTTTAACATTAATTAAAAATCGCTCTAGAATTTTTATACTTTTCAAAGAGGAGAGGCTGATTTTACGATTTTTTTTATATTAATTTTAGAGAAATTTGGCATATGCTATATTTGGTATATTTTTTATAATAAAAAACCAAAGGCACTTCTAATTTTTTTGTCAACTATAAAAAAATAGTATAGTTAGATATGTAAACACTTGTGCATTGCTTTTTTATAGGCACTGAACGTCTTTCTTTAACGCCTCTTTGAAAGGCTAATGCGGTGGTAATCTTCGAGGGCGAGATCTGTGATGTGAAAAACACTCATAGTGCAGATAGTTAACCATAGTAATCTCCTCTGGTTTTACCACTTTGCCTTAACTGGTCAATGAGAGTCTATCACAGAATTTAAATTGTTACTTTGACGTCATATTGTCATATCAGCGTTGTACAGTTTTCAGCTGCATAATACTTAAGAAGGTAACTGTACTTAAAGGACAATGGCATTATGCTATGTATTTAAATCACATATGTATTAAACTATTTTGTTAGTCTTTCTTGTAATTCAAAATAATACCACAGCCTGTGACGTCATCGATCTCGTGACATGGACGTTTAACATGTTCGAAGTGAGACATAAATCAAGCGACACGGTCAAATAGCAGTTCGCCGGCAATAATTCAATTATGCACTTTTTTGCACAATCCACTCTCTCTGCACAGAGTGGTAATAGTCGTGCCATAAACAGTCCGGTCATGATTTACATCCTCGCATTTCGCGGCGAATTTCCCGACAATTTGCATACATTAAAGACAACGGTTTCAACCCATTGTGAAATATTTGCGTGCCCTTGTTGCAATGCCGACTTTGCAATTAAAGCTCCACGAAAGCTTTCAACGAGCTTTCGAAGAGACTTTTTTTTTCGACAGCATAAACACGTCTACTTTGGGAAATTAAATTACACAAAGGTGATTGCAGTATGTGTATTTTTTTTATATATATTCAATCCTCTCAAAGTATATAATTCATCAGATTGTACGGTATGAAAAATGTGGAGGCACCGTACGGCTGTATGTAGTCGCAGTTTAATTCAAGACCCATGAAATAATGTTAGCAATTTAGGATGCAAACAGCACCGTGTAAATAACTCAGGGATTAATATTAATACAGTGTCAGGTCAGTTGCCTCGCCTCTTGCAAAAATAACTTTGACTCGAGCGCAGAGGCGACGCGTGATTGGATTTACCAATTAATTGGCGATGACAGAACAATTATGTTAGTTAAAACTTAATGGAAATATAATCAGATATAATTTATATATACGCGATTACATTTTGAAATATTCCGGTGACAAAAAATATTTATTCAATATAACATATTTTTGGGTATTAAAAATAGCAGTGTGCCTCTTTAAATGTTTAGAGGTCTTTGTTTTTTGTTTAATGCAAATATTATGTTGCAACATTTATTTTATTTTTTTTATAATCCCCTGTTGTAACCTGACATGCGTAAGCCTAATGCGTTACAATGTGATAAGTCTATACCAACTGGGTAAGTCAATCAGTAATAATAATTAGCTACAAGTAGGTATTAACAATACACTGATAGTCTGGGAATTAGGAACATGTATATAAATATTAATAAATTATTTTATTTATTCTAATTCCAAATCAATAGATGTTACTTAGCAAGTGGGGCCGCTTCTAATTATTGCGTTACAAAATGAAAATTTAAGTCTGCTCTCATAGCTCGAACCCACAACTTCTGGGCCATTAAATATACAAAATGATGTATGTACAGTTCTTAAAAACATATCTTTTATATTTTAAAAAAGTGTCCCCCATCACGTGTCCCCACTGGTACCAACACCTTAACCACTGCACCAAAGTTTAATATATGTCTCCGTGACGACTCATTGTGCTCGCTTACGCGGATTAAACATTTATTGACCTAATGAGAATTTAGCGTTTCGATTAAAAAATATATTTAAAAACCACAACCTCCCAATCTTTTTCTTCAATGCTTCAATTTCAGCTACTATCTTTACTGTGCGCATGCGCATACAATATCTTCCTATGTAACGATACATGTTTGGCTATAATGCGCTCGAAATTAACATGCTCGGTGTACGTGGCGTTTATTGCCTTTACGGGTTGAACGACTGGCGGCGCGTGGCGGGCATTCTCATTGGCAATTAAAAAAAATATCATTTACGTTTTTATCACGGATACGTGATAAGATTGCCGCAGACGATTTTAGCCCATGCAAATACGTGCAGCGAAATGGCAATTAAGGTGTGACAACGTGTAATGTGTATGTTCATATTATATTATGTTCAAATACGACTCGCATCCGATATTGACGGAATAATTCATATGTTGGGAGGATGTTTTTCTTGAAAGATGAAATTTATGTAATAATATATATTATTATTATTTAAGTAATACTCGTGCTCGTGTTTGGGTAAGATCCACATATTTATTTGATGATTTTTCCTTTCTGTAATAATGAGCAACATACGGATATCCAAAACATATTTTTTTCCCTTTATATTTTCACTTTCAGTATTGAAACTGAAATATCTTAAATTTATAACCTCGGATTGGGCTGACTAATTACTATGGTCAATTGTATCAACAAAATTCTTAACATGAATCTAAAATACTGAATTTTAAAGAGCATTATTTTTTTCATACTACTACGTGTACAATCTAAATATTTTATTTATAAAAAATAACAATCATACATTGTTATTTTTAATGAATTGTAGTGATTGAAAAAATACTTATAATAATATTTATAATTTAGATTAGTATTCTAATTTTATTGAGGTACAAAAATATATAAAAAAATTGTTTGCGTCTAGTTTATAATAGTTGGATACCTCTACAATTATTTAGTATAAAAACTAAATATATGCCAGTTAATTTTAAATGTATAAAAAATATTTTGAATTAGTTGATTTTAATATAGATTTTTTTTATATATATCACCATAACTATATAAGCTAATAAAATAGTAAAAGAAAACAGGTAAAAAATAAAATTAAGTGTAACTAAATACATTTTAGCTAATAGTAACGATTTTACTTATGTCTGTTCAGTAAAGCAGATAAAATTTTAAATGTAGGAAATTTAACTCTACAATAAATTTAATATTTTTTCAAGTATACTTTTATTTTTTTGATGATTATATGTCAGATAAATATTAGGAATAGAAACTTTTATGTAAATACACGTTAGATAGAAATACTGTCGGGTTAGTCAATTAAACCAGTCTTTCATTCAATAGTTCTAAAAAGATTTTAGCAAAAAAATTAAGCGCGATCTAAATATTCAGGCAATATGTCAAAGCTTTCTTCGGCATGTGATATACAAAGATGATGTTCAAACGTATAAGACAAAGGGAGCTTTTCGTTAAAATGGCACATCACCGTGGGCAAATCTTTTTGCTGATAAAAAACTATTTTGAACTAATTACTGCAATATTATTAATACACATTTGCATGTTTATGCGATGATACCACAAATAATACATCAAATATAATTATAATTATTTGGTAAGTTGCAATATTGCTAATACTAATAGTATATTTATTTATATTCAAGTCATCATTATAGCCAATATATAAAAAAGGAGTAAAAGTATTTGTTATTTAAATAATTCTTTATTGTATGATCAATTATTATAATTTGATATTACTCAAATAATATAATCTTAATTGTATTATAAGTAGTTGTTAATTGTGTTGTAACACATTAGGCATATGCCTGTCAAGATGCAACGGAAGATTGACAAAAATTAAATAAAAAATCTTTTAATTCTAATATATCGTAACTTTTCGCAGTTAAATCAGAACATGTTTTTACAAATGACTTAATTACATAATTTCTTAACGTTTATAATTCCCGCAATCGTATAAAACTGTCTAATAATAATAATATTAATAACATTATGTAACAAATAACACAAAAATAGGCTTTTAAATATTTAACTTGTCAAAACGTAACTTTATTCGGGGGCCGCAAATGTGCGATATTAAAAATTATACACGCTTGTCCTCCGAAACGTCGCATGCTAATAATTATAATGGCTGCCTAGTACAAAAGGTTTTTTTATGAAGCAAAAAAAATAAGAAATTTAATAACCTTTCCGCGATTTAATTTTGTAATTTTAACGCCTTTGAACTTTCACATTTGCGTACATTATAATAAAAATGCTAATGAATCTGCTTTCGTGTTTAATGCGTATTATAAATTTAATACGAAATTATTACACTGACGTCCGTGTTTCCCGGTGATGGATGAACAATGTCGTCGATTTTTAGAATATAAATTAAAATTTTTGTTTATTGCTAATTAAAATTAACATATAAATAAAATACGATATCTGCCTCGAAGGCCTTCGAGAGGTGCGGCGTTTCGCACGTTTCGCAATGACATATAAGGTTATGGTTTTCTTGAATTTGATACGTTCAAAATCTTGTTAAATAAAGCAACAATTTATATTTAGTAAGCAAAAAATACGTTAGCTTTTCATCATCATTAATAAGTATATTTGATTACATGTTGTAAGCACGCGGTAAACTCAACTTTATTGTATTTCTTGTAAATGTTTATTTTAGTAATCAATATAATAAATCGACATGTAGCAAAAAATATATTTTATTATTTGAAAATCTTAAATATTTATGACGGTTAAGGAAATCTTTTACTACAACAGTTTATAGTTTTTCTCAACTGAATGATATTCTATTGAGTAGCGCATTACATATAGCCTACAAAATCTCAGTTAATTTGGTTTATAAAAATATAAAACACCGATTATCTATGTAACCTATTCACCGTTTATGCATTGTAATTTTATTCAACTTTTTTAAAGCTATAAATAAATATTGGATATATATTTAATGTTCATAATTATAATAAAAACGATATTTACCCTTTTTATATTATTGGTAATAAATATTACTACACTTATATCTGGATCTAATCTGGGCCCTATCCTTCTTTTTGTCTTTATTAACGAGATACATGCGGCAATTAATAATTCGGAACATTTATTATATGCTGATGACTTGAATTTGTTTCAAAGTATTCACACAAATACGGATTTAATCTCTTTATAGAAAGACCTTAAGTCACTGCGGTGGTAGTCGATCGACAATCTACTATATTTTAGCATCGCAAAGTGTCACATTGTCACGTTTTACACATTCTCTTTCCCGGTGAAATTTTCTTACAGCTTAGGCGGAGATATTTTAAGCAAAATTACTTTCGTCAATGACACAGGAAGAGTTTTTCTATGCACGTTGGCAAAGCTTGCGATATAGCTTCGAGGATTCTCGGCTTCATTATGCGGAGCGCGTGTCACTTTAATAATTTATTGCCGATTTGCATTCTGTACGATACGCTAGTTCGTAGCGTCCACAAATATTACTCCATTATCCGAGTAAAATGAAGTACTACTTGTTGTTGAAGAGAATTCAAAGAAATTTTCTGATATCCCTACAATAAGAAGTACAGGTCGTATCTATGTTTGTGCCTTTTAGCTAGGAGTCTAGGTAATGAAGCACTTTTTAAATTTTGTTTTGGGGCAGTGTCGACAACCCGTTATTGCTCAGCAAAGGAAATCGCAATCGTGTTTCTTATTCTTGCCCGTTACGGCCAGGATATATCGCTTGAGAATATTCTCATTTTGAAATGACTCTTTTTTTAAAATTTATTACACTAGTTATAACATATATTTACCTGATACAGAGTAACACTTTTAATATAATATTTTTACACCACATAAGTGACTACGACAAAACTAAGCTTTTACTTAAAACATAAAATGCCTGCACATATTTTGCTTTAGAGACATACGTTTATTTTTAAGTAGCTTTAAATCTCTACTTAAGTAGTCATTAATAAATTGACTAATAATAAAACTTAGAAGTGCGGGAATAGTCGTTCGTTTTATAAAATTATGTTTTAGTTTTTTAATTTAATGTTGAAATTTCTGTAAATATACTATAATCTTAAATCAAAATAATCAAAAAACTAGTATTTATAAATAAAATACCTAAAAAACCATTGTATATAATATTTAATTTACAATATTTAGAACAGCTCTACATTAGTTAAAATATATAATTTCAATAAATAAGTATTAAAAAGCCGAATAGTTGAGCGTCCAGTATTTGCCCACTCACGAGCTGCGGTACCTCACGGTAGTAAAGAACTGACAGCTACTAGTTATAAATAGTCTAATAAATAATTAATTTATGTATATTGTCACTTATTATTATTATACTTATTTAAAAAATTTAATTTTCTCTTGTAAGATATAAAATGGTTGTAAATCAACTTGTAATTAGTTTTAAAGTAAATATTTTTCTAAATTTTTATTTTTTTATGAACGCCCTTAAATAAACAGGAACGTTCTTAATTGGCCTAAATAATTTTTGCTTCACCTAAAGTTTTAAATATATGTTTGTGGAAAGGAAAACTTATAACGATTTGATCAAACGCGAGATAGCTGAAAGATAATATAGTCTGAACGATACAGAGTAAACGTGTTCAATAAAAAAGGTGCAACTCAAAGAAAAACCATAAAAACTTAAACTTTAAGGAAAAATACTTTACCAAGTTAAACCAATGATTGTTCAAAAATAGGTTTATGAATTAGAGAAAATTAAAAAAAATGTTAAATGTTAATTTAAGGGCAACTAAAAACACAGCTCAAAAATAAAAAAATAACTTTAAATAGTGTAAACGTAAATTGGTTAGCACTTTTTGGCAATGACATAAACAAAGTGACTTAATAATGCCACTTTGTTTTTATCATTTAAACAAATATATTACAAAAGTATCACGCCTGAAAAAATCATATAAATATAATATCTTTTCAAGCTAAATTATAGAATTTAGTGTCACTAAAAATAATATAGGTAGCGTTTTTTTCCGTGGCGTGTATTTATTTAATATTTATATGCTTTTCAATTATATAATAATGCTTTATATACATAAAAGTAATGTCATAATATTTATTATCATTGTACACTGATGTTGTGATTAATTGTACTTTTAGTAAAGATTTTTTTTAAAACTCGTAACATGTAATATGTAACGAATGTTTTACATTTCCAAATCAACAAGCGTCTTCAAAAATCTCCATTTTTTTTTTAGTAAAATGTCAAAATTAACGGTATTATTTACTGCGCATTTAAACTGATAATAAATTTAACTCAATACAGCAAAAGATAAAGCTAGAAGCTCATGTTAATGAATTAAACTTTACCGCAACAATTGTAGAATTAACCATTTATGGTCTTCGATATGGGAATTTTTTAAAGACTTATTTTATATAGAAACAAATCATTAATTAATTATATATGTATATATATTTAACTACTTGACATACTATTTTTTATATAGCTCTTTAAAAGTGTTATAATATCGTCATAACCAATCTGCTCGTTAACACACAGCGCGTCGTTAAAACCGCGAAATGGCCTAACTCGGCACACCTTCCGCATCCTAGTGCTTAATTAGCTATTGTTTGCCGCCATTGAAATTCATTACTTATCGCCATTTAAATTAAGACTAGAAAAAATCCATTCTTGGTATTGGCGTGCTCGTTATATCCGGGATCTTATAATGTAGTATTATTGCACCAGGTGACTCACGCGTGCCTCCCGCGTGGGAATCGAGCACGTGACCCTCCGAATTAATTATATTTCATCGGCCGCCACTGAACTTTAAATAATAAAGAGAAAGAGAAAATAAACAACGAGTGGGGATTTTCTATGTGTCACCGTGTTCTCCTCGCTTGCGATTAACCGGAAAACTTGGTAATTGGCACAGTGACGTAGGCAAAATAAACATAAGCTGCAGTTATGTAATAATATATCTGGCTAAATATAAAGTTTAGTTAAGTATCTTATATTTAGTAATGTTACAATAAATTATTCAATCAGTGTCTTTGATTTTTTTTATAATTCAGAGCTATTGCACATATACGACTGTCTAAAAAACTATATTTACTACTCGGTATTTTTTTGCATTGTGCAAAGGTCTAGAGCCACCCGATTCATTAACGATATTTTTAATAAAACACCACACTATCCGCCTAATAAAATCACAACTAGACTTAAGCTTAAAGACTTTCTGTAATATTCATTTAAAAATGCATTACACTATCCAAAAATCTCAAGCATTTGATTTCTTTGAAAATAAATGTAAGTATTTTGTGCTAATCTAGTAGTCACACATTATCATAAATTATTATTTTGAATTTCATACATATATTATATTAAATGTATATGTGTTATCAGTACTGTCAGTAAATAATATACACTCTATTTTTCTAATACAAAGCTTCTTTGTAAATCACTATGTCGTAAAGCAATTCATTAAAAATGCAAAAGAAAGTGAGTGAACTAATTAGCGGCTTGCCTTTTTGCTTAAAGCGGTTTTAGTTCTCAATTCACCTTGCCTTCGCAATGATAAAGATTTTTTTTTAATATGACAGGAATTGATTGTAGATATAAACGTTTTTATTATTAATATGCTGACAGATAAAAATAATACAACGAAACATATCGTCCATGGCCAAGTGCTGAAGGACACAATATAACTGAAAACAAAACTTGGTATGATAACTAACTGTTTATTTATAATATAATAATCGCAAACCAGAAATTATTAATTCAAAATATTTTAATATAAATATTGCGCACACCTTAAATATAAGCAACGGTCTACAAAGCTTTGAATCCTCTGGCTTAGTGACTTCTTACAAACCAATGTTATAAATGATATCATCGATTTATGGCAGTTTAATCTTAAGAAGGAGGTTCGTCCTGCCTCAACAATGACCGATTCAAAGGAGTCGCCGTAATCAACGAAACACGACAGGAATAGTTAAGGACCTCCTTAACTTTTAACCGCAATAAAGTTAGTGCCACGTACTTGTGCCTGGGTTAACAATCATTTCGCAGCAGCTCCCACACTAACCAAATATCTTAATGTCATATCTTGTGTGTGCTATTCGAAAAGGAAGCTTTCGCGTGAGAACGCGGTCAGGTGATGAGAGAGTTGCGGTTGAGTATGACGTGTCGTGATTGACCGTGATACGTTTAAAGTTAACGAATATTCATAAAAAACTGGCTCGATTTTTATCAAATAATCATCTTCAACGTAAATATCGATGTGAATCGGATCAGAGATCATCCGTGATGTATTGGGTTAATTTATTATTTGTTAAATAAATATTTATCGAATTTTTTATTTGGAAAACCAATTAACACGGTGGTCTTTCCGCGATGGGTGGTCGATTAGTTGCTGTGGATGATACAAGGCCTTTTGGTAATTCAGCGGATTGTGTTTATTATAATATTTATAATACATTAGTAATCAAATTAATTCTGATCACAAATGCACTGCTTAAAATTATGAACTTATGATTTACATATATAGATATATGGATTTAACAAAATTTTAGCACCATAAGATTATTAAAAAACTTATATTATAAACTAAAATATTGATTATATATTCGGTTATAATGTACTTACAAAAGTTTTTTCCACAAAGATCAGACAAACTGGCATAATTTCTCGACCAACTAATAGATATATTGAGTTGTATTTGCTTCTATTTCTACAGCCAGTTCATCATCGTCTATCTTTGCTGGTCTCCCACAATCAGGACTAGTATTGATATTGCAATTTCTGAATTGAATTTTTTTGAATAGTTTCGTTTGGCAGGGCAGCAAATTATTTCAGAATTTTTTACTTATAATAATTGTTTTTTCAAATTTATAATGAAAGATTTATTTCTTAATTGTTTTAAAACTTAATAATGATTCTGGTGAATGAATTTTTTTATAATATATGATAAATTTTCATTCCGAAAAAATAGCAAAGTTCACAACTACATTGTTGTATCATAAAATTTTTTTAATATTTTCTGAGGATCAGTGTTTTATTTTTGAGACGAAAATCATCTGCGCACTACAGTTTTAAAAGCGAAGATTTACAACATTGTGTCTGATTCTAGCTGTCATCAATTTATAACATCTTTTTTGCGATTATCTTTTATGAATTATAAGGATAATGTCTTAATTATCGACGTGCATTTTTATTTCCACCAAATTGCCGCACGAAACAAAGAACAACAGTTCCGAAGTGAAGGGTAAATGCGGGGATAATTACGGACATAATTATACGCGTATTGCCTTCATTCGAGAGGGCCGATACCTTCGAAGGATAATGTTTTAATTGCATAATTACGGACCATTAAAATGGTGCCGGATTAAGCGAGCGCGATTGATTTTTTAAAAACTCAACTTTCAGTTCAAATTTAACCGAGAGGGCAATTAACTGCTGGGCAATTACGGCGTCAATTTCGGCCAAAAATAAAATTACTTAATTTAGCTTAATTGCTACAAAAGTATTTTTTTAATCATGAAAAAAGTTAAATGTCACCGAAAATAAAATATTAATACGCAATTTAATTTAATTGGCGTTTCAATTATTTATTAAAAAAATATAATAAAATACAATCGAGTAATAAAGGACCTGAAATTTGCTTACAAGAATTGATATAATTATCCCAGGTAATTACCCATAACAAGGTGAGTTCATGAACTCGAAGGTAGAGGCAAATTATTCTCAAATAAAAGAACTAAACTATAATATGCCTCTCACGCGTATACATAATGATTTTATGTATAATCTATACACTTTAAATTGTAAATAATTATCGATATAATTTCTCAAACGTAATTAAGTAAAGTCATATTTTTATATTACTTTTAACTGGATAAACCTGTTAAAACGTTTCATAATAGATATTTTCCATAATAATTTCATAACATGAGAATCTAAATCTTTAATGTACATTATTTGATCCAATCCTAAAAACATTTAATGTTACTATTATAATTAAAAAAATATAGCACCTATTACACTTATAATACATATGTTTGTAGTAAACTTATTCATACATATATTAAATACATTCCATACTATGATTAATAATCGATACCTGTAAATAAGTTGCTTATTAAAATATAAATATTTTTCTCTAATAAATTATATAATATTTAAACTGCACACAATGCTACATTACTGCTAACTTAAATTTTTTTTTTTCTATGATAAAGTATATTTCGTTTTATTTTTTTAATGTACATTATTTATATATATACGTGTAATATTCCTAATATGTAGAAATATATATATGTACATCTTAAAATAGTATACATTATAATGAGTTATTGTGACGTTTAAGCAACCCTGTTAATATTCAAATATAATGCAGAGCTTTCCGTTAATTTCCTTTTCATTTCCTTTTTGTATCTAGTGGGCGTATTAATAACCCCCCCAGAGTTATGATATAATGATAATATTAGACATTAAAGTTATTGGTGTACAAACGTTAAACGCCTTTCCCATTCAGAGCCGTGCCTATTTCGATTCAGTCCCCGAAACATAATTAAAAGCGCCGGAAAAGCGCAAAGCTCGACCGGTTATTATGGACGTTGATTTAACAATGTCAGAAGTTATTAAACATTTTTAATGGGGGCGAAACCTCACCCTTATACTAAAAAAGCAAACGATCAAAAGTCAAGCGAAATAGGTAAATTAAAGTCGTTTGATGTTTACGTTTAATATTTAAATAAGTTTTTTCAAACGATTATGAAAATTGTGATAAAACGTTACCGTGCATGTGAATATTCAGACGGTAATCGCATTAAAACTTTCGTTAAAGTTAACTAGAGGGAAGTGATATCGAGAGCTTTTGGAAACTGAAGCACGTTCTGCGGAAGCTGCGAGTACTGCTCTCTCGCATCAATGAATCAAAGAGGCTTTATTAATCTAACTAAGCACTCCAAGTTATTTTGATATTGCTGCACAGAGAAAGGGGTAGTTTGATAACTTAGCAGAGATGCCGTAGCTAGTTACATGTTATCTACGATTTGTTAGATGAAAGTATAAATTCATATTATAGTATCATTTACTATTAAAAACATTTAAAATGTTCTGAATTTAAAAATTAATAAATAATTTATTAAATAGGTAATTTTATAATTGCATTCTATTTTTTAAACATTAGTTAATTTCATAAAAATTATAAAAACAGACCATAAAAATCTAAATACAAGAATTAATTCTGTATGGCATTATTTTAATTAGAAAATCATACTTTTTATTCTAGAATTTTTTATTGTTTTTTATATATCTTTAAAAGACAATGCATGCTTTGCACTGCGAAACCAATTCACATTTAACGTACTATATTGAAAAAAAAACACAAGATTTGAAACATATTTTTTCTTCAAAATATTTGAGATTGCCTCCTTTGATACGCTTAAAATAAAATACACGCTTCCTCTTTAATTAAGACAAGTCAACCAGATTTTGAATTATAGCCAAACGCAAAAGCCATTCATCACTCTTGCACTCGCTGCAATTCGCCTTTGCGGCCAAGTCATTAGTGACAGAATATTTCACTCAGCGGCGCAGCTGAGTATAGAGAATACCGAAGCCAGGTATTCCCTGCGGCCAAAGTACAACGTAAGGACGCTTCCTTCCGGCCTTAGTCAAACTTCCGGTTGCAGGAAATTAACGGGCGGATTAGCATAATTGGTATCTGTCTCCTGCCATGCGGAACAGCCCTTGCTACTGCTGTACTGCAACTTTGCCGGAACTGCGGGGTTAAATGGCGCGCTAATCATTGCAGCCCGTGGACTTTTAATGCCTTCCGGACCAGGGTTATCTCAATTGCGGCACTTTGCTCAAACGACACACAGATATTAAAATCACGAGGGCGGTGAAAAATGGGGGGAGGTTTTATATAAAGCGTTGGGCGTGATTTTAATTCATATTAAGTGTCATTTGAAACGATATTAAGTACTGTAATAAAATGAGGAAAAAATATAAGTATACCTAACTAAATAAATATTTTTATAATTTAAACTGTTGTAACTAACTGATAATGGAAAAATGTATTTGAGATCAATAGATTATAAATCAGTTAATCTATCTTGGATCATTGATGGTTTCTGATAAAAAGTTATTTTGATTTTTTTGGTAATTATAATAAATTGTACATAAATACGTATACAACTAATATGCTTATATATTTACCACAAATTGATTTTCTTCTTAATTTTAATACCAAATCGAATCACAGACAACATGCAAACATCCACCTCGGTCCATTCGGCGCTTGCAACAGAGTTTTGCATTTTTCCAAGTTGCATATTAGCATGCGGCGGAGGTCTTCCGCTGCCGGCGCCCCGGGGAAATGTCGTATTACAAAACGTTGAAAATAAATACGCGGCATCCAGACGAAATGTCAATTTCCTCGGCGGGATGTGGAAACATCCGATATATTCGCGTCGCGAGGAAATTGGATGAGTGCGTCTGCACGCGGCTGCGGGCCCTGGCAGAATTTTCCCGGGAAGTCGAGAAAACGCACCCAAAGTACCAATACCTATTCGCACAACTATGGATGTAATTCTTAAAAACAATATGTTCATTAATTGATGAGTATGTTGGTGTTATGGAAATTTGCTCTCAGCAGTTGTTTACTTGTTTAGATTCAGAATGACGAAACATCCGATGGGTGTTTACATTTACAGATCTGTACTGAGAATTTAAGTGGTTTCCGGCGAACGTGATTGAATAGTCCTATTTTGGGTTTACGCTTCTAGATTAATCTAAGAATAGGTAATTTCATATTATTATAACGATTCAGACGCAATCCAAAATTAGGTGAAACGTTAATTTTAAGATCATTAGTCTATAAATAAATATATAATTAATCTGATTCAGATCTTTAGTGTTTTTTATACAAATCCAATAAAAAATATATGGTACGTGCTTTAAAAAAACTAATGACTTGAATATTCTTATTTTTGAGAAATATTTATATATTTTGATCATAAATTTTGATATTTATTTAAGCTTAGATTTTGATCTTTATTTTTTTTAATAGAACATATCTTTCTTATTTAGTGTAATTGTGTATATGTATGCCTCATAAATTTAATAAATAAGTACTACATGTATTTAAATTTGATATAAAATATTCGGGCAGTTCATAAGCATATGTAAATGTAATTTTTTTTAAATTGAATTAGATAATTAAAATAAAGTATATTATCCTTATGTAATGAATGTATAATTGTGTTGTTATATGAACACTCCGTTGATTTTTCAACGAATACAATGTATTGAATAATCGCTCATAAGCATTGTTTTACTATTTACCCATCTGTTTCCTTGCATAATTTAAACAGACATTTTCCTGTTATGGCAAGCATATTTACAAAACACGTACACCATAATTCAATGAACTGATCTATTATTTCTTCTACGTTTCATTGAACTTCACCTCGGACCAGTTCCAACAATCAGTCCACGTCACAATTGATACTTTACCGGTACGAAACAAACGGATCGTTAGTGAGTTGTCAAAATGGTGGGGAATTAGACACGATTTGGGTATCGGGTCCATCTGGTCCGTCTAGGGCGTGAATGTCGAATCAAGATCTTATCTCCTAATAAACCTCTCGATGGAATGCTGCGAGCCCTCCCGCTGATCTCCGCCATTGTCACGATGGACCAAAGACCAAAGGAGTACACACAAACTCGGACTCCTGGCATGTGCCATTGTGTGCAATACTGTACGATATCCTGCGACGGCTTTTTTATTTATTTTTTCAATCCAGACGAAGAAGTTATGCACGGACGCTGTCATGCTTAACTACAATAGGTTTACTTTTTGATGAAAAAAATATGTGGATATTATTAATTATTATCAATCAATGGGCACTTCAATGTCGTATTCGTTTCACGGTCTAAGGTCAATATCCAACATCCGAAGAAACGGGCTGGAGAGCCACAATTTATCTTAATTAGATAGGTATTATTATTAAAATCTCAAGCGGTCGCATGAAATCGTATAATGAATCATATAATATATTTATGTATAATAGATGTACCTGTTTATTTTTTATATTCATATTTATACTATTTCAATGTTGTTAATTATATTTAATAAATATATTTTACAGTACCTACATATGAATTATAATATGTAATATAAAATATATTTATTAATAATACGTTTAAAAATATCCTTAAACACTTTTTTTTTATGTAAAACAATGCTTTTATCGCTATTATTTATTAGTGATATTTAGAAACTATATTTTAGTATTTTTTTTTAAATGCCTTTCACTGCATTATAAAGTCATATATTTTTGTTTTAAATTCATGACACTACTTACTACATTTTTCCTGTTCATAACGTCATTGTCTTAAACATAAACGAGCTAGTGATAAATTTCAGAATCATTTTTTTACTTTTTTCCTTTCACGTAAAATAAACATCACTTAACGAATAAGAATGATGGACATGGCCATTTTAAACATACACTGCAAAATTTCTGTGAATCTTGCCTCATAACCCATTCTTGTTATACAAACCCAAGCGTAAATTGTAGTGTTGCTAATCGTATAAAACAATTGCTTCAATTATGAACTTTTTTCATATCTTTACTTTTTAAATGTTCCTGGTTTATGGTATTTACAATAATTTTACCGAATTAAATCATTCCTTTTTCTTAAAGCGCATAATCTACAAATATGCATTTATTTTTATTTATAATTTTAATTTAAGTTAATAGTATTATTTATGTAAATTTGAGAGAACTTTGTATTTTTATTAATATTTTTTCAATATATTTGCACCAAAAAAAAAATATTTAATATAATTTTTTAATTTAATTATGCAATAAATAAAATAATTATTTTTATACACACTAATACTCAATACAATCACAAACACAACGTCACCATTAAAATGTCAATTGGTAAAGGTTACGGTGCGCCTTTGAATTAATCATTGTTAATTGTTTGAAGATCGTGACGCTCTCTGGTGATATGAATAAATTATTTTACATTAAGTCGCACGCAGTTCAAATAAAAACGTTTTAAGCTGGTCGAACACCACAAAAAAACGTTCATCGATTTGATGGATGATCGGAAACAAGGCTCATCCTTATCTCGTCTCATTTGCTACCAAAAGTGGCGTAACGAAAGCTCAAACCACCATACGAATTAAAGCTCTTTTGAACTTTGGCATAAGGACGGTAATGCTGAGTGAGTAGAGAAAGCTACAATACGTGATTCTGTTCAATTGTATACAGCATGATGCAGTAAATCGCATTTTAAATTATTTATTATAAATCCATATCAAAGGTATTTTATTAATACAATATTTTTATATCTAGAATTCCCATTTCAGTTAAAATGTTTTATCTCTTAAAAATATATGTACACGTTCTTCAAATCTGAATCCTTTCAGTATTCGAGACATATCTCTGCCCGAGTCATGCCCTCTACAGCTCCTGAATTTCAAGCGTATGATTCATCAATCGCACAGTTATAATACCATTTCAAATTCGAGGTATATCACCAAAAGATTTCTAATCTGATTGCGATTTAAATTTCTGAGAAAATAAAAAAATCTAATGGACATCGACCAAATACGTGACAGCTGCTTATGAAGGTCGAAACGTAGTTTTAGAAAAATGTTATTACTAGGCATTTTAAATTAATAAGTTGATGAAAGTGAATATAGCCTTCAACTAAAAGTAAAATAAAATTCCGTTGAATACCCATTTTATCACAGAGAAGATCGATCTTTCTAAATATATTTTTAAAACCATATTGGTTAAACATTGAATCAAAAAGTAATGTAATCGACAAACTAATTTTTCATCCAGTATAATCAAAAATTAATTTTATATACATAGTTTTAATCATTAAAAGTAAACCTTTATTAAATATATTTTCTATACTAATCTTAAAAATGATTGATAGCCATATAAACCAATAATCAAAGAATATTTTTGTACTAGTAGAAAACATTTCAAACACTACGATAGAAACAACCTTAAATTTCAATATGAGCACAAATTTTTTATTTAATATATATTTTTTGTAATTAAAATGCTCTCTCAAACTTTTTTTCTTGTAATTTAAAATTTATGTAAAATGTAGTGTTAGGATCGATACTTTTCTGTGGTGTTTGAAAGTATGAAATTTATGTAGCTCAATATTTTTCAAATTTCAAAGTTTTGAATCTTCGATTTTAATCGTTCATCCTGTATACTCATCTAAGAGCAGGTAGATCTTGTTAGTCTATTTTCATATTTCACCGTGGATCGGAATCTGAATACAATAGAATGCCATCCCGGACCGGCCGGTGTCCCACTGCGATCACCTCACATGTGATACACAAATAATAATGAAATACTTATGCAAATGGAACGCGGGCCTTGTTATGTTAAAACTCCGATAATGAAATTATGAACCAGTCGCGCCCAACATTTTCGACCGAGCAACCGTTAAATGGTCGAATCAAATTGTCCGATTGTCACCGGTCTTTGTCTCGAGAACAAAAGTACATTTTCCTTCCTCTCCTCTATCTGTCTCGTAATTCGAAACAATTCACTAAAACCGATTGTTTCGATAAGTGAACACAACTCAACAGGACATTGCGAAAAATCAACACAATCTCTGCCTCGTAGTGTTTCTAAACGGTGAAGGGCTGGGATCTTTTTCTTTCCCCAAGGAGGAAAAGTGCCCCGGGGAGGATAGGTTTGTTTGAATTGGGGTGACTATAGTTTGCGCGTGGGAAGCGGTCAATATGCGTTGTCATTCAGATTATTTACAATAATATTTTTTAACAATGACAGATAATGAAAATATAAAATAAGAACCGTATATATATTTTATACCATGCCTAATTAAATTTACTTTTAATTAAAAAATAATCTATAAATTTTCCCAATATTTGTTAATTAGCTATGTCATTGTATACAAAAATGTCAATCTTATTTTATAAATACTCTCATTATTGATAACACAACCATATCAACTAGCTCTTAAAAATTGTAATTAGATTAGAAAATATCTTATACTATTTTTAAATTACCAAATTATAAACGCATCTTTGCCCACAGCTTTTAAAAGTAAACAGAATAAATTTATTAATTGATTTCAAGGGCTTGCCACCATTGCGGCCCTACAACTAATTAACAGAAAAAGTACATCTACAATTAAAAATCAAATAATGCATCCCCAGTGTTTAAAAACTTCAGTTATATTATTATTTCTAATCTATAAATAATACAACAAAGCAATAAAACTAATTTATGATACGCCGTTGTATTATTCCATTTAAGAAACTTATTAACACATTATCGATTCTGACTGTTATTACCACACGAAAAAGTATTTCGTGAGAACATATTTACTTAAACGTCAGAACCAAACACAAATTGAAATAAATATACTTTAAAACTGAAGATACGCGTGTCTGTCTGTCACAAAAACTCCTCCGAAACGGTTAACATTAGCGACTTGATATTTACACATGTCATTCTATCTGATATTTCTAAGTAAGCTGTGCTATTTTTAACTTTTAACATTAGGATTAATTGATGGATTATATTTTGTAAGCTTTCATTAAATTTCAAATTCAATTATTATTAGTTACTGATTAATTGATGAAGTATATTTTGTGGGTGCCATATGAATTAAGGTCCAATGTAATATTTTCAACATTAGCTGGCAACAAAATAACGCTATAATAACGCCAACGTCTGAATTACTTCATATCTTATCTAACGTGTGCCGCGCGGCACTAACGATCGAGTGACAAAATGCTCTCGTGGCATTAGAAAGGTTAAGTTGTTAAGAGAATTACGAAAAAAATATTATTATTTTTAAATAAACTTGCATATAAATAAAATAGTATGCAGTTCTTGAGGGATT
The DNA here is from genome assembly GCF_051122295.1 of Plectrocnemia conspersa. Taxonomy (NCBI): domain Eukaryota; kingdom Metazoa; phylum Arthropoda; class Insecta; order Trichoptera; family Polycentropodidae; genus Plectrocnemia; species Plectrocnemia conspersa. The sequence continues at coordinate 6,503,733 of NW_028277174.1, read as the reverse complement.
ACATTTTGGTTTATTTTATACAAGGATACAGCAAATATTCTACCTATATATAAAATAACAAAATCATGTCAGACGCTACCCTTAATGAAAATCTCAAAAATCGTCTCCAAATCTCAAAAATCGTGGTCACCCCAGTGCGTCTGTTCGGAAATGGGAGATAATCCAACACCATTCTGTATTATAAGGCCGTCGCGTAGGATTTTCCCATAGCCGTGACGTCACGGTCCAACGGTATAGAGCGCGACGGTCGGCGGCGGCCAGAACTAAACCGTCCGTTGGCGCGCGACGCGTCAGATTCACGTGCGCGTGTTTATTTACCAAAAATCGGTTAAATATCGCAGTTAACCATTTATCCGTGTCGTCGTGTGTTATTCAGTGTTATTTGGTGTATTTGCAACCATGGTTTATACGTGTTGTGTCCCAAATTGCAACGGAAACTACAAGAACGGCCCCAAAGTCAGCGTCTACAAATTTCCTCGAGATGAAGCGACTAAAAACAAATGGATCCGGGCGATTCATCGAGCACATTTTGCTCCTACTCGACATTCTAGGGTACGTATTGTTTTTACACATATAAGTGCTTGTTTATATTTTGCATGTTGATCGATACACACACCTAACCTACAATATAATGGATCATAACATAACATAGGTATGCGAGCGCCACTTTACCGAAACGGATTTCAGACGAAATAGTGAATATTATGACGAAAGAACCGGACGTCATCTGAGCGTTCCCTTGGACAAAAAAGCATTGAAAGAATCAGCAGTTCCGACGAAGCTACCCAATTGTCCAGATTATCTATCTGCTTCGGCTTCTACTTCGACCAGAGAGAGTGCAGAAGAGAGACGCACGCGTATCGACAATTCCAATATAGAAGCTGCAATTGCCAACAGCTATCGTTCCAAAGCTAAATATGATAGTAATAGAGTATTTTCCAATTTTAATCAATTTATTGTTTGTCTAGATAGCCATAATGTCGACGAGGAGTGGACCATAGTCAAGAAAAACGGCCTGGTAAAATTTATTTTAATAGAAGACGTTCCAGCCCCCGTCATTACGCTCTCTGCCGTATTTAGCCAAGACTTAAAATTAACATTATATAAAAACAAAACCCAACTAACTCGCTTAAATAATAAACAAATCCCATTAGCGTTTCAAAATATTAATGATGTAATTGAAACATTAAATACTTTTAAATCTTCTCACCAAAATGTAAACGAGAGTTCCGTCGATGACAATATTCAATTGATCCTCGATACGTTAGCATCGACTCGTACATTAATAGATGAAGATAAGAGGAAATATATCGATTTTTTAAGTGAGCAAGTAAAACTTTTCAATTGTAAAAAAAATCGTTATAGATATTCACCTGATTTTGTAATATTTTGTAGCATTTTGTTCTCAATATCTCCCCACGCATATAGATACATCAGAAGCTTTGATTATATGATTTTACCTCATCCGACTACAGTTCATAAAATTTGTTTAAAATATAATACCGATCCTCAGATTGAACAAAATGAGGCAAATTTTTTAACTTATATTAAACAAAAGTTTCATTTTTTAAAAGATAGTGATAAAGTTGTTAGTTTAATGATTGACGAAATTTATATTAAGCCATATTTTGATTATAAAGGGGGAAATATTGTAGGTATGGCTTATAACACTGAAGAAGCAGCTAAATCTGCTCATGTATTTATGTTACAAAGTTTGCTTTCTTCGTTTAAAGAAGTTGTGCATATTTTACCTGTAAAAACGATGAAAGCAATGGAATTATTTAACTTCATTAAGAGAATTGTAGTCGGTCTACAGAATATAGGATTTAATGTAGTCTGTGTCGTAAGTGACAATAATTCTATAAATCGTAAAGCGATGTCTTATTTTGCTTCACCTCCTCAAGTCAGTATAGTTTACAAACATCCTTGCAAAGATAATGCACCTTTGTTTTATATTTTAGATTCTGTTCACGTATTGAAATGTATACGAAATAATTGGATTAATCAGAAAGATACCGATCAGTCGATTAAGTTTCCATCTTTTGAAAATGTAAACGATGATACTTTATCTGTAGCTTCCTTTTTAAATGTGAAAAAATTGTATCAAATGGAAAATAATCAACTTGTCAAATATGCTCACACATTAAATTTAAAATCTCTCTCACCTAGTTGCTTTGAAAAACAAAATGTAAAATTAGTATTAAATATATTTAACGACAATGTTATACAGGGACTGTTAGAAATAGGTCAGCAGCATAATTTATCTAACCACCGATCTACTGCTGAATTTATTAGATTAATAAAAACTTGGTGGGAAATAGTAAATGTAAAAACACTGCACAAAGGTGACAGATTTAGAAATCCTCTTCAAAATCCTCTCGTACCTGCCGAAGAAAATTCAAAATTTTTAGAAAAATTTCTAATATGGTTAGATTTTTGGAAAGGATTAAATGTAAAATGTAATAAACTAACCAGAGAAACGCACGATGCAATTTCCCACACGACACACGGGCTTTTACAATTAAGTGAATATTGCAAGGCAGAATTAAATTTCAAGTATTTGCTTCCAGGCAAAATTCAGACAGACAATCTTGAAGCCCGTTTTGGTAAATATAGGACGATGGCAGGTTCTCAATATTTAATTACAATAAGACAAGTGTTTGAAGTTGAATCCAAAATTAGAATCCAAAATTTATTGCCATTAACGTTAACGTCTGAAAAATTTGGAAATATTAATTTAGAAAATAGTATAGAAATTGATAATGAACCTAACGTAGAATCAACTAATTTTATGTCAGAAACAACAGACTTCGATTTAATTTATACTGAAGAGGATTTTAATATGATTCAACCACAGTTACCTATATTTACATATTTAGCAGGCTATTGTGCAAGAGTAGTACTAAAAAGAGTTAAGTGTGATATTTGTAAAAAGTTTTTAGTTTTAGACAAACATTTAAATTTTGCTAATTTAGAAGAAAATTTCAATTTTATTAAAAATGTTGATAGAGGCGGTTTATTGTATCCGCACTCTGATTTAGTAAATGTAATTATGCTAAATTACATTACAATAAACAAATTAATTAGCACTAATCATGAAAATAAGTTTTTAAAATGTAAAGCTCAGAGGGAATTAGTAATATGTTTAACGTTAAATACAGTCGAAGAACATGATTTCTTTCTATCGGAATTTTATTGTCCATCATTGAAGCATACCGATTTTAATATTTTAAGGCTATTAATAAAAACATCTACAAATATATTTTTAAACAATTATATGAAAAAGAAAAATAACATAATATCGATTAATTCTGATGGAAAGAAAAGGAGAAAATTAGAAACACTCACCTCGGGTAGTTAGTTTTAAGATTTTTTTATTTTGTAAATATGTTGGGTTTTGTTTTGTATCATACCAATTAATTTTAATTAGACATATGTCAACTTACTTTAAAAGAGATCAGCTGAGCTGCAAAAAAGATATGTATTCAAATATTAATTTGTATGTATAAATATGGCAATGATTGACTTAATGTATTCACTTTTCCAGATCAAAACAACAATAGATTGAAGTAGCGATTCGAGAGAAAGCTGTTATATGTCAAATAAAATTCAAGTTTTATAAGTGAAATGGAGAAAAGTTATATTTATAAACAAATTATCTTGAACTATAAGAATGAAATTTATGTTAAGACCATGTACTAAAATTTGTTATATGTTTTATGTAATTGAATATGTAAACTCTTATCAAATAAACAGTGAAAAAGTTTTTTCATTAACATACAAATAAACTAGAATTTTCGGACATTCCTTAAATGTACTTTGTTTTAATTATATTTTTTTTATTGACCTATTTTTAAAAAATGTTCTGATAATTTTCAAAACTAGTAATAAAAATCATAAATGAAACCTTGATTTTATTAAATTTAAGAATTATTTTTATTCTAAAAAGGCTATTAAAAATACCGAAATCGTAAAAGCGCGTAGATTCTCTAGTACGTTTGCCGCGCCGAGTATCCCTACACCCAATGACGTCACGCGCGCTGCTGTCCGGCCTTCTATCTAGGTGGTGTTGGATAATCGCGGAGTATCCGTGTCGGTAGATGGGCACACAATGGCGTACGCGCCAGGAATTAAGCTGTCCCATTGTTGGGCGCAACTGTCCACGACCATCTCTCCGAGGGTGGAACGGAGACAAGTGGACAAATCCAATTTGACACCGACACGTACCCAGGGAACGTGTTGCTTCGTGGGACTTCCCCTACTCGAGAAGCCGGGAGGCCCATCGACATCATTCGATTACCCCTGGACACGATCGGCAGGACGTTCGATTAATTAAGACAAGTTAGAGGTATAAAGAAGTAAAAAATATCTTTACATTTATCTCAAAATGTAGTCTGTCCGTCGCATGTTTGCTTACTGACCAATGACAGTATCATACGAAGATATTTCTGGCTCATTTAATTATTGGCCATTAGAATATTGTGAAATTTTCCCTTTCACTGCTCATTCTAGATGAGAGTACCACTTGTTTGGACAGCAAAAGAAATTAAACATACAAATAAATAATTTTAGTACAGATTTGAACATAATTTAATTAAAGTATATATTTATTATGGTGGAAAATAACCCTTATTTTCCACCAAGTATTTTATAGAGTCGAGAATAAATATGAAATTTATTTTAAAAAACAGCCATGGCGGCATGTAGATTTATTATTATAAAAAATAATACGTCAATATATTTTTTATACGTGCTACCGAATTACAAGGCGTCAAAAATATGATACATCCTAAAAAAAGGCGTTAACTACTGCTTTTTTAAAATCATAACGTAAACTTTACGTAAGTGATAATAGACGTCGAATTATCATAAATATTTACCGAATCCATGCAATAAATTACTCCGGAGTACGATTTGAGGCTCTAGCGTCAATAAATTAATCCAGTCGCGGCCAATCTTTTTACGCGTGGAGTCAAACGGTAGCGGGCCAGTGCGAACAACACGTTCGGTCGTATGTCATCGTAAAAAAGTCGTAAAAATATTATTAAATGTCACACAATAATTTTAAAATATCAATAATTTTAATTTGAACATTCGTATGCGTACAAAATACACATTTCGTGAATGCTGGCTGCTTAGAGACTTTTACGACTTTCCAACTCCTGGCACTTAACGTGTTATAAACTCGACATTATACACAATCTGTATGTAAAACAAGATCATTAAATAATTGTTTTTTTATAATACGCATATTTAAAAACATATTTTAATAAGTTCCGTGCCAACAGGTAGTTATATGAGAATTTTCCAAAAATTTACGACCGACAAAAAATTAATATCATTACGCAACGATCCGAAATTAAATGCATACATCACACGAACGGAATTTTTATTTTATTATTATAATTTCCCATTTAATAATTATTTTATGCGTGTACAATAAATATTTCCGGCGATGCATAAAAGTCAAAATATTAATTGCTGCCGTAAGTATAAAAATCGCAATTGGAGAAGTCGAGTTTTTATTACGTTATCTTGAAATACGACTTGGGGCATAAATATCAGTAGCTTAATTAGAATATTAATAACTAATAGTAGTTAAAATATTTTTAATAGATATACGTGTGATAAATTTTATTTATTTTTTAATATTACTATTATTTTAATGTCTCCATTAACGCCCGGGATTTATTGCAATTTTTCACATCGTTAAAATCTAAGCGTCTTTAAATCAAACATCACGCGGATGTTTAATAAATAAATAAAAAATAATTTATTAATAGGTTTAGTACTGCAACAAACTATTAAACATTTATGGGTTATTTATAAACCTAACCTTAATGAAAGTAGTGATTTGTTTATTTCATGTGAAGGAATAATTTTTAATGACGTATTATCAATACTATTTCAGTTATATATATGAATAATTAGTATATATATATAATAATAATTAGTATGTCTTTAAAATTATTTAGATCATTGAAATGAACGGATTAAAAAAATACAATAATAGTAAGAATCTTTGCGTGTCTTTGATGCAACAAAAAAATATAAAAATTACATGAAACTAATCTTAGATCATTTCAATGAATAAAAGTAAATTGCATAGATTTTGCTCTTTTTGTAAAGTTCAGCCAAATTACATTTAACATCATCAATATTATAAATATTTGCTTATCTCTGTTCACAAATAAAAATGTGACTAATTAAATAAAATAAAAAGAGTCCGTGTACTTTTTCAGAATAAGTTTAACTCGTACTAGCGGGGTGCCAAAAATCATGCAGATTACAAACATAAAAAAGCGATTAAGCGTACCGCTCAAATACAAAATGAGAAGAAAAAAGAAAAACAAACAGGAAAGTGAGATGAAATGAATTAAAAAAAAAAGAAATTGTGTCTTGCCGTATCGGTTTATGTCGGACTCGTCGTAATGCAAAAGAGATTTTTTAACTTCTAAGAATAAAAGTGAATAATTATTAACACCAATGAATTATTGTTTGTAATTAAAATAAAATGCTGTATGAAGTGAGATCGATTACAAAAAACATGACTGATGTATACGTCGTAGATGAGTGATTTCGCGTTAATTTTCAATTACATTTTTTAATCGTTTGTTCAAGTAAGGTGTCAAGAGGTTTATTGAAATTTTTATTCCACAATCCATCAATGCTGTGTTCGAAAGAAATGACTTCGGTTATGAGATGGACGTTGATTTCTTCTCGACTGCAGCGAAGCATTCGCACGTTTCGAGCAAAGTTAATTTAAGGTGTGACAGACGTTAAGGTGGAAGGAGAAAAAACATCCGGGGCCTTTATAAATGTGCCGATTAAATTTTTTTATTAGTTGAGTACAAATATTTTTTTCGTGTATGTTAAATTAAATATTATTGAGTAATTTTGACATTGACACTAAAGTTCTGTAGCTGACAATAAAGTTTAGTAGTTTAAAACCAAATATATGCACATTGTAATGCAAAAATTATACTGTGTAAAAATAATGTTTTATATATGTAGTTCTTTCATGAGTCGCAATTTAAATTAATATATAAATTTATATTTGTTTAACATTTTTCTTAAGCTAAACCATAAAAAAATTTAATAAAATTTCAATAATAAATTGATTTGTTTTTCGGTTTAACATTTTTTCCTTCTTTCTTGATACTAAAATCGTGGCGTTTAATAAAACTAGTCAATCGAATATTCGAATACCAAATATATTTGCCTATTTTGTAAGTATTTATTGTTAGAATATTTGCCCAAGTATTTGTTTATATTTGCAATGGAATATTTTAATTTTTAGATGAATTTTTAACTTTAAAAACAGTGTTCAAAATCTCTGATAGTAAACTATTTTCACCAATGTGTTTATCTATAAGTTATTTATAACTGCAATAGGTAAGCTAAAAGTCAACAAGCAGTGGCATTGAAAAGTTTTATGATTATAAAAATTAAGAGGAGAAAAAAGTTTTTTTAATTAAAATGTAATATTTCTTACTATTAATTTTTAATTCAATAAAATTAATATTATAAATATTAGAACATGTGTAATAATTTGTAAATTTAGACTATATCTTAATGACACTTATTTATAAAAATGTATTGGTAAAGATAGTTTACTTTTTTTGTGAGCACAGATTTTTTATACCCCTTTATAAAATTGGCATCAACAATTATATATTATACTTATATTATATTATACATATTTTTAACATATATCTACAGTTTTATTATAATAGTTTACAAGTTCCTTTGTATTTATTATTAGAAAAAAAAATGTACTCATTTAAAACTAATTATTAATAATTACTTCTAAACTTAACATTTAATTTTACTCAATAAAACTAATATTTAAATAAATATAAAAAATATGTTAGTATTGGAATACTATATAATACTTTTTTTATATAAACATAAAGTCTTAAACTTGCATATATAATTTTATATAAATTTTATTTACATTATATTTGATATTTTCTAATAGAAAACTCATAGTATTTTGTTTAAATATCAATATCAAAAATATGACAATAGCCATGTTGTATATTTGATAAAATAGTAGTAATACAAAGATAATAAACATTTTAAAATCTGGATTTAAGCACACTAATAAAGTACACAACAGACCACAACGATGCTAAGCATTCTCCAGTAATCAAGTTTGCATATTAAACAGGTATTATTATAAATATAAACCCACACCTTTTTACTGAAATATTTATATTGGTACGTGATATATTACATTAACGCACGCGCATACTAATATTGTTTTTTCGTATTTATTTATACATAATTACCCAATGCCTCATCAATATTTAAATACACACACACCCACAGATCTACAAAGGTATTTAATTGTAACGGGGAGTAAATCACCCGACTCCTTGATATTATTAACGAGTCCCATTCGACTGTCCGTAAATACCTTTGGTGTCATTGTACAAGTCGCGTCTCTTCTCTGGGTGCTACAGAATGAGTCGTGGGGGGAAAAACACGTTTAATTCCATCCAAAAAGGAAGATATATATTTCCTCTCATATCCCCACACTGCCATTGTTTATTTTTATTCGCCTATAAATCAGATTCGTTTCAATGAAACGCTTTTTTAGTATACGTCCCCGACGGCCGGCTGCTGGATTAAGAACGCTTGTGCATTATCTTGAGATTTTATACATAAATTACGGACGAAATTGGTCAATAAAATTTTATAAAATTTGTTCTTTCAGAAAATTTACGACATAATTGCCGCGTTTACACACAAAAAAGTGCGCTCGTAACGCGTCGTTCGATGGCGTATTTGTTTTTGAATCGGACTGTGTGTTTTATAAGAGCGATAAACGTCAATTTTTATCAAGTCGAACCTTTAAAAGAACTTCAAATTGTGTAAAGTAAAAAACTAACATATGTATATACAATCATTCGTTGAAGAAAACTAACGATTACTCATTCGAGTCAAAATAAAAAAAACAAGGTATTTATTATACTGTATAAATTGGTTAATTCTACAATTGTCAACTTCACAAGAAGTACTTAATTTAAATTTATTAAGATAGTTAGATCTTTAAGACGTATTCGTTGTTTCTTTTCCACCTGGTTCAATCATAGACAAAATGTTGATCAGTTCATCAACATACACTCTTTTTTATAAGTCTGAAAAAATGTTTATTATTTTTCATAATTAAAGATCAGTTTAGCTACTTTTGAGATATGAAATTATTATAGTAATAAAAATGTTTTAAAAAAAGCAGAACTATTTATAAATACATATTTTTTACCCAAAAGTAAATTTACCCAAATTACACCAAAGCTTATCGAATATACATATAATAGTAATGTATTTATGTATTTAAAAAAAAACCTAAAACAACATATTTTTATACTTATTCACGCTCACTGTAGATATTATTTAATATTATCAGTTTATAAATTTTGTAGTGAAAATTCTAACTTTTTTAATTTTTTTTTTTACCTGTACAATATGCTATATTTATATAATATATTCAACTACTACACCCTTTCAAAAACAACTGCTCTGATTTTTATTTTTTCAAATATAATTTCTCAATAATATAAATTACATAGTTGCTCTCAATAAACTGTAATATTAATTTTTACGAAGTAATTGTTTTGTCAAAAACCACATTTATATTTAGATTAAACTTCAGAATATTTTGAGCCGCGTAACTTTATTAATAACAATTTTCTATGAATGATATTAAATAATGAAAACCTGAAAACTGTAGCAATAAAAGCACTAGTTGTAAAGCAACTGTAAATTTTCTCTCCAAAAATATGGGATTCTAAACTACTGATATTATTAAAAAGTAATAAAAACTTTTCATATTAAGTACCTATAAAAATGCATGATGAAAATTACTTATATATTCAAAGATCTTACTATAATTTCTAGATAACCGTTGTACAATGTATACAGTAGATCACATATGCATGTATGATCATATGTTATGTTTTTAATATAGTGGAATAATTAATTATACTATAACAATTATTCTTGCTCAATTTCTCCGAAATCAGTAAAGGCCATAAAACACGTCTCACACTCGAGTGTTTATTTTGAATATCGACGAACACTATCGACGCATTTTTCATTTTGATCGATCGTCGAACACAATGGTCATTTATATAAATGGTTAATTGAAAAGATCTCGAGTGTTTGTAAAGAGAATGATTGAAGCCTCTCGTTGATGAGGAGCAGGGGAAGCTTAACTCGACATCCATCATCATTTAACCCGTACTCGGCGGGGGTGCACACACACTCAAATTTTAACTACAAAAAATCAGTTAATTTTTAACTTCAAAACACGACAATAGAACAATAAACAATCGGATATTTATACAAGGAAATCATAAAAATATTTATTGTCAAGCAATATATACCTCATAATTCCAATAGTTAAATTATTAGAATAATACATAATTAAAAACGACGCATAGTATGTGCGCGTGCGTGCCCGGAATGGCTATGAATACGATTATTTTAATTACAAAAATAAATATTACCGCCCGTGACGCAACCGCGAGCCGCCCATGACAATTGTTCATCTCAAGCTTTATACCTGGAGATGGTTTATGAATATTTATAAGTTATTCCGTTGAGCCACAGGTGTGATATATGTGCCTAAGGGAACGGCCGCACGCTTCCACTTAATTATTCTCGCGGCGTAAGTACCATTCCAAGCGCTAAAAGTAAGAGGTTAATTATGAGAGCGACGATTGGACTGTGTATATCGCACACATCGAAACGAACGCGCGTCAATCGCCAATTCGTCGAAAGCTCGTTTTAACACGTTCGCGTCCGGTGTGGTAATTAAAATAAATTATTAGAATTCCACCCGTGTGTGTACAAAAAGAGGATTACTGAGTCGTAAAAGAGAATTATAAAATATATACCTTGAAGAGCTTTGTTAATATTAAGAAAACATATTATTGTATATCGTCGCTCCAGCGCAATATTTAATTTATACAACCTTAAGTAATTCATAAATATATTTTAATTGTTTAATTACTATTGCATAATTTTCAAGATCATTTTTATTCTTAAAACACGATAGGATTAGAATAAATATTACGTATACATTATAAATAGTATGCACAATGAGATAAAAATATTATATATGTCGAGTGTATTTTTTTACCTACTTCAGATTAGATCAGAATTCAGTTTTAAAATGTATTTAATTTTAAAATACTAACGACTATAAAAAATCAATACATAATGCTTGTAGTGTTATAAAAATATATATTTTTTAACAATAATAAAAATATGTTATATACTAAATCAGAGTTTCTAATTTTTAAAAATCTATGTACCTCTTTGCCATTGATAACGATTGATCGTGACCCAATGCGTCACGATGGGCAAACAATAAACAATACATTGTATTATTATAATATATAAGAAAATAGAAACCATACACCAAAAAATACATAGTTGTTTAATGTTTATCATAACTATTTTTTTAATTTGAAAAGTATGTCATGTTGTATTTAGGGATTTTGCTTTTAATTATACAAGTGCTGAAATCCTGAGATACGTTGATTCAAATGTGATTAATATTTTAATACCTCGATTTTCAATACAAGAAAATGATATTCTCAGGGTTCACCATTATTCTCCAGGAGCCTTTAAATTAGACTCATATTATAGTAAAGTTTATTATTGATTATGTCAGCATCTCAAATCCATGATTTAGCTTTTATCTTTATTAGGTTAGAAATAACTTTTAAACGAGTTCTGTAATGTTTTCAATCATAGATATCTCTTTACAAAAAAGTAGTAGAGTTTTTTTTTATTTGTACTTTATTTTGGTAAATCAGAAGTTTTTTTTAATATGTATCTAATTAATAATTTAACATATTTTTCATGAATCAATTATATTTTTACATAAGTTACAAATACAAAAAAAGTTTAAATACTGTCAATTACGTGGATTAACTACAAAATAAATCTAATCTGTAGTATATAAGTTTATAATAATTATTTACTTAATAAATAAATAATTGTAAAAAATATACAATTTATGCCGCGCCTAAAATAAGGCTAAAAAATATTACTATGCTTATTATAAGCACGATATAAATTATGTATATTTTTTACATAGGAAATACGTATTACAGATGATAATATATTATATATTTATAACAATAAAAATAAATAGTCTTTACTATCGCCAGCAAATTAAATCTTAAACAATAATAATATGTTTACTATTTATTTAGTCTATAGAATCTATAATCTATATTTTAGGAGCATAAAAAATATTTGTTATAATTTTTTTACACCTAATCTAAAAAGTTATTATAACGTGATTTTTTTTATACATAATTGACTTGTATAATAGCTTAATCTCGATTGATTTACATTTAATATGAGTAGTTTAAGAGTACAAGATTTTAAACATCCCAAGAGTTGTGTAACATTACTTACTATCGGATAAAGTTATCACCAACTTTTTTTTATGGTGAGCTCACAAATTATTTTCCAATTCGATCACGCCGGCACACCTGGTGTTATGTTATACCTCCGAAGGTCTTGTACCGTTTTTTTCCCTGAGTTATGGATGCAAATGAGATCGTGTTAAATAAACTGAAATTAATTAAAGAATATCCAAGCCGAGTGCCAACAATACAATCAGCTCTCTAATTTATATGGGTTATTTTTATCTGTCGTTACGTGCTCGTGTTAAAATTTATAACCCAATGTGGGTTAGATGAAATTAATGGCCGATGTTTCTTAGCTGGAAAATTTAATTAAAAGCCGATACTGGAAAATGGTTAATTTTAACCATGAAATAATTGGAACTCGCCTCTGAGCGACAATATGGCCGTATGTTATAGACGTAAAACCAGATTAAAACTACAGTTAATTATTATGATTAAATGCTTTTACACGCTCCTATATGATAAACATATATTCTAAGATATGAACAAAAAACTCTTTAACTATGCATTTTTATCAACACCTGGTTGTTGCGATTTAATTTAATTTTATATATTAGAACGTTCATCAGACAGATTAGTATTTTCCTATATAAAAGAAATAGCAGCTGCAATTTTAGACACTAGAAAAAAAGCTCTATTAATGATCGACCCCTAATGCTATATGTAATTATCTAATCGTTCATTATAGTTGTAGTACTACACCCCTATGTTACATCTGCGACAAAATTTAATAAATAATACAAAATTTTAAATTCCACTATTAAATAATATATTATTATTTAGGTAATAATAATGATATGTTTCAAGTGAATATTTTTATTTTTTCGATTCAATTAAAGTTCAGGGGAGTTTATTTAAATAAAAATCAATAATATATTTACGATTGCACATGTATTTTTTTCATACACAAGTTGTAATATTTAATTTAATAAATTAAGGTAAAATTGTTTATACCATTGTCATATTTTATACTACTATTTGTTATTAGTATTTTTTTTACAGTAGTATTTTCATTGCTGATATATCAAAATGGTTAAAGTGGTATTTCAGGTAATTTTTATTTCAAAGAGAAGTCTTCCAATTAACATTTTCAGTATGTCTATTATAGTCTTATATGAGCTTACTAATCTCCACCTGTTAATATTGTTTTTTTTTATATTGGTTAATTTTTTTTCAACTGATTAAAGTTTCACTAATCAATTAACTTATTCTATATATACATATATTATTTCAAATTTGAGACTAAAACTGTTGGTGTTTCAGCTTAAAATATTATATTTTTATATATATTAATTAATAATAAATTATTTACTAAGTAACATATAATTAAAAAAATAATTTTAACTTTTGAAAATATAAAATACGACTTCCGATCATCAGGTTTTTATTAATACGTTTATTTTAATAATAAAAATAATTTTACACACATACTAATTATATATAAAATACATACATAAATACATGTTACTGGTTTATTTTCATGTTTACAATTATTTATTAGCTAAATTCAATAATAAATTAAAATATAAAACAAAACGTTTGTGGTTATAATTTAAGGGAAAAAATCTTTTACAATTTAGACGGAAAAAAATGAGTAATAAATTGGGTACTTTCATTTCATTAAAGAACTGGAATTATTAATATATTGCCTCTAATATGTGCTTTGTCATTTAGTGCTTATGCTTAAATTTAATGTTGTTTTTATCGTAGTTACCGATGCACGAGGTTAGTGGATTAGTGTGGTTTTCCGAAATATTTTTATTATATTTTCTGATATGAAAATGTTGATATTTGAAGGATATTATGCATTTTTTTTAAATTAGTTTAATAATATGTATTATAAATTATTTTTTTATTGCTTTATTTTGAATTAAATAATTAATATCATCGTTGATAGTTTTAGTGTCCGTTAGGGCATAGTTGTCGCCTAACCACTATACTGGACTCGACAATACTCTTGAAACCCTTCCAATTAGCATTGCATATCTGTGATCTGAGTCTTACCCTTTACTAACGTAATATCTAAAATTGAAGGTGTAGTGCGGTTTGTAGGGTAATACGTGGGTGATTTTGGAAAGTTAAAAATCGTATCCGTGTTGTGCAAGTAGTTAAAAAACTTTTTATACCGGAGCAATTCCAATGCATGTGTCTGGCGTTGAGATCTCTGGTAAAAATAACCAAATCCCCAAGAGATTGCAAAAATAATTATTATTATATTTTTATGTTTAATTTGCATCGCGGTTTCTAGATTAGTTGTGATATTTTATTGATATATTTACAAAATAAGGAAAAATGGACGTTTATTCTGTATTGATCATTTTAATATGAATATTTTTGTGTTTTGCAAGAAATTAATTTAAATTTCCATTATTTATAATTCATAAATTTGTTTTGATATACGAGTGCTTTGAAATACGTATACGTTTCGGGAACGAATTATGCTCATAATCCGACGTTCTACTGCATATAGTTAAATTTTCAATGCATCGATTGTTTTTTACACATTAGCTTTGATTATTGCCTTAAATTTAAATAATTTAAATAAATTAACATACATTTATAAAATTAAAACATTATTTATATGTATATATACTCGTGTTTTAATTATTTATTAATTATTCAAACTAAAAGCTGTATTGTATATTTTATTTTGAATTTGAAGGTTAATTATTGTTTTTCTTTATCCAATTATTTATTTTTATTTATCAAACACAAACGCGGAGGTGAGGACCTTCGCACAATACCAATAAACATGTCCATGATAATAGCCGATATATTCCGTCTCATTCGATATTCAAATGGATTCGAAACAAGTAATTTTCGTAATCAAGATTTCGATGAGATGTCTCTTTTGTCTACTTTGTCCGATTTATGCGCGTCCGAATTGGACACAATTCCTCAGGTATGTTAATTCGTCCATTAATTCGTCGTAACTCGAAAACGTGTGAATCCCCACATTATCGACGTTCAATATTCATGAGCCGACTGGACGACAACATTTCTGTGGTTTGTGTATAATTTACGCTCGACTTACGTACGTATGCAATGACAATAAAATAAAACAACTTTCAATTGCCTCAATCTCAAAACATTCATTATTATCGCGTCGTTAGGATTTTTTCTCAGTCGCCTCACAATTAAAAGTTTAAGTTATGTTTCCTTCTCGGCGTTAAACGTATGGTCAGATTCGAGGACCGGGTGGAAATATTTTTATTTGACTTTTACGAGTCTTTTACGGCGCATTAATAGGCGGTCAATTCATAATATTGTATTTTTTTATAGAATTTGCATTAATTGGTGTTTTATTGTGGAAAATTTTCATAATCAAAGTGTTAAAAATTAAATTAAAATAATATTATTAATGTAGCATATCTTATCTTATCTCATTTTAAACATAACTAGTTTATTGTTTTTTTAAATATATTTTTATCATATAAAAAAGACTTTTAATATTTTAAATTTTAACACCGCTTATATTAAAAAATGCATTTAAAAGCTATATATTTGAGATAAAATATTTATTGCCTATAAAACATATTTTAAATGTCTTTAAACTAAGATGAATCAATTTAAATAATGCTATATTTTATCTGAGGCATTCAATAACAAAACATTGATACAATGAAACGTAACATTATATGAGCATTATTTATAAGTTTGCACTTGTATATTTTTATAAATACAAAGTTTATATATACAATATATATAAACAATTTTAAATGTAAACGTGTAGTTTCTTAGTCGTATCAAAGATCAGGTTGAACTCTTGAATTTACTTGAACAAAAAATCGGTTGTTAATCTTGCTTTTTGAAGGGTTGTCTTAGTTGATTTTGTGTAGCTCTACTTGGAGAAATTTGTGCTGAGCTCTAAATCGAAAACGAATTGATAGTTCTGGATAATATGTGTATCCGAAAAAAATTATTCAGTATGATTAATTTCTGGTTCATTTACCCTTGATAATCTGGGTAAAATATAATGTCCCTTCCAATTCTAAGTCCTCTGACCAACGTCAATTGTATTGGGTAGAAGTACTCTATTTTTATTGCCTATTACAGATTTTATTAGACTATATAATTAATGTTTGGTCAGCACCAAATTTCTTATCATTTAGTACAAACTTTTTAGTGCATCTGTTCAATGAAGATATATAGGTACCGACCTATTTACTTTTTGTTAAAGTGAGTTCCACAAAATATTTTAATATATTCGTTAAGATATGAAAAATAAAAAATATAGTTTTAATAATGAATACAGATTTAAGCACACATATTGTAAAATTGTAAAATAAAAAACAATGAAAATGATCAAGACCATTAATTTTTAATAAAAAAGAGTATTTAGTGTTTTATAAATTAAAACAAAGTTAATTTTAATTAAATCTCCTGTCAAAAAACTATAATTCTGTATGTTCAATAAATTACTTTAGAAAGACCTAAAATTAAATAATTATCGTATTGATTAAAAAAAATATTTTAAAATTAAATACCATGCAACGAAAATATTAGTAATTTATGCTATTTCGGCAATAGCAAATATTGTTTTCTTCATTATTTTGTGTTCACAACTTTTAACTTAAAAGTGGAAAGATAACAATAGCTCAGATTACCTAGAAATGCCAGAATGACATGTACAAATTTCTACCGTTTGGAAAGAGTTATTGTAACTGATAAACAGACACATGTATTTTAATTTTATAGTTTAGATTATTATTAATTTTGATTATGTTGTAAGATTAGTGTTGTTTTTCGATTTAATTTGTCTTTATTTTATTTTTAGACGAGTAGCAAAACTATTTTTTAATTATAAAATTTTGATTGGTAAACTTAATATTAAAAAGCAAATTCTTTAAATATGTAAATATGCTATGCTTCACATAATTTAAAATTTCTTAAGTATACACCACTCACATTTATTATCTCAATTAGTAACACGTGTTATACTTTAGCGTTTTTCTCACCCGTTACTCAAAAACCTGCAATTACACTGTCTTTTTATCAATTCACTGAATTATATACACCTCTTCGTTTATTCTGTTACCTTTTTTCTAAGCCTGCAATTATACACCGCGTACCATAAGCAATTTACATATTTAAACTATTTATAATACATACTTGAAAATCATCGTATATTTTATTACTTAAAAAAAATATAGAATACTGTACATTATTATTAATGGCAACATTTTTGCATCTATTTATAGAAAAAATTATGCTTATGTCTATAATCACTCTATAGACTCTATACAAATTACACGTTCCAATAAAATAACAGCGAGAGACAATACTCCTGAACCACTCGGCCATATGCCTACGTCGACATCTGCCCACTACCCCGATTTTGCCAAAAAAATAACACATTCATCCCTTAGGGCGACGAAGGGTTAAGATAATGGGTACAGTAGCGCCAAACTTTTTCGTGCGCTTCGTACAAAAGCAAAAACTCATCACGACCACCGCGACCCAACGTGAAAAAATTAACCCTCGGCTTTGCATAAATTAAAATAAATTTTAAAACTCTTTGTTTGGCTTTTTTTCCACCGACGATCCATGGAGTGTGTGGGTTTCTGTTTTGATAATAAGGATCATTAATAAAATGTAAATCACTTTCTAGTTAAAAAAAATTCGAAATAATGATCGTACATTGTCTACGGAAGGGTTTTCGGAGCCCAGGGCGCGTAATGTTCTGAATTACACGGTGCATGAATAATTTGCTTGAAAAAATATATGAGGATATTAATCATTTTTGTTGGCTTTGATTGAGACGGATTTTGAAAGTCCTCAGGCTCTATCCTGATACGTAATTACGTTGGACAGGAAGCGGGAAACGGTTTAGAAGTATGGTTTTAATTTTTGGAACGTCTGCTTAAAATTTACATTTTTACCCTAATTTCATTTAACATATTTATAATGGCTTATTATTATTATTGTATATAGTAATAATGTAAGATTATTTGCATTTAATATATGTGTGTAATAAAATTAAAATAAATTCTTAAATAAATATTTACACCTCATACAATAATGTATTATATTTTATTTACACTGATTTGAGGTCAATGTAATCATACGTATCATGTCTTGTCTTTCAGGCTATATAATATAAATTTGCTTGCATTGTATTAACAGAAAATTTATCGATAATGTGAATTAAGCATGTTATCCTATCATATATTTAATTTGTTTTAATTAAAAACTAGTTAATTATAATTTATTCTTACAATAGATAATATAAAAGTGGAGCTACAATTTTCACTAGAATACATGTAAAGTGTCAGAATATACAAACCAAAGTCACTGCAAAGCTGTGATTGTAATGTGTGTTTAAAACATATTCTTTAAAAGAAGATATTGCTGTTAAAAATGTATTACAATGATAATAATAAATTAAAATAGAAAAAAGTAAGGAACATGATGAAAAAATGCGTGTAAGCGGAGTTTAACGATTGATAGTAAGAATCCATGTATATATTAATGAAATGCTTACATAAAGAAATTCTGCACGCGTTGAGTGTAAAATTAGCAGACATGAGACAGAATCAAAAATTCGTACATTGGCTCAAAAAATACACTGTGAATACAAAAAATGTATTATTAGTCAATACCAAAAAAGTCTAAAATATTTTCCTAACCATAAATATGTTTAGTACTACATTTCATTGTGTAGAAATTTGGCAGTAAAAGCATTAAGTCTCAACGACAAAGGTCACTTCCACTTGAAATTTTAAATTCGAACATCAAGACATAAAGAATTTCAACCAAGCTATCCTAGTTTGTACAAACACAAATTCAACAGGAGGCTGACATCAAAGAGCAAAGAATCAACTGCTTATCTATGCATAGCAAACTCTGGTCTAGCTCGACGCACTGAATCAGGCTCAATCTACATTGAAGACGACCTTTGGACTCTGATAAAAAAAATTACTTATATCTGAACAAACACCCCTGGCACGAAGACCAGGACAACATTTTTTGTAAGATAAAGATGAAATAGCATATTTATTTTGAATGATGTACAACTACAACTAGCAACTTCAAAAACAATTGCGAAATCGTGCTCATGATTTTATGACTGATTACAGAAAATTGACGCCCATTCGAAAGTTTAACAATTTAATCTGTCCTCCATCGTATTCATTACATTTGTTTCGCGTCCACGAGCTAGTCCATTGTTTCTTACCCCTCGTCCACGTGTCAGTACAATAAGCACATACATATTCATAGCAACATGTTTTTAGCGCGAAATAATAGCTACGATGGCAGCAATAATACTATGCTAAATCAATGGCGGGGTTTGTGCCACACAGTGGCAACAAAACAGTAGCAGCTGTGATTTACTGACACAAAGGGCCGGGGATCAACGCGACATTATTAATTGACATTTTTTTCATTCGGTGGGTCGGCACTTAAGCTCTTTTGTGTTTGACGACTCGGCTGTCTGCTAATTCGCACTTTGAAACACCTAACATCAGCTGCTTTGTGTTATTACATAATAGAGAGTATTTCATTTGCAATTTGATGCAAGCAAACTACCAAGTTAAAGGTGGATATAAAATTGGCGCTTGCCCAGTGTAAATATATCAAATGTGAATAAGAGAAATATACATATACGCTTAGCCTTTTATATTTATTATATATTTTATCATTGTATGATAGATACATCTCTTTCACAGAAAAACGAAAATTGTTTTGGATCAGTTTCATTAGTATCAACTGGATTGCTTATTCTATAATTCTTAAAATATTTTAAGTGTATAATGAGAGTTAGAATAAAATATGCTTCAAATTTAGAGGATAATCTGTATCAATATTATATTATTTTAAATAATTATTTACGATTTACAAATAAGAAATATTGTTTCTTATTTGCATCCCTAGCCCATGCTACCCAATGTACCAGTTTATCAAGGACACGCGTCCTCTTATTGTTCGTCGAGTTAACCCTTTCACAATTAATCGTGATTTTAGGATTAATCCAACCCCCGCTGTTATTAGCGCAGCAGATTGTGTGCCACCGTCGAGAGGATGCATGGAGCTGCATAATTATGTAAACCCTTGTTCGCAGACACTCGTTAAAGGGTTGGGGTTGCAAATATAGTCATTAAAGGGTTAGACCAACGAACACCCGTTGGTTGACAGCGTTTATGAAAAAAACAATAAACCGCTAATTTTTTCTAAGTTTAAAATTTGTTCTTTACTATATTTGCAGATGTTTAATGATATATTGATAAATCTTACAAAGGATGGTTTTAAGGATAGAAAATGTATTAAATTAATTCAGTCAAAAGCTGATTTGGCAACAGTAGAATTAATGCAATAATACAGTGAATTTGTATTACCAGTGAAAATATGTTTTTACTGGTATTTTAGAGAAATCTTATCGGAACATACGCGCAGAGAACTAATACAGTTTCACTGGTTAAATTTTATTTTTTTATATTGAAATCAAATGTTTACATTCACTTTATTGATTATAACGTTTAAGAATCACAATGTTGAATTGTATTAAATTATACAGATTTTTTAAATATAGATCTATAAGGTATGATAGTTTAATTAATTTTTTTAGTATTATTAAAATATTATTTAAATTACCAAGAACAAGTAGTATGTGTATATACACGACTAATATTAATATTATTTAAATTACTTACCCTGATAGTAATCCATGAGATTAGGAAAAATTAGATAAGTATAATCGATTGGAATTTTAATTATATACCCCTAATTCTGTATCACCGATTCAATTTACTCGAATTGACTAGGATTTTATATACAAGATGGCCCAAAATTGCATTGCATTGTTTTCATTTGGTTATTTACATATGCGGTTCTTAATAGACAAATACGTTGGACAAATTTTTCTCATATGCATTTATGTTTAATTTTAAGCATGAGAATATATAAATTTCCATTTCCTTATCAAAGAATCCCAAAACTCCCTGACTAGTTTAAAATGTAAAATCATGCTAATTTGTTGTTTTTATACATGCTTAAACCCTTGCTGTTGGAAAGAAAATATTCTTTGGCCATAACTATATGTACACGTCCTTCCATTGTGTCCTTTCATCTCATGTACCAAACTAAAGCTCTCAGCGTCGATGATACATAAAAGTTTCGAGCAACATTGCGCGCACAATACTAAACCAACTTTTAAAAAGCTCCACTATTCTCCGACCGGTTTGGAAGCGTTCAAAGACTTTAAATTTAAATGCCAATTTTATGATCCATAAAGTGCGGTTGCTTGGTGTCTGGATGATTTGTACATTGTAAAAATGGGCGGGTGCGTCCGCACCAATAAGTAGTGATGCAACTCTTTTATGGAAATGCACAAACGTCCAAAAATAAGCGCAATGATGCGTGCAAAAAAATACATTGTAATAATTACTTACCACTGAGAGAAGACGCGGTATGGAAAACTTTTTACGAATGCAACTTAATTAGAGATACGTTGACGGGCGACATATTGAGGCATCGAAATAAAATTGTTATACATGACACAGTGCCCAAACTAAGCTCATTTAAACGTGTTTAATTATATGGCATGTATTTATCACAAGTGGTTTCAACCTTGTTGTTGCATGGCTTAATAGCTACCTATATATTTGAATATTGAGACGATTAGACTTAATGTTAAATATTTTTATACTAAAACATTCGTTGTGCTTGTTTCAGCATTTATATAAGAAACGACTAATAATATCTGAAAAGTAGAAGCTATGTAGATTTACTAGATAATTAACACTCGATATTGCATAAAATTCTAGCTAGGTAAATTAATTGTTTAATAAAAAAATTATAACGCCAAATAAAGGCCGAAGAATAGTTTTACGAATTACGTTATATTGAAAACGATTATATTTTTAACTTTCCATATATCTTTTTACTAAACGTGTACTTCTCTTAAGCTGTTCTAAAACTGTTTATTGCTGCTTTAATATATTCCATTTCAATTTGTCTAAACATACCAACCAAGGATTTCAATAATCAATCGCTTATATTTTTTTGTATCGCTGCTGCGAAAACTCATTTACGATGAGTCGCGCGAAACATGCTTAATTTCACCCATGTTGGCCATTAGCAGGTTAATAAAATTATTGTGTAGCCAAGATGAAAGGAACAAGTATATGGCATACAAGGCGCTCAGTGCGAGTGTTTATGGGGCGATCACTCCTCGAGGCGTCTTCATGCACCTAAAGATGTTCTTTATTAAAAACATAATGGCCAGATACGAAAATCATTAATAACACAATAATATATAGAATATTACAAATGCATGTATATCTGGCGTCCTTCGAATTCCTACGCACCTCGAAAGCGAGAGACGGGACCAACAATGGACTCTCGGATTCTGCTCTTTATCTGATCACAGAGCAATGTTGCGACACTAAAATCAAACATTGAAATGCATATCTGCCTATAGATGACAAAAAAATTTGTTGACTAGAGCTTAAATTTTAATCATAATAGAGAAGATTTTTTTATTTCTAAATCAATTTCTTCAAAGCGTTTGCTTTGAAACATCCCCATGAACAAGTATAAATTTACCGTTAGAAAATATCTAAAAACCATGTTTGATTTTATAGATTCATATAATGATTAATAAAAAAATAAAAATATACACAAGCACTTTATATATTGAACCAGTTGTCACTGACTCATCAAAATAGATTTTGTTTAAATATTTTCTGAACATCCCATGTATTTTTAATTATTTTATAGCTTAAAAAATTAGTATGCAGTCTCAGAATTTTTATAGCACACCGTTTATTATATATCCATATAATAAACTTACTAATAATCGATATGACATACAGAGAGACGGAGGCTGAGAGCATTAATGAGATCGTGATGTGTTTGGAGAGAAAGTCGCTCGGGGGTCGGTTGCACAAGATGCATCATCGGATGTGTCGAACGTGTCGTGTGATGAATCGCTTAATAAACACATTAAAATGAGATACCTCCGAGGTGTTGTTTAATTTGATATACATAGGAACACATACCAAACACGTCGGTGTATGGAGAAACTTCTATCCTATGCGCCGAAGGCGCTCCTCAATAATAAAAAAAATCAGACTGTTATAAATGCGCAGATAAATAATACGCGTATGCACAACGTTGTGTTGAATAATATATAATTTATTTGTAGTGCTCATTTTTATTTAATAAATGCTTTATTATTATTAAGGAAAAAAATCTTACTATATATACATAGGTATTGCACAGTAATATTGCTGGGTATTTTTAATAAATTTTAATTTTTTTACAAAAATATCATTTATTACAATATTATTATTTGATATATGTATAACTACGGTTAATAATGTACTGAATTGTCACAAATAATCGAAGCATGTATGACTTTACAGAAATCGGTATACTGTTTCCAAAATTTTATAAATATTGTATTCAAATGATCAATTAATGTGATTTAATTATTTAGAGGTACCTCAACTTATAAGTTATGTTTAAAAAGTTATTTTCATGTGACTAGAATATATCCTGGGCTTCTGAAAGGAGGGGAGAGAGGACAAATTTCTCGGGGCCGTTCTCCTTGAGGGACCCGGCTCTGGAAAAAATCATAGCAGGAATATATTTATAAAAAAAGTAAAAACTGACCTAAAATAATAAATATGAACTAAACTACAGTTGTTTGAGATAAGCAGTATTACATCTGATTAAATCTCCGCCTATGCAGATGACAAACACTGTTAGAAACCTTCAGAGCTTTTAAGTCATCAGCTAAAGAAACTAAGAGACAAAGAGACTCGCCTGAAGAAACTGGCAAAGAACCATCTTAGGTTGTAATAATGATGAAAATGATTATATGATTATTAAGAAATATATTTAGGGACATTTATTACATAAAAAGTATTTCTGTATTGTCAAGATTCCTCCACACCTGCTCTCACTCTCACTTAAATTCCGACATATGTATACTAACAAAAAAAGCGTAGGAAATTCATATGATAATAATTATGATCGAGCATATTTTTAAGCTTAAACAATCAGCTGCTTGAATCTTTTTAGAGCTTAAAATACACCAAGAAGGCATTTCGTCTCGCTTATCAGTTGGTCACAAATGAATAATTATGCTAATGCCCATCGCCTTGTATTAAAAACCTAGATTTTGAACTTACAATTTATCATCGGCGATCGGTCGTTAAGTAAAAAAATACGAACCTTTCCTCTCTCTCTCTCTCGCTCACCCAGATGACAATTCCGCCCACCATGATTGCTTTTCTGTGTAAGGACACCTCGAACAATTGTAGCGACTTTGGTTTAGTGATTAATCAGCCGCCCACCATTTTGGGAGTTGTCTTTATGATATAATTGCGGCGATTAGCGTCGCCCAGAATTTGTTACGAAGCGAAATCGATATTCATTATTATTGTAGGTATATGAGACAATTTGTCCGCGGACAACTGTGTAGTAAATGTCTTGAATAACTCACTCCGCTCGAGAGTAGATAGATACGGCGACAATGGGGCTTTGTTTATTATCGGAAAACACAAATTATGTGCGTGTATGCAAATGCGATGCGATAAAAGCTCATATTTGGTATGCATATATGGACTTATGGGTGTAGACTGTGTTTTATGCAGGTGTATAGGAATTAATTGTTTGGATTATTTGCATTTAAGTGAAATCTTTCTAAATGTCATCCCATAAAATCGTGAGTGGGGTAACATTTGTGGGAAAATGTCATTGATGCGTCATAGTCACTAAACAAGGTTAATAATGACTCATAATAGTATAATTTACGATGTAACGCATTCTGGAGATTACATATTTATTTTTTTAATTATTGTAGTTTTTATATTTTTTATCGCATGTTTTTATGAAAATATGAACACTAAATTTTTACCTTTAATGCAATTACAGTTAGACCTTTTAAGTTATTTGCTTAAAACAGCCGCAGGTAGGCTTAAAGGCAGTACGAATGACGATTGCTAAAATATAGTTTACGATACAGAAGACTAATATTTTGATAACGATCATCTCAATTTTTAACCAGTACAAATATATTATAAAAAATTTGTACAATCATTAAAAACAAACATTATAGGTATTTGTGGTTTTAATTTACTTTTAGCTTTAAAATAAAATATACAAATTTATAGTTTTTCCATAGATACAAAAAAGAGATACTGCTATTTATATTACATAGATACTAATATTTTAATTGAGATCTTAAGATAGTGATTGGTCCTGCAGACTAGTGCTTTTTTGTTAGAAGCGTTGGGATACAATTCATTGTATTCTCGGAGTAGCGTCTATTCAATAAAGCACTTTTTGAAGTTGCGGGCGATGTTGATAATGCATCAATGCTCGGCGACTTTCAGATGCGAACTTCAGAATGCCATAGAAAGTCACGATCGCGTCCCTTATTCTTGATCGTCGCGATCAGGACATCAACGTTTCAAAACGCACCTCTTGCACGAGCCATCTGGTTTGCCAAACACAAATATGTTTTAGGCGACAGCTATGAGGAGGTAAAAAATAATATTTAAAATTGTTCTAATCTATTTAGGTTTAATTTAATTTTCAGACTTATTTGACAGTCGTACTTTCGCAGACTACCTAAAATATATTCATGATTGACGCCTTAAGTGGTCTAGTTATTCCTGTTTAATGTAACCGTCTATCTCACATTTGAATTAACGATTTTTTAATGAACAAATTATTTTCCCACAAATTAAGTGATAAGGCTATCATAAATGATAAATCATACATTTTATAACCCACAATAAATTAAACCATTCGATTCAATAATATTGTATACAGATCGATATCGGATCGAAGGCGGTCGATTCGATCCGTTAACTTCGCGCCGATCGAGGCGGCCTTTCGGCTCAATCAACATAATAAAAGAAAGAGGCCATTTATAGCGCTAATTACATACAAATTTACTTAGCCGGACAAATTAACAACCGAGAGGCCTTACAAGATAAAAGGGGCTCGATTTACGACCCTGTTGCCGATCGGTTAAGCACCTCGGCCGTGCCCGCAAATGGGTCTTGTGTACAATAAAACGAGGTGGCCCTGTATCCCATACTCTTCTCGATACTTAATTTATCGGACGATTTTAATTACCACATTCTGGGGGGAAATGGAGGAAAATTTACGATTAGTGACAGCCGGCTTAATAACTGTCCTGTCCGTGTTAAATTTGTCGACGCTTACAAATCGGACGAGATATCTAAATCCGGCTAATGAAATCCGATGTCGACGATAATATACGGCCGATTGTGTGGTTGTAATGGTTATTTGGGATCGCTTTTGAGATAGTTGTATCGCCTCGGATGTGTAAAAGTGTCGAGGGAAAGAGTTTTACATTCGTCGGTTGTTTGCTTTTGGAGAAAATGCAATTAAATGTCTAATTGATTACAGTAGATTTAGGTGAGTCAGATTTATTGCTGATTCATTGGATTCGAATGCGTTGTGTCTAATTTTATATGATAATTATTTATAAATGATTACCATAATATAAATATTAAATAAATAATTTAAACAACGATTTGCATTAGTGTTGTTGTTCAGATTGTATCTCAGATAACGTTGATTACTGTTTTTGTAGTGCTGGCTTACAGCTTTATATAAATACATAATGATAAATCTGATTATATATTAAACATTTATTTATTTAAATTATTTAAGACCATTATAATTTATTAATAATAATAATAATAAATTATTAAAGACCATCATAATTTATTAATATTAATAATAATAATAAATTATTTAAGACCATCAATAGTTAAAAAACAATACAAAGTATTATTACTAATTTATATTTATATATACATATACTATTTTTTTATAATAAAAAAATAATACACAGTAATCAGCAATAAATCATAAAATATTTTAATTAAATAATACAAACTGAATCAGCTCTTTTTAGCTGACATTAAACAGATCAATGTGCAATGCTAGTGTATGCGTTTTGGAACCCAAAACTAAAATTCCACAAAAATAGTTTCATTGACGACAGCAATTTTCAGTAATTTCAAGAAATGCTTATATGACATACAACTTTCTGCGAATTTATTAAAACGATATAATTGGATCATCGTTACGAATTTTATTTATACATTATGGTTAGATTCAGTATATAATTTATATTAATATTATCTTTCAACCTTCTATTATAAATATCAAATTACAAAAAATCATAACTTATCCATTTTTGGTCTTATCGCAAATTTCGATGCCGATTCCGATCTCCAAATTATGCACGTTTTGACCCTGTTCCGACTTTTAATTTATATTCTTAAATTAGAGTTGCAATCCCTTAATATCCGACACTCGTCCCCGCAATCGATAAAGGTACCATAAATTTATTGCCATGCAAACCGAAAGAGTTCCGCCAGCGCTTCGGAAGAATCCCAAGAATCTGTTGGAAATTTCTCAAGCGCTCCGGGCAACGAATTTATGCACACCGAAGCGATGGCTATCGATCGCTCTGAATTATTTATTAAAAGGTGTATATTAAATTGTTTAATAAACATGCATATGTAAATATACTAGGACGATGCCCATCTCTGTGAAGAATTTGCATCTGTGGGTAGAGGTGGGCAGAGGCTCGCGTCAAAGCCTCTTGTCGCGACAACACTCACCCTTTCTGCTTCTTATTTTTATGTCCTTTGTGCTTCTATCAGTCTCCTACTACAAGAGATCCTTCGGGAAGTACACAAGTACTTGTCTCGCAATACACGAATCAGAAATAAGGACGGGTTCGAAACACGCTGTAAATATAACAATACCGTCTCGTTCAAAAAATACTGCATCACTATTTTGTATGATTTGACGTAGTTTTTATTTTTATATATCCATTATTTTATTATTAAAATATTATAAAATAAACTGTGTATTTTAGTTTTACAATATATAAAAAATAATATTATAAAATAATTGATTTTTGACATTGATTTCATATTTCTGCAGATATGGACATTGAATTTATATTGAATAACCATGTACATACATATTAGACAGAAAAAAACATATTTTAAAATTTTAGGAAAGATCTTTCTATGGTCTTGTGCCATATAGATCTACTTTAGCTTGAATTAAAAATGTACTGAAACACCTCACGTTAGCTAACTTAAAACCGAGAATCGCCAATGCTAAGCTCGAAAATTTCCTTGTCTCTCTCTCTCTTTCTTTTATTATACTAATCTATTCTAGCCTGATAAAAGCCTACTGTAGACTACAATATTGTGATACCAAAAAAATAATAATAATTAAATCCTAATTAAAAGCCAACAAAACTCCCAAATGATTATAAGGACATTTAAAGATCGCGAAATGCCAGCGCCAAGCCCGAAAAGGTTCAGGCCTCTCTCTCCTAATGTACTCGTGATAAAATACATAATCCTGTCTTGATTATGACGATATTTATGGGCACAGGCTGCCAAGCACGAGGAAGTTGTAGCCCTTCGGCCCGTGAGTCCCCGGTCCAGTATATCACGAGCACACACACACACTCTTTGCTACAACACTTTGCACTTCACATTCTTTCGAGACGTCTCGCGGATAACCGAGAGACAGGGCCAGATCCCGTAAACACCAATAAAAATTATTTACGGCCAATACACACACAATAGAAATATATATCTCTTTTATTCGGCTCCCCCACCACCGCAGGACCATGCGCGTTAGTCCTGATAAGAATAGCCGAGGGAAAACATACAAGGCGCGATGAAATATGTGTCCTTACTGTTTTTTGTTTTAATCTTAAAAGTGTCATAAAATCAATTCAATACAATTTTACTCTGTTTTTGCTTCAAGGGTATAAAGCCTCAATTGATATGTTAACATTAGCTGCGTCGTTAGTTTTTTAGTACAAAGCTTTGTTTTCATGGTTTTATTAAATTTTAATTAAAATTACCACTGATATTATAAAACAAACTGTTACCAGCTTCTCCTGCGTCTATTTTGACTGCAAAGTCACACCACTTCAGTCCCAAATCCCGAAAATATAAACGCGTTTTGCTTTGATAATTTCCTTTAAGCCATAACATTTTAAAAGTGTCCTTAATTTGGAATCCCTGAGACTCTTAATATTTTTTCATGACTATATAAGACACCTCTAATTGTGCTAGTTTGCTTTTTATCCTTACCTTAATCATATCATTACTTTGTTAGCAGCTTTTTTTAAGCTAAGTTTGTGTTTTAATAAAATCAGATAAATAATCATTATATTTCACTACCCTTATCAATGAGATTAAGTTGATTATATTAAACACAATATTTATTTTACAATCACCTCACAATCAGTCCAATTCCCAATTCGCGTTATTTTGACATATATGGCCCCATAAATTAACCACTACAAATGATCCGCGTTTGGAATATGACAAACTGTTTCCAGCGGCGTCAAATTTCCATTAAGCTCTCACACTCCAACCGCACGGTGCCGCGTTTTATCTATTGGTGTAAATTGGTTCGATTTAACCCGACGGTCAGATTCCAATTTCCTAATTTGCACTTCGTTTGGCGCAGACGGACTTTTTTCTCAATTGTATAACCCATGGCCGTAAATCATTCATCGAATAATGACGTTTGAGGCTTATGATGCGTTTTTACCACCGGGCCGTTTGACCCTGAGGTCAGATCGGGATGCTATGTGGGAGGAAGGTGTTCTTCTTCGGTAAGCGAATCCAATCACTCGAGTCGGAATCATACCTCGCCTCCGGTGAGGGTTTAAATCACCCTTTCGTTTAATGCAGTAGGTGACCTGTTTTATTATACAGTTTATTGCAGAAGAATAATTGGTTTAAGATTCTTATCGATGACACATAAACGTAATTCTCAACATATATGCGTATTTGACTTAATGCGAAAAAAATAACAAAAGTAGTTAATTGAATTACTCTAATTTATATCTATAAAATAGTTTTCTTTCATGTAATACAAACTATAGATTCAATAACTCTTTCCATTGATTAAAACTTGTAAATCTTAAACAAAATAAAATAAGCAACTAGTTCGTTTATGCCATAGTGGTATTTTTATGATTACTGCTTAAATTTAATTACCTATTATAATCCATTATTTTTCTATGGGTAGTGAAAGTGTAAAAATTTTTTTTTTCATTTTTACGTATTTTCCGTTGATGTTATAACAAGTAAGATAGTATTAATGCTACAGTGAAATTTTTTACCATTGAAATTAAATTTTTACTGACGGTTCAGTAAAATCATATACCAATACATTTTCACCGATAGATATACATTTTTAATATCCAAATTATAATTTAGCGATGCACTAGTGTAATTTTGATAAATTAGATTTGGGTTTGATTTAATTTATTTTTAATATTGTAATATTTTGTCAAAGTTTAATTTATTTTTAATATAGTAATATTTTGTCAGACAATCTGACGTCACACATCTGCAAATTTGCGAATTTATTTGTGAACTTATACACTTTTACTGATACTGAGCAGTGAAATTTGTGCAATTATATGTATACCAGTAGGAAAAAAATCACTGGTATACATTCACTATAACTCTTACTCAACTGTCCAAAGGAATGGAGCCACCTGACACAACTATACTTTTAAGTAGAAAAATTAAAAATAACAGTTAATTGTTATTATTTTTCATCCAGTATTTACTTTAACATATATATTATATTCCCAACCTAGAAAGTGCAAAATTATTTTTGTAAATATATAAATGTACACCATTCGTCTGTAACACAGTCCTAATTCTTTCAGGCGCACCTTAAAATAGTTTTCGTATTGTACAGCTTGAAATTTTAAACTATTTTTTAAGAATTTATTTATATTTTTAATGACCCTTATATTCAAAAAAGCTCGGTCAAAATAAGTTTCTTTATTTGATTTTGCTTTTAAATAATTAAAAAATTTAAATAGAAATTAAAACCTTACAAACGAAGTCTCGATGATTTTACGTATATTTAATAATTTACAAATACCACTTTGCATCCAATTATCATTTGATTATGCCCAAATCTCCAACTCAAAAACCAATATTCAACACTTAACTTGGAACAGATTCTCCACTATATTTAACTGTTGGTTTTAAACAATAAAAAGTTCTCCTGTCCTTCCCAGGACAAATTGACTCTTTTTTAGCTTTTTTTTAATTTTAATTATTGGCTTCATTACTCTCTCAAAATCCACTTTTCATAATTTTTGCCATAATAAGATGCTTTTGGTTATTGTTCTTCCATGAAAGTATTTTTAGCTACCTCGCTACCTTTTAACTTAATTTTAATTGAGTTAAAGGGTGGCGTATTTTATATCTAAGATATTTTATATCTGACGTATTTTATATCTAAGACATTTTTTCAAACTTTTCTAAACATTATATTTCACAACATATAATAAATTTATTTATTTATTTATTTATTGTGCATGCAATATGATTATAAAAAGTGTGCAGAAAATTTTCTCACAACCCGAAGGCTCCAGACTGGTAGTTAAAAATTATATTCGATAGACCGTATCGTTTTAACGAGGCGCTAAACGAATCGTTATATTAAATAACGAATTAGATCTCAACATCTGGCAAAGCCTCGGGCATGACGAACGACACGAGAAAATTTTGCACTGATATAACTCGATAAAATATATCTCATATAAGTTATGTTAGTTATTAGATAATCAGTCTAGTGAAAAGTTAGTAGCCACACATGAGTGTTTTTCTTACTTAATTGTATTTCAATAAAATATTAAAAATATAATTTTAAACATTCATTGATATTAATTATAAATATATATTAATGTATCCAAAAATATATAATGTCAGAAACGTGACCGCATGACCGAAACGTCACTCAATGTTCGTTTTGATTTGTATCGACACATCGAGTCCATTGTTTCATTTTTATTTCACAACAATATAATATAATGAATTATCTCGGGCCGTATCTGGTTTACAACAAATTAAATTAATTTAAATTTGGCCGGTCATTCGTGCCGATAAGGTCCAATGGACCCCAATCGTTAATTCACGTCGGAATAAATGTCATTGTTTCTGTTATAAACGAAAATTCAATTAGGATTATATGCATATATACGCCTGCACTGTGATTCTCAAATATTTTTAATTTATATAATAAACAATTATTATTTTTATGATCTTGATCATGGCATTTTATTATATAAAGATGTGTATTTTATTTTAATAAATTTACAGACATAAGTATATCGTTAATGTTGTATAACATAGTAGAATAAATTAGTGGGAATTTAAGGTATATTCAGCTATGAATTTATTTTATTTAATAAAGTTTAAGAAGTCCTTTAGAATGTATTGAATCTAAGCGTGATTCTAGCATTCCCATTTCTGACCGTCATGGCGGTGATCAGACATTGTCGGTGCAGAAAAAAATCATTTTATGTCAAGTCATCGTTGGAATTTTATTTCTTATTGTTCATCTCCGTTGAGTGAATGTTATTTTGATAATCAGGTGAGAGTTAACACGCCTATTTTCATTACAATCAAGTGGACACAATATATAAATATATGAATAAATTATATATACATAAATGTAGATATGGATTATATTATGATTTACAGGAAGAAAGAAAGTGTTGTTTAACTTATATATACTCTTGTCGATACTCTTTATTGAATAATGTGTTTGAATAAGTAAAATGTCACATCCTCAGTTAAATATTGTAGTAACATTAAATGGTGCCATTAAAAGTGTTTTGTATTTTACAGAAAATCTTTGTTTAGTTTCTTGAGTTAAGTTATGACCCTGTTTTGTATAAAAAATTACATTTCGTAAAAACCTTTAAAGTTCGAGATAAGAGAGTATTATATTTAAATTAAAAAATAATACTAATCTACCCATAACTTATGACAGTATTTATTTTATGCAATTTTTAACAAACTTTGGGCTAAAAACTAAAAATTATTTTACTAAAAATAAATTTGTAGCTAAAAAATTATTTTAAAATACTCACTTTTCTATAAACGTATGGATGAAAAATACAAAAAATTACTCCTTTAAAATAAATATTAGATATCAAATTTACTAACAAAAATAAGTATCAAATACAATATAGGAACATTTATGCGCATCACTGATTCAATACCGAGACCATTACTATCATAAAAAACTTAGGATAATGTAATGTTTTTGTAACTTAATAATTAAATTAAGTACATTTTTGTTACATGTATGTTTTAAAGGCGTGATCAGCTGAAACGTTTGCATGAGGAAGTAAAAAAGGGCATGCACATCTCAACAGTGTTTAGTAACAGTTAGGTTTATTTCATTTTGTATAGGTTTTATTTTATATATGCATATTTTTTAAATTTATAAAAGATTTTTATATTTTTCCTTAAATTTTCTATACTTACTGATTATTTTTTTTATTTTTTATTGTATAATTTTACCAATTGTAAGCAATGGAAATAGTTATGAACCTGTATTTTGCATTTAATGTATATATTTTTAAACTAATTTTCAGATATTTTGTGTAAATATAATTATTAAAAACAATGATAAAATATAATTAATTAAAGACAAATACGAGGTTCATTTTGCCGCATGTTTGCATTAATATTTCTTGTGACGTGATTTCTCGTGATAAAGTGGCAGAAATGATTTGTAATATTTTTTATTATAAATTACTATTTTATCAATAAAATAAAGAGGATTGTTATATTTTACTCAAAAAATGACAAATTTTGATGATAAATTGGAAGCGCACGAAAAAAAGATTTGTATTTTTTAACTTATATACAGTTATCTGTAACTCAGCAAAAACACTTTTTTTAATAATTTTCTTAAATAACTCAAAGCATAATTAAATAAACATATTATTAGTATTATTATTTTAAGCTATTATATACCTGGCTTTTGACATAAACAATAGTACATAAGTAGTATTTAATCTTGATTAATATTATGTTTTTTAATTGTATAAAATCATGAAATTTACGTTGTACAATTTTTTTTAATTGACTGAAAATGTATGTGATACGTACATATTTTTTTTTAATTAATAACCAAACATTTCTGAGCAGATTAAATTTTAACTAATTATTGATTATTATATTCGTTCAATATCATTCACACATAATTGAATTAATGGAGTGATATTGACGGTCAATAAATGGACTGATCTAAACGTATTGTAAAAAGCTTGCTGAAACGGAAAACTCATTCACAAAACTTGCGGATAGATACGCCCAAAGCACAAGCATGGCATCTAAAGAAAAATAGTGCATTTTGCTTATGTTAAATTACGTTGTACTAAAAAAAATATGACTGTTTAAGTCAGATCTTATTTATTATCACACCCAAGTCACTTATGTTGACCGTATGTAAATACTGCAGAGGTGTTCGGCCGTATGCAACAATTACCGTCCAACCTCTAACCCTATCTGGCAATCAATTTCGAGAACGGCCCATAACATTGTCAATTTATTCGCAATGAGGCTGTGCGGCGTTTGATTCAGCGCATTATGCCCTCGGCGTGTGAATCGTAACGTTGGTTTAATGTCCATCGGCGACAAGTTATCACCGTGAGTAATGCCGATTCCGGTGGACGTCGAGCATGATGTTAGCTTGCTACCTTTAATGCTAAACCCAACAGCCAAACCTTCTAGGAAGTCATTTCAATATTACGTTAAAACTGCAGATGATCATCTCGCGCTGACGACGCTAACTAACTGACAGCTCTTATTAATGCGCCCTGGACGGCACGGTTTTACTTTTGCATGATACTGTGTGCTTACACAGGTAAGCGCAAAGTATGACATACATATATACTGCATATGCAGTTTTTATCAATAATTTATATTAGCATGAAACGTAATATTAAAACATTTTCGTATTATTCAATGTGATATAAATAAATTTAATTCTTAACAATTTTTACTTTTAAAATTTACTTATCAAGATAATTTAGAAAATTACATTAACATGTTCCATAAATTGATAAAAAAAAACACCGAAAAAGATGTCTTCGTCTTTTCTCACAGCTTAAATAATATTATACGAGAATAACATTTTTGCCCCGAATTTAAGATTACAAACTGATTTTAAATATTATTAGTGTTTTCTAATAAGACATTTTTTTAGATATGTCAATTTTAATTTTCAAAAAGAATACTCTATTGGTGTAATTATTTTTGTATCACTTATTAAAATACAGTACACATGAAAAAGGTGTTTTGTGAAAAGAAATTTTCATAATTTTTTTACTGAAAATTGTGTATCTGCTTCATAATAAAATGATTGAGTAAAGAACCAGATAAATCTGGTAGATTTTGCAATTACTTTCTTTCATAATAATTAAAGTTAACCACAGTTTTTGTTTCTAAACTTATGGCATAGATGAAAAATACCATATTTAAAATACTTTTTTTTTAATTCTAATGACTAACCTAACTAAGTTATTGTCATTCGTTTTTAGGGGTTTCTCTGGTAAATTGCTAGGATATTATATAATATAATACATATATTTTAATAATTCAATGACCATATATAAATCTCATGTTTGTCAACGATTGACGACCGCGTCGCCTCTGGGCACTTGTGGCGTGTCCAAGATAGCAACAGTTTGAGTTGCCACCCGCAGACCAGCTCTGAAGACCAGTTAATCATGATGCACTCATTGTTGGTTCACTTTTAATTAATTCCCTTCACGACACCACCGGTCATGCACTTTAATTCATGCACGATACCGAACCGACTGCTTTGCATATTGACGTATGCGCACCCGTTTCCAAAGAAAAGCGCCCGTTTCAAAAACAAACGTACCAACCTAGTGCATGATGTGTCATAAATAACGTTACATGTATTAGTTTCACCTTTTCTTTCAATTTTACATAATATCTCGCACGAACCGGACTCGACCCGACTTCAAAGCCACACAAACACGATTTTTGATTTATGTTCAGCGAATAAGTTGAACGTTAAACGCGAAACTTAAGTAACAATGTGTGCTTTATTTACTTATAAATAAATTATAATCAACTTAATTACAAACACGGTACGTATATAATACGACTCCATAAAGATAGTATTTTATGAATCATAAAAATCTGAAATCGATTTCAGCATTAAGTTATTAAAATTCTCAAGTCCTGGTTATTTTAATTAGTCAATAATTTTACAGCTACTTTTTAACATACAAACAATTTTTTTAACTTATTATTCGTTTTACGTTATATTTTATATTAAATAATATAAATTTTCTTAACTATTTTTTTATTAAAAAAATCTGATTTCGTCATTGATTTAATATTTTCATTTCAACTACAAATACTATTGCGACAACTTTAATTAAAACTCTTTTTCGACGATTCACCAAACTCGACCAAAGTTTAATTAAACCTCGCGTTTTGAGCCTTAATCTTCGATCGGCCTTTTAAGGTGGATTGCACAATTAACACGCCTTATTACACGTCTCATTGAATTTGCCATTTAAAGCACAGCGCCTAATCCGGTTCATTGTTCATATTTGCACGTCATCGCTTAGAAAGGTTTTTAAAAGTGATAACAATGACTCAAACACACACATAATATTATGTATATATTTGGCAATCGAGTTTATCCGATCCAATTTCTTCCCTGCGATCGTGACTGCGACTTTTTCCTCGCCTCGGCCCATTGTTCATATTATTTAATCAGCGTCCATTGTTAATGAATCGATACTCGCCGGGAGAAAAAATGAGTAATGAGCCGCGTCACAATAATTAATAGCCGGAGATATTCGAGACATTAAAGCCTTAATGGCGAGGACCTGTTTGTCATACGAACTCTCTATCTGTATCTGGCGGTGGCCATCTTAATTATTCATCTACGGCAGGTACCGAGGTCGTAAATCATAATCAGGCGGGAGCAATTATTTCCACCGCCCCGATGGTTGACATCCATTCCGAGTAATCTCGATGGTGATGATGAAGAAAAAAACTGAAGATAATGAATTGAGAGGGTCGCGCTCGGGCGGCAAATCGCGCGATTCGTCACACCTGGGAGGTTAATTAATTTAATCAGACACAATGTGGAATGTGATGTGTCATACACATAGGTTTTTAAATAAAAGATTTAATGCAATGTTGTATGAGCAGTCTATGCCGTTGATTACCACCTATCTAAATAAATTATCCATAGTTGTACTTTTTCTTCTATCGTCTATATAATTCTGTTTACCACATTTTAAGTGCAACAATAAAGAAAAACTTAGTCATTTCCTTGCTCTACTTAGTCCATATCTTGGCTCTTGACATACCAACACTTTTCCACTCAAATCAACCCTTTGCAACTAATTTCTCGTTTTTTTAATTTTTTTCCTCAAATGTTGTTAAAATATTATTTCTTTAATTATACTCAACTCTGAAATTAATTATTAAAATCTCGTATTTCAATTTTTTTTTATTTGCGCAATAATGTTACAAAAAATATTATAAGCTTTCTCAAATGAACCTATTTAGTGATCGCAAATTTAATTAGTTGACTTAAGATAAAATCAGTTTTTTTATACAAATACACTACAATATTTATTTCTACTTTATAGGAAAGTTAATTCCTATTTTTCAACTACTTTGATATAATAGTATCATGAATATTTTGATGTAATATTCTTATAGTAAAGAGCAGTTAATAGTGCATTTTTTTAAATATAAATTCGAGTGCTGCTACTGGGGCTCGAACCCGTAACCTCAGAGTTACTAGTCTGAGATGTTACGGACTACGCTATTCCGTCCTTCATCATCATTAATCGGACATCATTAATCATCATTAATCAGACCAGCTCCTCGTGACTACTATCAAAGACATGTTTGTATCTGGCGAGTGTATTGAGGAGCTGGATAACTCAAAAAATAATAGAATTGCTGAACTTTCTGATCGCGATGGACAATAACTTATCATGTAAATCTAAGATTTTTCATACCAACTCCTTGTGGCTACATGTTTGTATCTTGTGAGATTTTTAAAGAGCAGGATGTCTTAAAGAATAATAGAATTTATGAACTTTGTCCTCTTAATCGCAACAAGCAATAACTAATTGTGTGTATTTAAGATTTTTTTAAATAGTATGCTCTCATGAACAGCAAACTTGTTAAAATTTTCAAACAACAAAGGCCATAGGATCATTGTACAACTTTTTATTTTTCCATTAGACGTAACACAACAAAACCAATGTTTCTTAAAGAGAAGGCGTAAGAAATCTCACTTCTTGAAGGCAAAGAATTCAAATCAAAAGTGTTACAATTATTTTATGCCGGTTATAATGTGAACGAACAGTTACACGGACTATTTACCGGTGAAAACTGAATAAATAAAACAACTGGAGTGACATCTGTTTTTGTATGTATATTTTTTCATTATGGAGCTGTTGCTTCTCTTTTCTCTTTGTCAAATGTTTTTTAATTACATATATCCTTATTCTCTCTCAAGCCCTAAGAACCCAAACACTGAACCATAAAGGGATATCTGAAAAATACTTTTTCAAGTTTAAATAGCTGCAGAAAATCAAGTCATTATTATATATAAATATTACAAAATTGTAAAGTATGCCGATCAGTGTACTTTAAAAGCATCAGGGTTAATTAAACATATATATTTTATTTAAGAATACTTTCATATGCATATAATGTGCTAATTAAATCTAACATGCTTTGACCAATATATTTAAAATTTTGGAAGCTTACTCATTACATATATACATTTTTCTGGCATAATTGTGTATTATAAACTTATCTTATTTTTATAACAGTATTCTTAAAAATATAATTTATAGCTGATTAAAGGAAACTTCAATTTTATGTTGAAAATCTATGGCGATCTGATAATTGCTTACCATTTAGTATCATGACCTATTCTTCAACAAGAACACTACTTAGTTTTAAATATGAAATGGATAACAATGTGATTTATCGCACAAAAGTGGATGTAACTAATTCAGGTCAACTAATATAATATAAAATATACGCTATAAATTATGAGATTTGATGGTATAAGGATTTGATCAATTGAAGAACTCGAGGGCACTGTGTGCCTTGTATAATCATCTACTGCGCTGTACCCTCGAGAATGCTTTTCTGGTCTGCTTTCAAATAATGCAACTGACTCACTTATATTATAAAAGGTACAAAAAATGTTTTTCAGAGTAATTGAATTGTCATTTATTTTTATTTTCCACAAAATTTCCACAAGGTATGCTGGAATTTGATTTCCTTGAGATGCGTCAACGAGTGTACATAGGAAAGCACTTCTGGTAGGAATATACACAATCCAGAGATTCGTTTTAATGTTCCACCTAATTACCAATGCTTACATTTTCGAGTATTGTACAACTCTCAATAAGTCAGCCTTTTTAAGTATCTGTAGAATTTGGATAATATTGAATTGAATATATTGAGGTACTCGCAGTTGGTAGTCTATATAGTAATACATGGTTTTACTGTGCAGATTGCATTCACCTAAAGCCCTGCACATGTGAAAAGAAAAAAATACTTGGACGTCCCCTAGGACGCTGTAAAAATTATACTGATATATTCCTTCCTTACTTGTGCTAAATTAAGTATCTGCTTTATATTTGCATCGATATGTCTTTTGTGAATTTCTAAGATTTAGTCTAGATATGAGTTTTTTATCCATTCACTTGTAACGTCAATCTTGCATCAACGTATTGTATATTAAATTGAAACAACGTATATTAAATTGAAAATCTCACACCAAATAGTTAATTTACATTAGACAAGACCGATATGGTAATATTTATTATACATTTAAACACACTGTATATATGTATTATACAATAGAAACTTATTTTGAATCATTAACGATAAAATAACAACAGTCAGGCCCCGTTTGTCTTGTAGACACATTCAACATGGCGTGAAACATTTAACGCCTATCGTAACACATTTCTGTATCGCACAACTGTACTTTTGAATGCCACAAACATCCACAATGGCGCATTAAGCTCCACACACAATCGAAATTATTAATTCACAATAAACTGTCACGTCCTAATGAACTGAGTGAGAGACGTCGCAATTTTCAACATGCAGAAACATAAAATTACCTTCATGTCCCTTTTCAATAGTTAAATAATATGTTACGAAATTGGCAATTCGTATTTAATAGATTATCAATTCTTAATAATAATTTTAATTTATGCTCTATATAATATTACATATGTTTGTTGTTACTTATATTACATTTTCAATGAGTGCAATTCTAATATATATATTAATAAATAATTTTAAAATATTATAGTGACACCACTGGCTTCTAAGAGGGTTATAGCAGCGACAAAAAAAGCTAGTCGCTTATAGAGAATCAAATCAACGGTCGGATATGACAGTCCCATTATTTCATTAGCACTCATTTTATCGAATTTTTCGATCTGACTTCTAACTACCATATTCACAAAGAGAGGCTCT
This sequence comes from Plectrocnemia conspersa, assembly GCF_051122295.1. Classification (NCBI taxonomy): domain Eukaryota; kingdom Metazoa; phylum Arthropoda; class Insecta; order Trichoptera; family Polycentropodidae; genus Plectrocnemia; species Plectrocnemia conspersa. The sequence goes on along the minus strand of NW_028277174.1, from coordinate 6,462,878 downwards.
AAATCAAGTTTGCCCGACAATGGTCGAGACTTTGTGGCTGATCTTCGTTCTTGGATAACACTCTCGGATATTGCGTGGGATCGTATTGTATCGTTTTGATTTCCATACCTCCCAATGAGACGTACACTCGACCAATTATTATTCGTATTTACATATTATATATTTACACATCCATGCCTACATATTGATACTTTTATACATATAATACAAATATGTATATGACTATTTAACATTATCGGTCGGATTAGTGGCCTACGGCGAAAACGATCGCATACGTAAATGTAATAATTTAAATCTGACCATGCGTGGGTGGGATGCTTTAGAAAAAAATTATAATTGGCACAAATACGCTTCGTTCTTTAATGAGATTTGTATCTTATAATATAATAAATTTTATGTTAATATTGGACATTCTTAACAATTTATTGTAATTGATGTGAGTTATATTCTGCGTTGCGCAATGTTTACCAGATTTTATAAATATTTATTTGTATTAATCTTCCTTTTTATGTAAATCATATATGATACACGTGTATTAGAAAAAATATTATTTAAAAAAGAAAACCAGTAATTAAGAAACTAAATCGTCAATTTAGTTTTGGGTTGGCAGAGTATATCAAAGAAGACCTCGAAAAAAATATATTTCTCAACTGTATACTTCGATACAACTCGGGTTTTTGCCAAAGAGTGACACCCTGGACTACTTTACAAAATAAAGAGAATTCTTATAATATTAATAACCCAATTCTTAGACACTTCTAAATTTAGATCGAAGAAATAAACCCAAAATTGTACCAAATATCATCAAATGTGCCTTAGTGCAACGTTCTAGGAGCGATGTTGTAAATGTTTTTACACTATAGATTTTCTTCAGAATACCCAAAAAATAATTTCTGCATTTTCCGATGACACCACAATAATAGCATCTGATACTGACCCAAAAATAGCATTGAAGAAACTGAAAGATCATTTCTCAAAAGTCTAAACTCGGCTCTCTGAATGGCGAATCAGAGCTAATGAAATTAAATCAATCCATTTTACATTTACACTGAACAAATATATTTCATCCTCCGGTTTCCCTTAACAGGAAATGAATACAACAAGGACTGACCTGAAATCATTTCGACAGAAGACTGACACATATTTGAAACAAAGGGAAACATCTTTTTTGTGTATTAAAATAAATAAATTTTTTGTGTATTGAAATAAAACAATTATTGTTTTCGATCAACGTGACGCATTGGGGTAACCTTTAATTAACATTAATATTATGATCATTAACAAAATTACTTCCAACTAATTTTTAATAAAATAATATAAAATGATAAATTACGAATTTATAATTTAACTTAATTAAACATACTATAGGTTTATTTTGATTATTTAAAAAAAGCCTCCAGGGATAAACTTTCTATATGTTATTTTTTTTCCTTCCACAAATGCCTAGTTGCGGAAAAAATGGGAGAAAGAAGAAAGAAGTTTAGCAATTAGCCATAAATAGCCACATATTGAGCCATTAGATCTGATATAAAAGGGATGCTGCACCACCAATGAAGAACATCACCTGATTATTTCTACCACATCGCAGACTGCTGCCAAAAACATCTATGAATAACAATAAACATACGGATACAAATTTCTTTCAAACATATTTATCCTCGTTCGGTGGACTGTACCACCTAATCCGTCATTTGACACGTCAAATTATTAATGACCGTTACAACAACTACCTTTTTACACGACCACCTTTATTTACCCGTACGCTCGAGCAAACAGACTCACGACAAGGTGGACATAACAATGCAAACACAAAAAACGTCGAAAATAAACTTCGTAATCACCGTGTCGCTCATATTTGGGGCAAAGGCGCGAATAACGAGTAATCTTTTCGATGAGTCATTGAGACGCGACAAAACGTTCGGTTTTATTTATTCTAATTTGTTTTTTCTTCTTTCTTTTTCTCGTTTCGATTTGATGGATAATATGGCGAACCACCGAGTGGTTAGCCCTAGAGTGCTTTGATTGATCACAAATCAATATTAATGACTGAGAGGCGACGGGGGGGCGCTTTAACCCTCAAAGTCCTCGAGGGGCATCCAACACCCCACGGCGAAGAATGCGCCCAAGACGTTAGGCAGGATGACAACGCAGCAATTTGATTAAGAAACGATTAACTACAATAACTAACGATGGGCATTAATATTTTTGTATCGGATTGTGTGTGAATGTGACGCCTATATAATTATAAAATTACGTTTTGATTTACTTAGTAAATATACAATTAAAAGATTTCTATAGAATGACATTTTAGCAATAAACAAATAATGTATAAATAATTTTATTAATTTTGAATTTTCTTAATGAGTTTTTGAATGATTTTTTTTTAATTTTTAAGAAAATTTATTCAAGGCATTTGCATTTTCACTATTTTGACTTTAAATGCCGAATTGTCTGTTTTATATTAATTTTTATTACACTTAGTTATTATTTATTCAAATTTACTTTTATTTACTTACATTTAGTTATTATTTATTCAAATTTACAGACATAATTCTAGTGTCAAAATTGGATGGCGGTGTCGAATGCTGAAGAATCAAATTTACTTAACAATATTGTAGACAAAGTACTCTTTTGAATGGTACTTATAGGACTTTCAGTGGTGTTGTAGAAGTGGCCTTAACGATTTCTTTATTAGTGTTTGTTGAAATGCGTGAGTGTGTGTCAGTAATAGTCTCTCTTTCTATGTCTCTCTGGTCTCTGCTCTTTGCTCTCTCTTGCATAATTATAAGAAATGGGAATGACTATAAAAAACAAATATAAAAAATGTCACTTGCTCATTTGCGGTGAGCAAGTGATATTTTTTATATTTTTCTACCAAATTCTTAGACGAATTAAAACAAAATTTATTTAGAACAATAAGATCTCTTGTCTAGTCAAAGCATGTCTTCTGGGTAGACTGAATATTTTTAAAGCATCTTTATACAAATAACAAAAAATATATAAGTTTATAATATTGACATGTTTATTTTATAACTAATTATAGAATAAATATGTCCCTAAAATAAAATTATATTTTTATGTTGTCAAACTATAATTACTTTTAGAACTTTCATTAGGTTAGGTTTGGGTTTGAACTGCAAATGAACCTCAATATGACGTTTATCATTTATCAGTTAAATATCTACTTGTGAAAATATGTTTAAATTTTACTAGTGAAAATATAACTTTACAAAAAAATACACATTAACTGTAATATTTATACATCGGATGTAAATAAATAATTATAAGTTCATCATAAAGAAAAGTTGAAATCATATAATTTAATAGAACCTGCCAAAAAAATTATATTTTCACTGGTAAAAATATATATCTACTGGTGAAAATGTATTCCAATGTGATTTTACTGAAATGATATATTTTAAAAATATTATCGGTATAAATTCGATACTGTTTTTTTTATAGATTTTCCTTGAAACTGAATGTCTAAAATATTTATTTTGCTCACTTAAATCCAGCTGTCAAATTATCCATAAGACAATATATAAAAACATTAAATTCATATATAATAATTCAGCTAGTGCTGTTGATGATTTTTCGTTATTTCTTTGATTCTTTCTTAGGTATTTTATCTGAATTTGCAGATCAAAAACCTAAATTTACTGCTACTAATTTACATTATAAATATTTTCTTTCGTCTCAAAAACTTTTTAAACATTAATTGCAAACAATATTTTAACAGAAATGGAGCCGCGTCAAAAAATTACAATCTGTTCCATTGAATAATAATATTTATTGTGAAAATACTAGCTAGAAAGTGGACGCTATTGAAGGCAATGTTCCGCTCCTTTTAATTGTTGTATGTGTAAAAAGGGCTGAAGGAACTTATACCTGAAATACATCAATACATAAATCTTAAACAACAATAGTTTAGATTCATTATTTAAGGTCAGTTTTTATTTTTTTTATAAATATATTCTTGCCAAAATATATTAGGAATTTGTCCCTCTCCCCCCCCCCCTCTCGGCAGGCCTGATCTTTAGTTAGCTCTTCGTTTTACATACACCTAAAGATTATTTTATGCTTACTGAAGTGTACTTATACTTTGACCAAGTAATTAAATAAAAAAATATTAAATTGAGTAGAATGTATATTTAGTTACTTCAAGTACTATAAAAATGATAAAATGTTGCGCCAAATTTATTTAATTATGGGTTTTTTACATGTCAAATAGTTAAAAATAAAATACATTTTTTTTCTGCTATCAAACATCGTGTCCTCTTTATCATCTCAATTTAACCACCCATTGTCATCTGCGATAATAATGGGTGGAAATCATTTTTAAACGATCAAACGTTAATGCGGGCTCTCCATTAGCCATTGGAATAGTATGTAGCCATCCATCCTAAGATTCCCCATAACAACAATGGTCTTCTGGAGGTGTCTACCGTAATCGTTGTTATAATTAATGGTGCAGGGTGCCAGACTCCACATGGTGTCAGTTCATTATACAAATAGTGGTTGGGCACGGCCGATTTCGCCCGACAGGAATGCTCTCCGATAATCATTTCAATAATTATGTATTTGTTTTAGTCGAGGCCATGTTTTTTTAGCTCTCTTGAGAGAGAGATCCGATCTAGTGCTGCCAGGTTATCAAAAATTTGATTAATTAAAACGACTCGCTTGGAGTAGGTACTCTAGTGCGAAACTACTTCTCACGAAGGATAATAAATAATTTTAAAACGTATCAAATCTCATTTAACTATTAACTCCATTTAACCTCTCTAAGAGTTACTACGTTTTTTTTATGATAGGTGCAGTGTCCATCAATGAAATTTATTAACATTTTTAATTGTAAGTCCTATAAATATTTATGTAATGCGCATTCTAAAGGTTGTACATTTATAATAATATATAAAATTTATTATTATAAATGTACATTCAACATATTTTTAACATTACGTGTTGAGAATGGTTTATTGAAAATGTATGAATTCAAGCTCACGAATTAACAACAAAAAAACACTATTAATATTAAATAATAGTAATCAAGTACCTTTCGATAATGACAATAACAATACGAAAATTTGGATGTTTGCATGTAAAGTCTTTATTATGACATATAGTTTTTTATACCCTGTACCGTTATAAAATAACACAAAATAAAATTCAGTTTTATGTAACCATAAAAAGAAAATACCATTTTTGTCTCGTGATACGCTTATTATTATGCCGGACATTGTTAAGAGCCAATATTTAAATGAAATGGTTTGATATATTGCTATTAATGCTATATCAAACTGCGCTTTTGGTTTACTTGTAAAAGTAAAAATAATACATATTTATATAAAATATTTTAAGCCCAGATTAAGGATTTTATATGACGTGTGATTTTAGCACATGGTGACTTATACAATATTTGTTACGACCAACATCCTTTTTCATGACCCTGACTATATGGTTAATTCTCGGTAACCATAAAAATATCCATAAAATTTAATTACGCCCAATCAATCTAACGCGGGCAGTTACAATTCAAACTTACAACAATTAAACGGCTCTGTGGTTCTAATTTATTAATTGGACCCATGACAGATTTCCCATCCATCTTGTTAATTTTAATTAAAAACGTTCAACAACTCGGCCCGAGTTTGATTGCCGAGGTTCAAAGTGTGAATCAAGACTTTTCGATAGTGTTTTCACTATATGAGCTTTTTGCATATGGGTGAAGTCTAAAAATAAGGAGAGAAGAGAGTAATTCTAATATATGCGCTGGCCCATTTTTACATGTTCGCCGATATTTCTCCCAAAAGGAGAAATTCAAAAGGGGAAATATATTAATGCCCGCTACAAAGGGGGTGGATTTTTCGGTCGGTTTTGTGTGGAATAGGTAAAGTTCCGCAACATTAGCCGATGGCGTTGCCCCAAAATATTTTAGTATTAAATCAATTCTTTGAGGGCACATAAAGGATAACTACGGCTCTCTTGATAAAAGTGAGCGTGAGTGTAACGTGAAATATACGTAAATTCAGCGCATTGGCGGCTCGTGGCGATAACTGGGGGGCCAGAAGCTTGGCATAAAATTTTACTTTATCCATTGAAATACATATGTTTTAACTAATTTTTATTTACGATATAATAATTTTTTTTTAAGTTTCTTAATTACTACAAAATATATTTTTAAAAAATAAAAAAAATATTATTATATATAAAATTGCAACTTTTTTATTATATTTAATTATAAATTTAAAAAAAACTTTTTAAAAATCGACTTAATTAATCATTAATTTCGATCTTTCAAACACGATATATAAAGAAAACACTTTTATTTATATAGAATTCGATCCAAATTGAAAAGATCAGGTGTTTATCACTAACTTATACTGCTAATCTATCGTGCTGCTATGATATTATGGTAAAGATCTTAACGGGAAAATTCTAAGAGATTTCTATATCGTTTTAAACTGTTTCTCAATTCTCAATTCAACTTTGCCATGGCAATAAATAACTCAATGTGACAGCTATTGAAGTAATGTCACATTGAAGCAATGTCACTAGAAACAAACCGCAGGCAAAAGTGAATAATAAATATAAGTAGCATTTTTAAATAAATTTGAAAATATTTTCTGACAGATAATTTCTTATAAACAATCTTGAAAATGAACAAACCCATCAAGTAACACACAATTTTCATTAAAACTTGTGGGTTTTGTCAAAACCGCGCGCCGTCCCTCGCGAGCGGCTTTAGAATGCGGGGTAAAAGGAAATGTTATAGAATAATAGAAAAGGAGAAAAGAAAGAAGAAAAAAAGCATTAATTTAATTTTATGGTTTTTGCGTTTGTCATATCTCGAGTTTTAGTCGAGATTTGTGCGAGTGTGGCTACCCGGCGCGAGGGGGCGAATGAGACGCAGCTAAGGTTGTACCATCGGAAGCGAGAGAGACGCCCTCGATTCTGCTGGTGACAAACATTGAAATACGTGGCATAGGTGGGCCGTTATTATTGTTATTAGCGACCGCTCAAGTGCCTCGGCGAGGGCAAGGACTTTGAATAAGTCAATAATATGACCCTTTTACCGAAGCCGAAAGGAACGTGGCAGTGTGGTGCCTGAAGGGTATCGAAATTTTTTTTTGGAATCGTACGATAAAACTGAATTAAGCAGTTAAATTTTAACTTATATAGTTATAAATAAAACATAGATAATCTATACGTATAATTTGAGGATCTATATGTTTAATATTTTGAATAGATTAAAAGATTATTTTTTTATTGATTAACCATTTTGTTGCCGAAGTCCGCTTAGGCGAGAATTGTCGGATATGACGTCATCGTTTAAGAATAAGGAACATTTGTAATGAGGTGGAGGGCCTTTGCTTAATTGACAATATTTTCTAAACATATATTTTTTTATAATGTAATACATCAATATTTAGACTCTCAACTTAAAAAATCAAGTATCACAAATTTTTTTAGGAAGCACTTATGATTATAATTTAAGATATAAAACTAAAAAAATTTTCAATTTAAATAAGAAAAAATAAGAATTTTCTATTTCACGGCAAAAAAAAAGAATTTGTAACTTGGATTTTGATTACTGATTTAGAGTTTATTATACATATTCAAAGCATTTATGGTGACCATGATGTATCACGGCAAGTTTTGATGTTACAGTCAAATTATTGTTTGTATGGACCCCATACATTAATCATATATCAGTGATTGGTACCTAGGAATATTTTTGTTTAAGGGTTAAATGAAAATTGTGATAATATGGAGTAAAAGTAGTTAGTTATATATTTAATAGTTTATATTAAAAACGATTACAAACGTAAAAAGTTAAACATAAGTTAAAAATGCTTCTTAGTATATTTTTTTTCTTATATTCTACTTCGTCAGTTTCTCTTTCTATGAACAAGCAGTAATATGCCATCGTACTAGCATTTCATTTCCATTAAGAATGGTTAATAGCCATACCTTGATAAAATCTCTCATCCGTTTCATCGCTTACAACCCCCAGATTTTCCGGAAAAAAGTTAAGATAGGAATAGAGAAAATTAATTTTAAGTGACATTCTTGCACTCATTTTCTGGTAACATATTAAAAACTGTTTCACTAAATTAACATAGTGGTCTTTATTATTACTTAAAAAGCCTTTGACTACAGCTCTAAATTACTTTCAGGCAGTTAATTGAACACTAGTGAGGTGGTTTTCGAACTCCTTGTCAAGTAATATCTCGCGTATTTGTGGCCCAACAAAAATACAATTTTTTTTTTAAATTTTGTCATAAGATGTCTAACGCTTATACAAAATTTTAATGAGACCAAGCTTCGTGTGTAAAGGTGTTAAGAAAACTCTCTCTGAATTTACAAGTGGCTTAAATTTAATATATTAAGACACAAATTATGTTCTCTGATGCAATGTTATTCTTATTAAATGTTCATGTGTTACTATGCTATCCCATAAACCCAAGAAGCAGTAATACTTATATAATAAATCCTCAAACAGTTTCAACTATCCACAAATATTCTATTGGAAATTATTGTATTTTATCGAGTTCATCAGAAAAAACATTCTGTCGTTAGTTTCTTTAATATTGACCGCATGAGCTATTATATGGAATCGATGGTTTTTTTTTACCATTGTGATGCAAAACTGCTTTTAGATGAATATATGACATGGATCATAATCTTCATACTTTTCTTGGAATACTAACGTATTTCTTTGCAATAGCAAACGCCATCCATCAAATCGAAATAAACAGTTAGACTTTTATTTATTTTAAACAAATAAGAAATCCTAGTTTCTGTTAAAAGTAAATTCCATTGTTGCAGTTGTGAGCCAATCAATTCAGCTTATTACTTTGATAATTACTAGATCTTTTAACTCACTTTGTTGAGATAAATGTGGTTTCTTTTACTATATATCTAATACGTTGGCAATGCACATTGGAATGTTTAATGTCAGCTACGAGGAGCTGGTCGGGTACAAATTATTGAATCTTAATATTTTATTATTTTTTGCGTGTATTGTAATAATACAATATATTTTTTTACCATTGTGGCGCATTTGTAGTAGCCTGTAATATTTACGATGGTCTTTATTTAATTTAAATAAATAAATTAAATAAATAATAATTTACTGACATTAATATTATTATTGATCATTTTGTTTTAAGGTTACTGACACTTTATTGTTTAAAAACAACTGTTTAAATTATTGCAATATTATATTCTTTATTTTTTGTTTATATTTTATTATATAGTTTTATCTTTTATTTATTTAGTAAGAAAATGTGTTTATATAGTATGTATAGATATGCATCTATTCGAAGCATTTAGTTATCTAAATTACTACAAACCTTCAAAGCACATTTTTGCCATGGAGGCATTCGAATAAAAATAGTTTTTTTTTCCTTATACGTTTCTTTTGACTAAACATCATTAAAATCTTTCAGCGTTGTGATCACAAGTAATGAAATTTTAGCGAAAAATATACGCTATATAATATGGGGTGATATTAATAGGTTCATACATATACGCAAAATACATTCAAAAAATAAACTCAACAATGTGGACGCTCGGTTTAAATTTGACAAAGGATGGTACAAATTAGCAAAGCGGCATGACATGTATTATACAAACAGGAATTAAATTTTTCGAATGAAAATTCACTTTTCCTCTCAGTTCGAGTCGCCTCTCTGTGTCTGATGTCCAACGAAGCTTAATTCGCTTTGTGTCGCAGGCTTTCAAAGGCCACTTATAATAACGTTTTTTACCGTTATTGTATACAATACAGCATACATATAAAAAAAACAAATTAGGAATAAAATATTTTTGTATGAACAATAATATACGAAATCATAACTGGGATGGGGTCGTTGCGAGTCGACTCCCCTACGGAAGATTTAAGATTAAAGTGCAGTCGTATCTCACGCCAAATCTTAACAAATTAACTGCGCAGTGTTTCGTAGCCATGGCCAAACTTTTATAATCCACTAATGGTCGCAGAAAACATTAACTAACACAACAGTGCGCTGACATTAATTTCCCGGAATGAACCTTGCGCCGTCTCGCCGTTGGCTCGTAACCGCTCTTGGGAAAGTATTATGTCTACGATGTGCGAAAGCTGAACTCTTTACCCTAAATAAAAATAAAAATATCTGAAATGATGTTTGCATATTTTTCACTGTATACGCAGAATTAAACAGTAAGTAAATTACTGCCTTAACAAAATGTTTATCAGCAGTATCTACTATGACAGAAATTCGCAGAATTCGTTCGTTGCACGAAACAAAATATTGGAAAGGCTCACCCTTTATTATCGTTTAGCGCTTATTTCAAAAACAGGTGTGAGTCACAATTTTTTGGAACGTTCGTTTTACATTTCTGATTTTTAAAATCTGAAATGACGTTCCCTATCAAAGAGTATTAAGTAATAAAAAAATTTTAAATTTAAAAATATGGTGAAAGTAATTAATAAATAATTAGAATAATTACTACCCAATAATTATTTTTTAATTAAATAATATTTTAAATAAATTTATTATAAAAAAATATCAGTTAAAACACAGAAAAAAATATGAATATATTCGAATATTTTATTTATATTTTTATTAAATATTTAAATAATTATTAACTACAAATTATTGAGTACCTTAATCGTAATGTTATTGATCTTACTGATGTTGCTCTTACTTCATACAAATCATCAGACAAAATCGAACCCTTTAGTGAAACTAGTAAGACAAGTACTGTAGTAATATTAAATTCATTGTCAATAATTCAATGCCTAATAAATTTGAGGCAAATTCGTAGTAATAATGCTTTTTTCTAAATTTATAGAATAAAACCTGTAAGTAACACACAGATTCCTAATTATTTCTTAAAGATTTCCCTATCTTTATTACATAAATAGGATATTTTCAAGAAAGATGTCTACTACGCTTTTAAGACAATCTTTGAAATGTTCACTGATTTTGCACCAAAAAAAAAAATTTTTATGTGTACAACACATTACTTGGAATTCAAGGTTTGAAAGAATTTGCAAGAATTGAAACATACTTTCTTTTTAAATTATAATCTTCATAAATTTATACTTCTTCTTTGTGTACCAAACACAGAATTAACAAAATAGTAATTGGTACAATTTTTGAATAGCTTTCGTTTCTACATTTACTTTTTTTCATTTTACAAATTTTATTTTGAGATCGTAGCTAAAAAAATCAAGAGTAATTTTATGCATTTTATTTTATTTTCTAAAGCACACATACAAACTTTATAAAATTACTATTATTTAATTAAACTTATTTATTTTACCCATTCAAAGCTCAAATCTCGCCCTTCGTGGTTACATCTCAAACAACAAGTTTGTATGAAAGTTTGGCTATTATGAAAGGCAGATATTAACATTGTCCGAACGAGACGGTCGAGCGTGGTGCGATAGGTGCGAGGGGGACGGCCTCGAGATGATATTAAGAAAATAAGAAAATGGCGGATAGTTAAGTAAATTGCTAAAGTAGTTAGTTATACAACGTACGGAGTTATGAGATTAACAGGGGTGAATTCTGAGAAAATAATATATAATACAATAATGAAACACCGCACCAGACGTTAAATTTTATTAACGCACATCATTGGGGTTGGATGTATTGTTTTATTCTCAGACATACAATTTAAGAATCGTACAGTTAATAATTGATCATACAAAAGGTTTTTATATTAGTCAAGACATACAATGCCATCTGTTGTCGAATGAACCAAACTAAACAAACTACACTTTAGGTGCTGCGAGATGTCATTTGCGTCAGTATGACGAATGAGCTTTTTATTTATATTATCTTTAGTAATACACGGTGACCTTGAACGTGAGCTTCGCGATTTTAAGCGATGGTATAAAAGTCCAAGAATTTCCATATTTAAGTGCGAAATAATGCGAGATGGAATTCGGCAACAAAAGGGAGGTGAAACAAAGTGGCGCTGGATATGGCAAAGTGTTGGAAGATAACAGCGATAGAAAATTCAAGACAGTGAGAGCGGGATGACGAAACAGGGATGCTGTGTGGAGGCAGAGGAGTCCAAAGAAACACTGGAAGGGGAATAAAGGAAAATCGTTTACATTTGAGCGATTTCTCCAATTTAAAATTCCTACGAGATAACGCCGTAACTCCTATCATGCCACTGAGTTGCTCGCGGTGATGTTTATTTATTTTAGAATAAATATAATAAACTTATGTAACTATAATTTATATACATTTTATATAATGTATGCATATGACAAACATACCTCATCATCTTGTAGTGAAAAATCATTTTACTTAAAGAAATACTTAAGTATCTTCCATAATTGATCTTCTGTAAGAATAATGTTCCATTTTTGTTTTATTACGCAATCAATTCGTAATAAAGACTCAATAGTTAAATTAAAATATAAACACTGATCTCAAATACCACTATCAGCAAAAATAAATTCTTCGAAGGAAATGTATGCGTACTATTAGAACAAAGTAGTTAATTCTCAATCAAAATCGCATAATTTCTATCAAACTACACCAACAACATTCATGAATTGCCAGTGGCGTAGTGTGGTGGCGGGCGACAGAACAAAGGGACTCCTGGAAACAAGAATAATCAGAACTGGTTCGAATAAATCCTACCTATTCTCCCGAACCTTTACTTTTAACGTTCCACACACATCAAACTACTTATGTAAAAATAAATATTATATCAAACCCATTTATATACACGTATAAGTGTATGTACAGAGCAATCAATCGGATCGAGAGCTTAACAAAACCGACAAAAAGTACATAAATTAAAAAGAAGCTTTTGTAAAAGCTTAACGACATCCAACGAAAAAATGAGGGTAACTATCCGAAATGCCTGTGTGTAAAAGGAGAGTGAGGGTGGAGGGTAGTTTCCGTGCGAGTGGTAAGGGTTCGATGGCGAATGTGGAAAGATAACCCCGACTTTGCATAGAATTCCCTTACAGGCGTTGGTTACGTTAGTGGCGGTATGGCGAATCGAAGATATGTCATGAGCTTAATATTATATATGTACATATAATAAAAAATAACAATTTATTTTTATTGCTAAATAGTGTCTAGATTTGGACTTATAGGACATTGCAAGTATTGATTACAAAAATCTTTTAAATATATTTTTAATTTTAATTTATATAATAAAAAAAATAGTAAAATTACATACCTTAATTAAAATTAAATACTCACACATTATTAAATTATCTAAGGGCAAATAAGAATAATTTATTTATAATACATTCATAATTTAAAAATATAATTTTTATCGTAAATATTTATTAAGTGTTGTATTTTAGTAAAAAAAAATATGATTCATTAAAATAATAATGTTGCAGTTTTTAAAAACAAAGTGTTTTAATAAAATCAAAAGTTGATAAATAATATTAAAATAAAAAAATAAATATATAATATAAATATGTATAGACATCTATGAACATAAATAAATATTTTAACAGTATTTTTTAAATCATTATTAAAATATAATTTTGTATATTTACTACATTTTATTATTACATACATATTATAAAAAAAACTCAACTTTAGCTGTTAAAATTAATATTAAAAAACATACCACTAATAAAAAAAAAACAGTAAAGTAACACAAAGAAACAATGTTTAATTTTTTAAAGTATGATTTATTATATATTTTTTTCGAATATATAAACTGGAGAAAAAATCTAAGCATTGTTTTAAAAACAAGAATACAATTAAAAAATATGTTCAAATATGTAAAATTATTTGCTTAAAGATTGTTTGAAAAAGACAAAGCATAGTTATAGATGAAATAGAAAAATCTTTGACGTTAGGGATTAAAGATAAATTTCAAAATATCCATCTTTTTGGTTTTAAAAAACAATTCAGGCTAATGCATTTGGTTTGCATGAATATTTAAAAAAAGTATTAACATTATGCGAGTAACACGATTAAACTTCACCAAATGACGACAACTTATTTTTAAAATTAATTTTAAAAAATGATAAAAAGGTTGATTATCCCTGAATTTTATTAAATGAAAAAAGTGTATAAATGGGATGTGCAATAGATATAATGCTTACTGTAAACGTGGCACAGGGGTTGTTTTACTGTACACTAACCCATGGCACAAACATGGCACACATGTCGTGCCATCGGACCTTACAGTTTTCTAAGAAGATTCTACTGAAGATTATATATTTAAACAATACCTTTTTTTTTGATAATATGAATTTTACTGGGGAAGCTACCCACAGTTTTGTACATCATTCAAATAATTTAAGATGGAAGTTATTATTATTGCCTAATTGCCTATTTAAGAATCAATTATTATGGGTAAAAACCTTTAAAAAAAATATTCAAATTGATCTTTGGTGAAAACGTTAGCAGATGGTTTTAAGTCAAAGTTATAAATTTATCAAAGTGAAAATCTTTAACCGATAAATATAAAGCTTTTAATCAATAAAAAATCAAATACAAAACCTGTGATACGTCTTTATGATTGGTTTAATTATTCTGTGACTATTTTTATGCAGTAATGTAGTAAGAATAATAATTTACACTTTAATGAAACATTATTACTTCTCGTTAATGTTTATTCAAAATCCCTGTAACTATAAAAAAATAGGCTAAAAACAGTAACAGTTTTTTTAAGTGTTGCTATATGAAAAAATAATGAACCAAGCAACGAAAGTAAAAATATGGTCCACAATAAAAATATTTTCGAAAAATTAAAATATATAGAATTGTGGGAACTTTTTCATACAAGATTGTAATCCTTATGAAGAGCAAATTTTTGTGTATAAAGAGGAATAGAAAAATACGTCTAAAGTGTTACAGAACACTAGAAAAATCTATCTCTTGATATATTTATAAAATAAACACCAAATAAATATTTTTTAAAACATTTCTTCACGATTTTACTTTGCTCTACTCTCGTACATTTAAATTTTCGTGCACATTTTAGTAACCAATTAAGTATGAAGGTTGAAGACCGCATAGATTTTATAAATTGGTTTATTTTTGGCTTGATTTATTTAGCAATTAATTTATTATTTTATAGAAAATATTTACAAATAAAACAATATTGTCCTCTCGATTTAAGCCTGTTTTTTTATAAAAAATATACCAGTATTTTAACAGTTTATTTATATATTTAACAAGTACGATACCAGTTTATTATATTTAAGTATTCATACGTAATTATAAATCTTGTGTTATAGCAAATTATATTATCAAAATATTGCATAATATAATAATTTAAGCATATCTCAGAAATTTTAGCTTGCGATGTGTATGTTTGTAAATATTCAGTTCTTACTGCCTATAGATCTAACAAATGCTTACATTGTTAGCATAATATTCCGTAGCATGATTGAAGCAGGTAAAACGACTTAAAGTCATAAAAGTTAAAGCTTGTGTTGTGGCATTTCTATTAGTATTGTGTGAAAATGTTCTGCAGAACTTACTGATAACTTAATTTATTGTTTATAATTCCATTATAAACAGTAAAGACTTCAGAAATTGATTAAATGTATTTATTTTTATAATCGGGTCTTTCATAAAATGTTTAATTTTTTATTATTGTTTATTTTAAACTTTAATTTATTATATATATTTGGTTTCAATTTTAATTGAGTCGCCTCACATGCAAAAACATGCCATAAAATTGAGCAAATTTCTCGTTCACCCTTTTGTGTCTTAAGGTTTTTTTTGTTTGAATCCGATTACCTCCGGCACCTACCCGGAATTTCGGGTCTCAATGGTGAATGCCAAGCAGAGGGAAGGTGTTGGGTTTACGGCCCTGCCAGTCCCAACGGGCAAATATAACGACTTATCCATCTATCTACCTTCGCAACGATATGCCGCGGACACTTCCCTCCACAGGGCGGCCCAAAAATTACAAAAGACTTAAAAAAATGTAATTTAATCTGATTTTTATATATGTTTTTATTTAGCCTCATTAATTATTAGCTAAATCGATTTAACGTTTAATTTAAAATAAGTCTAGAAACAGCTTAAATGTATATTCTGGAAGATCACATAATTTAGTGATATAAGTTTTTGGTAGAAAAAATCAAAAGAGAATACAAGAAAAAAATGTTTTTTCCATGATACTCCTTTTTTAAATATGTGTTCATTTTATTTATATGCATTGTAGTGAGTTGTTGTTTTTTAACACATCCTATACATGGTATAAAACTATGCAAAGATTTTTATGTATTCCAGAGCATCCTAGTGTCGATATGGGAAGGCAAATGTTCCGTAGACTCCTAACTACATGTAGTTGAGAAAATCGTTTTATGTCCTTGTTATGACACGAAACACGGATTTTTTCGGTCATGCTTTCCCTTCAACCCCTACAAATACACACATCCATAATACATACAGGCACATGCACACAAATATAAAATAAATTGAAAATAGCTTCGTACATAGTTTTGAAGAGCGTCAAAGAGAATAAGGCTCTTCTAGTTCATTGACTCCGGATTACAAAAGACATTTGTAACCATTCGGGTCATCATCTTCCTTGAATATCCGTCATGATTGTGATCGTAATTATCCGCCAGCATATTAAAATATAATGATAGCCGAAGAGTGGCTTGGAGATTTGGAACGATGAACGGAAAAAAAACTCTAAATCCGCCTTGTATTCGTTAATTAATAAGCATTAGCAACGGTTAACCACGACACATTAAATAACTACACTGACCCTGAAACGACCGTAATCTTTGAGGGGTACAAAAAAATAGATTTTTTTTATTGTATAATATATCGTTTAAAGATGAGTGTATTTTTTTAAATAAATCTTTTAAATTAGTCATGATTAAATTTAGTAATCATAAACTGACACAAAAATATACTACTTGATTTTCGAAAATACAATAATATTATTAAGCAATTAAGCAGTTCGCTTAATCGATTACAATAATATGTTTTCATATCAATATTATACTTATTTGATGTTTTAAAATTATTACGCCCGATTTATTATATCTGGTTTTACATACCGGATTTAAGTCGTATGGGAGAAGTACTGTGATGGGCACTTCATAATATAATTATATCAGATTTATTTACCTTCAGACCATTATCGTCGGTTAAATATTGCCATTTTATTACATTCCATATCGAAACTTCCACAATTTTGAATTAATTTATTAACTTCATCATCATACATTTTTATGAGTACCAATGTGTGATCCGGTAGCGCGTGGGTTTAATCGCCATAACATGTGAACACAACAAATTCTCTAAAGGTGAACGACGCATCGTGGCTACTGTGCGAGTGGAGAAGAAGAAAATAAAGCATTTAAACAAATGACAGGGTGTGTACAAAAAACGTACACAGGTGATTAATCACCGGGCCCGGCGGTAATTACCGCACACTGAAGAAGAAGAAGAAAGAGGTAGCCGACCTTATTGCCGACGTGATTTGTCTACCGCGTGATTAAGAACTAAGAACGGATTGGGTAATTATGGAAGTCGTAGATGGACGCCTTGCTCTTACTCTTCCAATTAGTGAAATTCCCGACGATCGATCACAAGGCGCGGCGTGAATGGGCAAAAATGTATACGTGTGTACACGAGTGGTAACGATTTTTTGTGTATGTGTGTGGAAAAGAGGTGTAATTAGACGGAGGTCATTAATGGAATTTGTGCAAGTTGATTCAAGGTTAATCACGAAGCGGTAAAGTTTAAGCAAACTGCTTATTTGATTTCTGAATGCCTCAACTAATCGAACCTAGTCATTGTTTCATGAAATTTTGTTCAAGTTTATTTAAAAGCCAACATCGCTATTTTAACCAATAATCTTAGAGACTAGCATCGAAAAATTCTCATAGTATGAAATCACATCATCTTTGCTGTATTCTAAAGGTTCAATGGGTCATCTCTATCGATTTGGTGTAGATTTACTTACTGCAAGTTCGTTTGAACTATCGTTCATTGCAAGTTTATCTATTCAGGGCTGCAAAGCTTGCTGACCAATCACAATTACGCAGCGATCATTTAGTCAATCATTACACTCGCTTTTTAGAACAACAAAATGTGTATACGTCTTTAGAAAGTGACATTGGTTTGATGAACATCTCCGAGGTCCATAGCTTTTTAGAACAACAAAATGTGTATACGTCTTTAGAAAGTGACATTGGTTTGATGAACATCTCCGAAGCTATACGATGCTTTTTGTCTTTTAGTGATATATTGTTTCCCATGACCGTTTCGTAACAAATAAATGTTCATTCAGAATTATTTATGGGAAACCCTTTTTTCTAATCGTAACGAGGGATTTGTGCGATCCCATCCTTTAAACTATTGTCTAGTTTATAATTATTGATGATTGTTCATTTTGGTCACAGTCATTAACGCGAATTTCAAAAATACAATTCCCAACAAATCGTAAATTAATTTTAAATTTACAGACTTTACTTCCATTATTTCATTACAAATCTGACCATCATGACTTGACAAGTTTTTCTAGTGTATTATAATAACCGTTATAAAAACAAACATATACATAATATATGTACGTACATACAAACATATATAATACATCAACTCAAACAAATGTATTCAAATACACACTCTTTAACAGATTATGTATATTATTTATCCCCTAACGAAATTGACAAAAATAACATAAAAAAAAATTAAAATGCAAAATTTGAATAAAGCAAGATGCAAATGAGAAATTGAGCAATAAGATCGGGCAATTATATACTACTCAGGGTCTTAAAGTGTAACTGAGCAAATTTTTAAATGAATGCTATTATACATATATACATAACACAAATATACCGGGAAAATAAATGGAGTGAATAATAAGATGTGGGAGAATGTTTTTATTTTGGGCAGGTATTATATAGGTAAATAATTTATATAAACAATGAAATTCTGATATAAAAATATACCGAATCAAAAAAATATGTATATTTTGAGTTAATAAATAACTAATATTGATTATTTTAATAAAAACATTGCTGTATATTTAAATAATATTTTTTTTAATTGAAAACAAATAAAAAATTAGTGTTTAATGTGAAAACTTGTAATAATTTTTTTATTTACATAAAACTATTAGGTAATAAAATAGTAGTGATGGTAGCAAAAACTACAATTATCTTCTATATTATAAAGAAAATAAGAACGCGGAGGATATTGTTTCAAAATATTATAAACAAGTCTATATTAATAATACAGATTATATTTTTGGTACTACAAAAAATATCTGGATACATAATATGTATATCAACCATGTCACTTATATTATTATATAAGCATAGGCAAATATAGATTATATTAGTTTACATTTGTATTTTTTTTTTCTCTACTTCATATGTTCAAGAGAGGATTTGTTATTATTTTCACTGTGTTAGTGACAGAACAATAGTTTTTATCTATGTTACTCTCCATGGGATTAAAATAAAATCTTAAGCTCTAGTTCGTCCTGCAGTTCCTTGACTGATTCAAATTTAAAGGTGATACTTGTGTTTGTGAGTGTAGCACTATAACGATAATTATTATTTTAAAATTATAAAAAATAATAACACTTTCAAATTTATATCCTCATAAATTTGCTCTTTACATTTATATTATAATACAATATTTACCACACGATTAATTATTCTATCTATCTATATTATTACAAAATCTGTTCAAATTAGTAATAAAATACATTTAAAGCATAGGCGTTGTATTAAAATTATTTTATTATAATATATAACTCCTATTATGGTTAATCAAATGCATAAACAATAATATTTATGTGCAATTTTTAATACATACATTTATTTCAACAAACATTAATTTAATCATAAAGTTCTTTATTGAAAATTGCCATATAAAAATTATATTTTATTAAAAAGGAAAAAACACGTTAAAGCACTCCATAAAAAATTAGCGTTTCTCAAATGACACTTTTATTCCGTCCAAGAAGACAATGAAACAATTTGCATTTATGTAAAACTTGCGGAGGCGGCGATTAATAAAATTTCCCAACACACAATTGGTCAGCGAGAAATCCATATTAAAGTAGAAAAGTGTGGGATTCGCATTGTAATGTTTATCCACCAATAGTAGAGCTAAAGTAATTTGCTTACGCCCATAAATTATATTTTACATAATTAATGCTTAATAATGTAAATATTATAAAAATTAAATTGAAGTTCCATTCGCAGATGTTTTATGCCAGTACGATAAAAAATCATTGTACATGTTAAAAAATTCTAATCTGAAAATCTAATTTCATCCAACATCGACGTAATTCCCATCGAATTAAATATAAATCGCATAATGACGCAAAAATCGTTGTCTCTGCCGTAACGATCGTTAAACGAGCCAAATTATCTAAGGAAGGGCACACATATTATATTATGTGTGGTCTCTTGAAATTTCCATGCATGACAAAGGCGCATGAACGTCGTCGGATAGTAAGTAAGTAGGATTATTGGCAATTTATTAAATTGTAAACGTTATTCGTCTCGGTAGTTAAAGCTCGAACGCAAAACTGCTGAATTGATCATCGATGATGATTGTGTGTTTGCAATTGCATTGGATTTCGCGTGCAAAATCCGTGGATAAACTGCTGTCGCAGAGACATGCAACGGCCATTTTGTGATGATTATTTTAATAGTCGGCCTTATTTAAAGTGATACACAACCTAAACGGGCATTATAAAAATTTACGAGCTCATAAACGAAAAAATCACGCAATAAAAAATATACTCACACACATACATGAGCATATAACTAACTACCTACCCTATGTATGGGGACAGAAAAAATGGGGATTGGAACGGATCACACGGTTAAGTTCGGAAATCGGTCGCTTATCTGTCGTTCAATTGCGCCGAGAGGAGGAATAAGGCTTTGGAGTAAACAATACATTTTTCATTTCGGAAAGAGTAATTTTTGTATGTATTTTATTTTATTCTAGCGCGATTGAACCACTCTGATATGTTTATAGTTGGATTTTGCGTGTCGAAAAAGAGTTAAAAGAAAAGTGATCCTATTTTTAATAAAATAGGCTGATAAACAATTTACAATAAAATAATGCTAGATATTTAATATTAATCGACAGATATCGATGACTAACCTGATAATTGACATTTGAATACTATTCAATATAACAGATACAACCTACTCCGAATAAATAATTTTAACATTACCTAAAGGCTATAATTTGAAATACAATAATACTGTAAAACAATATTTTTTTCATAAAGATAATATAACTGAATTTAAAAATACAATTTCATTTTGCTTTAAAATTAATCACTAGTTATTTTTAATAATTAATTTTAAATTCCAAGATTTTTTTACGCAAAAGTTTAACACTTCAAAATAATACTCAAAATGATTTTTTTAATTAATTTTATTAGACTATGATTATATTTTTGTTTATTAAATATATATATATCGTCAATTAAATTTAATTAAATATTACCTGTATTTTAATTCATAATAAATACACGTAACTTTACTCCTGGAGCCGTTTTTTTAATTAAAACACATTTTTATAAATGAAAATTCGAGTCTGTTGCTGTGACTCGAACCTAAAATCTCTTGATTATTAGTCTATATTTAATGGACTACGCTATTCCGACCTTTTAATAATATTACCTTACCAAACAAATTGTACAAAATAAAAGTCTTACTTAACACAGTATACAGAATCTACTAGCATTCTTTATAGCAAGACAGTCCTGCGATATAAATATTTATTTATTATCTAACATCAAAATTGAACTAATTTATTACATAATATTAGCTTTATTTATCTTTGTTATATCTATAACTTCAAGTAGTCGAAATAGGTTCAAGTCATTTCTTGTGTTTTATATGTTTTTCAAATATTTTTTAGATTTAATGCATAATGGTATTATTAATTAATCAATTTAAAATATAATCTTGCATTTTATAGAATAACACTAAAATGAATTAAATATAAAATTAAACTACACAATTTGATGCAATTTTACACTGCATGTAAAACATATTTATCCGCATTGTGTTATGCAAAAATAATGTTATTAGCAATTTTTTGATAAAATCTGGAAAATTCAGCAATGTAGCCAACTAATGAAAATGCGCCTTTCTAAAAGCGAGCTTACGTGCATTTACCAGTCGGCTCGTCTTATTTGCAATATTTAAATTTGTATGGCGGCCATTAGGGAAAATCGCCGGCCAATTTCCATCGTACAAAGCGGCTCGTCTTGGCCATTTAATGGAAAATCGCCCCTGAGTTGACGGACCTTGTAATTTTCATAATAATTTTACTTGCATTAACTTGCATAAGTGATGTGTTGCGTTTATATAAAACGTTTTAAATCATAATGTTTTTTGCAATAATAATAATGCAAACTTTACTATAAAATACATTAAGTTTCTTTGTGAATTTTATTTATATTTTTATTATATTATATGATTTTTATTTATTATCGTGGTGGCGTTAAAATCTATTTATGTCAGCTTTTTCTAATCCTTATTGTTATAATGTTTATTGTATTTAGTAAAAAAAATTATATTTATTAAACTATGACAAAAGTACACTCATCGATATAAAAAAAATGTATGTATTTATATATTTTAATGTGTCATTCAAAATAAATTGATAATAAATAAATCACCGACTAAATTATGTACGAAAATATGCACATAATAAAACGATACTTTGAGAATATTGCTATTATGGCTGTTTATTTTGTCTGTATGTCCGTCTGTCGCAATCAAAAGCCTCCTTACCTAATGATTTAAAATTTTAACGAGCCGACATCACGCACGGTCTAGCGAATTTTCGAAAGCTCTTCCCACAAAACGGAACTAGAGAGCTTTTGTACTAGCCGGCGCGCCCATACACGTAGCACTTATACTAAAAATATTATCTGTAAAACAATTAAAAAGCTTTTGAACTTTTATAGACCATATTTTATTATTATTTATAATGCATGCACAATTCATTATTTTTCGTTTTAAGCTGTTTAAATTTAAAATTACCAAGAATTCATTGAATTACAAAACAATACAAAATTACCATACCGCATCGGTTTTATTATTTTAATATCACGTAAATGTTATTGGGTCATGTGTGCGCACGACAGTTTTAAACTGCTGTCAATTATTGATACGGAAAAGCCTGCCATTATTCTCTATTATATAAATATATCCATAATACTGAGTCATACAGTCCATTTTTTATTTAAGTTAAGAATTTAAACTTTTCTTTGAATTAAAGGTTATCTATATGTTAAATATAATTTATAAGCTGTTTTTTTGTTATTCGTTGAAAACTTTCTGAATACAAAATATTAGTTTTATTAACAGATTATTCGGAAAATATAGATGCATAATAATATTTTTTAGATTGTGCTTTTAAATAACAGTGACAATTATGAATTTTGTTTATTGTGAGGTATTTAATGATTTTGATTAATGTAGCTAAAGATTCTACTTGGTGGAAACAAACTAAGCTAATGCTTTTACTTGGGGGAAATGTTTCTGGGGGTTCCAAAATCAAACAACTTGTAATTTACCATAGCGAAAACCTTGAAAAATACATCTATAACATTTTTCTCTGTTATATGAAAATCTTATCTAAAATTGTATATGACTAGATAATTATTTTTCGTTAATGAAAGAGGTAGAATAATATTGCAAATTTAATAATATTCCAGATTGCATCAGCCTGAGCCCTCTGCTTCTCAAGTTATGTATTAATGACATAAATCAGGCAGTTACAAATTCAAATTCTTCTAATCATTTTATTTTATTATTTCATGTTTTTTTTTTTTCTTACTATGTATTTTTTTATCTAACAATATATATTTAATAATATTTTTATTTTTTGTTTATTGTAATAATACGATGCATTTTTTTCACCATCATGACACATTCGGGTGATCTGTTAAGTCATAATTATCATAATTTAATTTTAATGAATTAAATATTATTCAATGTCTTATTATTAATTAATAATCCTATATGTCTGTAATAAAAACATAAAAAATCAGGTTGTGACTTTGCAGCTTAAATAGACATTAAAAAAGCTGGTAACAGTTTATTTTAAAACATATGAATTACTACATATAATAGAACAACATTTAAATCTTCTTCTCCTACTGTGTCTCTACCTCTGTGACCAAGTGTCACATCTTTTATAATGCTGATTCGAGACAGTTCTGGCAAATTCTGGATGAAAATGTTTGTGAGCCCATTGCATCGCTTCTTAAGCAAACCCACGATATGTATTAACGACTTAAAATAGAAATTGACCAAATGGCCACTTCGGCGATTTTAAGCCAAAGGGTAGAATAACAATAATATTATGCGCAAGGTACAAAGTATTATCTAGCTGGTCCGCGTCCCAAACAAAGAGTGGTTTTTGACGGTACTTATGATCTGTGAAATATTTAAATTATTAACACAAATGTTTGGTCAAGAGATCTCTCTATCGTCGTTGAATGAAATACTTTCGAGACCTGTTTTTTTTTCTTTTTTTTTTTAAATAGTTGCCAGAATACCCTCTAAATCATAAATTTTCAAACACATTGCCCACTTTTTAATAACAAAATTTTTCATCTCATTTAATAATAAATTGAATATGTATATTATTTTTTATTAAAATGTTTATGTAATTTAGAATTAAAATTATTTCATTAAATAAAAATAAAATGCAAGCTTTTACATAAAATTTTGCCTTATATTATTGACTAATATCAAAGAAAATACAGTTATACTTAAAAATTAAAATGGAAATTTATACTTAATATTTGCTATATATGTACTACTTATAAAATAATAAATGCTATTTATGAAAATAATAATTTATTTCTATACAAATATTATTCGCAATTTACAAAATATCTAAATAAATAATTATGTACTCTAACGGTTTGGACCTAACCCATAGATACCTGGAAAAAAATTACGGGGCAAAATACAAAATGAAAAAAGCAGTAACGTAGAATAGAAAATAAGCGTTAAATACCTAGGCTTACACCTAGACTCCATGTTTAAATTTATAACACATATTTTGAAATTTCGTTTTAAAATACTTGCCGGCATTGCGGTCCTTATTAATAAAAAGAGCGGGCATCACCAAAAAATATAATTTTAATATGTAATTAATTAATCAAACTCAACTTAACATATATCTGTCCGGTATGGAGTAACATCAGTAATGTTTTTTTTTTTTAAATTGCAAGTCATTCTAAATAACGCTATACAAATACATAATACACCTTTTTAAACTAATCTAATCTTTAAATATATTTAAGAACATTGTCATTTTCACACCAGAAAGTACTTGCAAATATTTCCTGTAACCACACAAACCTACTTACTTTGTGTATCCATAGAAACAACCTTAGATTTAAATATAAATTTGTATTTTTTCTTTTAGATAAATTGTAAAAGAATTTTAGCTATTTCCTAAAGCTTAAACTACCTATGTTTTATTTTAAATTATTGTATTTTAAAAAATTGTAGCTGATAAAAAATTATAATCATGACTTAGGTTATAAAACAGTAACACGTATTGTATATATTGATATGTTTATAAAATTATTTATATTAATGAAATAAACGTTACATTAAAAAAAAATTCTAGATACATAATTTACATAAATGTTAAAAATACAGCAATTATGAAGTAAAAATGCTGTAATAATTATAATTAATAATACAATAAATTGTGCTTAGTAAAAAAAATCGTCCAATTGTTGAGCTACAACCTATTTTAAATGTTTATAAAATTATTTCGATTTTTATTAAATTAAAATTTTTACTGAATATTTTTCCTATTTAATAAACGAAAACTTGTTTGTGTTCATCGAATTTTCTCCATCCATCAACTCGAAATAATTGGCGACATTTTCCCGGAGAATACAAACTCTTTCGTTCCGCGAATACACGACAATATATTTCGGGAGAAAATAAAAAAGCGATATATTTCGATAAGTCACCCCCACGAGCTTAGGGGATGGGGGTCGGTTATTTATGTGCTCGCGTTATTAAAACCCAATTTGGTAGCGATTTTCCGGAGCGCAGTGATTCACGCGAAGTCGCGGATCCGAATCGTACCCCGTTCATTTTTAATGATCGCCTCCGATATTTATTAGCTTTGTTTATTTTTTCCTGCGTTTTTTCCTCATTTTCCCACTGTCTCTAATGTCGCCTACACATGCGAAGTCTGCCGTGAGCAAACATGTATGAAAAGGCACCAAAAGTCAACAGAAAAAATATATAAAAAAAATCATATTGATAGTTAAAAAATTACCGTGTGTAATTTCGTTCCACCTATTTATGTCGTTATATAAGTTACGTGAAATTAATTTCATACATTCACGTGAACTAATTTGCGTCGGCTCCCTCGCCGTGGGGAAACGCAATAACTATTCCCCAGGGTTATTGTAATATGGTAAGACGATACATTATCCTTATTAAGTTCATTTTTCCATTCATGCACCTGCCATTATTCCACGTGGAAGGCGACTGCCTATCTAATTTGCTTCATTACTATAAAGACGCTGTCGTGTCTGTTGTATGACCATTTATTTAATGACTAAAAGTATCGAGTATATATAAAAATATATTGCATCACTACATCTAATTTTATAATGTGATTTCAATCAGTCTTTTTTAATTTATTAATACTTGTAATACATAAAATATTAACATGTATAAAATATATATTTATGAACAATAAACATATCTATATTATTTAAAGATATTATTCAATATTCCGGCTGTAAAACATTTTATGTAGTAATAAAGCAGTGAATCTATCGAGCGTAACATAAAAATAAAATCACGCAATGCCATCTATGATTTGGTAGCCGAATTAAACCAATGTTTATGTAGAAATCGTAATAGTAATAAAAATATCTCATATGAGGTATATTTGGTTATATAACGTTATTTGGATTATATAAATATTACGATACAAATTATTTTATTGACTCCATGATTTATTGACTAATATATAAAACTAATGATATACGTATAATGCATTTTTAATGCTCGTTTTTAATAATTTAATATTATATTTATACTATTTTATACTTATAAAAATATATGTTTAAATACTAATAGAAATATATTTAACACAAATATGTTTTACCCTAATATTTTAAAAATATTTTGAGGTTTTCAAATTCAGCTAAAATTAATCTGTTCTATTCTCAACGTTTGCAGCATTTTACAAAGTCTTGAAAAATTAGTAATTAGTGAGTTTTATATTAGGAAAAAAATGCTTTTTTAATAGTTCATAATCGCTCAGCTGTAAATATTAGACTAAAATAACGTTTTGAATAATTACGGTTTACTTCAAATAAATTAATTCTGGCTTACATTTAAAAATAAATTGATAATACCTCGAAACTTGAGAAATAATTGAGTTAGCTATTATTTTAATATTACTAAATAAATCAATAAATTATATTTTTATATTGAAGTATATTTACAATTAAAATAATAAAAATACAAAAATGTTGGTTTATAGTACTTACAATAATACTTGAATATTTTCTTTTTAATAACGACAATACAAATATGTAACCGATAAATTACGTGCTTTTACGAATAAATGTATATCCAAGACAAGATCCATTATATGCTTTATAATCTGTAATGTATAATTTACTTTATAATACAAAAATTTCAGATGCTAGATGCTGTAATATTTTTTTTAGTCAAGCTTAGTTGTTTATACTGTAGATCTGAAAGTTAATTTTGCAATTGATTAATTGTAGTGAATCATTCGTTGAGCTTTATTATTTATTGATTTTCTAATAAATTAACACTAGTACCGTACATATAAAAACCGTAATTTTTTCATTGCATCCTTTTAAAATAATAGCAAATAATATTGCCTAATTTATATACTTACACATAATATTAATATTACCTATTTTTATTACAATAAAAAATGGTTGTATCCAAAGGATATTATTCTATGATATAAAATATTCAGTATATATTTTACATCCCGAAAATCTATATCTTCTCTTTGGCTTCGAACATTTTAAACACGTTTTTACATCGTTTTCTAAAAAAATACATACACATACCCATCAACAAAGGCGTTGATAAATCGTCAATATCACAATAGTCAACCCGTTACATCATATTATATAGCCGGCGATTACTCACACATTTATCGCGACGGCCACCTATCACGGCCGGTGCCGGTGGACCGAGAAGATGTCAGTGACACCGTGTCGAAACGTCGTGTTATTGTGGCTGTATCGTCGTCGAAAATCTCTCGGACCGCCATCGTTACCGCCATATTGTTTGAGCGGCCATGAATGAATGCCTAATTGGATTTCGGCGACGTTAATAAATCATTATTACTCCCCGCCTATTTTGACTTGATGACTTCTAATGAATCGTCCGGTTTCGGTGAAAGACTTCTAGTTTTAGAAGCCTATACCAAGGGAGCCTAAGATTGTAGCCGCTTAATAATGAAAATCGATGACCGCCCACGTTTACGGATCTGGTCATTAAGGTGCGGCTCCTGCGACAGTTTTTTTTAGTTTGATTCATTAATCAAACCAAAATTGTCGTAAAAAATATTTTATGTAATGTTTGATAAGTTAAAGTGTATCTTTAAATTAAATTATAATAAATGTGTTGATATTGATTGATGATCGATGCTTATAAAATGTTTTAACTATCGAATTGATCGTTAAAAACATACAAGTAAATATAATTATAAAAATGTATAATTAGCTACAAATTCATATTTTTAACAAGCATATGTGACAATTAGAAATGTAAATTTAATACAAGCAAATTTTTAATTAAATGCA
The DNA here is from genome assembly GCF_051122295.1 of Plectrocnemia conspersa. NCBI lineage: Eukaryota > Metazoa > Arthropoda > Insecta > Trichoptera > Polycentropodidae > Plectrocnemia > Plectrocnemia conspersa. The sequence goes on along the minus strand of NW_028277174.1, from coordinate 6,434,063 downwards.
TAAATGATAATACATTTTCAATTAACAAAGTATTTTATTTTACTTTTTATGATATGTTATGATATGATATTTAATTAATTTAATATTAAGTTTTTTGTCTTAATCTATAAACATCTATTATATAATATTAAATACACAAAAAATGTAATTAGTTTTTGCATCACTTCTTCAATTATTTTTTGCTATGGTGTCTTATTTTATATTTTAAAATTTTAATTGCTGTATTATTAAATTTATTTATAAACCATATTTTTACTGCAACTTTTGGTTGTTGAATAAACGCAATTATAAATATTATTTTAAGACATGGACTTATCATGAATTACAAATTCATAATATTTTTATGAATTATATTTTGCTTACTAAATTCAGAAACATAATATTATCTATTATCAATCTATATAAATTATATTTTAAAAATATCATTAATTGATAAATCACATTTTATTTATTAGATTACTTTATATCATAGTTTAAATATAAGGCTTTTAGTTATTTTATATCAGTTTTCAATTTTTTATCGAGTGATTGTCGAGTTATTTTTGATCGATCAGCTATTTTATTAAATGGCACATCCTTTATACTGGTTCTTTGAGAAAGCTTGAACAACTTGCATGGTGGCTTATAAAAAGAGGAATATTAAATCCTTTTCTTTTAACAAAAAATAGATTTCCATGTTGTGGTATTTGATAATAATTGATGGGGATAGATTAATTAGTTTACGCAGATTTTAATTCATACCTCGATTTACGAAGATTTTTATTTTTTAGAACCTGTGATAGATATACATATGCATTTACGTTCTTTAAGACTTTTATTATAATATTTGGATATTAAAATATTTGAGTACATTAACCAGTGGTTTATTATTTAAATATTTATCTAATTATTCGTGAAGTATTCGCTTATACTTTTTGTGAAATACTTTGACATTTTTGATTTCTAAAAACACCAAAAACCTACCAACTTTAGCCCAATTGTAGCCATGTTTTTTGAAAAAAAAAATATTTATAACAGTCATAGCCATAACAACTCATAATGAAGAAAATAACACATTTTTAATTGTATAATTCTAGAAATTACTTATATTTCCTATTTAATATTATGCAGCTGTGTCAATGGCTAATTATCGACTTTTTTATCTCTTTTAATTCAATGCGAATGAAGTTTAATTTTAAGTATGTCTAAACTAATTTGTTATGGTAATATTTTTTTAAGCATACCGAGTTGTATTTCTTTCTGCAGCAAGTATAATTAAAATTGAACCTTGTACTGATTTAAAGTTTTTAACATTAATTGTTACATATTTTTTTGTTTGTCTTCATACTGTTTTTTGTTTTTTTTTTCTGTCATGGAACTATGTATTTATAAATCTGTATTCAGTATATAAATTGTGTTTTTGCTTATTCATAATTTTACAAATATATTAGAATATTTTATCGGTAACTATTCGATATTCAAATAGTTTAAAATAACGAATATTTGGAAACTCTAGTTATACAACTTGATTTACGCCATATTTCTTGAAATTTATTTGCCTTAAAAAATTGAACCCTAATTGAAAATATTATCGATTAATTATATAACATAAAAATCGGATATTAATTATTTTATAATTAAAATATATGTGTCAATACGCTAACAAATATAATACATGCATATATTTAGAAAAAACATCTGTGCATTTTAAGAAGTTGTAAAGTTTTTTACCTCTACTACAATAAATATTTTATTATTATTTTTTTCTCTTATAACAGGTAACTCCAAATATTTTTAAAGTGTTCATTATTTTCTAGGACACATGTTTCCAGGAATATCTAAATTATAATTTTCACTTCGTAAATCAAAGTAAAATATATATATTATTTTTTAATTGATTTTATAATAATTTTAAAAATCAATATAAATATAAGTAATTAAGCCATTTTTCACTTCATAAGTTTATTTAAAAAAAGCGTTCGTTCGCTATTGCTAACCGGTGGTTCAATTAATGTTTAGATACGCGTTGATGAATTCCATAATTGACGACAATCCGTACACAATGAGCTCTTATACGCATTATTATTGCATAAGGTGAAAGTCGAGAACCATTGTTGTTGTCGAAGTGAACGTCGAATTCGACGTCGAACAATGTTTGTCGAAAACTTTGCAAGAGGCCATTGTGTCGCAGTTATTCATTTTTTCAATGATTAATGAACGGCTACAATTAACTTCGACGGTGACAATATAGGTACTATGTATTATGCGCGTGTTTGTTAACATATAATAAATACATGCATTAGGAATTAGGTCGGTGCTCCATTAACCGCTGATAGGTTCGGGGTCAATTGGACCCGCGTTCGATTCGTAATTATTAATAATTGAAATTTACATAAGTGATGTTTTATGACGTGTTTCGAAGAAAAAAATATGTACGACGTACAAATTATAATGTCAATATTGAAAGTCATCGTCATTTTTTTTTGTATGTAATTAGTACTGAAATATCAAGTCTGAAGATGTGTTACCTATATGTGTTTGAGCGGTTCGAAAGTCCAAGAATAGTGTTTGCAATTATTTGATTTAGTATTTTTCATTATTTATAACTGGCAATTTTTCAGTCATTATAACAAACCATGACAGAGTTCTTATTTGGCGAGATACACACATTGGATAATGACGGTGACAATCATTATATTTGATAAATTATGCTCTTAATGAATTGTATTCCACTCGAATTCTATAATGGATCATTTGGACCAATCACCTCGCAAGCAACGAGGTGACGAAACTCTTTGGGCCGTTAGAATTTATTATATGCGGTATATAATAATTGTCATGATGGAGCGACCGTAATGCGGATGTTGTCTGGACCAGAACAACATACTGGATTATGATTCGGTTCAATTATTAATTTGTTTTGGTGGCAATATTATAATAATTCAATTAAATATAATAAATTATTTTGCACTATATGCAGATGAAAGTCCTGACATAAATTCAGCACGTTGGAGTCACTTTTAATACGAACTTTTCTTGTTTACTAGATAGACACATTGACACATTAATAACTACATAATCCAAATACTACATAACTGTGGTTCCTCAAGGGTTTAACCTGAGCCCTCTGCTCTTCACATTATTTATTAATGACATCAATACGGCAGTTACAAATTGAAGTTTTTTCGTGAAGTCGGACTCATCTGTACAGAGTGATCTTAATCGTATGATATTGTTTTTTGTGTATTGTAATAATACTAGTTATTGTTTTTAGACCATCGTGGCTCATTGGCGTCATATTTTAGGTCACGATGGTATTAATTAAATTTAAATAAATAATCAATAATTTGCAGTGACTTCTTGTTTAATTTATATTGAGCATATATTGACTTTAAACATAATACAAATAACCTCCCTGCTAATCAAAAATAAAATATAATATTAATAATTCACAATTTGACTATAACAATTACTCTAATCTCTCACTTCTTGGTTGTTCGCCTTAGAAATTAACCGTTATTTATCGTTGACGTCATCGAGCGATATTTCCATCAAGTGTGCGGTTTCCTCGCGCCTCCAGCGAATGTCAACACTTGGCGCGCGACTGTTAACAAGCGTAGCGGTGGGGATGGGGATCATTAGCACAGCGACATGTTGCCAATAACTCTGCGGTGTTATTTCATACCACATCTACGAATATGAATTGCGAGCATTAATAATTTACAAGCGTGGGCGCGCGGACGCGATTAAGATGTTCGCGGTTACACCTTGTGAGATATACCTACCTCTAATGGAGAGTTATATATTCTATACCGGTATGGTACATGTAGATGGTGGCGAAGACTATGTACTGTACTGTATCTGACTGCAGTCTGTTGTTAGAAGGAAATTATGATATAGTCGGTTGTGTGGTAGTAACGCTTGAATGAACTATAAGCTATATGAGGCTGTACTTTTTCATTTTTATTATGACAGTACACGGTGTGGCAGAAGAATCGGGTGATTTTTAAAATCAACTACATACATACATACATACATATTAACTATAAATATTTAAAAATTATATGGCTCGAATATTTACCATTATGAAGTTAGTGATTGCTCTCGATGGCAACTCTAATAGTAATCTAATCTACTTTGCAAACTCACCGATAAGATAATATTTATCTAGTTTTAAATATCCTATCCATTCCATCTCATAATGAGTATTTTAAAAGAATGAGTTGCTTTTAAATTCCTATGAAAATGAGCTGTGATCTGGCTGATAATTAAGAGGCAAAAATAACGAGACTTTCTTTACGACTTTTTTATTTTTTAATATTTTTAATCACATTTAAAGTACTTTCCATTGACCAATATGAACTTATCTAAATATTTGTATTGTACTAAACAGTTTTGGGACCCCTTAACCCCTCCAGTGAATTTTCTTTCACCTCTTCCACAGTACCAAAACCTTTTCATTCCTGCATAAATTCTTTGCTTATTTCTTTACTTAAAATTATATTCTTTATTTAAAGTTATAATACTCTCTGATTATTTACTATGAAATATCAAAAAATAATATATTGTTTAACTAGCCCTTAATATTCTAACGCCTAATTTTGTGATTTTTCTTGATACGCGGTTACTTAACCTTAACATTTTCTTACGTGAAATGCCAGGCTGTGAGTAAAATATAAAAAAATAATTTGCGCTACGCAGTAAAATTTGTGTATTAATTAAATATCTAATTTATAATTGTTGAACGGGCTCGCTTCAAAATTGAAACGCTCCACGTTTAAACGAATTAAATATTTCTTTATAAATTGTATTGTTTTATATTAAAGTTGGCAAATAAAACATAAAAACAATTGAAAAATATTTATTTGTAATTAATTAAAATAAAATTGATTTCCAAACCCGAGGTATTGAGATACCGATAAAATTTTTTTTCGTATATAATAAAATCCTTATCGTATCTACGATAATGAATTTTATGCTTTGTGCGAAAATTTACCAGTAGCGGATAAATTTGAGTTTGTCATAACTTGAGCAACCATTACATATCAATGTTTTAATAACAATAAATACATTTAGTGTATATAGCGCACAGCTTCACAGTGGTTTGAATATTCAATATTAATAAATAAATAGTAAATATATATTATTTAAAAATCAGAACAAAGCCAAAATAATATTTATACCGCAAAAAGTTGCGGTTACGGTATCCGTATACTCACTAGCTGCGGTACCTCACAATAGTGAAGAACCTGCAACTATAATAGTTATAGAATATTGAACCGAGCGACTAAATATCACCAAACGTTTTTATAATATGATATAAGATAAAGAGCTATTTAATTGGATTTATAAAAATAATTTGCTTAATTGTTTACTTGAAATAAATAATAATTTATTAAAAAATAAAATTCTAAAATTATTGTAGGCCTCTAAAATTTTCGTATTAAGAATCGTTAAAAATATTATTGCTATTTATCCAGAAATAATATATTCTATTTATTATTCTTCTGATAAATATTAAACAAGCTCATCAGATTTCAGTCACAGCAACGTTGTGTTTTAATGTGTGTTTAAAATAGCAGTATCAATTCTTAAACATGTAAAGTTTAGATTTCTTATTTTTTTTCTTTGTTTTTTAATGTTTTCTGCTGCTTAAATTCATCAATATTATTTTTATTAATGGTAGTGACGTTATAAAGTGACAAAAAATTCAATGTAAGAATAATTTACGTTTTTAACAAAGTAAAGAGTAAAAATACATACGATATCACTAATAAACTCTCTTAAAATGGCACTTTTTTATTTAACTTCAACTTTATAAACAGTAACCAAAGAAACGTTAATTGCTGAAAAATGAGACGCAAGATTTCTATGATGCTGAAATTAAGAAACTTGGTTTGATTTTTTTACGATTTATAAGTAAATCCATTCAAAAATAAAATCCTTTTGAAAATTAAATTTAACTTATATCTCAACTTTCTATATAGTATGTAGCTTGCATAGCTACGTAAAATATTCATTTAATATGTATTTTAGCTTCTGATATAGATTACTTGATAACTATATAATATTAATATAATATATAAAATTTAATACTTGATCATCAAAGTTAAATTAGTCAGGGTTCACCCTATTTTATTTTTAATCGAAATTCAAATCAACCTGCAGTTAATTAATAAACCACAAATAATGGTAACGATTCCCGTGTCATTCTCGTCTTATTAACGGCGATTTTAACCGTTCATCGCCGGTTCAACTAAGTGTGTATAACTATAGTAATAATTCCGAAACACAAACGAATCACAGCACAGCCGCGATTAACGTGCGTTTCCTAATCAATCGCATAAATTACAGGCTTAACAGTCACGAACGGGAATAACTCACCGACGAAATCAATTAATTACCAAACCGAGTTTTCATTTGCTTCGCCGAGATTCCGTTGCGTGCCGTCGAAATTCTTCAATTATGTTATATGTGTATATTTTGTGAGTGTATTCCTTCATATATACTGAGCTAACCATAAAAATGTATACACACTTTAATTAAGATTAAATAAGAACAAATGTATCCAACAAAGAACTGTGATTAAGCCAATCAACATTGCAGAGATAAACGTGTAAATATTATATATAAAAAAAGATACACTTGTACATGAATTGCTAATGTTTTAATATAGCAAATGATTGGCAATTTATTGTGGTCAAGCACAATAGCGAAAACATTATTAATTTATATGAGAAAATTTTCAGTATTCATTGCATTGTTTTAACGTTGATTTACTAATCAAAACTATAATAGCATACATTATTTTGTGACAGTCTGTACCCACAATAATGCTCAGACGCAATTTCATCGTTTCGTTAATTTATGAAAGCATCACGACAATTATGTTCATCGGCTCAATTGGGGTCCGAAACTGTGATTTCGCGTGTTCCCAATCAGAATTGGCCAATTGTCGTGGCACGATTCGGGCTACTACGACCGCCAACGATAAAAACATTAATTCGGCCTAGATGAATACTATTTAAGCAATAAATAATCGATTGGTAGATCGGCAGCAATTTATAATAGCGACACTCGATGAAGGCAGCGACTAAATTGCTGATTGACAATTCGAAATTGATCAAATTGTCAAGACAGACGTTATGTCTAGTCGCAGCGAAAAAACACTTCAAGGTCTTAAAAAGATATGTATTGTTTAAAATTTAGATAGAAAAATACGGTAAAATAGGTAATACTTTAATAAGAAACACAAATCCACATGAAACGATTAAGAAATGAATCACGAGTACCATTGATCATTTTTTTCGGGTGCAAGCTCAGTTTTAGTGCTTCTTTGCTCTTAAATCAAATTCTATAGAATATAATGTTGAGGTGTCATTTTAGTGATTGACCACAAATAACCAACTTTTATTATATTTAAATAAATCAAGTCTATTTTCTGATGGATTTCATTACTTCTGATGGAACTACTCAATGTTCAAAGATCGTCGTAAGTCATTCAGACTTTTTCAAATTCAACGAAACACCTGACACGAGTTGACGCCGCACGCCAAGCAAAAGATACCATACCTGATATAATAACAAGCTCGTGTGTGTATGAAAAGGGCACTGACTAATCTCTTCGGGCACATGACGAATGTTCAACACATGTACGTATGTGATGTATGCAAACGTTGTGGATTCGTACTTATCGTCGCGATTGGCGAGGTTGTAGAACTCGGAGGTCGTGTTGTCGGTATCGCACGGAACAAACACAGCGTATTATAATAGAGCTAACAAAAGCTCGCCATTAAAAGTTCTGAAAGCTCTTACATGTGTTTCTAGAACGTGGCGTGGCGTGAGCTTATGCTCCCCGCATAATGCGACCATATTCGAATCACGATATTATGGTAATGCGGGGCCGAGATTAAAACTGGTGTACCCCCAGCGGAGGGGTCTTATCTCAGATTGAGTCAGATTCAAGAGTGTTGTTCTTCTCTGACGTAGAAATATCTCAAATCTGGTTTAATTTGTGTTTTAGTATAAAACATATAAATCTGAATTCTAAGAATTCAGTATATCAACCCTGATTTTCCTCCATTCAATAAAATGACGCTATTGTTTTTATTTGCCAGTTCCAAACTTCTGACATAATAGTTTAAAATATGCCAAGCTAGTCCAAATATTTATTTTTCTATTTTTCTACTAAAACTTAATTTTAAAACAATACAACATATGTTTTAAATTAATTCTGCTGCAAATTTATATGTAAAAAAATGTTGTTTTTAAATAATTTTGATAATTATTCAGATAACAATAAATTTAGATAATTGTTTAGATAATAACAAGTTAACGTCTTTCCAAACACAATTTATTTAGAACCTAATTTATATCAATATCTAAGTATATCGAATGGTGAAAGTCGCTGACTATTGACTTGAAAGACCTGGGTTCAAATCTAATTTGAATTATTATCATTTTATCATTACAGTCATTACAGATTAGGTTCACTTAGATTTTCTTAATCTTACATATAAATTTCCTGATGATTAATTAAAAGTCGTACATATTAGGAAATAACTATGCTACTACTTTAACTCATAGAAAATATCTGTGCAATATGAAATCATATGAAATATCACAGCACAAATTAATACACTACGTGAGTAGCTCTTTAATGCTGCTGATGATTTTTTTCCACCAAAATTCAGGCGATGATTTTTATTGGCATATTTTTATTTTTTTTATTTCAGAAACCATATAAATTTCAGCTATTAAAAATATTGTTTCAAGTGACTTTAATTAACACTTCTTTTGTAATGGTAATAAATAAATAGCAATGAAAGTCGTTCAATGGGACAAAAATTGACTTAAGAAATGAACGCTTCTCACGTTGCCAATTAATGCTATTATTTAGCATCGAGATCTCTCTTACATTGTTACGCCTTACTTTGACTACGAATTAATATTTCATTTAATTTGTTCAAAATGTTCGTTAGAACAATCACTAAATTAATTGTGCAAGTGGTTGAAACTCTCACAGTAGTAACGTGTATCTATATAATCTACAAAATCATATATAAATAATATATATATGTAAGTGCTTAAATGTAACATTTTAATATATATTTAATAAATATGTTATAGTTCAGCCTAAGAAAAATATATTTAAAGATCACTGGTACGACTAGGGACAAGAAAAATCGATGATTACAGATGACGATCTTCTTCAACGAGTTAATGAGACGATAAAAAAGATCATCTCGTTCTATTAATTGTGCTATTCACAATATAAAGTAATAGGATAAATATTAAACACACATGTACATATACTTATGAAATATAAAAACAGCATTTTAACCAGACATTTCTATATACGTCGTTCTTTAGACAAACGTATTCGTTAGACTAATGACTACGTACACGTGGCAATTAAATATATGGCGATATCACGCACAAAGGCAACTCACCTCACGAGCAAGCGACTCTCAAACGAAATACTACGAATAATTGTTAATAAAATATAATATATAATAAGCACCCTCGTTCGTCTGAATCGAGCTGGTTTCCGACCTCTCCACCGCACCGGTGCTGGACCTCTTTGACCTTCGTCCAAACACAATTCGTGCTTCTGCTCACGACCCATAATTTCATTACTCATGTCGGACGTGTTGTTTTAATTGTGTTTCAAAGGATGGATATGTGCCACGTTGTCTGACCCTCTTCTGGTCCATTAAAAGGACCCGGCTGTGACGATGGACAAAAAGTGTCGACCCAAACGCTCAGATGGCCGTGCTCAGATAAGAGCGGAAGGTCTTGAACGTTTTGAATTCATAAATTCATTAACATGTGGTTTATTTATGTTTGTTATATCTAATGTAATATATAAATGTGATTATTCTAGTTTATATTTTCTTTTATGTAGTGGTCTATATATATAACATTTGATCAACAATATTAAATTATCTGCATATAGAAGACAACTTGAATTTATAACTGATGTAATTATATCATTAATAAATAACGTGAAGAGCAAAGGGCCTCGGTTGGACCCTTGATGAACCCCTGAAGGGGTGAAATACTCTTTCGACATTCGGCCGCCATATGATACAAATTGTCTACGATCGCTTAAATAGCTCGAGAGTTAAATCATCAAAGTAACCGAGGTCTAACAATTTTTTTAATAATAACCCATAACAAATCTTCTCGAAGAACTTCTCAAGATCCGTATATACGATATCTACTTGAATTTTGTCACCGTCTTGGTGGTTGGTAACGGTGTAACAATACTATATTTGCATTAACACAGTCAGTTCGAGTGCAATCCATTTCATCATAATCTCATTTCATCTCTTTCTCAATTATGAATAATGATGAAATGGACAGCTCTCAAACTGACTGTGTTAACGCAAATAGGATATAGTTTATAGTTTTTTATCCACTTTTTATTTACAGTGGTGATTGTTATTCACTTTTAAAAATCAAATAATTAAGTCATCTTAAGAATCAGAACAAAAATACGTTTTAGAGGAGCAGTGAGACTGACTTTGTTGGTAACCCTTCAAAATAAAATTGTACTTCACAAAGCCGTATTGTTCAGTATCCGTGACGGTCAGTACTGAAGACCAGGTTCAAGAAAAAGGAAGCCACTGAGCTGAAGACGAAAAAGATTCCTCGAAAACAACAGAAATATCTCGCAAAACCATCAGCAGTTTTTCCATCGATGTTCATCACTTTCGGAGTTAACTGAGCAGCAATTATAGCAGCCATATAAAATATAGTCACCTATTAAAGAAAATAAAAATGCGGAGGAATTTTAATACAAATTATTTACTATAAATAAAAATAGTGTTTTTATATAGTATATACACAATAAACTGCAGAAAGTTTTTGAGTTCAATGTAGACGTGTTTGTAATAATAATAAATAATCATTGATTTTATTTACCAAAATATTAGCATATCTAAACATTTTTCTTTGCTTCTAAGGATATATATGATGATCACAAAATTAATCATTATTTTTAAAAAAAAATTTAAACTTACATCCTGTTTCAATTTTAAGCTATATTAGAACATTTAAATATATCAATAATTATTGTACAAAAATATTTAAACTATATTTAAAATATTCAGTAGATGCATTGCGTTAGGGATATTTTTTGTTGATGTTATAACACTGTCTTATCTTGAATATTAATGTCATTGTAGTCGACCACTCCCAGTGGCTAAGCCTTTAAGTTATAGTGGTGATTAGGGCGTGATTCGCATTTTTATTCATTAATTTATATCCATATGTATGTACGTAGGCACATAATTTCTATACTGAATACACTATTATTTCAAGGTATATAATAAATCGGTACATCACGGGCTTTCATACGCTAAATCAGTTTTAGACCAGGGTCGGTAATAAAGAGTGTTCTACCTGCCGCCTCTGTTTCATTCACCTTCAAATTTGAGATTTTAATATTTTAACGTAATATACGCGGCAAGCTGCCTACCCCAGTTTCTTTTCATAAAATTTACTTTGCATACAAAACAAACCAGTGGTGTGGAGTGAGGACTATTAGAGAAATGACTTTGAAGAGCATAATTAAAAAATAAACATAATGTGTACTCAAATTATAATACTGCTGCAACTATCTGAATTGTATCAAAGAAAGTGATAATAACAAATATTGTAGTTTAATTTCATTTTATTAAATAAATAAAAATAAACAGGATTCAATTTATTACAGACTAATAAGTATTTTACTTTAGTTTTATTGTACATTATGTAGCAGAAATTTAAATATTCAATTTAAAATTATCAATCATGCAATAATTTATATTTTACTGTTTTTTCATTGTTTTCTGAAAACCGTATATTACTATGCATATTTACTTTTTTTAGTATTAAGACTATTATACAGTCTTAACAAAATTTCATTTGTGAGTAGATTCTTTAAAAAATTCCCGTTAAATTAAATTACCATTTTTTTATAAATTAACTAAAAAAACCAGAGCTGAGTAGAGTGAAAATATGCACAAATTTCGTGCTGCACGGCTACTCAAGTCAATCATTTTCAAGCAATAAAATAACAGATTTCAGAAGAAAAGAAATATTATTTTTTTTAACATAAATTAAAATTCAGCTGTAAAAGTCAATGGGATCTGCTTTAATATATTAAAAATATAAATGAAAGCCTTTTTTATAAATATTTTAATATTTATATTTTGCTTTACTCTCCCCCCTCTACTCCATAATAAATAAATAAGACGTACCCGCTATTACCTTTCTTGAATTATTAATTGTTTATTTAAATATATTTTATTTTATGATCGTGCAACGAGAATTTTTTTTTTACTTTGCTTTAAGTCTAGCCTTTATGCACTTACTTGAAAATATTGATTATGTTTACTCTGCTGTAACGCATTAAGCTCACGTCTGTAAAGTTACAACAGAAAATGTTTGAATATTTAAATTTTACGTGTTGATTACCAACCACCGACGAGTGAATTACGTCCTTCCGTCGCGCCACCAATCGAATAAGTTCCCTGCTGCCACCCCGCCTCATATTTATAAAAATTTAAAACATGTTAAATATCTTAATTTTTTGATGACGGTTTTTGGTTTGTAAAAACCCAATTTATACTATTTAGACATAGTCATGAGTGAAATACAGATCAGGAGAAAGATAATCGCATCTACAATTCTTAAACGTTTATTTTATATTTAAAAAATGGGTCAATCAGCCTTCGCGCGCCGCCCCTGCACCAAAAGTAACAAGGTAGTCCGTGTCGGGACGTTTTTATGTGTTTTATGAGCTTTGTGTTTTTTAGTGTGGCAGTGTAACATTACTCGACCACCCCTCACCGTCCCTCGCCACTTCTTCACTCAGGTGAGATAGACCCGAAGAGAGTGCGGCGGGGTGGAGGGGGGAGGTCAGGGTCGGAGTGGGGTTAGGATTTGTGAAAGGAGTTGTCCGAAACGTAGAAAAAGCGCTTTATCCTGTGCAAGATTTAAATTAATTTTTTTCAAGACTCGCGGGACCCTTTTTGCTTTTGTTTGGTTCGGATTTATGAATGGTGTATATTTAGATTAACCCACTGTGCGCTATTTCTGTCGTTTCGCCTCAAAAGGTTTTTGTGTCAATGGGCGCTAATTATAAAACTCGCATGCATATTATTGTAATCGCAATATGCTGTTTTTGTTTATGGTATTATTTATAATTTATTAAATTTGTACGACAAGTAGTCGGTTTGTTTACATGTGGCGATTAAGGTATTGTAAGTTTTTTGTACCTTTCGTTATCGCCTCACGTATTTGATGATGTGCATGAATTTGCAAATCCTATTTCGCATTATAAGAATGTTTGAAGAATGAATGGATCGTCTCATTCAGAGTTCCACAAGCTGATACGAGCTATTTTCGGTAGATAATTTTAAAAGTTTAAGAGGATTACGTATAAAAGCGTATAAACTCGTAACTGAATTACACATTCTGAGAATTTTGGATGCGAGTAATTTATATTTCAGTAAACTTTCCTCAAATAATTGTTTTGTTTTAATGTGTTCTCGCATACGTGCGCAGAGGCGTCAAACCAATTTTTTGTATAAATATTAATTTTTAAATACTTTATTGACAATAAAATAATATATGAAAGAATTGTTGAAAAGATTTGTATATAAAATAGTATGATATACAGCGCTGTAATTATTAATATGCAGAAAAATATTTAATCTCATGAAGATATAAGATTTCAACGGTAAATTTTATATCATCAGATTGCTTATTATGATTCATAAAATTCACACAATTTTCATTGAGCCTTTTATATGCATACACGACGAAAAATAAAATTAAGGATCCCAGACTTCTGTATCACTGGCTGATCCTGTCCTGGCGGAATTAACATGCCCGTGGCATGAGTGTTCCTGATATATGACATTCATTTCTAGCCGTTTTTAAAGCACGTACAGTTCACTTAACCAACTCGTTATCATTTCACTCACGTTAACCGAATGAACAATCATCTGCCTTTGTTGTTGTTGCCCGTGCACATTTCCAACTCGAATTAAGTAATAAAGATTTCGGTGAGATGACGAGAACAGATTTAGGCTACGTGCCGTGGACCGGACGACCGTCACACCCTAATTGGGCTTAATTATCTATCTGACTCGGTCCATTTCGGGATTCTGGGCCAGACTGATTTTTATATGGACGATAATGCGCGCGAAAATATGCTAATTTGATTATTAACTCTCAATTGCGTTCACGAAGTTTATATAAGTTTTTTATTGGACATTTAATTATCATGACGTGTTTATCATGACATTGCTTAAAAGGACATTCATAAAAAAACATTTTATAAGATGGTGATATTTTAAAATACCTACATTAAAATTGAACAGATTTAATAATTAGGAAATATTTTAAAAAAATACATTTAATATTTAAAATTCACTACATGGCAACACTGAGCAGCAAAAAAAACACGACTAATTATCACGTGAATATTATGAATAGATATTTTTAATAAATTTTAATGCTTAATATATTTTGCATAAAATATGATTTTAGAAAATATGTCTATATGTATTTATTTGTAGCATGAAAAGGGTTAACTAGTACCTATTATTATTTATTCAAGAAATTATGTAAAGATGTTAAAAAGTGGAGGTGGAGGCATTTGCTTCTCCCCTTGAATTTGGTTAGAAAAATGCATGTCATTTAATGCAATTTATTGTAAACTAAATTCGTATGTTAAAAATATTTTGACATTTCCAAAACTTGTTCTTTGATCATTTTCCGCTCCTCAGGACTTGCCCTCTTAGGCAACTGGCTAGTTCCCTATACCCACGGGACGTCTCTGTATGTTTATGTTCAAACAACCGATGTTGGTAATAATAACATAAAAAAAAACGTCTTTAAATGTAGATCAAATGGAAAATGAGTAGAAAAACTTAAACCTAAATTACCTGTACATAGAATTTAGAAAAAATATAATATCAAAATTAAGGCTTTTTACAATATATTTTACAAACAATTAACAAGTTTGACATTTTAGTTATTTTAAAATATATTGAAATTTTTTAGACCATGCATTAAAAAACTGTGGCAAAATAACTCATATAATAATTAATATAAAAATGTTGCTAATAAAACAAAATTTTAATTTTTTTAAATTTCTGTAGTTTTTGCCAAATTGCATTTAAATATTTGTATAAAACGTTAAATTATTTTATATATATATAATTTAATTGAGAAGTTTTGTTTTTGGCTCTTACTATTCGATAGTTAAGTGTGACCATCTAGCGGGGAGTAGCGAAACTAACAAAACTATTTTCTTGTATTAAATATTTTTATATATTATAATAAATATATATTTATATATTATACTTTATACTATATAAATATATTATTACAATTATTTTTTTAAAAACATAATTTATTATTAAAAAATAAAATTGAGTTATTTTTGATATATTTTTTATTTTTAGTATTTTTGCGAATTCGTCGGTTTATTATAATGGTAGAAGATATAGAAAGGATTTTGTGAAGGAGAATCTCTCGCGAAAAGTTCGCCCTTGAACGATCGCTTATCGGATTCGAAGCACGATCCCCGCTGCGAAATTGTTTGACATCGCTGTCTGCGGCAGCATCCGAAATCCAATGTTAAATTATTCGTACGTCGACGTCGAAACCGAATTAGCCGCGTCTTTGAGTAATCAAGCAAGCCTATTATGAATGCGAATATGCTTTGTGCTAGTCAACCTCCACACCACACCAACCAACCACCTTTACCCGAATTACAATGGCGTCCAAAATACGAAATATCAGGTATATTTAAATAACGAATTTCATTTTAAATTAAGGCGTATCTTTAAATTTTAAAATTCCATAAAAAATAACTATTATTATTTTACGATAATTTTTTTAATATTTAGACTACACATAATCGTAGTTGAAAAAGTCCCTTGCATTTGTAAAGAAACACGGGATCTATTGTGAACGGCACAAACAAAAAAAGAATGAGAATATAAATAAATCGTGAAGCTGCCATAAAAAAATCACTTCTACTCTGCACATTTTTATCTTCCCGTTTTTTTCTTTAAATACACATAATTAAGTCCTGAACTTGAATCCAGTAAAGCTTGCGTTCACCGAGTAAGAAAAGTGTCCTAGATCTCCTCCCATGTCTTTAGTCGTATAAATGTCGGAACACTGCAGCTAAAAAATCACTTCTATTTAACTTTCATTGGAACTTCCTACTTTGCTATCGATATGGAAATACAAAAGTGTATCACTAGAGTCCAGAGAAAGCAGTCGGTTCCATTCCGATCGTCAGATAAATTCCAACCAAGCAGTCATCTTGAATCGCTAAGTATAATTCAACATTAGGGACGACTCGAAAATTACTACGAAGCAATATAATATAATTAACATATACATATTAAATAGATGTAATAATAAAATTGATGAAATGTAAAACACAGGAACGTCCTTTCAGCTTTTTCTAGGAGGGTGCTAAAGTTGGCTAGTCAATGGTCGTTTTTTTAATATTTCTATGTTATTAAGATACTTAGTATTTCATTAAATGACATGCATTTCACTGGCCACATTCAAGGGGGGCAAATGTCCTCACTTTCTTCTTCCCTTCCACTTACTCAAATGCTGTCCTTATTTTTACAAAAGATACTTAATTTATTGTTTCGGTAAAAGTTCTTAAGAAGAATAATTTAAGTACATTTATAAAGTGATTTAAAATATAAGAATATGTTAATAAATATAATTAAATTAATAAATAAATAATTTATATTATAAATATTATTATAGAACAAAATTTTAATTTAAAATATAATAAAGCTGAAAAATAGGTGCATTAAATTTTATTTGCCAGATTTAACTATTTTAAAACGACATTAAATATGCTCAAAGTATATTATATTAGCATATAATATTATTATTACATAAAAATAATTGTAATTGTATTTTTTAAAATAACAAATATTTTTAAACGATTAGAAGGATTAAATTTTATATTAAAAAAAAAATGTTTTTTCTTATTAAATATATAAAATTATATGCTACAGGGCTAGGTAATAAAAAATATATATTTACATTAATTTTGTATTGGAGATAGTTCAAATTGAATAATATTTATGTAAAAAAAATGGGTAAATCTAAGGGGAAAATTTACAGAGGTACAGAAGGAAATTGTTAAAATATTAGCATATGCTAAAACTTTTTATGGTATACAAAAATTATATCATACAAATATAAATTAAATATGTTTTTAATAGCATATTTTTGAAGAAAGTTTTAAAAAATTTGAGAAGTTTACAATTAATTACATTTTTAATTAAATAAAATATCAGGGATTAATAAATGCAATTTTTTTAATATTTATTATTTCATATCTCCTTTTCTTAAGCATTATTTCTTAGCATTGATTTAAAGTAGTAGTCTTTACTTGTAATCAATTGATAATCAACCACCAACTCATCAAAAATGCCAATAATATTTTTTTATAGCTAAATTTGTTAAATATTACGATAACTGCTACAACATTTACATTTAAAAAAAATGGTGTAAATTCCAATTCTAAAAATTTTATAATATCTTAAATTTGACATAAATGTTTGTATTATTTTAAAAGCCTTTATTTTTCTAAAATTCTAAAAGTCGACGTTTGAAACCCAAAAATTAAATATCATATATCGTATAGCTTATCATATTGTATTTAATCATTATTTTTTTTGCAATGCTTGATTCGTCACTAAGCTTTGATAATATACGTATTTTATTAACCTTCATGCTTCGACAAGCTATGAAAGGATAAAGTGATGGATCACGTTTTACTGACAACGCCATTTTTGTTAGCTCGAGGTTAAATCAAATTCTATAAAAGTATCGCGTTTAATTAACACAATTTTTTGAGAAAAATATAAAGAATTATAATTTAAAATAAGTAAAAAATATCGAAATTATGTTGCATTTCAATATTTCTAATAATCGACGGTTAATGTATTGTTAAACAAGTGTGACACAATTTATTCCATAATGTTCTAAACTTATGTAACCGTATTCCAAATATTATTATCTGAACAACTGGACCGTAAACGTCGCCAAATATACCGCCGAAAATTACACGAACGTGACACTTTCACAACAATTCTAATTTTAGATAACCAAATTTGAATATATGTATGTGTAGCATAACTAATCTCAATGCATTTCCAACGAGTCGCCCGTGGAGCTATCGCATAATAACTGCGGGGGTAGTTAGATTAACTCCCGAGGGAATTAACTTTGCCATTGCTGGTTACATTTCCCAGTTAACCAAAGCACAATGAACGTTAATTACGACCAGACGTTTTCCCACACAAGTTTGTATTAATAACATTTATTATTTAAATCACGCGACATTAATAAATAATCGTGCTTGTGCATAATCATCATCAACTTCAGATTCTATCTGCAATATTCGAGATGCCGTTGAGTTCTTTTGATGGTAATTCAAACAATGCCACTGAATAGTGCACCTGCTTGAATAAATTATTAAATGTGACTGAAATTTCAATCGAATCGCATATATTATATTATAGCATTTATAAATAAACGTCCGGTGTCTGTATGAGAGACAATGCTTTTAAAACTTGAATGAGTATGTCTCTATTTATTGCTACAAAAGCGATAATTTATCTTTGTATAAGTTGCATTAATCAAAATGAACTTTAAATGTTGATTTATTGGAAGTAATTTACCATTGTTATGCTACGTTAAAGTGAAAATAACTATAAATATTTTTTGAAGGGTTGATATATGTAGTAATAAAATATTGATAAAAGTTCGATTTCTGGTAATCTAAATCACATTTTAACTAGTATCAAAAGCTGTATAAATTAAATTTATATATTTATCAACCGTAAAAATGAAATATTTATAACATTGATAATCTGTTTATTGTAGTGATATATTTATTTTATTTATGTAATATTTTTGTATTGGTGTGTAAAGATGTTTTTCTTTTTAAGACTACTTCATCATTAGTAATATAACTAAGATTGCACTTTCTAACATTATTTTTCAGAAAAGATTATTTTGCTTTTATTGGGATCATAAATAATAATTAAATAAATTCTATTGAAAATGTAAGTTTAAATTACATCTAAATAATTTACTTTGTTAAATCATTAAACTGAAGTGATTACTTCCCTTCGCCAGTTATTTAACCAACACCTTATATTTACATGCATATAAAAATAAAATATTATCAACTGTATACAATGTTCAATCAATGACAATAATAATAAATTTAAATGATAAACTTAGTTACGTAATAATTATTACATTTAAATTGTGTGTACAAATTTATTCACATCGGTGCCAAAGGGTTGGCAGGAGCTCCCAGCGGTGAAAATTAATCCTGATACCATGATCGGATTACGCGAATGACCAGGGTAGGATTGGATTGTGTAATTTATGCATACAGTTCTCTCTATCCAACGGCAGAAACGGTATGCTACGGTTGACGGCTCCGGTAATGCACATTGACGCGTCATTAATCCGTTTGCGAAGCGTTCGAGCTTTCATTAGTGCAATGGTTGTGATGGTCGAAATGGCCGGAAATTAAAATGCTACTTTATTGCAGAGATATTGTGCATTATAGTTGCATTGTTTTTATGTATACTCTACAATAGGAAATATTTTAAAATAAATCATCATATCAGTTAATGAAATTAATCAAATAAGAGAAGCCCAGATAATTAAAACATAACTTAAAATAATTCGCCTTCTACTCGTTAACATTATCATATTACATGAGCATTCGCTGGAGTGTCGAGTTGAATTATTGCTTTATATATATATAAATACTAAGCTATTGAAAAAAATATTAATAATGAATATAATGCTCCTATAATAATAAAAAAATCATGGCAAATTATCACAGATTTATTCAATATGAAAAAAAATTACATTTTATATTATGTCAACAACGTTATTTTTGTGCAACGATTTAAATCTATATGTCAGGTATGTTTTTTTTTGACGCAATAACATATTTATGAAAATAATCAATATTTGTGCAAAAACAAACAGCTTAATAATATGATAAAAAACACATGGAATTAAAATGTGTATTCTTTATAATATGTTTATAAATTCTAGTTGATTTTTTTTTTGTAAAACACACTTTTTCTAGGACATAAATAATTACAGTTAATGCACTATACCTATTTAGCTCTAGGCTTACTAGCACTACTTAGCTCTAAAAATACCAAACAAAAACAAGTCATCCTCGTCACTCTTTATCTCATCATTGTCTTGAGAATACGGTTGTTGACATTTAATGTTATCGCCTGTACAGGTATCAAGTGACTTGTCATTCGTATCAGAAGTATCACTATATTATCAAAATATTTCTAATAAAATTAATTTTGTTTATTTTAAGAAACCCTGTTAATACAATTTCATGTACGCAATTTGCGAATAATCAAATAGGGGATGCAAACCGTTCTAGTTATTATGGAGTGAACGTAGAGCGCGCTTAATATTCATAACTCGTAATGTATTAGTTACAAATGAACGGTTGCCAAAATGATTTAAATGCTAATTTGATAATTACACAAGCCGGGGAATATGATGAAGCTGCCCCGTCGGAGTACAGAAACGGTACTTGCAATTTAATGACTTCATCGAGCATTTATATATAGTACAATATTTACCTAGATATAATAAAAAATATAATAAATGCAATTAAGCATATACTAGCTACCTAAAACTATTCATGCTTATTTGGATTTTATAAATTATGAAGGTTAAAATGTAATGAACGACAGAAACTATCTTTCTGACTTTCAACAGAACCGAATATTCTGTTCCACTATCAGCCTAAATTAAAACTAAAATTAAACCTTTTATGAGTTTGATTAAAATTAGTATTATCCTATTATTATATCTTAATAGCTTATATAAAATAACTTGATTAATTATTTTATTAGTTATTTGAGCGATCGTAAACAGTTCGTAACCTAACCGATTGTCGATAAAATATTAGTTATAAATGAACTTCAGGAGCTACTTAAAGTTTCAACCTGAGCCTTTTGTTAATATGTTAGTATGCACCTGAGAATGAGTTAATTTTACATATTTTTCCATAATTATGTCTGTTGCTATTTATTTATAATTAGCTTATATAGTATTTATAGTATATTATATTATAAAAAAATCAGTGATTCTCAACGTTTTATTGCTTTGATTTATTTTACTACATTTTTGTATTAGTGTATCTTAATAATTTATTTTCACACTACTCTATAATTAAATTTCGGAATTTTATTAAACATATTTATTATATATTATTCGGCTTTTGTGTATTTTTTTATAATATATTAATACATAAGCTTTCAATATTTATTATAAAATTAATATAAAATATTTTTTCTTATATTAATTTATTTCGTACTCATTAATATATCGGTATTGTTTTATATGAAAATTATTCACATTAATTCAAATTAAAAAAATATATTATATAATTATAATGTTTACTATTTATTATTTTTTCAGATATGTAAATATTGAACTCTCTGGGGTACCTAAAAATAGTGAAAGATCGATCACCGTACATGTACGGCGATACTCCTCAAAGTGTTAATAAAGTATATTTTTCATAGATTTTGTATAGTTTTCCATGCTAAATGAGATTAAAAAAACAAATACTTAACGTTTCTTTTAACACTATAATTAGTATAAGATTTTATGCAAATCTTAAATTGGCAAAGTTTACTTTCTTGCCTGTGTTTTTTTTATCTTTTTTATAATATAATCAATTCTCGGCCAAATTGACCCTATAGATACAGCAATACAATTGCACTGAAAATGAGATTAATAAGTGCCATTTCTATGATATTTTTTCTGTAAAATGAATTAATTTTAAATACATATACCTGCCGCAAACTAACGAATTATTATATCGTCGTTCTGACCCTTCAACTATTAAATTCATATATTATATATAAAATAAACCAAAATTTTAATTAATTTATTTAGATAATTTAGAGCACTGCATTACTCTGTATTTTTCTACTATGATATACAGAAATAATTTTATCTGTATTTAATTTTTAATAGCTGTACTGTACGTACGGTCCGAGTCCGTTCGATCCCTCCGTGGGAATTAGTGTCTATAGGACCAATCCAAACATAAATATATTTTCCTTATTTATCAGTTTTCCCTCGCGTCCCCCGCCCCGCCCCTCTTTGTAGAAGCCAATGATGACTATATAAAGAAGCGGGTTATCGCATGCTCGAAAACCGTTCAGACATTATAACGTTACCCTACACTATCGCCGCGGAGCAACACTCTAACCGTCGCTAGTGTACGAGCACATTCTAACCCTAGGATTGTTGTTGAATCCACTTTTAAATCGAAATTGGAATTGCTGTGTACAGTCGACGCGCCGTGAACGGTATCGATTGCCGTTAATCACACCTCGCGGTTAATTACTCGATTTTTTTAGAGATTACCTTTCGCAATCGCGTGGGGTTTCTTTGGGTTTCGAAAGCGATTCAATCTGCAATAGGGCTAGGCCTAACATAGCAATATTAAATAATATATTAAGTATCACAATTTTTTTAACTTAATTGACAACACTACTGTTTTCACTTGGTTCCGAGTGACGCGTCAAAGCTTATCAGGTTTATCACAAATTTTATGCTGGCCAAATTTCTCAAGCGCGAGTGATCTGTTTATGTAAATGATGCTATGAACATGTAAAATTGTGTCGTGAATTTAAAGTTAGTAAAACGATTGAGGTTCATAATAAATAGTATAATTAAATTCCATACATTTTCATTAAAGAACGCGTATATAAAAAAAATAAAAAATGGTTTAAACAGGCGTTTTATGATTAATTAACATTAAAAAATATTATGTATAAATAAAGACCGTTGAGCATCAAGAAACAGCACCAAGAAACGGAACAGACTTCTTTGACAAAATCAAGAAACTCGTTTTTATCAAATCTAAAGTAAAATTCTGTTTAAATATTGTCTGGGATTTTTATATGTACTTTCCGAATATCTCTTATATTTTATATGTAAATATTTACCATAAATATTATAATAAGATACAACTAATTCCTTATTATTTTATACAAATATGTTATATTATTTTTATTCCTAATCTTTGTTTCGAAAAAGTACCAGATTTTAATAATATAATGAACATTTTGGTTCGCATGAATCACAAGATTTTTAGAGAGTCATATAATATTATATAACCGGTTTTCAAGTTATTTTAATATTTTATATTATTCTCACTCGTCGTTTTAAATAATCTGTTTTTACAAACTATAACAATATAATAAAACTTAAATTTATTATAAAATATTTATAGCCATTCTAGTTTCTCGTTGTATTTCATTATATAGAAACTTTTCTTCTATAGAAACTTTAATATTTAAAAAAAAACATGTGTTTATAATAATACAGTATGATATTTTAAATATCTTTATATTACTGATGAAGAGAAAAATGGATGATCGATTTGTTATAATGGACGCGAGTAATCAAAGGACCAATACGGATTAATCTACTTCGATTGATTACAGAGCGTAAAGTTAAATATGAATTTTAGTCTCCTGTATTTATACCTGAATCGTAGAAAAAATTGTCAACAACAGCTGTTGCTACTTTACATTTTACATATTTCGAACAAGATAATCTTTTTATGGCACAGGAAAGCCTCCATACATTTTTGCAATCTTCCGATTCTCGCGTGAATCGGTTTCTTATGATTGATTATTTATAGTTTTTATATTCGCAATTCAGATTGGAAAAACGTTCTGAGGAAAGGGAGAAGATCAACAACTCCCTTCTTCGTGATTTGAGGTGGAACTAAAATCTCTTTATTTATCTTATTAGAATATTCTAGCTGTTTAGGTGATGCATTTGTCCTGAGTTGCGTAAATTCAGCAACAATGGTAGATACTTATTATGTGCTCAGGTAAATTTTTAAAGGATAATTGCCTTGCAACGTTTATGTGCGATTATTAAATATTACGTGTGTAAAAAGCACTTGTTTATAAATCTTCTTTATAGCTTTAAGATATATAACGCCATCTTTACATCAATAATAGTAGCTGAAAATTTTAAATATGTTCTAAAACCTTAATCATACTTTATTAGAATTGGTAAAAAACACAATTTAGTCAAAATAAAATAACGTCAAGATATAACGCAGAAATACTAGTGATTTTAAAATAATAAGCAGTAACAATACAAAAAATAGCAAATAAAATAAAATTTATAAAAAAAAGGTTATAGGTTATAAATAATAAAATAAGGATAAATATGGTTATAGGTCATATAAAATTGAAACATGTCAAAATTCAAAATGCAAAAAATCTAAATTCAACCTGGAGCGCTTGATCTCCCATACTCCCACCACTTAATAATCCGACCCTAATGGATGCTGATTAGATCTAAGAGTTTAATTGGTCTTCATCATTCTCAACGCCTTATATTAGCTAATTCGTAATTACTGTAATTAAAAAAGTTTTTTTTAATAATAATGACTCATATTTCACCAAAAATTTTTTTTTTAATAGCTGAATACTATAAATTTGATTAAAAAAATCGTATGTGGTTTTATATATCATACATATATCTATATTATATTATATAAAGAACGCCCCTTATTAAAAATATAAATACTTAAAAAACTATTCAATCCTTATAAATGTTATACAATCATATAAAATGGTAGTTTACTTTTCTTTGATTAAATTATGAATTACTGAATTGAAAGAACCCATTAAATTTTAAATATTTAAAATTCCATAATTTAAAAAATACATGTATAAAACATGAATACGCAAATAATGTCATAAGTATTAATTATATTTTTTTTTAAATATATAATAAATAAAGAAGACTCTCATTCGATCCAGGCGAACTGTACGCTTCCTTGTTCCCTCCTCTTTGCATACAGACCTCCTTGAGCCGGCGCATATATGATAGCGTTGTGTATTTTTTCTTATTATTCTTCACCCCGCCTATTGCACCCCCAATCTCCCCCGATCCTTGTCTTTTTTTCAATCAGACGCCTTTGAATATTTGGCGATAGGCAAATAATGGCCCACCCTCGGCACCCTTCCATCTCTTCTTTCTTTCTTTTCCTCCTCTCGTTCGGCGACGGACTTCGTCAATACTTCGACAATCCCACCCCCCGCACAGCCTCCCGATCTCGTGCAAACTTGAAAGATTTAAATCTTCCCCGCGCCCCACCTCCTCTGCTCTGGTGCAAATGAAAACGTTGATAAAAGTGTGTGCCGGCAAGTTCTATGCAATTTGGCGAAGAACTTTTACGTGCCTTTTACGACTACGTCTATGGAGGCACGGTCCGCAAATCTCGCGGACTTATCCGCGCTCATTACTGTGTCGTAAATTTTTATATCACTGCAATGGAAATACGATCGAATCGACGATTTCGTTATGAAGGCGGATACCGTCGTTATAAATCAATTGTATTTATTACTCATATAAACAATTAATTAAATAATAATAATATATATAATAAATATTAATGAATTATACATATATTAACTACATACATCGCTATTAAATATTAACTTTAAGATTAAAAAAACAATATAATTTAATTATAATTACTAGTTCGCAAACTCTTGAAATTTTAACTTACAACTGGTCTACTTAAAATTAACGACAATATCAATAATTAAGTGTAATAATTAAATATATTAATTATCTAAGGTATATTTAACTGCGCAACTTAAATAATTAATTGCTATTATTGTTGTCCAGTTTGCAGTAACAATGAAGAAATCACGCTCGTTAATTACATTGCTTCATTCCCGTTGTCGTGTCTACTAGGGTGCATGTCATGACATTGTGCTCTTCAACCCTTTCGTGCAGCTTGAATATAGACAAAGCCAATTATGGCATTCATCAGCGTGGAGACGAGTCAAAAGGCATGAGATGTGCCATGAAGAGGCGGGAAATGTAACCAGACAGCTGAAGCACCCTACGAAGGGCGTGCGGTTGATTTAAAGGGTTAACTCGAGTACTTTGCATCCGAGGGTTGCGGTTTGGCTCGGCGACGATAATTTGTCTTCATTTACTCGAAACTGATAATAAAAATGTTGTAATGAATTAATTTTTAGATTTAAAGAAAGTTCGTTAACATGGTGCTCAATATAAATGTATGACTTTTTTGTCATTGGATTACGGATTTTTATGACACCTAATGTATGTTTATATTATTTTTTTTAAGCAATTCTCGTTATTTTTGGGTCCCCCCTCGTTACTTTATATACGGTAACTTCTTTTTTATTTATTAGATGAATTGAAAAAATAATTGCAGTGACTTTTATATTACTTGTTTTTGAGTTCTATGATAATTTTTATATAATTGTAATTTAAATAGTATCATTAAAAAATATTTTGATAATTTAAAAATTCAAGACGGTATTTTAACAAAAACACAAACCTTAATAATTGCAACATTTTGTAATTAAATTGTGATATAAAAAGCTATAATTATTATAGTTAACACAAATATTGTTTTTATTTTATGTAAGTAAATTTCATAAATCACTATCCTACTTTTTGTTTTTCTATCTGAAGTAAAAATAAATAAATCCTTGAGACTACTTACTCTAGAAGTCCATAGAAAAAGCTACTTTATTTCAAAGTAACCCAGCAATTTCGATAGATTCTTCCTTATATATATTCATAGTTAACTGCAACCAAAAACTGCAGTATTATAAAGTTGATATGCACATTAATCGATATTAACAAAATCATGAATTGAAAGCATCTTCACATTTGTCTATAGCTTTATTTACATTTGATAGCAATGTTTTGATGCACTCTAATTGGATATATATGTTACGAAGTAGCATAATTGAACTTTAATTTGTGAGCTATGCTAATCGTTGCTCCAATGAGTATTTCACATATTCTGGAATACCACAGTGATCCAATCTGAGCCCTATGCTTTTTTTGCTCTTCGTCAACAATATACGTAATTAAAAACTCGGAATATTTTTTAAATGCTCATGAGTACCTGAAAGCGTTTTAGAGTATTCCCACAAATTCAGATTCACTTTCTTCACAGAAAGACCTGGAGTCGTTTTGGAGGTGATCCTCCACAACGACTATCTTTCAGCAACGCCAAGTGTCACGTTATCACATTTTTCCAAATCTCCTTGCCCAGTGAAATATTTTTACAGATTTGGCGGAGGTATTTAAAATTGAATTTTCACTTCAATAATTTTTTGCCGATTTGCGTTTTGTACGATACGCTAGTTCGTAGCCTCCTCCAATATGGCTCTATTGTCTAAAATCCAGGCGATGAAAAATGATTCTTGTTGCTGGAAAAAATTCTGAGATAACTTTACAAGAGGAAGTACGATTTGTATGATATTTAAATCCTAGCGCCTTTTTTCTTTACGTAGCTCTTCGCCTTCCGTGGAATAGTTTTTTTTTAAATCCACCTACTCTTTAAGATTACATAAAAAAAAATATTTTTAGTAGAATAATATGCATCACTCAAAAAGTATATCTTATCTTAGCTTTTACCTAATACTAAGCGTTATTGATTTTCCACAATCTCATATAAATTAAGCATATTTTATATGATATACATATATAGGTAAGTACACACAGAAGTTCGGTTCATCAGTTTTTCATTTCAGCTCATTCAATCATACACTAGGGCGGCTTTTGAACGAAGGAAAGCTCCTTTGGAAACATCGCCTATTTAAGCACAATCCGTCAAAATTAATTCCCGTTCGCCAAGTGGCAGAGGTTTCGCGCCTCGCGAATGAATGACGCCCAAAAGCTCAATATTATGACGAGTCTCGAGCTTGGGCGTCTTAAGCGGGCGGGAGAAATGTAAATTTTCCTCTGTGGGAGCTTAATCACGCGGAAGTCTATTGCGGGAAAACTCATAAGGAAGGATTAGCGCCCAGGGGTGAGGAGAAATCAACACTTTTGTGGCGGTGGTGGTGGCGGTTCGCCTCCGACACTTATTGGGGGTTAAAAGCGCGAAACGATCTATTTGACGGCTCGTATCGCAAGTAATTTCGCGAAAGCTCTGAACGCAAGAGACTAGATGTTTGACTGTGTTATTGCTTTTTTATATATATAGAATATACATATCTATACCTAAAAAGAATGAATTAAATCAATAAATTAATTATGTTTTGGTCAGAACGGACTATGCAATTCCGACCTTAAACATTATCCAAACCTTGATTAAAAATTAATTATATATCATTATTAGTAAACATTATATGTATAAAATAAACATACAAAAAATAAAATGCGGATGGTTTTAAATTACTATGTATATATCAATTATTATCCATAAACCATGTATACGACATGAGGTCACACATCTAAGTACTGATTAAGCCCAATGCTGCTTAGCTTCGGTCGTTGGCAGCACAGACTTATTTAATTTAATGCACATATTATTATTTTTAACGCACAATTCAAACAAAATGTTGCTCAATCAAACATGTTTTATTAAACATAGATATATTTATTTAATGCTCATTTTTTATTATTGTAATGCACAAACAATTCGTTTTATGGAACAATTGTTTTGTACATTGCTTATTTATAAACCTTAAACCATAAAATTCTTAAAATAAATTTATGCTAAAAATAATATTTTATTTTTATTTTTTTTATTTTTTTAGATTAAATTAAGACCATCGTGGCCTAACAATAAAATTCTTAAAATAAATTTATGCTAAAAATAATATTTTATTTTTATTTTTTTTATTTTTTTAGATTAAATTAAGACCATCGTGGCCTAACAGGTTACCCCAATGCGCCACGATGGTCGATGGTCTAATAAAAATCTGATATATTTATACAACGTTTATTTGAATTATATTTTATTTATAAATAAGATGTTTTACAAATTTAGGCTACTTACATACACCTACAAGATATTTTTAAACTTCTTGCACAGACCCACCCTTTCTTATGCAGCGTTATAAAAAAATTCAGTAGTTGTAAAAAAAATTAAATAATCGTACATATTTAATTTTTAACAAACAAAAGGCTATGATTTTTTTTTTAAATCAGTAAATTTTTCGATAAATAACAATTCTTTATTAGGCATCTCAAAAATTCTAGAAAAGAAACACTAATTTAAATTAAGAGATTTAGATCTAAAGAGAGCTAACAACATATCGATAAACAATGTAAAACTGAAATTTGTAAATACCATATTTTATTGCTTGAAAAACTCCCAAGTGGTGAAATGTTCCTTCGTTAATCAGCCGCCATAGGTTATGAACTGTCTGCGATCGCTTAAAAAATCCAAGAATAATCGAGTTACATAATCTGAGTAATTGGAGTACCTAAGTTTTTTTTACTAATACCTAATGATATACTTTGGCAAAATCGAGAAATTTTATCGCTGTTTTGGTGAAAGACAGGCTAGTGACAATAAAACGGGCGGGACAGAAACCACGCTGTTGGTTAAAGAAAAAAGTATGACGTAACTATTAATAAATATTTTAAATAGTTTAACTGACAACACTATGACTGAAATATTTAATGTAGTTTTTATGAATAGGTATGATTTTTGAGCATCTGCAAATATTAGGATTTCCAAAATTTGTTAATATGACGTAAACTTGTGTTCCCGCATCGTCACTTTTCTGTAGAAAGCAAGAGTTAAGTGTTTAGTCAAATAAAATAAAATAAAATAAAATAAATTTATATTATAAATACATATAAAAAAATATATAGTTAATAAAAACAGACAATTTAATGCTAATTTTAAAAAATCCTTCAAAAAATGTGCATTTTCTGAATTTTTCTAACTCTTTTATTTTAACTAATTACTTAATTATTTTTATTAACTGTGACTATGTATATTAGTATTTTTTTAACTTTGTAAGCGATCTCGAGATATAACTTTTTTTTATTACGTAGCTTTACGTAGTAAATATATGTATATACAAATAATATATTTTTTATGAATCGTCCATCATATATAAACTGTACATTGGTTGATTTATTCAGTGTGTTATTTATTTCTTGGAAATCTCTACTCAAGCCTAAAATTTTAGAAATATTAAGGTTATATAATAAATTATGGATTAGATACAAAAAATATTTGTACTATATTACTTTTCAGTTTTTGGTTCTTAACACTCAATTCAGAAGTTAAAAATACTGCTGCACGCGCCGTAGTCGCGCAGGGCCGGCGTACGACTTTTTTTCTCATTCGGCGGGAATCCGTCGATGATTTTTTTCCTCCTCCCCAAGCAACATCATCGTGTTGTTTGTTTGTTTGCTGCTTTTTTTCTCCCTCGGACTTATTGTTTATTTGCGGTAGACAACATTCCGGCGTGCGCTATCTCCCGTCGCCATTGTTGGCCTGTCGACATTATTCGCGAGCGGTCTCGCATAAATACCGAAACATTTATAACCAAGGCGAATAAATAAAACAGCGGAGACATCTCGCGGCGAAAAATGAGAACCGAGGCAAGGTAAGGTCTTTAAAGATTAAGATTAAGACTTACGGCCACGCGCTATATTGATTCACTTGCGCTCTTAGCGCGAGACGATAAGTGACTGCTAAGGAATAATTCATACAAAAGCGTTCTGGTGATATTGCTTTCAATTCATAATAAATTACTTAACGTGCCCCGAAAATCTACTAGATATATTGACCTAATTAATATTTTAAAATAACACGATTTTCATAAAATATTTTGTAGAACATGGACTGTCTAACATTTAAGGGTAGCGGTCGAATTGCTATCTAAAAAACGTTAACAGTCTATTAAAACTATTTTTTGTCTATTTTTATTGTCAGTTTTTTTTAATATATAAATATGTACACAAAAGACCACATGAGATTTAACTGGGTGCTCAGATCATAAATACGTCTTTAAGAAGTTCAATATCGGGTTCTTCTGAGTCTGATTTAGTTCCTAATTTAACTTTAAAAGTTGCGAAATAAAATTTGCTGTTCCTCTAAAAGATAGTTTTGATCTGATTCTCAAGACATCGTCACTTCCTGATCTTTCGAAAATCCAATCCGGATTGTTCGAACACGATGATCATTTTATGATCATCTTCAAAAACTTATCACAAAGACTCAAATAATGATTCATTTATAAACTGTTTTTTATACCGCATATGCATTTTAATCTAACTGATACAAATGTATGATACCTTAATTATAAAAATAATATTTAGAGATTTAATATTTATTTAATATATAAAGTCGGTTAATCTAAACTTCATATTGTCTATAAAACAATGCGTTTTATATACATATTAATTTTCCCAATATATTATTAAATATACGTAAATTTAAATATGTACATAAGCACATTAGAATATGGTAAGTTCGTTAACAATTTTGCCTAACTACCCTTGACAACCCTTCGGACTCACGCCCCAAGTCGTTGATGAGCATCATTAATTTTCATATGATCTCGCTAATGGGCGAAGAATATTTAACACCATTGTAAAAGCGACTGACAAAAGGGCGCGGGGTGATTTTGCCAGATATTAATTACTGCCCGGGGCCGTTAAAGGGTTGAACCCCACGTCACGGCATTTGCATAAATATATTCATGCGAAATTTCTTTAATTGTATACGAGTCAAGCAATAAAACTATCAATGGATCGTTTCTTTGATGTTGCTATAACATTCCATGCATACCGTAGGTACAAATAGGATGAAGGGTTCAGCCCTCCAAAGCCGTGTCCAGTGATTAACGTCATTTGCGTTTTGTACACAGATTATGTCCGACAATACCCACGGCGAAGGGTTGGACGAGGGTGGGATGAAAACGGTTGACTGATGAGACTTTCGCCCTTAATCCCGCTGACTATTGTCCGAATTAATTGCGCTAATTTGTCAGCTTAATTATCGTGTGAAGCGATGCAAGGGTTTTAGAAGAGGTTTTTTATTTGTAATTTATGAGTGAGTATTAATATAACTTAGGTAGGTACAATACGATAAAAAATAAATCTGGATAACAATAAAGCATTGCTTCGATATAAATCATGTGTCACTAAAAATTATATTGATTTTTTTTGTAAAGCAATATATTTTTAATCAATATTTTTTTAGAAAGTCACAAGCGCCTAAAGAAAATATAAATTTTATCTGAAAATTTTTTCATCGCAAGTAAGTAATTCTTATGGCGTTTAAATCCGTTAAAATAATAATTATTAGCCATTGCCTATTGAAAGTGTCGAAATAATAATTTCGCGAGATGAAATAAAACTTAAGGATTAAATTTCATATTTACGTCAAACTTGACCATAATAATATACTATGAGGCTTTTGTAATAATATTTTTAGATATTATCGATATTATTAAAATTTAATAAAAACAAAAAACTGTATTTAAAATTTTTTTTTATGATTTATTAAAATATACTATGATACTCGTTTAATTTATTTTTATTTCTTAGTTTTAAGCTTTAGATAATAATTAAAAATCTAAAATTATATCTAATAAAGACATTACAAAACATTGTTCAGTGGTTCTTTTTATATAAAATTTACCTATTTTTTTATTTCTGGTTTTTAAAACTCCGATTTGCAACCTGTATTCTTAAGATAACTAAATTCAAATACCAGTTTTAAATATTATAAATTAATTTTTTGATTGCTTAATTAAAATAAGATTACCATCTTTTAAAAATGCATTAATTAAGCATGTCCAATTTTACTTGAAAACTCTATCTGATGATATACCGACAGTTTTAAAGAAAATAAATTTAAAAGAAAATTTATAATAAACTGAAGAAATTATTTTCATTGTAAAAAAGTATTTCCTTTAGAGATTTATTGATTTTAAAAAAAAATTATTTCGGACTAACATTTTAATAAATTTGTATTGATTACTATTTTTAATTCAACTACGAGTACAAGCATATTTATTGTACTAATACTAAACTTCACGAATTTAAATATTTAGCTCAATATTTATAATTAGTGTTATGACAAATAATCAATCCCTTTGGTATTTTAACAGAATTTTTTTTTTTTTTTTAATATTCTTGCATGGAAACAGATTCTAAGACTATTTTTTTTATATGCTAAATTTGGTGCAACAAAGAGTTAAAACCAGTGAAAGGGTATTTTCAACAGCAAGAGTCATACTTTCGTTAGTAGTTTTTGTAATTTTATTTTATTTTAGTTTATTATATCTAGGTTTGAATTTATAATAGTTTATTTTGTAATATATTTTTATGTTAAAAACATAACTATGGATTAGCCTGAAAAATATGAAAGAGGAATAAATATATTTTTACTGCTATTTATGTAAAATTAAATGAAAACCTGTTTTTGGAAGTACGGATCATTTTCGCAGTCAATAAATAGTCTTACAATAGTTTTTAAGGTTTCATTGGGTCATGTTGGATTTACTTAATTCGTTTAGATTGAGCTTGGGTTTCAGCAGCAAATAATTTCACTAGCGCCTATCAGTTCAATTATATTTTCGCTAGTATCATATAAATTTAAATCTACTATTAAAAATGTGTCTAGATATTATCTTACTGAAACAGTGAAATTATATTTATACTAATAAAAATATTACTTAATTGAAAAAATATACATTTACTGTAACATACATAGATATAACACAGATTCAATAATTTAATATATATTTTAATGATGTTTACTAAACATTTTGGTTAAAAACTAATTAGAGACATTTTAATAAAATATTTGTGACAAAAATATAAAATATCAAATCACAAAAACTTTGATAGAAATTATGTATATATAAAAAAAGATATTAACTGCAAAAAACATTTTTCAAAAATTACAGAACATGTTTTGTAGTTTTTTTATAGAGTAAATTTTACTTGAAAAATATATCAGTATAATTAAATCCTAATCAATTATATAACATTCACATAAAATTATTTTATAAATAATTTAATCTGCAATATCTACAAAAACTTCAAGCAAAAAGGTAAAGAAAATCATTTGTTAAAAGCATTAAACATTCAAAATTGTATGTTTATTATTTTTATGCGATAGTATTTTTTTTTTAATGTTATTTAAATTTAAAAATATGCGAGAGGGTTGTATGAAAAATTTATAATTTTCGTCACAGAGCGTTCGAATCCCATTTTGTGCCCCATTCAGCGAGAACAATCCCCTGTCAACCCCTCGGCGCCACCCCACGATTTCTGTATCGGAATTGGAAATGGATGACCGGAATGTGAATCCAAATGTCATTCATAAATCACATGTAAAATATAATCTATTTTGAAATGAGATATTCTTCGTGACAATAAAACAACGTACAGTCACACGACTTGGAAGCATATTCACATTATATGAATGTGTAGAATATTACGAGACACGCGTGGTGTTGCCATAAGCAACGTATTTGAGTGATTTTTGTTGATTGCCACACCTATATAGCAATTTAAAGCTTATTTTTACATTTTGCTTTATATTATATATTTATTTTATTTATATTTTGTATTAAATGATACGTATATATTTACATCTCATTTTATTTGTTTTTATAATAAATATCTCGAATACAATTATTTCTAAAAAAAATTATATTAAAAATAATAATAAGCATATGCTGAAAAACTCAGTATGATTACCATTCTATTATCTAAAACCTAGATTAGGTGCTATAATCATATCGACGCTGTAGTAGATCACGCTTCTATTGTATGGACCCGCTCTAAAGACTTGAATAATATATTAAGATACTATTTGTATATGATTTAAAATCGCTATATGCATTGTAACGATTTCTCTAGAAACAATGCAATTCATTTAAAATATTAAAAAACATCAAATACTTCTGATTTATTATATATGTACCTCTTACAATAAACATAAGACGTCTAATGTTTTTTTTTTATAAAAATATAAATATGACTCTTATGGCACCTTTAATATACATTGATACATTGCCAATTTTCAGACGTTCCGTCGAATTTTAAAAAATAAAATTTTCAAACTTTTCACAGCATCACCAGATGCCACGTGCCGTTTTCCCAAAGCTTTTCCTCTTGTGCGACTGTCCCCCAGCATTTACTAATGTACAATACAACTCGCGCCAACATTTATACATATTCTTGGACTGGTGTCTTTTTTTCTCTCCTCCTTTCCCTATCATATTTATATCAGTCCTTTATTGTGAGCTACGTCGTGTGTTTTTTATGACCTTTCATAATGTATCTTTATGTTCTTCGGCGATGGAAATGGGGCGGTAACTCTGAATTGAATTGTATTTACAAATGTACCGCGTCTCGACGTCGCGATACTTTAAAAACTTACTTTTTTAATATCCACACAAGGTTGAATACAATATAATAATAAAATCGTTATAAATAAATTGTAGCGTATTATGATATATAAAAATGAGCGCATGTGTATATGTGAGGGCTCGAAAGTTTTGCATGTCCAAAAAAGCTCCCGCCGATATGCGATGATAAAACTTGTTTGTGATTATTTATTGATGTGCTTATTGCCATGTGAAATGATTCAGAATACGAATGTCGTGATGCGGCAATACTTTTGATTGCTTTTTTCCATAACGTTATGGCGTATATAAACACTAAATAATCACGACCAAAGCAACAACAAAAAAGACTGTGGAATAGTAGGGAAACACCACAAAACATCACACAGACATAATCAAATGTGTGCGGAAAATTTACGTGATCGGTCACCTCATAAAACGATTTCATATTTGGTTATGTAAAATGGTATTTTTTTACCATTTTGAGATAAATTTAGCGATATTCACAACTATATACTGATAAAAACTTATCTATTCAAATTATAAGTTTTTACGAATATTGAACGAATTAAATAGTCAGCTTCTTAAAAATAATTTCTCAGTAACGTTCATATCGAACGGTCAGTAATATTTAAAATATATGATCAGTAACTTTATAGTAAGTGAACAACAAAATTAATTTATTTTTTAACACTTATTAAATAAAAACATATAATTACTGACTATAAAATTACTAATAAAGCTTAGAAAATATACAGAAAAAATTAACATTATAGAAATATTGCATATTATTGCATAGCTCTTCGTAAAAAAAATGGAGTGTATTTTAAAACAATTAAATATAAACAAATATTATATTTACATACCTTAAAACTTCATTGTCTCGTACTGTATAACATACCACTAATAAAATGATTAAGTCGTATACATGTCTTAAATTTTTCAATAAATCTCTTAAGCCTAATCAAGAAACTGATAATGTACCTTAATTAAAAACGATTAACTATAAATTTAGATATTAAAAAAAAATTAAAATATACTATATAATTGATTTAATGTTTATGCAAATATTTCATAAAACGAATTAACTATTACTACATAAAAAATCCACATTATTACATTTATTTAGTCAATATTAACTCGGGAATTTCATTTTATTTTGCATATATTAGAGACCGCTTTATATGTTACGTACTTTATTACCTCTTTCGTGCATTATGATGGTGATTCTCAAACTTTACGTCGCCTATATATTTATGTATAAAATATACAATGTTCCAAGTACGTCGATATCATATATAAATGAGTATATTCTGAATTTATTATTATTGTAATAAGCAGATAATATTTTTTGTACAAAAAAATATTATATATACAACCACAGTTATACGAATTTATTAATAAAATATATTGTAAATATTAAAATGGATAACGATGCTTTAAAGCATTTTCTTATTATTGTATAATTCCTATAGTCGTGAAACAGTATGAGAGGCTTTCACATGCGTCCCCATATTTGGGTTACGAAAATATGTTGACATATGAATTATACGTATTTCGGTCTGCGGAAAAATATGAAAAATAATATCTCCGCCGCTTTTTCAGATTAAAGTAATATGTTTTCAATCCGCGATCGGTGGAAAAGCTCCGAAAATGGATTATGGTTTCATCAGGACGTATTGGAATATTCAATTTCCCGAATGCGTAATACGATAACATGTAGTTGAACTAATTCGTGTGTCTGCGTACACATGTTTATGTTATATATACGTGAATTTATACGATACGATTCTCATGTGTTGAAATTAAAATGAAAAGTTTAATGCACTGCGGATACATTAGCGTAATAAATTTGTTTAAAAACTGTTGCCCTGAACACTTACAGCCGCGAAGATTAAAGAAGCACTTAACTTTATTTTACACATAAATTAGATGAAATTAACCACCCCTGAAGCTATAATATCTGAAATTTTACTCGGTGGGGTGGTTTCTTCCTTTAATCGACCCCTGCATCGTTACAGAGAAAATCACGCCTCAAAAAAATCTGTACCGTAATTAAATAAATCTAATTACGCCCGTTATAAATTTTATACAAAACTTTGTTATGATACTAATTATGCAGTAGATTATGTAAGCCTCAACATTTTAAATTAAATTAACATTAATGGCAAAATAAATTTGTTACATTTTTAACAGATGCGCATCAAATATATGCATTGGTGCAAAAGATAAATATTTCATTGTGAAAGTGATAAGATATATATTTTAATTGAACTGTCAATCATATTATGATGTAATAAATCAAGAGTAGATGTCGTAAAAAGCTTAGGCAAACTATCCTTCCTCGCTAATCTCTGTTATATAGTGGAATATTCCGGTCAAGTAATATATCCTTGTCCTCGGATAGAAGAAACTATTTTTCCTGTGGATGCTCATCCGAAAAACAAACCACCATAACCCGTCGGCGATCCCTCATGCCCGACCTAACCAGGGTATGCAAAGTAAACAACACGAAAATTGGATATTTTGTACAAGATTCCCTCGCTGTGTGCCGTTTACACGAGATCCCAAAGCCCTATATATAATCATAATGAGATCGAATCCCTTACTTGAACGCTCATGCATCGATTACACAGAATGTGTGTGTATGAAAGAGTTGAAATTTAGGGAAAAATCATGGATGTTTTTCTTTTGAATTAGCTGCTTTGAAAGTTTATTAAAGCTAATTTTCTTTATATATTTTTTTCTAATCAAGTAAATACAATATTGGCATTGTATTAGTCATATTTTTAATACCTGATTTTACTGAAACACTAGGTACATTTTTTTTGTTTTTTAAATTATTTTTTTACTCATTTGACAATATTGTGATTTCCGCTAGGTTCAACTTATTGTAGAAAGGTCTTATCGGCAGCAATGTTGTGATTGCTTAGTCATTACCATCTGAAAAAATATTCAGAGATCCGCCTCTATGCGAAAGATGCCTTAAATAGCCCAACTTAGGGAAAGCCTTTAATGAAGATAGTCTGCCAAAAACAATCTTGGAAAATAGCAACCCTCTGCGATACTAGCCTGCTAAGAGGCCTGTAATTTGGCCCCAACTAGCAAAATCTTTCAAGAAAAGGTACGCCTCTATGGCTGGCCACCCAAAATCTACTACGTGAAGTGGCGCAAAATTTTTGCTATACCTGCTACTTCTAGTGTGTCTTTTCAAAAGCACTAAGACATATGCTCGCAAAATTTCACACTTTTTATTTTTTTACATTTAGCACGATTTATTTGTAAAGTGGTTCTGAGAATAATCGTTATCACTTTAAGGTGAAAAACGGTTGCTATAGAACAGATAAAATAGTATCAAGCAAAATTAACGCCTATGATTACAAAAAAATAGAAGTTGTTCCTAATTGATGAACTTATTTTAAAATATATACCTGATAATCATTTAACTCACTCTTAACTTTATGAACTTAAAGTTTATGTCAAAACTTTATTTTAAGTCTCCAAAACTTTATTTTAAAAATGTCACTAAAAATTTAGGATATCGAACCCCAAGGTACTGAAATATATATTGAAAATTGTTTTTAGTCTAATTAAAATATATTACAGCTTATAATTTATATGTTGAAAAATATATAAATTATTTTAAATTATTTTACTTTTCGAATATCTTTCATTTAACGGTATATTACTTTATGTTTTAAATATTTTGAGACTCTAAATTGAATACATTTTATATAATTTCAAGACAATCTAGAATATTTTTAAATAATATACAGTGCTTTACATAGATCTCTAGTATTGAAAATAAGAGAAAATATTTTATAAAATACAAAAAAAATTAGATATGCATAATTTATAAATGTGTTGAATATCTCTCATTTAATTGTATATTATTTGATAATAAATTGGAATATTGTAAGACTATATGCTGAGTTTATTTTATATACTTTAAAAACAATCTAGAACATTTATAAAAAAGCAACAGTGCTTTAGCTCTCTAGTAATATATTAGAAAGTCATATAGTATTATATAAGACTTAAAATAAATAAATAAAGTGCATAGCTTATGTATAAACAAAATAATTCAAGTTGTTTTTCTAATATTTCTATTAGCATCATTCTATTTAAATTTTGCAGGACAATCTAAAAAATTTAAAAAAACAAACTATGTTTTTAAAAAGTCAGAGAAAATTATATTAAAATTAAAAAATATAAATACATAATTTATTAACATTTAGAATTTAATTCATGTCGATTTTTATAAGATTTCAATAACCATTATATTATTTGACTTCAAGACAACTTAAAACATTTTTTAAATAGCTATATTACTTTAGATCTAAATTAAGTTGTTTAAAAAGTTAGAGAATAATATATATTACTAGAAATAAAATATATACGCATAACTAATAAATATTGATAAGCATAGTAAATTAATTCGTTTTCTAATTTTTGATTTACCAGCATTTTATTTTATTTTAGGATAATTTAGAATATTTTTAAAAAAACAAGTCTTTATATCCTACTAGGTCTTTAAGAAGTCAGATAATATTGATGCGTAACTCATAATTATTAATAAACAAAATAATAATAAATAATGATTTTAATTTCCAAATAAACCAAATTGTCCAGAAATAAAAAATATTTTAATTTAACGACAATTTAGAATATTGTCTTAAAAAGAAACTACTTTTAAAATAATAGTAACTTTACTAGAATTATAAAAAAATATAGAATATTCTATAAAATTAAAAAAATCATAAATATATATAAGTAAAATCATAAATATATATACCTGATATGAAGACAACTTAAAATACTTCTGAATAATCTACAGTGCTAAAAACTACAAAGTCAAAAAACCTTAATATAAAAAAAATTAACATATCTACTTGCTTAATATAAATAAACAACAAAATTCATTATATTTTTTTAGTATTGCCTAAAAATAATGGCATTTTGCTTAATAATTTTTAATAAAATACATTCTAGAATTTTAGCTACTTTCATTTATTACACTTTTTTCTTAATGTTAAGAGTTATATCGATATTGACTTAAATAAAACATTAGTATTTTGGTAATACTTAATACTCAAACCTGTTTTTTATCAAGTACAAAATTTTGTATTTTTTAGGTTACCAAACTATTTATATGACGAAATAATTTTTCGGACTATAAGAGACCCTAAAATTTTAATGCTTTAAACCATATTTTTATTAATCTAAAATGTATTTGAAAATTTGACATCAATAAATATCGTTCAACGGGATGATTTAAGAAGTAAACAAGCACTCGAAATATTTTTAGGATTCACAGTAAGTGATAAACTATTTTATAATAAATAATAGACACGTGTATTTTCTGTTTAATAATAAAGGTTAAATACATTTAATATACTAAGTTTACATACATATATTTATTTTATTTTAATTACATATGTTAATTATAATAATAAATATGATAAATATAATAAATATGATATTAAATTTTAAAAATAATATTATTTTTGATAAATATAGTATTTAAGAGTATGAAGAATAAAATAATTCCCACATTTCATAGTGAGCGTATCTTTGCTCATTTATTATTATTTTATTAGCAATAAGGATAAGAACCACAAAATTTTCATGTTTAATTTTAAATATACACCATATATTTTAATTCTTTCATTTTCGTTTATTCCTCTAATTTCAGTGCAACAACATCAATTTTTGCTTCCGAAAAAAGTTGACAGAATTCTTTTTTGTTTTGAAATTTATTAAGAATATTTTCTATAAGTTTAAATGTCTGCTCTAATTAATAAATATTAAGTACTTCTCTAAGGTATTTTGTTTTTTGAAATTTATTTATACATGTAAAAGTATTAGTGTAAATGGATAGACAGTTGCTTATTGACTAAACCTCTCGATTTCACAACTTTACATTAATATTTGTCTAGATGTTAACCTAAAATTTTATTAGAATAACAGTGAATAGATATGATATGCCAACGCCTTGCCAAAAATCGGTTTCACTCCCCCTCCTCCCACTCTCTACCCCTCACTCTCGTCCACTTTGCAAATTCGGCATCGATATCCCGAATCGGCAAGAATGAGATATTATTTCACATATGTCGAGATTACGTCTCGGGCCGGTAACGTTTTTAGTTGATCCCCTTTTGCCCGCCTTAAATCCCATTATAAATCGCTCAGATTCGAAGATAAATCAAAAATCCTTGTTACGCAACTGGGGCGTCGCGGCGCCTCGTGCTCCGATATCCTCTCGGAAAATCCCATCCGAATTAGCCAATTTATCCGTCTGTCTGACATAACCTGGGTTCGGATCCTCGGCTAGAAGATCCACTTTGAATACTGTCAGAAATCACCGAATTGCTTTACGAGTATCCTCCGCGCGTTCATTCTTCTTTCATCTTCTCGCCCTGTATCCTTCATTATCTACCCCGAGATATGTCAAACCCTCTTTCGACGGCGACCTATTTGACTCGCTTTCGGGGCAAGCGAGAACATCGGACACGATTGCAGTGATTTTTTCAGGTGGATACCTATTTAGTGGTTCTCAAATAGTGATAATGGACAAAATAATTATTTAAAGAATTACTAAAAATAATATTTTTCTTTTTATATTTAGACTGCATATAAAATTTAATTTTGTACAAATATCACCGAGGTGCTTATTTAGTTCTGAACTTAGCTTTTGATTTATTACACAATATACAAAATTTCGTTAGTAGCAGTGTAGTTGTTAAGTATACTTTTACATAAAAAACATTCAATAATTTTCTTCCTTAATTAGACTTAATAACGAAAAATGGCTAAAATATGATAAATAAAACTTAATTAAATATACTATAATTTTATTTTAATTATTTGAAGGAAGCCTTCAGTAGGATAATTTCTACGTGCTATTTTTCTTCTTCCTAGTGCCTAGTTACTGGAAGAAATGAAAAAGAAAGAATAAATATATTATTAGAGTTGTTTATTTTCTAAATAAACAGATTTCATTTTATTGAAGCAGTAAAATAATAATTCACTTAAATAAATTACACAGATTTTTCTTCTTCTTATAAATGTAAAGATTATGAAGACAGTTTACACCTAATATTTGAGAAATAAATTATCGATATATTATTGTAAATATTTCTTTTATTTATTACGGTTAACATTTATTATTAAATACAATAATAGTATACTCTATTAATGTAAATTAATTAATTAATAGTGCTAATAAATATTATTAGATATTATAAATATTTTTTAATTTTTAGCAAATAATTACATTAAAGCTTTAAACAAATAAATACAGCATCTAAAATTTTATCATTTTAATAAATATTTAATCTTATCTTTAAATAAGTGTATGTACATAAACATTAAAATTTTAATGCAAATTATATTAATATTAACATTTGTTAAAATGCTAGTTAAATATTATTTACATGCTTAAATTATTACTGAAATTATAAATTTAAAGTTTGATGATTCACTAAGCCTACGTATATTGAAGATATATCTAATGGCGATGGATACAAATGGATGTCCACCCTTTACAGAAAGAAATGCAAAGTGCGTACAGTTTGGACCAGAAAAATCAATAAAACTATTTAGTATACAAAATCATTTATAAAATTAAATATTTATTCCATCCGTTAAATTTTGATTTACACTGTAAATAAAAAAAGCTATAGTTATGCATACATTATGTTTGTTACAATTCTGAATTTAATCATATATAATATATCCACATATACAGAAACGAAGAGACGTTTTATTCTACGGCCGACCGTAAGTTGAACTAAGATGTGTGATCTCATACATTTAATAATAAATATATTTTATTGTTTGTATTACGCGTTATGTTTTCATATGCAAATCT
Source organism: Plectrocnemia conspersa (assembly GCF_051122295.1). NCBI lineage: Eukaryota > Metazoa > Arthropoda > Insecta > Trichoptera > Polycentropodidae > Plectrocnemia > Plectrocnemia conspersa. Next base: position 6,390,929 of record NW_028277174.1, on the reverse strand, counting down.
GGCATAAAATATATACAATGTATATATGTATTTGGCATTATGAAGGCTGATGTTTAAAAATTGTACCCTCGGCTCGAGGATCCCAATTTCGCGGATCTTCTCCCATACCTATAGGTCATCTCATATTGTATTCAAATCCAATATTTCATATCGGAAAAAAGTGCCTGTGGAAGCCTTAGATTTATTGAACACACACATATATGTACTATACACACACAAGGGCGCGTTAGTGAAATTCTTGCACACGCACACATCCATATTGGCACGTCAAAGCGGGTACACTTCTGCGATGGTCCCCTCGAAACCCCTAAAAGGGGTGACACTTTTCCTGAAAGAGAAAATAAATTAAACCAGGTAAATATTTATATATCAAGGATTATATGAAATAATATATGTATAATACTTTATTTAATAATAGTGATTTAAATTATAAAAACTAAATTATAGAAATATAATAAAAGGCTTTTGGCAGATATTTTTACATGAATATGCTACCATATTGTGTTTTAAAGCAACCCTTCACTTTTTAAAAATCTTTCATTTTAAGAACTCATTTGGTTTTGAACCAATCGGCAAATATCTCTCAATGCTTTCTATTGGTTATAATATTTTTTTTAATTAGCCCCCTTACTTCACCACACCGTTTGTTTCATATATGACGCGCATTCTCACTTATTATTTTTTTATTTCAAACATGGATAATTTGCATCCGAATAATTGAAAGTACACTGTATACATAAAATAAAAAAATCATCAATTTTTTTTTAAGTAAATTAATGCATGAAAATATTTTTGCATTTTTCTCACATCTTTATATGTAAAAAATCATGAAACTGTTTCTACAATTAATAATTTAAATAATTAAAATTTAATATACAACCCCATTTACAATGTAAATGGTGAATATATCATACTTCACACAGAGTATTTGTGTGTTTGTGTGTACACATGAGACATATGAGAATTTTGTGCACATCGTCCAGTTTGCGTACACGCGATGGCCGTTACCGCTCTTACATCCACATATATCATAACGATACTAGATCCAATTCGATTTGCATACATAGAGTGGGATTTCCAATATAATATCCCATCTCCGCCCTCCCAGTCCGCCCCCGTATCTCCGTACCCTCCGGGCCGAGAGGGCGACACCTCTGTCATGCGCTGGACAAATAACGAACATCTCGTTGATTTGCTCCACCAGAGGCCGCACAAAGGGGACTTCTTATATTAATTTTGCATATTTGTCATCCAAATATGTGTATTTTTTATATTACAAATCAATTTTTCTTATAAAAATATTCTTACAAAAACAAACACACAGAATTTACAGGCACAATATCATATGCCTTTTTTTGGTAATTAATCAACACTATATAATGTTCCGTATATTCACCCTTAAGCAATTTTTGTTTATTTTATTCGTTTAATTTATCACACGTGTCTGACACCAGGTATTGTAAATTAGTCGTAAAAAATAAAAGGTAACAAGCAACGCGTCCCTTTTAAAATGCTGTTTTATGTATTTTTAATGAAATTTTAGTTGCCCGACGACAGCAACATCTGTTATTATAATGAGGTTCGTATAGAAGGCCCTAATGCGACATCTATGTGACAATCGGCAGATGATGCGGCGACTTCTTTACACCAGGGGTACTAAAAATTGATATTCGAATGCAAATACAAATACATAAATTAAGTCTAACAATAAATGGTATTTATACTAAATACTAAATATTTTTTTATTAAATTCAGAACCTTGTAAATTATCATGATTTTTTGCATATTTCAGAATAACAACTCTCAACGTCAAATAACTGTAAATACTTTTCCTTCCTTTAAAAGGTACAAATCCAATATTGACGCTTAACCTAGAATCACTACAGTCCCTTAAAATAATAATAATAAATAATTATTATTAATAATTATATTATATTTGTAATAAATATTGTAAATAATGCTCTGTAGAATTTTAAACAATAAATTAAAAAGAATGATAAATTATATTTTTCTGCTTTAATTTATGTATTTATCGTAAATCATTTGTTGAAAAATACCAGGCGTTAGCCCAATGCTTTACAACAGGGTAAGCACAAGCAAATTTGACTTTTATTAAAGCTGACAAGCAACAAATTATACGCATATGCACGACAAAAATCCATTAATATTTTCAAATAACCAATGGTTTAATACACCTAACATACGCCTTCCGAGTAAAATTTAAAATTATCGCTCAATATAAATTACTTGTAATTATTTAGGCATGCCGTGTGGAAGCCATTTTCCCATTAGGCTATAAAGGGTTACCCATGTTGAGAACAGGTGGTTTTTTTAAATATATTAAACACAAATTCGTAAAAAAGACACACCCGTAATGAAGTAAAAGATATGGATGTATTAATCCACGTTACAAATTAAATGCTATTGACTTAATAAGCAAATTTAATATTTCCAATCTTTTTGAGATACTATATTGAAATAATTTGCCATATTTAAATAAAAAATATCTTTAATGTTGATAAATATTTGTTTAATGCGTATAATTTACAATGTAGAATTATATCATTACTACAAAATGTGACACGTCCTATCGCCGATTGGATCTCAATTTTTTCCTTCGTCATGTCGTCGGACCCATTCGAGGGTACACTCGCTTCCTCTTCGGGGTACATTTAAGGCACATTCTAGTGCCATTTGGGGACTTCTTTGTTTCGGAGGTGCCCCACAGGTGACACGGCGGCGCGTGGATTAATAAAACGGAAGATAACATGCGGCAAGCGTGACACGTGTTTTGTTTAATTTTATCAACGGCCATTCCGTCATATCTACTCTTTTTTTATACATACATAGGTATGTGCGTGTGTATATTCTTCCCGAGAGGGTATAATATTATATTACGTTTTTTTACGTCGAGCCTCTCTGTCACAAAGGCAGTTCTAGGAATGAGATTCTGAGATAATTGCGTTACCTTATTCGTCACGGTTAATAATAAAATTACGAGGGAACAAAGTAGTTGTAAGTTAATAGTATTTCAGTTAAATTTTAATTATTATTAAAAATATGTTATTAACATTTGTATATTAAGTTTTTTATTCTGGTTCTAAATATCGATTTATATGTAGAAATAATAATTTTAAATTATAAACAGCAGCAAAACATGTAAGATTTTTATTTATTAATCATTTTATTTAAAATAATAAATGTTTTTTTCTTTTTGTAATTGTAACAAAAAAATTTAACATCTTCAGATATATAATATTAAATTTTACTAATTTATATTTTTCTGAGATTTATGTACATAGTAATTATCTTAATTTAAAATAACATGATGCTTGCGCAGCTATTTTTTTTTCTTCAATAAACACTATTTATTTAGATATATTTATTAGATATACTTTACAACAAAATATTCGCCACAAATAGGAGAAATAAGTAATGTTAAATGTAGAATGACTAGTTTTCACCAAAAATAAGATAAAATTTTGAATGTGTGCCACCACAAGAATTTTGAATTAATCTATTTTCTTACAATTTTTAGATATCACCGATTCATTTTTTTTATATAAACTTTTTTTTATTTTTTGTATTTAATCTGAAAATTTAAATTTAAATAGGGTAAAGCAACATGTTCACCACAAAGATAAGATAAGTGCGTAAAATTACAAAATGATTGCATTTTTATTTTTAAATTAGAATTCATTGTTTATATATCGTCGATTCCTTTTTGTATTTTTTATTAATTTGTTATTACTCCTATAAACTTAATTTTGTTAAATTTATTAAGAAATTCGCCATAAATATAAGATAACTTAATCAACATATAAAATTACACAATGATTCAAACCTATTTAGTTTTTCAACAATCAGAACACATTTTTTATAAATCGTCGTTTTTTTTTTTTTTTTAGTAAAATTACTAAATATGCGACATTTTATTAATTCCTATTTTTTCACATACATAGAAGATAAGATAATGCAATTTATTAAATTATGCGTAATATAACAAGATTATTTTAAATATGTATTTTTTTCATCGATTCACTATTAAAGCTAAATGTACTTTTATATAATATACAGCAAGGTGTTGGCCACAAGGATAAGATTTATGTGTAAAATTTCACGTTGATTTTATTTTTCTTTACTTTTCTTTACAATCAGGATCCATTTTATATATATATAGTCGACTCTTTCTAAATTGCATAAAATAAGACATTTAGAAAATTTTGAAAGTCTATGGGTTCTAGTTCTTTTAAAAAATGATTTTCAATCTGTAATACGAAATACAAAAACTGATTTTCATTGTTATTTAGGCAACATATATTAAACCTTGATGAAGTAATAAAAAGTTATTAATTACAATTGATTTTTAAAAAAAGTACAAGATATTTATGCGTTAGATTATACGGGCAGTATAAATGCGTTCATAAATTTTCATATCTTTATGATAACTATTGCGATCTCGATTCGTTTTAGTGCTGCGTAGATGTTATCGGTGTTGCCATAAAATCTGATGTGTTTTTATATAGTTTTACACACTTGCAGGCAAGTATTCTAGAATGTGTTTATTATGAAAAAGATAATAAAAAGGCATCCTAAATATGCGTTATGTATTCGATTATTATAATTTTATACGTTACGAGTGAGCTTTACTTTAAATATAGGTTAGTAAATTACCTCATTTTGGATCATTAAAGTATATTATATGAATATTTGAGAGAAAAGAGTAGAAAATATTTTCATACATTAAATTTTTTTGATTTATATTGCCGTGTCACTATACTTATTTTTTAATTATTTTTATTTCTATGTTCTATGTAAAAAATTTCGATGTATCTGCTTCTGAAAATAATTAACAGAATGTTTCTCCGTTTGCATATTTTATATATGTGACAGTAATTTAGTATCTAGCTGTTTTACGAACATAGAAAAATCTTGTCAAATTAAAAATTAAACTTGTGTATCGACGTCAAAAATCTAAAATCGCCGATGACCCCATAAATCACCCACAGTATAAATAAACATCATCGACCGTCACGGGGCCGAAACGTTATAGACCCCGAAGCATTAGCAATGCAAATCGGCATCGGAAGAGGGAAATAAAAATTCTTCGAGTTGCAATTAGCGACATGCACACCCCGAAATGCCTCATTTAAAAGTCGCTTTTTAAAAATTTATTCACCTGTCACTTTTTAAGCAGAACTTTTTAAAATATAGCCCGGGGGGTCGGCCGCCCGTCCTGTATTATCACGAAAGCCCCGGATTTATGCCGGCCATATTTTTAAGTATCCCATAATGAAGAGTTTTATAAAGCTTTGTGTATGTAAAGATTTTAAATCACGTCCAATGAGTCCAACCAGTGATGTATTGTATTATATTGTACACCCTGCACCATAAACATGCGCGCACACTTGATAAATTAGTCATGTGAAATGTAATCAAAGTTGATTTAAAACTAAATCAACCTCAAAGGGAAAGTAATAAAGTATACGAGGGGTATAAAATCAAGCAGACAATCTACTTCTACGTAGGGTCACATTTTACAGATAGTTAGACTTTTTAGATCGCGCTAGGTTATAAAACGTAAGAATATATAAATCTGGTTCTTAAATACAATAATAAAAACACTAATTTTACTCTTTAGTTATTTGAAACTTAAATACATCCATCTTCAAAAGCAGATGTGCCATTTAATGCTTTTTTAAACAAGATAAAAAAATATCAGAAGCAATACGAATGGTTTCATTTTTATTTGTTCTCCTTTATGTATCTTTTTGTTGCGTGTTTTGAATGCTTGTGAGATAGAGTCTTCATTCTCAAAATTATTTTAGAACTGAGAAGATGACTTTGTGATAATTATTACATGCCAAATTAAATTATTATTAATCAGTTCAACTCTGGTAATATGTACATCCTCGCCTTTTAATGCATGAACGTTACCTCAATCATATATGAAACTTTAGGTATTTATTATTATGTACAGATTTATATGCTAATCTCAAGTTTACTAAACAAAAGTGGTGGCCCACTACGGAAAACTAGTGATGGGATGTTATATATATTTTCCATAAGAGATTATAATTACCCGACTTTGTTCAGATAAACGTTAAAATTGCAACTAAATCCAAGGAATTGTAGATATAAATCGATGGTTCCGTGACGTCCTATCACAAGCGAACGCAGTACTTTTTTTCATAAAGTATGTATTTTATTGGTGATTTTAAAAATTAAAAAAAGTTGCAATTTTTGTACCATTATTCTAGTAATAAAATAAATCCAAAAATTAACCATTAAAAACATATTCCATAATATAAGGGAGTTAATTTTTATAATGTTAAATATAATAAATTTAATTTAAATATTTAATAAAAATAAAAAAGTTTTTTATATCAATGATAAAAACTAATTTATTTTTTTGAAAATATTTTTAAAAAAAAAATTCTTATCAATAAAATATATTTATAAAAAAATGTACCTTTTTCTTTCTGCTTTTTTATTTTATATGCACGCCAAAAAAATTTTCTATGTAATTTTTTCTTATGTATTTTTTTGCTGTATAATTTCATCATGCAACTTATAAAATTCATGATTTTTCATACTACACCTATTTATAAGTCGACCTTGAAAGATAGTGAATACAGCATTAAGTTTAATTAGACGTTTATGTTTTTACACTTTGTATGTTTTCAATGTCTTTAGTAGATTCAAATTCTTTAGCAGCGAATAAAACTACCAACAAAATTATATTGCAATTAATAATAGTATTACTATTAGATTCAGGCAAATGAAATTGATTGGCGCAACTCTCTAAAGCACTTGAAAAATATTAAAAATACATTCCAAAAAATTGTCCCAGAAAAAATGAGAAAATCATTTAATTTTTAATAAATTTTATTACAATTACAGAAATAAACATTTGATAATAAAAGCTTTAGATCTAATAATAAACTGTATTAAAAACTTATATTAAAATAAAAAAGTGTGTTATGCACTTTTTTTACTTTATGAACATGTTAAATTAATGATACCCTGAATTCATCGATATTTTGATGGTATCACTTTCTAATCGAATCCAATACTTTTATATATTACTACGTACGTGAGAGTTAAAAGGTTATTAATCATGGTTATGTGACATCATATAATTTTATGGGGTACTCGGTTCAGTAAATAATAAATAGGCATATCGTTTGCTTTTCTTTTTGATTTATGAGAGGATGTAATTAAATTTATTTTTGCGAGCGTTTAAAAAATAATAATAACCAAACCGCGATGCCGCAATACAGAGAGCTTCCAAAAACGAACGGTTCGCATTCGATTTGAATATAATTATGTAAAGGACGACAAATATGAGACCATTGAATTTTCACATGGCGCAATAAAACTTATTTGACATCTCCGGCAATGGCGGGCATGCAGGACGTTGGTCACCTGCTTCGAATTTTTGGTACGAAAGATCGATACCTAAATAGAACGGTATGTAATTTGTGATAAAAAAATACACGTAACGATAACTCAATAGAACCATTTGAATATACTAACAGATGGTGTTGTGTCTCCGGTAGAGAAATTTTCTGAAAAATATACTATAAAAATTGTATTTAATTAATTTAAATAATATTACATGATTTTTTTTAAAAAGCATTAATTAAATGATTGTAGGAACATAAAAAAATAATTGTTTTAGTATATAATTCAGAATACAGTATTCATAAATGTCTAGAGAAGTACTTTGTAAAATTCATTTTATCGATATAAAATAATATGGTACATGTGTTGATATTGGTAAAAGTAAAGAACAAGTAATTTTAAATGATCACAACATATCTTCCTAAACAAATATACCACATACATACACTATTATGTACTATAGCTTAAAATTTAAATTTATTCCTGCCTTTGTCGTCGGACAATGGGCCCACCTCGGTGAACGCCTCTCATTTAGACGATTTCGAACAATTAATTCGTCGGCGAAAACACACTGTTATATAAATTAACCGTGGTTAAATGCCGTGTAATTCGTTGCGTTTTTATTCATTCACGACGGTTCGAACCCCGACTTCCGTTCACTACCTATAGACATTGACATCTGGCACTTCCTTTAATTCACCGGTTCACGGTGTTTACCCTCGTGCGTTAATTTGAGTACAAATAAATTAAGATAACCATCGAACGCTTTGTATTAATAATCGGTTACATTGCTAGCTCCTTTTACATGTAAATATATAAATATGTAGCGAGTGTGTTTGTATTGTTTCGAGCTCGCGCCATTGTGGTTATAATGTTGTTTTGTAAATGTACTGCCATCTATCGTACATAATATTTACACATATGAAATATAACCAATAAATATAATACATAATTTAATTTAACGCAAAATTAATATATGTCGTAAACAGTAGTCTATACTTTCTCTGTTTAATTTTTTAATTAAAAATATGATTTTTTACATAGCTTTGTATTTATGTTATATAGGTAGAATACGCTCGGGATAATGATTCCGGTTTGTAATTGTGTGCGTGAACTGTGTGGCTCAAAACAATTTTGCTCAGAATATTTATATTTTTTATTTTAAAAGAAAATATATGTTTATTTAACATATAATACATACATCTGAGCTAAGTTGGAAATTTCAACGGACAATTAAAAATATATTATATAATCGACGAAACCAGACATTGATGTCATTAATTAAATATTTGCAAAATTCAAAATCTTTTACTTGTCGAAAAAAGAATGAAGTCTTTAGCTGTTCTTCAAAAGCAAAAAGATATAAAATGGATATATAAATTATTTGCAGATTGTTTAATGGCTCGACGACTCTGTTAAATCATTAGAATTCATTGAATAAATTAAAAAAATATCATTGGCGCGACGATAAGAATAATAACTTTTTTAAGCCTTACAGAGAATAGTGTAAAAAAACCAACAACGTACGGATTAATGGAAAAATAATTAAAATATTTCAATCCACGGGTAAAAGAACGAATAACTTACAGTGTATATTTGAAGCCTTAATATCAATTAACCCAGATATGCCCAAGAAATTTTGTTCTCTTAAAATTTCATTTATAAATAAAAAACAGTGGCACGAGTTTAGTGACCTACTCATGGGACAGTGGGCATATCTGGGTTAAACCAATATTAACACAAAATTATTTAAAATAAATCACTAGAGAAGATCGAACTTCTGTGCCACACTGCACTTTAATGACGAATACCAGCGTTGACGAATCAGCGACTGTCCTTAAAAGAGAAAGCGAGACAACGAAGTACACGCTACATCGCTTCTCCCTCTCATATACATGTACACGCACACAATAACAAACCGGCATCCTTATCCTGAGCGTACTTCTAAGTTAAGATTTTTTATTTTAATAATAACTTTGTTATTTGGATTGCAACGATTGATTTAAATTAAGTTAATATGGTTATGGTCACATTTTTGTCTAGAACAGTTTTCGTATGAGGGATTAATAAAAGACAAAATAGAGTGAAAGTAGTAATACATTTATTAGTTTATAAGGACTATAAATATAACAAGATAAACTTCAGGCAGCAACTTTAAGACTAAAAATATTTCTTTGTGTATTTTTTTCTCTCATGTTGATCACCAGCAGTAATTAGCCATGATACTGGTATTCCAAAAAATGTGTTCTACGATGGCCATGTCTTGATGAAATCTGGAATCTGAAAATATTTTAAGATGTGAATGAATAACAATAATCTTAAGCGTCATTTTTGTACATATTTTTTGTTAACAGTGTAATTTTTAGATTGTTACCAGAAAATATGACTCTAACTGTTTTAATCAATCAGAATAGTTAGCGTTTTTATATCTAAGAAGCCTTTTAATACGGATCTAAATTACTTTCAGACAATAAAATAATTTTCGTGCTTCTAATTATTAGACTGTAATCAAAAAATACTTTATGACACTAACAGCTATTTTATTAAATCAGAATATTGAAATGGTTTTTAAAATTATTGTCATGTAATGTTTAGCGTTTGTAGCCAATCAAAAAAAAATTTCTACAGCTTGCCTTCTAAAATTCTGAGATATTTTATGGTGAGTATTATTACATTATTAGTATATAAAACACATACGTGATATTCTCTATGAGCTGAAGCAGCTCATAACTTTGCTCAAATTTATTTTATTTATTAGTATGGATATTTGTCCCTGTGATTAGAAAAATCTAAGAAAACCGATTGGAATTATATTTATATATTAATCATCTACATAAATATGTAATCTTACTATTTTATAAAAATAAAATAAAAACATTACTAAGTAAATCCACTTTGGTAATAAAAAAAAATCCGCGACTTTTATCCAGCAAATTACTCGTAGTAGTGCAAATATGCAGTTTTAATCTTTACATTTGTATTACTTTCCTGTTTTCCAGAAAAATGTATATATGCATATTTTTTCAAAACTGTTAACTAGTCTTGCCGTTATTGTACTAATCTAAAATATTTTACTGGTTTTGCGTAATTTTTTCCAAAGCAAGTAGTATCTGAAAAGTTGGCAATAAATAAAGCAGTTTAGCCAATATTTTTTTTTTAAATACTGCAATTTTAAACATAAATAAATCTGGTGAGCTAGATTTTTTCATTAACATCACAGCAGCGCTGTCACCTGAAAAAAAATATTTTTTTAATAATATTTTATCATACCATAAGAGTGTATTCCATACCATAAGAGTGGATTCAAATACGTTTTCTGCCATTACTCCTTCAAGTTCTACTTTTTTAGGTCCAAAAACAATTTTTTTCGGCGAATTCTTTTCAACATGTGCCATGATATTGCAGCTTAAAGCTGGTAAGATCATCTTTTCGAATAGTTGATACTATATTTTACCTTTATTGTTTAGAGTATTAGACATTTGATTTAATAACAGCAATTGTTGAATTGATCTAATAAAATCTAAAGGTGAGTTTTGCTACACTGTATTTTTTAATTATTTTTCCCTTTCTCTAATAGCTCAAATTTATTGATTTTAATTCATATTTTAAAAAAACCATTTATTGAAAATCTCTGAATGTTCTTAGTATCTACAAATATATATACCTAGTACCTTTATAAATGTTATTTTTCAATTAACTTCGATACGATCAACTCCTTAATTCAACACTAATTCGTTTATCGCAATCGTCAAACTGCATATAATCACAAAGGTACGTTGGCCATTAAACGACGGCCCTCTGTCATCAGGTGTGACCCTTTCTTAACTGTCTAATTGAGGACATGTCATATAAATTAAAACGTTTATATAAGCGATAGCATCTCCCCGTAGGGAATGTTTATTCGTTTCGAGTGTTCCGGCCCTTGAGCTGCGCGATAGCATCAATGCCCTCCCGTGTAAATTGTTGGGTCATTGTTTTTGCATCCGTTCTGTATGTGAACTGTCAAGGTATACGTTGAAGATTTTTTTATTAATCTACAACTACAACCTAAACTGCGTTTTGTAAAAGATCTAAGATCTTGTAGTGTTTAAAACAAGTTTTCCATGAACATATGTAAACACATTAATTTATGATTTATGGTAAAATCTCATAGTATATATCTTAGTTTTATAAGTAGATAGTTTTTAATATATATTACAAGCATCCAGTAGTGTTGGTTACTTTTGTAGAGCCCAGCCTTAATGGCATTCGGCAGGCGACTCATTAATGTTTTAGCGACATTTTGTTCTGTGAAGATGCCTCGCGGGGACAGAGTTTGGTGTATGGTACATACTAGGTATACCATACCACCCAGTGGAGAAGTGTCTCCACTCTTGGTGCTCCACCGTTCCTCCACTTCGCCACCTTGGATCGCCTCACACTCCGGCGCGCCGTATAATTCTTTCTTAACATCACAAATGGACCAAGATTTATCTCCGTGCCGTGGGTTTTTTTGCTTCCCGGCTACGGGAAACAAAGTCACTGTGTGCTTTTTTCACTTTCTATTTAAGCGTTTTTTTCCCCATCTCGGCGCCGCTTTTTTCCCTTCTTCTTCTCTTCGCCCACAGATGGGGAGGATGTCCATTTAGTCGAGTGATTTTCTTTCATTTGTCTCGCTTAATTCCGCTGCCGCGTATGGCTCGTGTGCCCTTATTACCATTCACACATGCGCACTATGAAACATAAACACGAGATCATACCCTTTAAAAACTTTTAATAAATTATTGACTTTACTAACTATTTCTTAAATAAAATTTTGTTATATTAATAAAATAATATTATTATTAAAAATAAATATTTTGATAACAAAATAAAAATTAAATTCGGTGATATCATACACTTACTTTGGATCGTTTATTTTTTAATCTTGTCATGTAACGAACTAAAAGACGTTTAAACTATTGGAATAAGAAATATGTACCTATACACACATTACTTGATTTATACGATTTTACAATTGTAATAATCATTAAAGTAAATTAGGAAATATAGTTTAAAATATTTATTTAAATATCGAACGTGCTAGTAAATTTTATTTACATTTTAAAATTATTTGAGAACAAAGTTTTTATAAAAACTAAAACTCAAAAAGGCTTATTTAAAAAATTGAAATTCGGAAGTGTGTCCTGCTAGATATGACTGATAATAATAATAATTTTAAGCCAATTGTAAAGAAAAAACTAGTTAGGTTATACAGCAGCAATGAAGAGGAATTTTAAAATGATTCTCTATTTACCCGGATTTTTATTTTCTAGAACAAATCTTCAATTTTTTTTATATGTTATATGCATCTGATTTACACGATATTTTGCTGAAAATATAACTAAATTTTAAATACCTAATTTTAGAACTTGCATTGTAGTAATTTTTAGTTATCTTAAAAAATATGTATTATTAGTAGTTAGTTGTCCTTAAATCTAGTTTTGTACAATAGTATTTTGTTACATAATAAAGGATAACAAAAATTATTGTATATGCATAATTACACACAAAATCCAATCTGTCAAATTTTTTCCTATTTAGAAGTTTTTGTTTAAGCAAGTTTCAGGCTTCAGTTTCAACTATAGATTATAATTATGAAATTTTAATTTTAAAAAGTGCCAATCAATGTATAAAAAGTTTTCACAAAATTTTAATTTTTGCTATCGTGGAGTTTACAACTGAAATTAAATGTCTTCAAAAATTTATGATAAAATTTATAAAGTGGATATGTTATCATTTTAGGGATGATTATTTGCTACAAAAAATTAATATAGTTACGAAAACTATGTACTTAATAAAAATCTACCGATTTTTACAACAGATTTTTTTTTACTATAAAAATATCTAGCGGCAAATTTAAAATAAATAGATTCCATTACTAAAATAATAATAAACATTTATTTACATCAAATTTTTATTTTTGTTATTGAACGTTTGTGGGTTTTTTTATAGCATCTATAATTTTTGTGCGACACCTAAAATTTTGTCATTGACACAACATTAAAAAAACTTGATAAATCTACCTATTGAATTTTTGTCAATCAATCAAAAAATCGAGTGAAAATTCACTATAAATAAACCATACAGATCATTAAAATACTAGTACAGAATAATAAAACACTAATTAAAATAGTATAGTCGATACATCACAACAAGAAAACAACGTAAAAAAAATACTAAGCAAGATCAGCAAATTTTATACAAAAAATCCGGGTTTTTTTTAAAACTATTTTAATAAATTAATTAATATACAAAAACGCTAAATACATCAATGATTTTTACAATTTTAATGTCAATATTTTTAATTTATTGCTTTTATTGTATAGTTTTGTTATATTAGTATATGTTTTATTATAACAATTTATTATTTATACGGCTAGTGTGTATTACTATAAATTAAATACAGTAGAGCGCCACCGCCGGGGCTCTGCCCTTGGCTGGTTGCCTTCCCTCTCACCCAATGAAAAAAGTTTTAACTCTACAGGCCCTGCCGCCGAAAAAATTATTGACTGAAGACAATAGAAAGGCACCTCTGCAAAAGGATCCCCCCCCCCCCCAGAGACTGCATCCTTTAGAGCCGCACGCAAATATTAGGCATAAGAGAACATGCCTACACACAAAGAACTAAAACGATTCATCTACGTCTTTCAAATGAAATAGTGTGATTACCAGTTTACCACAGTGACCAAAGCCCCAAATACGCGAAACTAAAAGGTTTGCACCTTTCGTATATCAAACACCCCCCCCTTTCGTGACTGCATGCTAACTAAAATGTAACGTAATAGCGAAATAAATGTTTTTAAATTTAAATGCTAAAGTTGTGCTAAATTTCCTTAAATTAGATTTGTCAGTATATACGTATATTAGGAGCCCTTTAAATATTTATGCTTATGATAAAAACATATAATGCTTAACTTTTTCATGAAAAATAATAATTGCTTCAGTGAATATTATTGTAGCATTTCTGCATCTTAGTGTTTATATAGTTATTCTCTCTAATATAACGTACATTCAAATTTTACAATTAAATTCTCCAAGGATGAAAAAATATTTGGTATAGCTCTGCAGCATATTGTGAATAGATCAAAAACGTCATTTGGGAAAACAGATGGGTCCCCCCCCCCTGCAATTTGCCCAAAAAAATCATGTCATTTAATAAAATACTATGAAACTTAATAAAATAAAATATTAAAAAAAACGGCTACTGACTAGATAACTTTTGCCCCGCCCCCTCTTGAAAAAATCTGAAACGACGTCCCTGGAATAGATTAATAATTTATATTATGTTTACATAATAATGTTCAAGTCTAGATATCACATTACATATTAATGTATATCTTATCAAATTATCATATAAATAAAGAACAATAAATTTATTTATGACGCATAATTCGATAACTTCATTTCCGACCTTGTCTTCCGATTTTACGACATAATTCCACCGTCGTATATATATTTAACGTTTCCATTAATTCTACCGTATCCGAAAAAAATATTTTATATGAAGGTCCTGGGAACGCCAGATGTTTAAGATGCTAAATCTTCCGTCAGTGCTCGGCCCAATTTATTAAGTCGCATTAAATATTCCCGAAAACTTTTTTCATACTTTTCAAACAGAGCAAGGCGCAAATTCGATAAATACGCTCTTTGCTCCCTCGCTCGTTTTTTCCTCTACATTTCCACAAGCACTTGTCTCCAAAAAGGAGGAGACAGTTGACAAGTTTAATTTCAGAAATAGCTTTTACTTCTTGGCCCCTGCTAACGCGTCCTCTTCGGATTCCCTTGCGATCGTACTCACGTGTGATTACATATGTATGTATATCGTTGGAGAATTTATGGCCTCGAACCAGACGCTTTAGTGTTTAATTAAATTACAATTTTATATTATTACCAATACAGTTAAATAATGAATTATTCCATATAAGAGCATTCTTGAATATTTGCAATTATTAAAAATAATAATAAAGGAGCATTAGTGCTAAAGCGAAAATCCATGTTGTCTTAATTTAAATATATGGTATATCTACATATACCTAATAATTATTTATTAAAATAATAAATTAAATTAATAGCGGACGGTTCGGAACACAATAACGTAATAGTTTGACGGAGCATACTGGTGACAATTTTGACATGAAAAATAGTACACGCCTATTAATGTGAAATGTGCGTGAAATTCCTTCTAAAGTTCCTGAAGGAAGTGTGCTTGGGATGTTCTTCTTTATGTTGTATATAAACAATCGCGAATTTTTTACAAAAATCTTTTGAAAACATATATTATACTTATACAAATAAATATTTTGAGAGTTGAAAAATTAAAAACAACCAGAATAAAATAGAATCAATTATATTTACAAAACGTATGCAAACTTTTTCATCGCCTCTCCAAAGTGAACAGGTCAGAGGTGTTGAAAGTAAATCTAGCGTTAAATATGTACATGGGCTTACACCTTGACTCCAAGCTAAAATTTAATAATTTCGTAACTTTGCTTTAAAAGGCTTGGCGTTATTGCGATCTTTAACCCTATCTTAACACATGCCTATCCGGTCTAGAGTAGCAGCAATAATATTTTTTATATAAATTGCAAGTCATCCAATATCTAGCCATAAAAATAATATATAATACATTTTTTTTATGCAAATCTTTAAAAAAAAGATTAGCCTTCAAATACTAACAATTAAAGAATATTAATTTTCATACCGGAAAATATTATAAAAATACTACAATAACACTAAGATAAAAACAACGTTAAATTTAAGTACAAGACCAAAATTCTAAAGCACATGTGGCTCTTAAGGCTGTTTAACACATTTCAGTAATTTCCGATCTCTAGTTAAATTCTCTAAAATTAACACTTAATCAATATTTTTTTTTCTTCTTTTACTTAAATTTTGAAATTTTTTTAAATGTTATTCTTAAATTATAACCACTAACGTTTAATTTAAAATTCCTTTTTTTTATATTATTGAAATAAACGTTTTATAAAAAAAAACATAGTTATAAATATAATTTAATTCAATACTACTTACATTCATAAGGAATACCAGAATACTTTATCACTTATATAAGTCGTTACCTATTAATTGAAAAATTGTAAATGCAAATTCCACAATAAAGCAAAAATGGCAATTGCCATTTTTATTCAAAGTTAGATTTCTGTGTCATGTGTAAAAATGGTTAGCATCATACAATCCAACGTTTTAATTCAATAGCACTCAAAAAATCTCAAAACGTTAAACGTTAAGCAAAAGACACACTAAGTTATAATACATTGCTCCAATTCTCTAGTTCGTTTACTGTATAACTATTACAATGTAAGTCATCTACTATCTGGTAAATGCAGACACCCTTAAAGTAAAGAAAATTTAACTCTATATTAAATAAAATATCACATACTGAATAAAAATGGCTATATTTTGAGACAAGATTCACAGCTACTCAAAACACTGCATATTTTTCATTTTCCACGTCATATGAAAATATATAAGTTGCTTTTGGCTTATTTGAATTTTTTGACATAGCACTCAAAATAATAAAGTTTTCTGATTTTAAGCTCAATAATTGCTTTAACCTTTCGATGTCATTACAAAAATAGTTTGAGTTTAATATTGACCTATTTAAATTTTTTGGGAAGTGTAAATAGATTTAAAGATTTAAAGTTTCAGTCTATCAAGGATGCATTTCTAATGTTATATATTTACATTTATAACAAAAAATGCTGTTCTGGCTTTGCTTCATGATGACATGCTATCAGTATGTTAATATGCATTGAATTGTCATGAAAGAGCATCAATAATGCTAACTGGTAATCTGTAATAGACTGAGCGTGCTCCAACGCTACAGAGAGTTGATTGGTTCGACATTGCAGTATTATTTTTCTTTTCCTCTATTACTTATAATCCTCGTTCTTTACAGCAGCGTAAATCAGCTTTTGAACAATTTGATTAAAACGCCCCGGCGGGGTGGCTTTGTTCTTCATCAAAATGTCAAACGTTCCCAAATTGTGCTGTGAAGTGAGACGTGCAAAATTACCGCTGCCTAGCAACGAGAGAAGGCCGATTGAAATCCTTAGTCCTGACATTAATTTTATTACAGTAATTTCGTCCCCGCTCACGGCTCTTTGGTGTCTCCGCCACCCCTTCTCTGGGGGTTGAGGGTCGGTCCGAGGAATGGCGGACCACGAGGGGTGGTCGGGGTCCTCCTTCCCGACAGATAAAAAACAAAGGAACGAACATCCTGGTCCGCAATTTGCCTCGCGTCCTTTCAGATAAGGCGATTCCGCCGGAGCTATCTGGCAAAGGAGCCATGTACCCGAGATTAGCCATTATATTCGAATACAGTAATTTAGCAAAGTCGTTCGTGGAATAGTTTAAATTTAACTATATATTACGTTGCACGTTCACATTGAATTATATAGCGATGTGGGAGAAAGCAATGCAAGATTTTCATGATAGCCAATACTATCAATCACTGAATATTTTACGTAGTAATTCTTAAAGCGGTGTTATTTTTCTGATACAATCTTAATAATAATTTAAACAATAAAGGTACTTAAGTTTGATTAATTACTTAATTTTAACATAAAAATCAACTAAATGTACAAATAAAAAAATATAGAATAAAATTCCATAAAGACGCATAGTTTAAGGTCATTGGCATAAGTCAAAAGTATGAATTCTCTACTACGTAAAATGCATTTGTAACAAAATAAAATCTTATTCGATCTCTCATTTTTCTTTTTTTTCTGTGGTCTTCTTAAAATATTCTTACGCTGTCGATTATTTTTGGAACGAAACATATTTTTTATCTATATATTATGTTATATTAACGGATTTAATATATTTATAAATAAAATAAATAGATACGTTTATGAAAGTTAAACTTTTAATGTCACGTTAAAATTTTTTAATTATTATGTGAAATTTATTAACAATACAATATACATAAAATTTATTAACAATCTCCATTGTTCTTGCCCTCGACGACATAATTTCCCCTAAAACCCACAAAACCCATTAAAATCGACATATCGGCATTATTAATTGTCCTAGCTGCGGCCGGCCGTTTGTAGAAATTAAGGATAATCCCATGGCTTTCGAGAGACGGCTCGTTCGGGCGGCGCAACAAAGGAAAACTGGAATTGTACTTTCAGCCTCCTATAGAAGAGGAGGCTCTATACGATCTTTCAGAAATGCACATTAATATTAAATGGCTCGGAAAAGCGGCGGTGCGGATAAAGCGAAATATCTTTGGGGGATATACAAACACCGCGGCGTCGGATGCACGCCGACTGGCCGACCGAAAGTCGCTAGAGAATTGCCAATGTGTACGTGTGTGTAGCAGTGTGTGCGTTGATAATGCAATACACGTGTTTTGTGATTGGATTAAATAGTGAACATTTAAAACACTCTTGTCTAATTTTTTTTATACATACATAATTTTCTATGTGAACTAATTACATCATTTTATACCAAATATATACGCTCGAATTTAATTAAATAATCTGTGAGATTGGGAAAATCTAGGAAATAAAAAAACACATTTTAATTAATAAATATTTCAACTTTATAGTCTAGTAAAATCTATTTTTAGTTGTAAAAAAATAACATTGCATTATTTTCCAATGAAAAATGTTTTTTTTTTTAAAAAAACATAAATTTCACACAAATGTTTCAAATACGTTTTTTATTAAAATATATTTATTTAGACTCACTTATTACTAATATTTAAAAACCCATGTTTATTGAAGCATATTCCGTTGACTATTTCGATAAAAATATGTTTGAATGGAGATTAAAATGTATGTGTTTTTGTTTTCCCTATCATAAAAAAGGGGCCGGCAGGCCGCAGCGGCGTGGTCTGCCGGTCCTCTCATTTCTCAATTACATAATAAATATTAGGAACTGCTTGTTACCGTTATATTTTCCTGAGATATTGAAAATGTATTCTTATGTTGACACGTCGCGCATATCGTAAAAAATATAGATTAAAAAAAAATATCTTTGGTACTACCGGTATTTAATTTTGTAATACTGGTAGTACCGAAGAACAATTTTTGTTCCAATACCTGTATTACTGGTATTGCAATCCCTAATTATGCTAGTATTCATCACATATATATATAAATGAATAGATAAATTATAATGTTTCACTTTATGGTTGTGTTTATAGAATAATTATTAGTTAGATTGAAATAGTGGATTATATATTTAACTGATTTTAATCAAACCTTTATTGCTAAAATTAAATAAATTAGTATAGATTAATATCGTGTATATACGTTTATTGTAAACTTTACTATTAATAAACATAGATCTTTGATTTTCAGACTTGTTCAGCTGTAAATCTACAAGTGGGTGTTTGTTATTACACCTCTATAATGTATCATGTTGCAACTATAGATTTACAATATAAATAAATACATATTTGTATTTTATTTGTCAATATACGAGAATATACCTACTTGCTTAAGACGTTTTTGGCGAATCTTATATCAGATAAGCATAAAATAAATTAAATCAAAATATCGATATTTTGACTTGTTTTTATTATGTAGATATTTGTTTAAGCTTCACAAAAAAGGAGCTCATTGCCTATTTATTGCCTAAACTTTTAAATCTAATTTTTTGTTGATTATTAGTAGTATTGTACAGTTAATATAATAATAAAATAGACGTAAGCGTTAATTGTTTATCGTGTTATTTTTTTTAATTCATCCAATTTTTTTATAAAATTTAAAATTGAATGATAATTTTTTTATAATATCCTAGAATGTAAAAGTCTCTATTATTCTATTTTTTATCTAGAAATCTAGCTTTTAAAAAACTGCATTTATAAGTTATATCATAACAAAGAGAACCTTCGTTCTTCATCGATTTGTTTGCATTTAGATATTAAATCACAAAGGCACAGATTTTAAATTGGGCAATTTTCGTATGATTTATCGTATGAAGTGCTATTTTTTATTTCCTAATCATCTTCTAATATTATGTATTACGTTTTTTGATTCTGATTCAACAAGTACATCACTTTTATAAAATACTTATGAATTATATAATAACAAGGATTTTTTTATTATTATTTTTTAACAAACCTTTTTTTTTAAATTACAATAGTTAAACTTAGAGCAATAAAACGCTTATTTTTATGAAACCTACATATAGTTTCTTCTTTTTGATAATTTCATAATAATGCAAAATATTTTTTTATTTCTTGTGAAATTTTAAGGTTTATCGAAAATTCTCATAAAGTGATTTTTAATTAATAATTTTATACGAATATTTTTAAATGGCTTAAAACCATTGCGATTTTGTAGACAAGTAGTGGTTGAAATCTGCTACTTCACTTTTGCATTCAAAAGAGACAGGCACTTTTGATTAACACTTCGAAAACATTGCTTGAAATTTTATAACAGACTCTAGGAAATACGATTAGCAAACATTTCGTACCGACTTTCTCGATCATTTGTCGGTCATGATTTGCTAAAGATGAACACGGTTAGGAAAGATTATATAAAGTCTTTGTCAAGGATTAGTTAGACGTGATTTAAATTTACATTTAATTCAACATACATTAAATATTTTAATCAGAATTATAAAAATATTCCATATATGAATTTGAAATAAATTTATAGTGTAACTGTTGGAGCCAACAAGTAACTGCATATTATTTTTATTTAATTCTAATAAATTCGCATAGCACAACGAATTTATTTTTATGCACATGTTACAAATTAATAAAATTGTATGAAATTATTAATTTACACCTGTTATTCATTATTAATTAATTATCATTAGTACACGTGTATCTTATTATTATTTTATTAAGTTTTAATAAATTACCACTATTTTATTTATAAACCATCATATATTTTATATATATAAAATTTTACCCAAATTGTTTTTTTTTCATATTTGCAAATATCTGAAATTTTTCATATCTCGAGAAAAAAACAAAGAGAAACACTAAATGCAAAAAATTTACAGTTAATATCTATATTTATCTAGACGAGTATGTAGTGTGTGGGTACAGATAAATAACTTTTACATAATACATGGATTATTTTAGATTAGGTTAGGTTAGAAATTAAGGATACATAACAAACAAAAAGGGAAAAAAATCCATAACACTGTCGCTTCTGTCTGAAAGGGCTCAATCGTAGCAATGTTGTGCAACTGAGATGTGTATTTGAAAAAAACCGTATCTATTCCTGATTTATTAAGCATTTATTAAATCATCTATGTTTTTGTTGCTAAAGATATATCACTGTTGTAATTCACTTTTGTTGCTAAAGAGATGTCATTGTTGTAACTTTTTATGAGACGTTATATATAATCAAAATGCTATTGTAAATTTTAAGAGAACTCATTCAAAAAAATAATTTTTGATAGGTGTTCAACGATCGGGGAACTTACGGACAGTTAAAAAGAATTCTTTATCAAACGGTTACCGAAAGATAAGGCTATCGAAAATAGAGCGGGGGAAAGATTTATATGACTTTGGAATCATGAAACTCGTTTCCAGACTCACCAAACGTATTGGGTCCAATTTGACTATAAATAAATATAGGAGCATCCTAAAGGTATTATCCAAGACGTTCCGAATATATATCGTATGTAAATAGGATAGGCAGATATTGTTCAAAAAGTTTTGATGAAGAATAATATAAGAAGCTTAGCACACCGTGTTGATTTATAGCACCTTTCCAATTAAAATCTCTCATTTACATTTTGCTATTATCGAGCTGCGAGGGCCGCCAAGAATAAAAACGACTTTTTCATCTTCCATCTCCTGCGTAATTACGATTGGACGCTCGCCTTCGCAAATTTATGTTAATTTATTACCGCTGGTGGGCGAAACGTTCGTTTATTTCTCTTTAAGGACCCAGAGCGGAAACGTCCCCGTCCAATCTCGTCGTTAATTAAAAGCCTCCCTCTAAAAGAGGCGAGCAAAAAAAATCTCATTATCGAAGCCGTCACGCCTTCGTCCTATCTCTCTCGAGAGGCTCCTAAAGCCCGCTCGCCCAATGGCCAATCTGCGACCCCTCGACACCTCCCGCGAAGCCTCCGCTTTTAATTTAGTCGCTAATTAAAACTCCGGCCAAGCGACTCCGCCCACGGCGAACGCCCATCAAAGCGAGCGACCAATCGTGGCTCTTGATTGTGATAATTAGAACAAAAGTGTTTGCTCTTCATCGGCCAATGAGAGCTATCGCCCTGTTTACCTTCACTGGAAATGCTTAATCTCGAGGCTGTGTGAATTAAAAACGTTGATTTTGTACGGTAGTTGCATGTCGCTTACGACGTTTCGGCCGACGTGAGAGTTTTATGCTTATATGTATGTATGCGTCGGATGTATAAGGCGTTAAGTAGTATCTTGAAACACAAACACATAACGTTAATGTGTATATACGTACGTCATGTGTGGAGGGTGTGGGCGAAACGAGAGCAGGCGTTCGCAAAGTGTTGTTGACGTTGTGCCCCGTCCATACGTTCAACATTATCATAATATATTTTTAAATTAAAAAATAATATATAAGACTCTAGGTCTTTTGCCGTCGAGCTGTGCCAATAGTATAGCAATATCTATATAAAATATTAATAAATAATAGTATGTAATTAAAATTTGGACGTTTTTTATTATCCTCAGAAATCCTGCTAAATTTTTATTTCAGCGGATTATCCTATGGATATTATTTTATATACCTACACCTCTGTACAATACTCCCTTTCAGCTACAGTATTCTCAGTATTAAATTCCTAGTATTTAAATCTCTATTTCTTAATAAATATTTATAAAAATATCTTAAATTAAAAATAATTCTTAATATTTCTTAACATTCAAACGTAATATTGCTTTATCTCCTTTATTAAACATAACTTATATTGCTACTAATTTAATAATAATAATTGCTGCTGGTGGCATGAGCTCGTGACCTCTGGGTTACCAGTCTAGATCTTACAGACTATGTTATTTCGACCTTAACAAGTTGCATTATTCTTCAAAATTACAATATAACCATATTAGTTAAAACCATCATAACTTTTTGATTAGTTCAAATTTAGAATATAATTTTGTAATGTTTGTTTTTTTATAGTCTCAATTGTAAAATCAGTATACGTCAAACAATGGATTGCTTACCAAAAAAATTAATTTGTATTCTTTTAAAAATAAAAATGATACAGATTATAATAAAATGATAGTTAAATACAAAATTAACAGATATCAAAATTTTGGACCTACACTACTTCTTTGTTTTTAAAACTTTACGTTAAATAATCATTAATCAATAAATCGTAAGACATAAATAATAAAAATAATAATCATAAATTTATTAAAAAAATATTTTTTTAGTTTTAACTAGTCATAAAAAAATATAACATAATACCATTTTAAATTTAAAACACCTTACTTTAAAGTTGTATAACCAATATTTACTAAATAGAAATACCATGAAATATATTATAACTAGTATTTCCCATTTGTAGAGAGATAAAAAATTGAAATCAATTTCTGAGACATTGTGCTATATGAAAATATATATATATATATATGTAACATACAATATGTTTTTATATTATTGCAGTAAATATTTTTGTATTTAAAAAATCATTTTACTGATTACATTTACAAAAATTAGGGTCAATATGTATGCATGTTAATAATATTATAAATGTATATTTAATTATTATAATAATAATTTATTTTATAATAATTCTAAATAAAATATTTATTAAATGTTTAACTAACTGGTACGTTATTTTTCAACGTATTTAGCAAAAAAATATTTAGTAAACGAATCCGTAAAAAGACTTAAAATTATATTTATTCTCAAATCATTAATCTTTGCATAGTATTGTTTTTTAAGTTAAAATGAAATGTCTACTAATTGTAATTTCTAGAGTCAGTCATAAAATTATTATCAAACTATATTTTCGAAATGTTAATCAGCCCAAACCTAAATATTTTTTAAGAAAAATCATCGACAACATATATATAAAGAATTGAAAATATATTATCATATTACATTTACATCTATATAGTGTTATTATTATTTAAATATCACTACTTGTATTATTTATAATAATAACTTATGCATTTAATAAAAGGTAAAAGAATTCACATTTTTCTCTACGTAATGAAAATTCTCTTTAAACTTTGAGAAGCGCTACTTCAAGGGGACATTATAGAAGTTTTGTACTGTCCCGAACGACCCTCGGTAATAATTTGGTCTAACGAAGAAAACCACCCCCTCATGTAGTAGATGTAACGGCGTAGCACCGCAGTGACTTGTTTGTTTTTCTCCTGTTTTTCCATCCGAGCTGTATCTAATAGTTAAGAGCGGCCGGCTGAAAGGGCTTAAGCGCCCCGCAGACGCTGCGCATAATTGCGAAAGGTCCCTGTTTGGAAACCGAACGAAAATTGCACTCTCTCAATCGATGCGCGCACTATTTTGCGCGCGCGCGCAATTACCGCGTCGTAAAAAATGCAAAACATTTCCGACGCGCTTTTTTCCGAACGTTCCTCTCTTCTTCTGACGTCACTTACCCCCGATATTAAAAATATAAAAATAGGGGAAAACGACCCCAATGCGTATGAGTGTGTGTATGTGTGTTTGTCGCGGTGCCCTTCCTACGCGCTTTTCCTACACTTTCCACGCGAATTAATGTGTTTTCTTACCTTGACGTTTTTTTGTGTGTTGTCGGTTCCAGCGATGGTAGAATGCAAACTGCAGTGAGTGAAATATGTTTTAGGTGTTTAAGGGTTGATACAATTTTTTATTAAAAATATAATAATCATTACAAAATACAAAGCATTATTTTAAATAGATATTATATAGCTGATTATATAATCGTGGAAATCTGATTCATAATTGAAATACACTAATAATTTAAAAAATAATACTTTAATAGCAATTAATCAGTAAAAAATAAATATAATGAATATAAAACTGGACTAGGGAAAACACGTTTTTAGAATAACACAAACTTAAATCTAAGAATTTCATAAATTTGGTAAATAATTATGTAAGACGGTTAATTCATTTAAAATAAATCTTATTTTACCGTAAAAATCGCATAAAACATAATCATGCTCCTTAAAAAAAAACTGTTTCTATCAAAATATTTTTTATTTAATTCAGAAAATTGCTTATCTACCTTTGAAGAGTTTTCTGTTCAATGTTAGTTAAAAACAAAACCTAACTACTTCATTCTTGTCAAAATATCCAATAAATGTATATCAAATATGAAATACATTAAAAAAATTAGCAACATTTTTTTATATTTCAATCATTATCCATATTATTAAAACGTTGTATTTTTATTGTAAATTATATAAAAAAAGCAAATCTGAAAATATGTAAATATTTCAGAACTATCAGTTAATAATTTATTATCTTGGAATATTTACATATCTTTGCTATATTTTTTTAACCATATATATGTATTTATGAAATCTAACATATATTTTAGATAATATAAAATTAAAATATACACTCATTTGTATTTTTTTTTGTTTTAATTTTATGTTCATTAAACAGTTAATAAAATACTTTTTGGTTTCAAATGTTTCATTATAATTTATAAAACCAGCATGATAGAGCAATAGTAGACGAAAACTAAATGTGAAAGTTTAAATACCATACGCGCTTTACATAGTGTCTTTCAATTTCTATTGAGTCTGGGAATAATTTTACTCTACAATCACTGATTATGTTTTTTATATTGTCATAATATCAAGGAATATTGTCATAAATATAATAAAATCAATATAAGTCGGTTCTGTATGAATAAATAAAATAAAATCAATGTATATTAAATATTGTTCAGTATTAAATCTCATTACTTTATAGTAGTTCTTGGGGAATAATTTATTTTATTTCCTCGTTTACCGGGAAAAAGCAAAATATTCTCAGAAAAAAAATAAAAACATTTATATTAATACCTTATATACAGCCACTCGTTAGGAAAGTAGAAATTGAAATACCCTACAAATTGAAATATTCCTAAAAAATGTTGACTCACTTTTGAAAGGCATTAAAATATTTTTATTCTTAAATTATTACTGGATAACAATATTAAAGAATATCTGTAATTCACTTAAGCTAATTAAATTAGCAACTGAAACGTTTAGTAAACGTAATTAAAATATGGTTACGCTGTTTTTAAGTTTTTAATCGATTCTTTACGTAAAAATGATGGTGAAGGTTTGAAATTCCGCGTTCTTGAGCTAAGAAATAATGATCTTCTTTCTTGATTAAATTTCTGTAAACACTGAATTTGAAATCTGCTTTTACAGAAGATTTGCCTTAATCATCAAAGTTTATAATTACTTTTTATGCTAGCAAGAAGTTTAATTACTCGATAAAGACATTGAATGCGATTTAAAAAGAAAACTTTCAGTGAATATTCATTTGAAAAATTTAATGGCAAGTTCATAAAATATATGAAAGATTGACTGATGCTATCAATGCAGCACTCAAAAATTAAAATAATATAAATCAAACCGTCAGATAATTAGACAAAAAATAAACAAAACATATCAAAAAACGTCAATTAAAACCAAAAGACTATTCTCGGCGTCATTAAATTTTTATTAAAAAAAAACATTTTTGATCGACACATCCCTTGACTGTCCTTTTTATAATATATTTTTTTAATCAATAATAAACTAAATACAAATATTTTATTTTTTTCTAAATTATATAATTTACTGTATTTTTTTAATATATATTATATTTAATTTTTTGAAAACATTTTATTTTACATATTCTCAATTTTTCATAATCTTCTTTTCTCATTTAACTCTTTTAAATTTTTCTGGATTCTTGAGATTCCCACAAATATTGATTTTTGATTTCTCGATATATGTTACAACAGAAGATTTAATAAATAAATAAATATAATAACTCATGAAGGTAATATTAGTATTGTATTTAAATATTTAGTTTTACAGTTTTAGTTTAATACTGGTTATTTTTAGATTTTAAAACATATTTTAAAATCATGATTTATTTTTATATACATATTTTTATAAAATAATATATTGTTTTCAAAAAATACAATATTTTAGCAATAAACAAATAATGAAAGCTGTTGCTTATAATATTATGTTTTACTACGTAATTTTATGACGCTTTTGATATATAAACATAATTTATCCCAAAATTTCCAATTTTTATTTAAAACATAATAATTCATTCATTTATGTTTATATATTTATTTTATACTAGTAAGTCTTATTTAAATATTTAATTACGATTTATTAGTATAAAAATGACTTCAAATAATAATATTATTTTTGAGTGGCAAATTGATTCCGAATGAAACTTAAAACATATACACATAAAATATAGAATACACAAAAATGTACGTACATCTTCTATATTCAATTAAATATTTCCTGGTATTCTCGAGCTTTATAACATATATTACATGCTAATACAATTTTTCTTTCGAGCAATGAGCATACACGAGATATTATTAATATTAACGATATTCATTCGACAGCACTCTCCCTTAACATAATCCCATCAAAACAAGCATGCCTTTTGATTTTCTCTTAAAAAAAAAACTTTAACACATAATTTTTCCTAATGCTCTTCCGAAATATAATATAATATAATATTTTTAATGCTTTGCAAATTGAAAAGACCCTACGTACCTATGTGTATAGGGCTCGATACGCACGCGTGCACGCACACACACACGTGGACCCGCGCCCCCGAGCACACATGCATACAGCTAAATTATACACTTACATAAATAAATACATATTAAACGAGAGACGGGTTGGTGTGGCGGGCTTAAGAAGAGTGAGACAGAGGAGTCATTATCGACCAGGGGTCAGGGCGCATGCTCACGTGATGCTGCGCAAATTAGAACAGAGCGCGTCCTTCTCTGACACAGGGTCGCAGCTGGAGGTTCATTAGTATGGTCGTCTCACTCGGGCGCCAACTCTTGAGAGGCGCCACCTGATTATAATAAGAATGAAACAACTTAAAATCGCGTCCGAGGGAAGAAGATGATACCGGTGGATGTACAGGATGTGCAAAGATTTTTAATAATTTTATTTATCTGATGATTAGGTAATTCTTTTGTAATTAAATCAAATTAACCACTACATTGTAAGAATCAAATTACAATCAATCATAATAAGTAAGAAACTTGCATTAAAGAGGCCACCAAGGTCCAGGGCTGCCGAGAACGAACCCGGGCCCTGGAAAAACAATGATTCCGGACCTTATGACAAAAAAAAGCATTTTGTATGTTTTTAGTTTTATTTCTTGAATAAATATTTAAATGAGACATACGAGTTAACCCTTTCCATGCCACAAATAAATATAAAAATGAACAACCGTAGCGACATATTTTATATAAAATATTTTAATTAATCATTAAAAATATCTATTCATATTATTTACCTGAAAATTAGTCTTGTTTTCCTTACTGCTCATTATTGCCATATAGTAAACTTTCAGTATAGATCAAAATCAATAAAACCGTTCGATTATCAAGCGTTTATATTAAGTCTTTTTATAACAATATTACTAGTGAGAATCGAATAAAGCTCATCTACTCCGAAATTTGCCCAATAGGAGAGCGCAAAAAACAATTATCCCTTCTCAGAAGTCAAAAATCCACGTCAAAAGCAATAAAATCGTGCCGTCGCCGTCGCAGTGGGAACGCTCGGTAACGAGCGTTCCCACTGCGACGGCGCCGACACGATTTTATTGCTTTTGACGTGAATTTTTGCCTTCTGAGAAGTGATAATTGTTTTTACGATCTCCTATTGATCAAAATCCGGTTTTAAAATAATTTGATGAGCCCTCTTATATTAGAAGTCCATAGTTATATCGGTAAGGATAGTGATCATATTTTTAAAACATAGTGTAATATCGATATGCAGACAAACTATGGAGCAATATGTGAGATGCGATGTCTGTTTAATAAAAGTTCTAAAATTAATTATAGTTTTAGAACTTTCATTAGATTTGGTTTGGGTTTGAACAGCAAATGGATGTTTCGCAACTGTCAAATTGAGCTTTATAGACATTTTAAAGCAGCATATTAGTGCCTATCAGTTAAATTATATTTTCGCTGGTATAAATATATACATCTACTGGTGAAAATGTATTTGAACTTTACTAGTGAAAATATAACTTTACCAAAAAATACACATTTACTGTAACATCTATACATTGGATGTAAATAAATAATGATTAATATGTAAATATACATACATAACGCATTTTTTATAAATAAAAATTCGAATGCTGCTGCCGGGGCTCGAACCTACAACCTCGGGGTTACTAGTCTAAATTGTTACGAACTTAACTATTCTATTATGTTGTTTAGTTGTTGTTTAAATTAAATTATGTTCAAAATTAATTGTTTAATTGTTCTCATTTATTTACAAATCTGGTACTATTCCCAAGTTTTTTACGTTTTTTTTTATCAAACAGCTGCCATGTTCATTACTATAAACCAACGTTCAATAAATTCGCGTTAATTTAAAAAACTATTTTTAGACAAAATTGTAGTGTTTTATTTTTTATAAAATTAACCAATAAAATATTTTTATAAATTAACTAATAAAATCATAAATATCCACTCTGTATAATACATTAATTCCGATACATTATACAGTAAACTGGATTTTTTTGTATAAGTATAAATGTATGCAATTTCTTCATTTAAATCCTACCATAATAATTACAAGATTTATAAATCGGGTGAATCATCATTTATTAAATCCTCCCATGGATTTTTGCTGGCTTTCTTTGTCGTTTAAAATACAATGACAGTTTTTTAAAATGTAACACTTGGATAATGTATTAAATCATTAATTAAAAAAGCCGTAGTTCAATAGGCACTAAGCCATATGTTTGATTTCTGCAGAATCTTTTATTTTGCTTATAATTATTATTATACTGATAAAAAATAACACTTGGACTACGTGCTGATATAATAAATGTAAAACTATTTATAAATAATACAAATAATTAATATTAATCAAGCAAGCAAAAAATATTACGTGTTTATGTTTTCATAATAAGACATAAATTATAAGAATAATGAAATATTAAATTTATTATATATTCAGGTGTGTCAGTATTATTTCAGTACCTCCACCGTCATAGAATATATGCTAAACTTAATGACCAAGTACGAGAAAACGGTAGCTAGAGCGAGACGAAGCACACAGAAAAGTTGCAAGTGCGAGCGAGACGCGCACACGACCACGGAAGAAATTATAATTTGAAATTGGAGAAGTCTCGCAGAGTGTACGGTCAATACTGAAAAGATCATTAGCATACAACCTCTTTATAATGTAGACGTATAGCTATCGCTAGCCACCTACGTGAAGAGCTTTCGCAAATGAGCTTTTTTATACGAGCTTATCTGACCGTTGGAAAGGGACGAGAGAAATTGCTAAAGAAAACTTATTTTTTTGCAATTTCACCAACGGGAAAATTTCCTAATGTACGATTCTTTCTATTGTTACGTAAGAGAGTGTGAAGGTCTGCATCATTAATTCATTTTATAATATATATTTATATATATATATTGTAAAGTATTTTTAACGCGATTAAATTTAGATATTATTTCAATACAAATTATTTAATGAATATTATAATACACAACTAGTTAAAACGTAAACTATTTTTGGCAGCACTGCTATTTTCAGTGCTAGTTTTAACCAGAATCGCAACACCTTAAAGAAAAATTAATGTTTATGGCTATGAGGTTATGAAAAGAACTAACTTAATAAACTAATGGCATAAATGCAAATTAGGAATATGTATCATTTATAAAAAAATATGGAATTAAAATCCATACATTATCAATGAATAACTAATTAAAAACATATTTCTTTAACAACTGATAAACTTCATGAACATTTTTAAGTTATTCCAGAATTATCGTTAATAAGATGGTAATCGAAAGATTTTGTTATCAAAACTCGCGAGTTGGTGGTTCAAAAAAATACGTGAGACTCATATGAGGTTGAATCCATAAATTATAAAATTCATTTACCTACAATTTATTAAAATATATTAGTAGGTAATAATATATTATAACACATTATTTTTAAAATAATTTTTTTAAAGCACATAGTTACCATCCAAATTGGATTCGGCTATCCTTGTGCTTTTATTGTTTTTTTTAAACTCTGTGGAAAGCCCCTATATATTTTTGCAATCTGTCGATTCACACGCGGAGCGATTTCTTCTTACCTAATTAATAACGTAATTCTTAGATTACCAAAGCAAATTAAAAGCTGATTAGAATAGTTACAAAAATCGTATGCAATTTTTTGCCATTAAAATACTTTTGATCTCGATTAAGAGCTTCCAAAAATGAATGCATATTTTCATATATCTGGCACGAATCTGCACTTTTTATGCAGTGGTTATGAAATATTTTAACTGATTAAATTTGAAACAAAAAAAAATATTATTCTAAAAATCAGCAAATTTTATGAGAATTTAAAAATCGATTTAGCATTTTTTTTTCGATAAATTCTTAAGAAGAAACATTATTTGCTTCAAATCTCGCATTTAAAGTGGAATATTTTTTAAGTATTTAAGACGCCAAACATTCTCATTATATTATACATTTATTTAGTGGACGAGTGTCTTATTTACTGATGCGATCTTTTTTTTTTTTTTATAAAAGTTTATTTCTTAAATAGACATAGGTAAAATAGCATACAGATATATTAAATGCACAATACTGGTTCATAACCATTTACATTGTTTACAAATTGTTAAGTTATACAATAACATAAAAAGAATAATAAATTATACGAGAATATACTAAATTAAAGGAAAAATACATAAAACCTTTTACAAATTTAAAAAAACTCCAAAAAAAAAAAAAAAATTTTGGAAAAGAATGAAGCAGATGAGAAAAACAAATTATACAAAATACATAATATACAAAATAAAACACATACAAAGGTAAATAAACCTAGCCCTGTAGACCTGAAACTGATGACACTGTGATGAGCTTAACTGCATCAAAGCAATATGTGCTTAGGCATTTTATGTTTGTATTTAAATTTAAGTTTTGCTTTGTCGTAATCACCGATTCTTGAAATTAGTGGGTTTGCGTGGTCTCGCGAGATTTTTTTATAGTATTTTTCGGTTTGATAATAACAGTATTCTTTAATGGTAGGAATTAAATGTTTGGTGTGGAGTTTTTTAAGGTTAGTATAAAACGGTGTATTATAAATTATTTTTATGGCTTTATTTTGAATTACTTGAAGTTTATTAAAATTACTATTACTCGCGTTACTCCACACTGAACAAGCGTAAGTTAAAACAGGTCTGATTAATTGTCTATAGACTAGAATTTTATTTTTTATTGTAAGCGCACTTTTTCTATTAAATATTGATTTTAGAGCCGCAATGGCGCCGAGCCCTTTCGACCGGAGTTCAGTTATATGTTTATTGAATTTTAGTCTGGAGTCCAGGTGTATACCCAGATATTTAACGCTCGCTCTCCATTCAATGTTATGCCCTTGTTCACTTTTAATGGGTGCAGGCAAGGGTTGTCTACGTTTAGTGAATATTATTGCTTCTGTTTTGTCTTGATTAATTTTAATTCTCCATTTCATAAAATATTTATTTAAGTTTTCAAGGGATTTTTGAAGTTTAACTGCAATAGGTTTAAGACCATAAGAACTAGTAAGGATTGCAGTGTCGTCAGCGTACATTGAGAGTTTAGTATTTTTTAACATTGGAATATCATTAGTATATAGAATGAAGAGAAACGGGCCAAGTATACTTCCTTGAGGAACACCAGCTGGTATTTTACGCGGTGTCGAAAATGTATTATTTAGCGAAACAACATAGCTTCGATTCTTCAGGTAAGACCGTAACATGTGAATAATGTAATAGGGAGTTTCATATTTTAAAAGTTTATACATTAATCCATCATGCCATACTGTATCAAAAGCCTTTTCCATATCTAATAATAAAAGACCAGAACTTTTTTTCATATTAAAATCGGCAGATATGTGCTCTGTTAATCTATTAAGTTGATGCGTAGTCGAGTGATTTTCGCGGAAACCAAATTGCTCATTAATGAGTTTGCTATTAAGAGATTCCTTTAATCGAGATAATATAATTTTTTCAAATAATTTGCTAAATGAGGGAAGTAAACTTATCGGGCGGTAGTTAATTGGTATGTTATCTGCTTTGCCAGGTTTTTTTATCGGATGAATTTTTGCCGTTTTCCAGATTATTGGGAAATATCCAAAAGATAAGCATGAATTAAAAATGTTATTTAAGTACTTAAAGCAAACAAAAGGAAGGTTTTTAATCAATATATTCTCTAATTTATCTATACCTGGAGCCTTTCTATTTGATAATCGTTTAACAATACTAAGAATTTCTGATATGCCGACTTGGTTAATGGATTTTTTATCTATTGGAGTTTTACTGATATCTTTAATTGCCCGGTCTACTTTATTTTGGGTTTTTTGGTCAATGTAATTTTGCGTAAGTTGATAAGATGTAGAAAATGTCTCAGCTAAAATCTCGACCTTCTCCTGAGTCGTGTTAGCTACGTTGTTTCCGGTTTTTAAAGGTGGTATATTTGAGTTTTTATTTTTAAGCGATTTCGTCATTCTCCATAAGGAATTATCTCCCGGTTTCAAAGCTTTTAGTTTACGCGACCACGAAGCGTTTTTGATGTTTTGAATTTGAACGCGAATTTCATCAGTTAGTTTGTTAATTAGAGTTTTAAGTTGGGGCGATTTATTTTTGTGCCATTGCTTTCTCATATTATTTTTAATTTTAATACGTTTAATTATTTCTGGGGTGAGTTCTATGTTATTCCAAATATTTTTACGCGACGGAATTGATGATATTTTGGCCTGCTCGATCACGGATGTTAAGTAATGAATATCATCGTCAATAGTTTTAGTGTCATTTGAGGTATAATTCTGTCGTTTAATCAATACCCGAGACTCTACTATGCTTCTGAATCGCTTCCAATCAGCCTTTGCATAATTGAAACTGATGCGATCTTGATATTCAGTATATTATAGATAAACCCTATTTTTACAAGTGGCACGTTAACTATTTAACACTGATATTTGCGAGCTAAAATACTTCATTTTCATAATTCAAATAATTTATCTTCAAAGGGGTTAGGACGTTATTTAAAAAAATCCTGACCACGCATAATCACTTCATTAATTTCAAGCGATTTTATTCAGAGCCAAGTAATAATCCGCTAAGCAACGCAAACTCTAGACAATTGGAAAACGTACTTAGGTTCAAGAAAAGTATTGGAAAACTGTTCGCTTATTTCTAGATGTTAGATAAAGCACACTCCGAGGTGTCTGACCGAGACAATGTCTGGAATAATTTCTTTTATAAAAATCCCCCGCCGAGGGCTTTCATACATACATATATACATATATTATGCACTAGCACAAGTATTCGCGGTATCATCTTTCTTTCATCAGACAGTAAAGTATGAATCATTATCGTCAATCAAAGCGGTTTACATCCCATCATCTTTGAATGTTTTTTCACTAATCCGGCCGCGTAAACGCTACCACAAAGGGAAAACGACCGAAATCATTACAGCAAAAAAGTGGCCATTCAGGGTTTGTGTTTCTATTGCCAAGATTTTTTCTCTTGCATATGAACAATAATTTATTGGAGGTCTTCCGTGACTATTCACGGTCCATTCTGAGCGATATTTTATGTAAACAGTCGATAAGTCAGGAGCAATGGCCCTTACGCGTTGTTAGAATGTGAGCTTGTATATAATGATATCAGCGGCTCAACTGGACGTTGATATATAATATTGGATCAAATGGAAAGAATACAAGCGATATAATATACAAATATACACGTATGGGATCGTTCCAACTCGGGGTAGCATTAGATAAAGCGAGGGTGTAAGAATAGCGATAGAACATTCATATAAAATGGTTCGATAATTATATGAATGAACGTTATTTACCTGACGTACTACATTTTACATACAAATAATCTTAAACTTCATATTTGATAACTCTTAAAAATAGCCAATAAAATAGTAAAAGAGATAGTTATAACCAGGTTTAAGTTATGTTAAAGGTTAGTAAATATATGTATATGTTAAAGGTTATCATAAGTTATAACATTTTCAAAAAAAAACAATTTCTGTTAGACGTTGAATAATATATTTTTTAACATAATTCAGATTTCTTATTTTTTAATATAAATATATTCCTAAAATAACTTAATATTTATTTAGTATCACATTTTTTAAAGGGCAATATTATACTAAAACTTCTCCAAGCTAACGCTCATTCTTCATTACTTTTACAAAATAGTGCATTTCCTAGTCATCATAAAACAATATCAGTAGTAATAATATAACTATTTTGTCATTGCGCTACTTTGAATTAAATTGCATACATGTAAAAAATAAGTCATTGTTCTGTTAAACTGTTTTAACAAAATAGTATAATTTTAGAAACATCAAGGAAGAGATAAGATGTGAATAATAAATTACAAAAATATGATGTTAGACGTTCAATATTTATTTAGTTAATCGTTTTTGGATTCTCACACAGCAGGGTTCAATTTTGATGATTTTTTTGCAAAAATCTGTATTTTATGGGCTCTCCTGGTGATCGAAAAAGAGTATGCGTACCACCTCTCGTCGTCGTTAAACGATGGTAAATATTATTATTTAATTTTATAAGCATTTTGAGATTTATTCTGAAATATGCTTTTTACTAGGTTACCCTCAGAAATAAAATGAATATTATTATATAAAATGTAAACAATAACACGTAACCTCATTGTAGAGTTTTTTTTCTTATTTACTTACTTCAAGAGTTTTTCTTTGTAAAATATAATTTATTTTATTTAGCGATAGTTGTGCTTTGTATGTGTGTATGAACGGTACATGGCGGAACTTTTAACCCATCACGGCCCCGGGGCAGTTTTTCTAATCAAGCTTCCATCTGCGAGACACGTACGGAACGTTTTGGATCATCATATTTTAGGGTGACTCGCAACGAGTGAGGGGCGGCAGGGGGTTAAGAAGAAGTGGTACAATTTCCCAACGCCAGTGGCGAAAAACTAAAATGAAATTTTATTTTTATGCCTCGTCCTCGGATAAGATGCCTCTCCGACGTTTTTCTCCTCTCTTGTTCTTGTTTCCTTAACAACAAGTAAATAGGTCTTACGAGAGCCGCGCAAGAAGAATGTCGCAAAATTACTTTTGCATAAAGTGACAACTTAATGTAAGGCTACAAGAAATGAAGACGAAACTTTCTTGCTCTACGCGTACTACGGAATGAGAATTATTAATGTACATACTAGTAGCTATACGGTAAATATGTACACTGAATAATTTATTTTTAATAGATTTATGTCGTTCAAGAAGCTATGAAAATTATATTAATGAAAAATTTAATTAATACAAAAAAGGTTATCGTAATATATCCGCATCGAACACCACTCGATATGCTAATTTTACGCCCGATATAAAAGTGTATAAGCTCGTCTCGAGCCCGGCTCTGTATTGATCAAAATCATTAAAAGACAAATGGCTCAATGGGGATTTGCCTTATAATATTGGAAGGCAACTCGACGTCTCCTTATACCCTACCGGGAGGTGGATGATTACATACACTTTTCATATGTGTGGAGGCAGACCGTCCTGAAATTGGCACCCCCGAGAAATGGTGGTTAAAAAAACGGGATATTTTTATTGTCCCCAAGGGATTGTTAAGACCCCCTCGCCGTACACGGAGAAAGAGAAGAGAACGACGTAAAGAGGATGCAAGCGTGCACGGTATAACTAGTGGCGATATCCAAGCAGGTAGAATAAATTAACCAAATAGATATATATTAAAAGTGAAAGATTTTTTAAACATTAGATTTAATAATAATTATTACTTGTGAAGACATACTCCATGATTCTCAAATTTTATAGGTTGTGCTTCCAAACAATATTATCTTATATTTTCATATTGTATTGCTTAAAACCCAAACCTATTCTTGAGCATTTTTTTATTTAAATCTGAACATATTTATTTTTTATATTAGAACATAAAAACTTTTTTAAAAAACTGTTTAAATAAAATATTTGCTATCGAATCATATAAAGTTTATAAAAAAAATTCTAGCTGATCCGAGTTTCTCCTTATACATTTTTTCTAGAGAGAAAAAATTTAACGTTAAAAGGGCGTTTCTTTTGCAAAAAAAAATTATTTATTATCATATTATATAATTCATTGATATATATTATATATATTTTATTTATTACTTTTACACTCTTGCGCTTCAATACTTAAATAGACAAATGTCATTTAAAGTTAAAGTCTTTCAATACAACATTAACATGCTAGCTTAATGTATTACAACAGGATATACACAATCAACGACTACTAAGTAAGTAGTGAGACTCCTAACCAAAATCAAAGTTTGTTAATCAGTGACTTATTTACATTAATTAAAAACTATTATAACAGCTTATAATCAGAAGATACCACTATGCACGATCCAATTCGTTTTTTTATTACCCATGACGATATTCATCCGTAAGGTTAGAAAAATTTAAGAAAACCTAGAATGTAATAATCAAACATAATTATAAGAATATAATAAACATGAATTATGATCTCCAAAAATACTAGGATTCATATGGGATTTGGACCCAAATATTCCAGGCATATTATTAATCAAAAACGTACATAAATCACTGGTCTAGTGCTTCTTCTTGAGAATTATTTCTCAATAATTTCTCAGAAAAAAATACAAAATTAGGATTTCTTATTTTTTTTAAATTGAAGGCTTAGAAACATGGATCTCGAAATACTAATTATCGAGAGATAATTCTATTATGAAATGTTTTTTTCGTTTAAATATTTTAAAATGGTTCACAACAATTCAGTTTTAAAAATAAATAGTGGTTATAATATATTAAATTCACAGTTGCATTCAGAGCAGGTAGTGAGAAAAGAAACAGATTTTTTATTATCACTCCGAAAATCATAAATTTTATGACCGGATCAAGTAATCATTAAAGCAAATACATATTTTTTATTTTTAATACATGATATTTTTATGCGCTGTATTAGCTCACTATTTGAGAATTTTCAATACCAGACATGCACCCTAGCTCGATTTTATTTATTCATTAAGATATTCATCCGAGAGATTTGTAAAATCTAGGTAAACCTAATCTATGATGATTGATTGGAATTATAATTATATAATAATCACTAATTTCGATCTCCCAGACACGATATACATAAATTTAAAACCACTAAGGTTCGTATGAAATTCGAAACCAAGTCTAACAGGTCAATAGTCAGAGACGTGTTTATTTCAGATTTAATAGTAGATTAAATAAAATATTTTAAATATATACTATATAATTTTTAGAAAGCTATTTTTTCAGACACTGAATCAGAAATACAATTATATGTTATATCTATAAATAGTAAAAACTGACAATTTATTTATTTTTATTATTTTAGAACCTTTTTAGAAATAAAGCAGAATTTAGCTAACATGGACAACAATTAAGTAAAAAAAAAGTAAAATTATATTCTTTAATTTATTAAATTAATAAATAAATAATATCAAATGATGGTAATATATATCAATTAATCAAGTCGCACTTAAATTATATTTTTTGAAGAACTAATGTATGTAAATAAATAATTCCTTCAAGTAGTTTAATAAAATGATAAAGCATAGATTATTTTTTTTTTATATAACAAGATTAGTAAAAGTTAAAATCTTATAAATATAACTTAAATTAAATAAAAAATACATTCCCATGAAAAAGCAATTAAAATAAAATTTAGTCTTTATAACCAGCGTATTTATATAATTTACATTGTGTGTTAAAATCTGATTTATAAAATTCCGATCACGTTCATCGACGACATTATTGTATCTTTTAAAAATCTTTAGCGTGCGAATTCGCAAAAAATACATATTATGTACATATTTGATGAAATATTTCAGTGTCAGACACGGAGCGTTGACGCGAAACTGGTTGTTTTTAAAAACAATATCTCGTTTCCAGCAATATACAACCTTTTTGCGGTTTAACCGATAAAATAGTCAAGATTATGAATAAGCAAAAAATAACAAATCAAAAATAATTTTGCCATCCTTTAAGCAGAAATACATCTCAAAATAAAATATTCTCTGGACTTCGTATCTTTGCTTTCCAAATATCATTCGAATTATTATTGTAATAGTAATAATATAAAAATAATAATAATAAACGTGTATAGTGTGAAAATGTCTTTGGGTAACGTATTGTTATATATAAAATATAGTGGTCGAATACGTAGAGAATTTATCATGGAGCCGGCGTAATGTTCGGTTATAGTGTTTGCCTTATATCGCCGGCGCGTTAGTATACGGCGTGAATAAATGTGATGGAAATTGGAGGATTTGTTTACCCATTTTTTTCCAAGTTTTTCTTTTGACACTAAAAGGGATGAATGTCGGAGGAAGCGCCCGAACCCAACCCCCAGTATCGCCGGTATGTGTGTGTGGACCAGTGTGGGGTGGTTGGGCGGCTATTTATTTAAGATATCACATGTTTTATTCGGGCCGGTGGGGTGGCCAGGCTTAGGGGGTTGGAGGCCCAACCCCCGCGACCTGGGTCTAATTCCTACGGTGATATATGGAAGTGAAGATTCGGGATAGCCGGCGATGTTTGCATGGCGTAATGGGATTTCGCTTGGGCGTAATTTTATTTGGATAATGATATAAGGTGACGCCGTGTTAGAAAAGTGGTTCTTTTATGATTGAACGATTGGTAAGGTACCGCTTTCGAGGCTTAAAGAAAGAGGTAGGATTTTTTTGACCAAAGTCCAACTTATCGATTTAATAGTATTAAAATTGTATCTGAATTGATATAGAATTATACAAAACATTTTTTTTAAAGTATCTGTACCAAATTTACCATACTCTTTTCTAGCTTTAAAATAAAAATATATAGTTGGTTATAGTAGTCAAAAATATTAATTTTATATTTAGTAAAAGAGCAATTGTTAATATGTAGATAATAAAATTAATAGTTTTATACAATAAGAAAATAATTAACGTAATAATGCATTTCTAAAATATTTAATTCACATATAATATACTATGATACTTTTGTAAAAAAATATGTCATTAAAAGTTGAAAAAGCGCAACCAATTATATGGCCAGTTTTTTTTTAATATATTATATGTTAATAATATTTAAATGGAGCAATCACTACCTAATCGTATATATGTGGTTAGTTAATAATAATAAATAGTCGATAGCTTTAAATTAACGGTCAATAATTTGATTGTAGGCGTCCATTAATAATTTATTTATTTTATGGAATTTTTACTTATTTTTTATTAAAATTTTTTTATTTTTTCTTTTTAAGAAGCCATTATATTTCATGTCTTGACTCATCTCAGGAGATAATTCCCCAGATTCTTGGTGTACTGATAACACAAGTCCCATGTATTGTTTATTTTAAAAATATTTTATAATTAATCCTCGTTCGAAATGTTGTTGCTAAAAGCAGATATGTATAATATTTTCTTTTACCATTTTACTAATCAATGACTAACAGCTAGTCCTTTAACTAAATTAACGATAGATAAGATTTCCTTTGAATTTCTTCAGCAACATCATTTAAAAGCTGTATTAAAAAATAGTTTTCATAAAAAAATGTATACCTATATTTTTAATCATTTCTAAATAAATATTTTATAAATATGATTTTTTTTCACATATATTTTATTAGTTATATTTACTAACAATGTATTTCTATTTAGTTATTAAATCGATTTTAACTTAGTAGTAAAAAAGCATATAAAGCAGTAAAATTAAATAGGTCGTGGATCAATTATGGATCGATTTTAACTTGTCGAGATAAATATATTTCAGTGTCATCCTCTCAGTTTTTTATAAAAAATGAATATTATTGTTGTGTATTTTTTTGTATTATAATAGCAACAAAATTGTGAATTTAAAGTTAATGAATAATAAATTTTAACCCAACAAGTTTTTTTCCTTTGCCCTTGAATTGTCATTAATCCATTATCCAAAAAAGTTTCATGTTTTTTTCAAGTTTCAAAATATAATTAAGATCAAATTTTAAAGCACAATATTATAAATAATAATTAGTAAACTATTTTTCTACGGCTTTAACTTGAATAGTTTCTGCAATAGTTACAGCATTTTATATATTTTTTTTTTTTAAAATAGTATAGAATCAACTTTATTTTTAAGCATATTTAAAAATTCCAGGTACCTGGGAATTCCTGGAAATGCCTCATAAATAAAAACTCACATTTAATAATAAGTAATTAAAATCAATGCCCATTTAACAAGTGACCATTTAATTAAATCTCCGAATCGCTTCATTAAATTACTGACCAAATAAATAAATGCCTTGAAAAATTTTAAAAATAATTTTATACAATGAATAGATGCAATTCAATTAAATTAAAATAATTAGGAGTGGGAGTGGGAGTAATTTAAATATTTTTTATTTAATATCCAAATCCTTGTTCATTGTTTTTATATAACCAAAATATATTATACATATACATACTATATGAGGACCTTAGTAAAAATTATATTTTTTTTTAAATATGAAAAAAGTTTCATATATTAAGTTGCATAATAAATTGTTATTGAGTTTAGTGTGTTATTAATTTTTACATTATATTTTGATCATGTATATTCTGTTGCAATATATAATATCCCAACCATTTGCTTCATAAATAAAATAATAATGAAAAAGTGAATATTTGTATACATATAATATTGCCAAAAACATTTTATTTATTATTTTGTTTACGAACATAACAAAAAAACGCAATAATTTGCCATGTTAGCATATTGATAAATGTTTGTTTAATCCTGTAACGTAATTTCATTCTCTTTTTGCGAATCGCATGTGAATATCATGCGTCAGAAGGGAAGCGATGTTGTTATATACATATTATGTAGTACGTTCATCCCTGTATGATATATGCCAAATATTATTATTTTTCATATATATGCCAATATTATAATAATAATTTTTCTCTGAATATGTTAAGCATGTCCCGACATAATAGGGGGGATATTCTGTGTAAAGAAAAAAGCTATTTAGAAGTCGGTATCGTGACGGTAGCCCCGGGCCGGGTTTTCCCAGAAAATAGGGAAATTCTGGAGTGGGGACCCAAGTTTATAAAGCCAGGGTAATCTCTAGGCCGATTCACGGCCCTGGTCCGATAGAGCCTAATGCATTTAATCTGCGGCTCCGCACGCCCTCTGTTTGTCTTCCCTTGATGGGACAACACTTTGAAGATAAGCAAGAGAAGATAAATGAAGGAGAAAAAAGTAACAACGCCTTAAACAATCAGTCATCCCTCGGAATAATGGAATTCATAACGCGCGTTAAGACATAAAAAAAATATTTCGGATACAATAATAAAAATATTAATTTCAGATCTACGTTGACATAACGTTTTTTATATAATGTGATGTGAAAAATTAACTTTAATAAATATAATACATTCCTTTTCTTATAAGTGATACTACAGATTTAAATCATCAGTTTATTGTAATATGTCTATGGGAATTGTTCTATTGCCATATTATGCCTTTATGTGTAATAGTAATAAACGAAAGCGTATACCTATAATACGAGATTCGTTCGATGACCAACAATATTTGACTTGTGCGTCATAAAAAGCAAAGCATCCCACCTGTGCTCGAATATTGCGTCCAACAATAAAATTTGAATAGGTTTTGCGGGTTTTTCGCCGAGGAAAGTACGTCGGAAAAGTGTAAGGCAAGTTAAGCACTTAGAATTCAAATCATACGGCGGGATAGCCAGGCGATTTGAATACTTGTGCAAGTTTGTGGCAAGTTTGAAGCCTTCTCGGCCTGGCTAATGACTCCCCGACCGCAAATCTTGTATCGGGATAAGTCAAACGGGGAAAAGCCTTCGCCCTCGAGAGAGAGGAACTTGCAACGAACAACAAACTTACAATATCAATGCCGATATACGTATATTATATTCAGATACATAATTAATGCTGAAAAACTACAGTCATTATAGTAAATAGAAAAATTATTCAGCATCTGATATATGTAGATATATTTTTTCATGTCTCATAATTAAAAAAATTGTATTGT
The DNA here is from genome assembly GCF_051122295.1 of Plectrocnemia conspersa. Classification (NCBI taxonomy): domain Eukaryota; kingdom Metazoa; phylum Arthropoda; class Insecta; order Trichoptera; family Polycentropodidae; genus Plectrocnemia; species Plectrocnemia conspersa. Next base: position 6,347,324 of record NW_028277174.1, on the reverse strand, counting down.
CTATTAAGAAGTAATTGACCTATAGAATAGATTTATTTTAAATAATATTGTATAGTATATGTTTTTTAAATTTTACTATAGATTATAATTAAGTAGCATAATAATTGTTATTATAATAACCATCGATTGCGTTTTTCTACATTTAGTGCAATTTTAACATCTCATATATTTTCCCTAGTCTCTTATCAATATTTAAGTTATTATGAAATTTTAAGTTTAAATATGACTACAATAAAATTATAAAATAATTTTTATCAACTGTAAATATCATACTTTACATCTTTAAATCTGAATTTCATTTTTTGTAAAACAAAAAACTTTTAAAATTATTTTATTAAATACGTTCAAGGTGCATGAAAAATATTTATTTATTTTATTGCTTACGTAGAAAAGATTTTCATAAGAAAATGTTGGTGATTAACTTACATCGCTCACCAAGAGCACTGACCCACAAAATGTGTTCTCTCGACTTCGTCGATCGTTAACAAAGGGGTAAAATAGTAATAGTATTTTGCGCATGGGAATATGCATTGTCTGTAGCGCATCTTTGCTACACAAATATTATGTTTTATGGTACTTACGAGCGATTCACGAGTTTGTACGGGGTGTTCCGTGAAATATTGATAATATCGCAATTGTTTAGTCCCGAGATCTCTTTCCCATTGAAAACCTTATTTTCGAGACGAGTTGATTTTTCTTTTAATTTGCTTAAAATAATTGTTAAAATAAACTCTAAATTAATTATGCAAATGTATGAATCCCCCATGCTATTATATATTTATAGCCCTCGACTTATACGCTTCAATATATATTTATAACCCTCGACTTATATTTTTTTAAATATGCCAAACCCATTTTAAAACATGTGGGATTAATATGATTTTATTTTATAAATATCAGGCATTATATTTATATGTGAATACCGAAAATTTTAATATAATATTTTTATTGTGCTCTTAAGCATTATTGAAAAATTTTAAAAATAATTTGTAAGTAAATTTCAAATCAATAATAAAATATGTACTATTTTAATATTTTAATAATTTTATATTTAATACACGAGTATGCACTTTTTCATATTAATAATTTTTAGATATTGTCAATTTTAATTTTTAAAAACATCAACAAAATTAATATTTTTTAATCACTTTCTGTTTTAGAATTCTTATATGTTATCAATATCAATTTTAATACCGTATATATCATATATAGTGAGTTTATTATTAAGCATATTTTTTCGCTCTAAATTTCAAACTTTTAAAGTAGAAAATATGAAATTTCATTACATAAATCGCAACAAGAAATTTCTTAATATGTTGCAGGGTGCTGTATTGTCTTTTATATGTTTTCTTTTATATTGGTCTTATTATTTTTACGACTACTTGATATATTTTAATATTTAAAAAATATTGAAAAATGTAAATTAATACGAAGAAAATACGATAATTATAAATTAAGATATGAAAGCATAACATTTTAAAATATTCCAACCATTCTACATAGATCGCACAGGGGTGACCCAATCTAGCCGCAATCTACAAATCTGCCTCCTCCGATCATTCTCGTCGCACATCGCCAACATCCAAGATCGTCGCTCTTTGTCCGTGGTATTCTGTGTACGGAATATATTCCGGTGCCGCGTTATAAACAGGTCCAGCGCCAAGATGAACGAGTCTGAGGGACACGAGAGGAGGCCTCCACGTCCTGGGGGCTGATCCCCCGGACCCCCGTGAGGCCACCGGCTGAGGTGCGAACAAGGGATGAATATTGAGTAACACTCGTGGTGGCTCAAGTGCTCCGAGGGGGCGCTCTTAACCAGCTACGTATTTTTTGGGTATTCATTGACTTTTCCCTCAGACCTTAGCTTACATAACGCGCAATTATGAATTCAAGGCGTATCTGATGGCTTTGAGCTCATAAAAAGTTCATAAAACAATATGTAGATAGTATATCCAAGTATTGAAAATATATATTATAAAATTCATTTTCAATATCTAAAGAATTATATTATTCATCATAGGAACAAAATAAATATTCATCATAATAAAATAAAAGACAATTATATATACAAAACCTAGACAAGTTATGCGTTAACAAGATAGTAATATGAAATGGAAATCGAGCGTTTAATACATATATATATACAATTTTGGAATTAACCAATATATTAAAAGCAGAGCGTTAAATGCAATAAAAATAATACACAAACAATAGATCAGGTTTATTTTAATATAATTTGTCAGCACAATAGAGCAGTGGTATAAATTTAAAATTAATACCTGAATAAGCTGGGTTTGAATCTAATATTAATCCTATTGTTTTTGTGTGTTTTCTTTCGTGTTTCGGATATTTGAATTAGTTACTAATATATAATTATAATTTTGATCGATCATTAATAATCATGTTTTTATAAAAAAAAATTATCTCACGGTGAATAGTTAGCCTAGATGTCGTAATGAACAAATAAAAATCGCACTTTATCGTACAGAGTAAGATCTATTGATAGTAAAATGTTTCATTAATTTATAATTAATAAATTTACACGTGAGACTAACGCCTGTCATGTTTCAACGATATATTTATAATAAATAAAATAAAAAATATGCTTGCTCGGCATGGAGTAACATTATTATTTATACCACATTTTATTCAAAATACTGATATGTAGATAAAAATCACACATTTAGTTATTTTATATTTTATATTTATATTTTATCAATTGTACAATATCTCAATCTTTGATATTACGTTTATTTTTTCTCGAATTTAAATTTTAATATGTACTTAATTTTTACAACAAATATTTTCTTCGTCTTATATAATTTTATTTAAAAAATTTCACAATCATAAGCATGAAAATTGTAAGGTACTACTTGTACAAATATCTTATTTACGAGTCGAAGTGAAATAAACGTAAATGTAAAAAAAATATAATAAAATGTCCATTACTCCAAAACGTAACGATACACTGAAAATACATGGCACTAAATAATGATAACGATTAAAAGATCGTCAAAATAAAACATGATATTTATAAAAATATAGCAAAATGTTATTCAAATTCAATCCTGGAGTGGTGCTTGAGACAGGGGTGACAAACTCCACCCCGCGAGCTAACCGCTCTCCTTTATGGCCACCGCCGGACAAATATCTAAAGGCAGCCAAGGGGTAAGGGTGCCGGATGGGGGTGAAACGGGGGTGGGCGCAAAGAAAATTAAACTTTGGAAAGCGAAGAATATAAGTTTAGCGGTGGACTATCCTGCCCCATACCTCGACTCCACCTCTTCCGTTCCTTACACTCGACTATGTGGCCGACGACTATATGTAAATTTTTCGCAAATGCAACAAAAGTATATTTATACATATAAAACAATTATTTATTTCTTGCAATAAAAGAATCAAGCTATTTTATTTTTACATACATACTTAAATGCGTTTTGTAAGCTCTGATTTTTTTGCAATATAAAATTGAACATGCGAAAAGCATTCATCACTCAAGACAATTCCTGTTACTTAGAACGACTGTTTTTGTGACTTATTTATTTGTATTTATTATGTCATAAGGAATGCAATGCTGATTAAGAACTAAACCTTGAAGCTAAAATGCAAAGCACTGATAAAAAAAATATTTTGTTACTAAATATGTATTATGATATGACTAAGTTTGATTAAATTAAAACTTATTTCTGAAAGGCTGTAAATTTAACAAAATAAAACAACTTTTACTGGTAATTCTGTATTTGCAGAATACACAAAATATTTTAACAATTAAATCTAATGTTTTCGCAATAGCTCAGAGACCCAATATTGTTGTTATCTGGAAAATTATTGCAATGATTCTAATATCAGAGCTTTTAAAAAATATATAAAAATATAAGGTCTCCTTAAGAGCCTGAAAAAATTCTAGCAAATCTATTTAATATATTTGAAACAAATAATTAACATAATAAACTAATTAAATTCTCTGAAAGTAATAATTCAAGAAAGAGTATAACTTACCTAAATAAATAAAATCAAATCTATCTATTTTTAAATAATAATAAATCTATTTACTTAATATTTTCATCAACTTATCTGAGAATCGTTTTATTGATGATTATATCAGAAAAATAAATTCAGAGCAATGTTTCAAAAGAAGACATAAAAAACAATAAATATGTTAATTTAGGTACTTGAAGAAATAATATCAGATGGTGATCAAAAGGTGAAGCATATTTTTAACTAAAACATGGTTTAAAAATAAAAATTTAAAAAAGAGTACAACTTTAATTGGAAATTATTTTACTGTCTTCGCAGAATCCACAAAATATTTTTTGCAATACTGGAATTTGAAAGCTGTTTTCTGTATAACTCCCTACCAGATGATCAGCTAGTAATACATTCTTATGATAATAATTTACAGCTTTCATATTTTATTTTTAACGATTTATTTCACAAATAAAGTAAGGTCTTCGTCAATATATCAACGTCCACAAGGCTAGTAAAACAATACAATTGGTTTCGAATCGCTTATTCGCATTTATGCGCATGAGCATTATACCCCACCGGTCGCACAATCGCACGCATTCGCATTAAAAAATCGTTGCATTCAAAATGCGCATACATTTGCGCACGGCGAGAGAAGAGCGTTGCACACATTATATCAGAAATCTCATTCCAGCCTCCCAGTCCAGCAGCGCTTAATACCTGCATGGAGAAAAAAGAAAATATGACTGAGAAAATTTTAGGCTCTCTTCTGTCTCTCTCTTTCTTCGTCTTGAATTGTTCGATAGAAAGAGATAGGATATGTAGGCACGTACGCGATTTCGCGGTCCGGCGTCGAATGTTTTAATATCCGTCGTGCTATGCAGGATATATCCGTATCACTTTGGAACACGAGTTATTTCCATAATGTTTTATATTCTGATTCTTGCGTTTCGTTTTGCGATCTTGAAAAACTGATGTTTGAACGCGCCTGTGAATGGCCTTCGTGTGGGCAAGGGGTTAAATTTGTCAAAGTATAATAAATCTCATTGTTGAAATCTAATACACTTCTACCTCGTATTTGTTTCACTAAATATTGAAGTTTTTAATATAATGTTTTAAAATATTAATTTAAATTTACGACCCAATATGTTTTCATATATGGATAAAAATGTTTCGACTTGATACTGCTTTTCCAGAATGCAGTAAATTTTGTCAAAATGAAATATTTAACAAATCAGACAGAATTGCGTTTTTATAGTCCTTTATCTATTTATATCTCTAAATTATAGCAATTAAAAAAAATTAAACTTTTTTTAAAATCCTCAAAATATTTTTTTATATTGAAAAAGTAAAACATTGTAACATATCATACTTTAAATAAAAAAGGTTACGAATTCCTACCACTGATAATGGTTCTCAAAGTGTATTTATAAATGTAAAGATAATATAAAATTCAGGTAAGCGCATACATAACTGCAGTATTACCTTCACGGTGGAAAAAACCGAAGTGCTCTCGCAACGAACACAATCTCATTAGTGTCTCCTTTTGCGTATAATAATAATAATCGGAGCGAGACAAAAGAGCGATTGGCGTGCTAATGAAAGAGGGACGGCAATAACAAAGGGTGTAGCCACACCGGACCTCCCAGTTAACAGCTACGCCCCGCGAAGGGCGCGCGACAAACGGCGTATGCATATGTGGCTCGCGAAACGTACACCATGTGTGCAAAAAAACACCGATTGAGATACAAACTGTGGGAGGTTACAGAAAATTGTATTTTAAATTATGTGAACTCACATAAACATACCCTATAAGAAAATCTAATAAATATTTTTATAATTATGCTTAATCATCAACCATATTTTTTTTTAAATATTTATATAAAAATGTTATAAAAATGAACATTGGTTATATAACATTATTATATTCATTAAATCAGACGTGAATCGGTGAGCAGAAAATGTCAGCTGTCCATGTGGGCAGAGTGGTGTTCCATTTCTTAGAAACTGGTTTAGCTAACTATTTGGGTCAGTCGACGAAAATATTATTATTTTTGTTGACCAATCGAGTAGATCTATATATAAATACGGATCCATTAATAAATTTTATTTTAATAAATATACAATACAATACATCATCTAGTTTATAAACAATTTATGGTTACAATTTTGGTATAAGCTACAATATAATAATAAAAAAAAATATAAAATAAAAAGTTAATGTTTATAATTTAAGGGTAGAAACTAAAAATACATTTTACAATTTAAGAGCAATAAAACAGAAAAATGCATGTAAAGAATCTAATAATTAAAAGGTATAAAGTTTTTTTAAATATTAAAAATTATGAATTATATATTTTTGTAAAGCTTTATTCTGTATAAGTTGCAATATTACTGCTGTTACTCCACACAGGATGCATATGTAAATATGAGTCTATTTATTTATTTTTATATAAGAATTTTATTTTTGTGTTAAGCGCGCTCTTTCTATTAAATATCGGCATAATGGCCGCAATAGTGGCACGCCCAAGATGTGTATATAAAATTTAAGCTAGATGTTCTTCTCTGTTCACTTTGGAGAGGCGGTGATAAAGTTTGTCTACGTTTCGTATATATAATGAATTATGTTTTATTAGATTGAGTAGATTAAAATATATGGAAGATCCAAAACCATATATAACCAACATATTTCATTAATTTAAACGCTCTTTGATTGATGATCGAATAAAATGTTGTATGTTCAAAATCCCAAATGAATCTCGTATTTTACAGTTATGTTGCACTTCTTAAAATAGCTGCTTAGACTTTCCTGATCTTATAGATCAATATTGAGTTAATTAATTAATTTTGGCCAAAAAATATACATAATTAAGAGCTAAATTAATCTCCTATTGGAGCAAACTATATCATCTAAAAATAAAGTAAAAACTCAATAAGCTAATAATATTTATGGAAATTGCGGCAGAAAAAAGTATTTTTATGACGCAAAATATTTTAAATAATGTAATTTTATAACCAAATAAAGGAGCATTAAAGCTTCGCTTGATTCTATATTCATAAGCTAAGCGCCATGAAGCATTCAACTTTTATTATCACAATAAAAGTGCTCACAACTTCCACACGTTACAGCTGAAAGTCACACAAATATAAATAATTATAATGTAGTACGCGATCATAAATAACGCGTCACTGATAGTTATATTTCAAAATGGTAATGTGTAAATAAAACAGTAAATTTTTGCGTGCGCCACAGATTTACATTCGCTACTTTAATCTGTCCACCAAGCGTCAATATAGGAATGGCCGAACCAATAATATAAACTGATCAATATTCTATATTTGAAATACAACACACACACGCTCGCTCACACTGACACTCTCAGATGAGAATGTGTACTCATATGCAAGTGTACACTCGAATGGGGGTCGTCAACCATCCTGAATATATGTTTTTATACTTATTTTAATAGACGTCCTCAATTGTATAAAACAATTACTTCATAATAAAAAAGAAATGTATTATATATGAAAATGTTCTCGTTCCGATTTTTAGTACTACTTTCATTATTATGATATATTTCTTAATACAACATTCAACTATGATAACTTATGTTAAGTTGCTTTTATATGAACTGCTTTAAGCAACTACTTCTAGTTTTTATTTATCTTATTCATAAATGTAATTATTATCTACTCTTGCCAATTTTCCAAAGCAATTTTTTTGTTAGTACATACATATACCCAGAAGGGGAGAGAGAGGACAAATTCTCGGGAACGTTCTAATTGACGGGTGAAAAAAATCTCTGAAAAAATCATAGCAAGAATCTATGACCTCAAATAATGAATCTGAATTTCACAACAGTTGTTTGAGATATATGTATGTACTGATGTATTTCAAGTATAAGTTCCATCAGCCCTTTTTATACATAAAATAAATAAAAAGAGCAGAACATCGCCTTCAAAAGCACCCACATTCTAGGTAGTACTTTCACATTAAACATTATTATTCAAAGGGACAGATTGTAGTTTTTACCGCGGCTCCGTTTGTGTTAAATTATTGTTGACTTCATTGCTTTTTGAACCTTTAAAAAATATTAGACAATATATTTATCTGAAAATTCAGATCGAATATCAGACAACGAATCTCACATATTGCTTTACAGTTTGTCTGAATTTCGATATTACACTGTTTTAAAAATATGATCACTATCCTTACCGATATTACTATAAACTTCTAATATAAGAGGGCTCATCGAAGTATTTTAAAACCGAATTTTGATCAATAGGAGATCGTAAAAACAATTATCACTTCTCAGAAGGCAAAAATTCACGTCAAAAGCAATAAAATCGTGTCGGCGCCGTCGCAGTGGGAACGCTCGGTAACGAGCGTACCCACTGCGACGGCGACGGCACGATTTTATTGCTTTTGGTGTGGATTTTTGACTTCTGAGAAGGGATAATTGTTTTTTACGATCTTCTATTGGTCAAAATTCGGTTTAGATGTATTTTATTCAATTTTCAAAGTCTTAATATAACGGTTCCGCGACGGTACAATTTTATTGCATTTGACCTGGACTAGAAATCCACTTTATGGAAATACTGAGCAGCAAAGAAAACATGACTAATTATTATGTAAATATTAGGAGTAGATATTTTTAATGTCTAATTAAAAGATTTTCCAATAAAATATGATTTCAGAAAATATGTCGCAACAGTGGCTAATTTTATATTTATTTGTAGCGTAGAAAAAGTTAACTCGTACCTTATATTATTTATTCAAGAAATTATATTACGATGTAAAAAATATAAAAAATACCATTTTTGTCTTGAGGCCCGGAATCATTGTTTTCCAAGGGCCCGGGCTGGCTCTCGGTGGCCCTGCATATACCATTTATTTTCTGACTGGTGTTCAATACTTCTTGCCACATAGGAACGGTAAGAGAAATTTAGAATCACTAAGCAATTTTCATTAAATAGTATAATTAGCCAATATGTCATTTAGCTGATCAATTTGATTCAATACCATTGAGAATGTGAAATAGAAATTTATTTTGCTATGTTTAAGTTTTCGTATAAGAGACATATAATCAAAATATATTTTTTTTATCTTAGAAAAAACTATTTTAATCAATAATGCATTTAAATAATTACAATGATGATTTTTATATTATTATATGTAAAAGTATTTGAGTCAGAGTTTCATATCCCTGTAGCGAATAACTATGCGCTCTTACACTTTCACATTCGCAACTCCTCAAAAAGCAAATAAATGTATATTGACCATTCCCAAACTTTTTTACGTTTTATTTCAATGGTTTTATGCGTTCTTTAAGATACGTGCATCGAAAGATTATTTATTAAAAGATTAAATCACCATGTGCATCCATTAAAAAACATATATAGATAATATATTCTCACATGGTATAATAGAATAGGTGCAATAAAATAATTAATCAGATTTTTGTCTTAATTATTATTAATGTATTGTTACCATTCATTTTTAATCACAATAGTGTCCTTCGTCCAATTTGCAGACGACTAATAAAAACCATTTCGCGCTCCATCGTAAAACTCACATAATAAATTTTTAATAACTCTGGAGAATTTCCATCCCACCAATGCCTCGCGCACCGATAGTGCGATAGAACTTTTTTAAAGAAGTAGTAAATTGTACTTGTGTGAAAGGGACAACGCTAGGCGATCGCATATCACGCGAAAGAGATGAAAAAACTAATTTCGCATACAAGTCTAGCGCCGCCGGAGGAGAAGCACCTACTTAAGCCAGGATCTCCGTACCACAAGTTGACAAACTGTGCGGCAATAATTGCGCATTGTTCATAAAATATTTTTTAAATTGTAATTTAAATTATAATCAAATCATGCAGTATACCTCAAAATACGTATCTTTCAACACTATAATTAATATTTAAGAAATGCAACAGATAAATAAATATTAGTGGCGATGGCAAAATTAATCATATCAACTTATTACATCCAATAAAAATATTTCGTTCACTTAAACATTATATAATAATATAGTAAACTATCAGTTACTAGATTTCGTGTAAGCATCATCTTTAATTAGTAAATAGTTACTGTTCGAAAACTGTTCGAGCGAGTGACCTTACCCTAAAGGTCGAGAGCCGGTCTTGAAATGTACAGCCTATCCTTACCGCAGCATTACGCATCTTACATATTTCTATGTGTAGGAGTTTTACTAAGAACTGCCATCATATGTATGCCACAGTAAGGCTAAACAACTATTGTGCTATTTTTTTAATTCAAAGATTTTATTGAGTCTACCACAATTAACATTTTTAATAATTCTTTTTAAACCTAATTCTATTAAATATTATTAATGATAAACTACTACTGTATAACGGTTACAAATAAAGTCATATATTTAAAAAAAACTTCAGTGCGTTTTAGACTATTTTACACTTTTATAAAAAATAGGTTTTACATTTTTGTATGAAAATATTTCGTTTTGCCTAAATTCACTAATCCCTAATGAGTCGTTATGTTTCATATGTATTAATAAACGAAGACAATTTAAATTAGCCATATATCAAATAAAATACGCATTTAAAAGTCATTATTTAAATATCAATGCGCGCTTTCAATAAGTTATATGAAAACGAATAATATGTGCATTATAATATATAATCTGTGCATTAGTGTAGATGTGGTTTTCGCTTTTCAAAAACAAGAATTAGTTTTTGAACTTTTATTAGGTTAGGTTTTGGTTTGAACAGCAAGTGTTCATTTCGCAACTGTTACAGTGAAGTTATATTTTCAATGGTATGAATATAATTTAACTTATATTTTTTATTGAACAAAGATGTATTTATTTAACGCTTATGTCTTAATATTTTAATGCACAAATTATTAGTTCTACTGCACACTACCGAGGAAATGTTTCTTAATTTAATATTTTTTATCGAACATAGACATATTTATTTAATGCTCATTTTTTTATTATTGTAATGCGCAAACATGTTTATTTAAGTGCATTTATCTCTTAAAATATCATTCTTTTAAATCGAACCCTTAATAAAATAATTAGCTTAGTTTGTGATAGTTAAGCAAATATCATTAAATCATATAATACATAAATAAAGATGTATTATGATTTAAGTTAATCAGATTTTTGAAATAAATTATTTTATAAATGTTAAATTATTATCGTGCATGTGTACGTGTACGGCTGATATCTTCTTCGAGTGTCGAAAACGGAAAGAAAGGGGCACGAGGAGAAAAAAGAAATTAGAATATTTTATACATATGTATATATCCGAGAAATAGATAAAATGGGCAAAAGAGGCCACCCCTCATCCTCACTGCCTCCTCCCTCCACCCTCGGGCAGGTCAACGGGTGGAATAGGTAGAAAGACGCTTACGAAATGTACAGCATTTTTTTTGTTCCTCAGAAGTGACTTTGTCCGAGGTTCTGCGTGGAGCGAGGGGTGTGGGGAGGACGACCGTGAGGGTGGACATATTTTACATATGAGGATAAAAGGATAACGCGTAGTTGTGATGAAAAATGAATGGTAGGGATAGAAAGGTGTGCTGCAATCAACTGGTAATGTATTTTTTCTCATTCTACCACTTTGCGAGGGTTCTGCGCTGGGGATATCGACGCCTTTGTATCCGATTGGACCTCTTGAATTATTCCGCTCTTTCATATCTCAGACACTTATATTTATAATTTGTTATATTATTATAATAAAAAATATGTATTTAGATATTTTTGAGCATACCTTATACGAATTGTCGTATGTCATACGAATCCACGTATATACCCTCACACGTGTGCTAACTTATGGTTGTGTAGAGTCAAAATCGAAATGAAATAGTAAAATGAGATGCAAAGTAAAAAAAGCTTCAAAGCGGGAACTTCGAACACACATGCAGCGCCCTGCGACGGCTCAGTGTGTTCAATATTACTTTATAAAGTAAAAAATACTTTTAAAAGTTTATCTATATTTTTCTACTATTCAATATTATTTACCAATTATATATTAATAATCGTTTTAATATATTATTAATTTATCGTATAAATTATTATAAAAAATATATATTAAAAAAATATTTATTTTCTCAAATAAAAATTGTTATTTGATTTGTTTATTTATTTATTTCGTCGCATTTTTGTATATACACCGTCGCAGGTGATAGTTCTTTCTTTTCGCGCCCAGACACAGGCTAGAGTTGTGGAGATCTCCATAAGGGCGGAAAAGGAGTGAGGACCAGGGAAAGAGATAAAGGGTGACACCACCATACATCCTCGAAGCAAAGATCCGAATCAGTGATCCCAGCTACTGATGTATGCCGCATATACATAATTAGCATACAATCTACAGGGTGACTTGAAAAATGTTTTTTTAAATAAACTCATACGTTAGTAACTACGTTATAAATATGTCTAATAAGTAGTTTAATAATCATTAATCAGACATATATAAAAATATATTGATATATATTTATTTAAAGCAGATTTTAAATGTTACGTTCTTTTCTGAATTTTTCTTGAGTTTTATCTCTACGTTTCGCCATAAATATATTTCAGAATCATCAGAAGATAGTTTTTTTAATTAGATAATGTTAATATAATCCTCATATGTGAAAAATAATATTTTGAAGAAAATAAATATAAATCTATTAATATATTTTATACTTGAACAATACACTGACTTAAAAATGAAGCCTATTAAGTTGTTTATTGTTGTATTTTCATGAATAAAAAAAATATGTTTTTTTTTTATTAAATTATAATAATTTATTGTCAACTCTGTACATCTCAATAGTACATCACGATCGATTTTACGTCTACCCTTCAACAAAGCCGTATTTCAATCTTCGCTTTGACCATTCAAATGCGAAATAGTCCGCAGCGGTCAAGTGATTAATGGAATTAACACTTTGAATTTTAGGGTAAGTTTCACCCCACTGTAAAATAGTGTTAAGGAATTTTCATTTGATATCAAGTCAAATAGAAATAACTTTATGTAGATACGATGCAGGCAAACGATAGTATCAAAATCGAATCCCTATAAAACACCGTCTTTATATAGTTTTCCTGTTTGCCTAATTCAGAAATAAGGATCTACAATTTGAGAATCTCGGGAATAGTCGTCCAGAGCTTATTTCGAATCGGTTGCACTGCACAAATACCAAACTAGCATAAAGCAATATAGAGCCTGTTTTACCTAAGCATACCTCCGAAAGGGGACCTCCTGCCAATGGTGATGTGCACAAACATATGAGGCTTTTAAGTCAAACACACTCGTTCACCCATACATGTACCTACACATATACATCTGAGCTCGGTCTAAAAGCTTGGCTCCACTACTATTTCATTTCTACGTGTACGTGTATAACGAATGCACGGAGGAGGACTCCCTGTTTCGCAATAAAGAAAATTGGCAATGTCTTCGAGTCTGCGACGAATCACCTTTTGAAGAGCGGTGTCGCTCTTAAAGATACTCTCCTTAATGTCCATACTATGTATCGTATTCTATTTCGGAGGAAAGCGAATTAAAAAAATATGAAGGTATGATAGAACGCGCGGAAGTATGCGCGTAGTCATAAAAGTAACAAATATCTGTTTGAAGCACAAAAACCACTTTATTACCCGCTTTTTTTACTATATGTGACGTTACACGTTGAGAAAATGGCGAACGTTGATCTTCACAATTCCCTCATAAATAGTTATTGTATCGGTGTTGTCTTTTTACATTTTATATGATAGATTTTAATTTAAGAATGTATTACAAATCTAATTACATATTCAAATAATATAAAATATTTAAAATACTCTAGAATATCTTACAAACCAATTAGGAAATCAAATTGCAATTTAAACTTTAAATATAAAAAAATGCGTTATCATCAAATACACTCCTATGCTGTTTTTAAAAAAAATTAAAGAAATAAATAAAAAACACAGTTTATATAAATCGCAAATATGTTTTTTTCACCTTTTATTTTAAAAAAATAGCAATTTATTATCAAACCAAAAAAAATTGTTTAATAATATTTTAATATAAACAAATATCTTCAAAATACTTTTTTTATTATTAGGGGTTGCAAAATCTTAAGTTTTTTTCACCCTTGAGCAATATTTTTATTTTATATGGAATTATACACCCTTTGACCTATCTAAATATTGCATGGTTACTCTTTATGACCATGCTTGAAGCATGGGCACCCTCCCAATTCCTGTTAGCCACACCATCCTGCCCCCTGTTATAAATGCATGTAGTATTAAATCCCATCCATTATCAAATTTTTACAATTGCACTTTAAGACCTTAAAGATAAAGTTGTCTCTCCACTCTGAACATCTCTTAATAGTTCCCGATTAATTGTAATATATGTTTTATTAAATACCGCTCGTTTTAAATTTTGCTTAGTTGCACTTCAGGACCCTGATGGCAATATAGTTGCACCATTTTTATTATACATTTCATAATTATTTTAATTTTTATATTATATTTTTGCTTTCATTCCATTTTTTGGCATTGCCTAAGATATTAATAATTGTGCCTTTCTCCTTAAGTATGTATACAAAAAAACAAAGTAGACTGTTCTTAATTAATTATATGTTTATTTGGTATGGACTGATTAAATAAAGTTAAAGCCAATGGATTAAACTCCATGATGTTTGCGTAATTTTTTTTGCACAAATAATTCAAGTTCCTATTAATATCTTATAAATATTAGATATTTAAAAACCATCTTTAATTTTATTGAAAATTGAATACCAAATCACAATTATTTTTAAATAATTTTACTACAACATTAATTAACTACTTAATGATAGAGTTTTTGTACAAAAATAATTTAAAAACATGTTTTTGATTGTTTATTTTAATTTTATACACATTTTAATTTAAAAATAAAAATAAAATTTGCTGTTGTAAATTTTATAACAAGATGTTAAACATAAACCTACGGTACAGTCTGGACAATAATACATACTTTCCAATCCTATTTAATATCTCATTTTGCTCTGCTTTGAATATCGTACTAAGAACCTTTTTTGTAACCGATTTCTTTTCCGTCATTGAAATGGGTTCTAAAAATGTCTAAATAAATTTAAAACGCCCATTTTTTATAAATATTCTGCTTTTACTAAACACAACTGCAGGAATAAAATAGTTTGCAACTGCATTATGATGTTTTATTGTAAATAAGTCGGAACTGGCGAGATTTACACGTGTTAGCGAGCATTACTCGGGCTAGCGGAAATTGAAACGCATTTGACATGCGAGAAAGTATTGTTTAAGGGCATTATTTTTTTATTCTTATACACAATTGTGAGTAATTTTATATAATCTAGTTGGTGTTGAAATAAAATTGTATTTGGTTAAGCTGATTGTGATAATACAATTTTTTTAAATAGTCTCGAAATAACAGGATAGTAACAAATTTTCATATTATAAATTCTATTAAGAAAATTATAAAATTTATTATGAAAAAAATAAAAAAATGTTTAGCTTAATAATTTTTATCCCCCTCCGGTTATCTTTTTTCTACCATTTAAAAATTATTTCCAATAGCAAAAACACACAACCTTGTTTTTTTAAGAATCGTTCTTTCGTGAAATGACAGGAATGGGAAAATGTTTTTATTTTAACTTATATATTCTACTTCTAATAGGTACAGATAAGTAAAAAATATAAGAACTTCTACAGAAGTTAAAAAAGATAAAATGACGATGAAACACATTTTATCTTTACCATCGTTCTTTAATAATTTTTTATCTATAAGTTAAATTTAAAAATATAATGAACACAATCTGGTAAAAAATCAATAAATTTGCTTATAAATCTTAATTTATAATCTATATGAAACATTTGCATGTAAAGCGCAAATTTCCATAATGTTTTTTTTCCAAAAATTATGGTAATGGAAAAACGGTTTTCTTTCAACTGTAAATAATTTGCTAACATGTAAATGTTTTGGTGTGTTAAGTTAAATTGTTAATATTTGATCAAGAGGTTCATGAATTTAATCTACTTGAAACTTTTCTTTAATACAAAAGCTTGTCTATTTGTTAAATTAAAAGGTGTATATGATAAAGGTAAAATTGAATTGTTTTAATAACAAAAATATTAACTATCATATGACATAAAAAGGCGTCAATGGTTAAAGTTTGAAGTACTTGTGGCGTAGAAAGAGAACAGGCACCGTTCCACAGCCATATTTCACGAAGCCCAATTTTAATATTCCTCATGGGCGTTCCGCAATACGTAAAGGGGTAGGTATTTAAGGGGAAAAAAGCGTAACGAGCAAATCCTGTTTGCTCAAAGGAAGGTCAGGTGTTCGTGCCAGCACCACGTTTTCGCATTCCATGTTTACATGGAAAATAAATTTTCTTCGTGCGAACGATTTACACAAACATCGTCCTGCGAGAGAGAAAGAAAAAGCAACCAAAGGCAGCGCGCCGATAAATATGGCGTGAAATTATAAAGGAGAGAGAATCGACGTTTCTCAAATTGGAAATAAACATGCGAAGTGTCTTTCTCGTGTGTCGGTCACGCTCACACAAGCAATTTTCTTCAATTATACTGGTATTCTTCGTATTTGCTCTAAAAGTATTCATAAACGAACCATCATATATATGGTTCATTGAGCCTGTGATTTTTGACTGTGAAAATTATTTTAAAATATAAAATTATGATATAACTTATAATATGGGAAGGATATATTCTAATAAGAAAAATATAATCGATTATGAAATATAAAAATATAATCGATTATCCAATTTTAATTTTTTTAATTAATTTAAAATTTTGCAATCATCTAAAAAGCGTAATGTTTATTTGCTGTGAAAATGCATCTGGAACTCATAAAATTAAGATTTTGGCGATTGGAAAAGCAAAAAAACTAGATCATTTATGGATACTGAAATAAAAATATATTCAACAATTATTCTTAAAACATGTCAGAAATTTAATATTTACCACAACTGAGTAAAAAAAATTAAATTAATACCATTGTTTCCAAGTGTGGCAATAGTAGTATTAACATACATTTCAGAGCAATTATCTTTATATTAGTTTGTAAAATATAGGTTTACAATTTTTTTTATATAGATATATAAACATCTACAAACAATACATATAAAAATAAAAACAATTTTAAAAAAGTTATTAAAATACGTGGCGCGTAGCTTCATGCATTGTACATGGATCTGCGTGTTTATTGCATCAATGTTGTTAAGAGTTACAAATATTTACAGTTAAATTAAATTCCTGCCTATTTTATTTCAATATAAAAGTAAAAATATATTTTTTGCCACCACAATTTTTTTACAGGTGTTTTAATTCATATCACAAGAATTTAAATTAATATGTATTTGATATTAAAAGCTAGTAAAGAAATGTTATATACCGTAAACATAAACTAGATTTCTCATTTCAGCATTCGCCTTTGAAAATGGATTAAACCGAAAAAGCCTGATTGATAGATTAACCGCCCTTTGACTTTCCATCAAGTTCGTAATGATGAACCTAGCCTCCACATATAAAATCAATACCCCACAAAATATTTTTATTTTATGTTGATATGTATACTCGTATTTATAACCAAATTGATTTAATAAATTAAATTAAAATGAAAAAAGCAATAGATTTTTAAAACGACATACAAACATTATTTTATAAAATATAATTATAAGATAACAAAGGTATACTGATTAATTTATAGTTTGAGTGAAAGGTAAGAATATAGAATTTCTTACAATGACCCGAGAATATGGCTGGCCTTAGCCGGCCAATAATAATAATAAAAAATAATGTAAAGCCAAGATGGCGGCCGGCCACTTAATAACTGGCTGACACCGCTTGGGAAATATAATTTAATTTTTGTGTCGGTGCGTTTTTTTTCTCTCGGCTCCCCTTCTCGCCCGAAATTTCTCCATATAGGAAAGGAGTCCGCGCGTATGTGTGTGTGCGTTAAATTGTGAATGTATGAACATTTTTAACGCGAATGTGTGTGTAAGAAAGGAGCCATTCCTCCTTTCTGTAAGAATTTTTCAAGACCAACTCGCGGTGATCGCCGAGAGGAATGACGTAAATTATGAAGTGCGATTAAATCAATATATTTTAATTAACTGTATATTAAATGAACGACTATAAGCTTATGTCTGGTGTATTTCTTATCATAGAAGTTGATTTGTCTTCTTCCTTTATTGTTCAGGTTCTGCTTTCAATAGTAACAGTTACACAATAAATTTAATATGGAGTAGATAACAATCGCCTTTTACGGTTATAAGTCTGCGTTAGAGATTTTTCTCAATTAAATTAATCACTTTACTATTTATTTATGCAATTAGATAATGCTTAGAAATCTCTTGACGTAAGCAATTAAAATTTTAATTGTAATAATTATTATTAATTGAGCAAAACTTTGTATTGGATTTGAACCTAACTTATCAGAATAAATTACACCATTACCCTGTAATTTTTCTAGCTACATCCAAATCATTTTAACCCATTTGTTGAGCAGTACATTTTATTTTAGAGTATTGGTCAAAGTGTATTCAAATCTAATTTTGGTCAATAGGAGGGTGCAAAAACAATTATCCCTTTATAGAATTCAAATATTCACGTCAAAGCAATAAAATCGTGTTGGCGCCGTCTATAGTCAAATTTTATGGCTCTGTGGAAAGACCCCATACATTTTTGCAATTTTTCGATTGCCACGCAGAGCGGTTTCTTCTTGTCTTATTATTCTTGTAATTTTTAGAGTATAAAAGCAAAGATAAGGTTTATTAGAGTAGTTAAGAAATTCTTTACAATTTTTTGCCATTCAAATACTTCAGACCTTAATTAAAAGCTTCAAAAAAAGCATGCGTATTTTAAAGCATCTGGCATGGATCCACCGTTTCTTATGCAGCGTAATCAAAAATGCATATGTGCTAAAACATTTGATAATATTCGTAGAAATTTAATTTCTAACGAAAAATTTGCTTATTTCTCGAGAATTTTCATTTCAATTTACATGAGAATTCTCGGTTTATATATTTTTTTTAAGAATCTTACTTTGCACGATCTAGATTCTAGAAATTAAAAAATCGATAATATTTTTAATAAATATATTTCTGTAACCAATATTATTTTATTTATATTAGCATAGTGCATATGTGTAAGAATTATATTTTAAATTCTAAATCGCTGTTAGAAGGATTTGTTTTTAATAAGTTTTTATTTGTGGCATATTTTAAAAAAAATATATATAATATTATATCACGTACTTTATTTTATAATATATCAAGTAAAATAGTATATATGTTTTAATCGTGCTCGTAAAATATATTTTTAATTAGGTGACTTATAATTACTCATTACATCGCTTGACACCCTATCGTAGATCCACTTTCTAATGCTTTCTATGGAAAGTGTTTTTTTATAATTACAAGCAATTAACGGCATTCAATCACAGCTGTACGTCACCACGAGCCGTAAATTTTCTCCAAACACACATAAGCAAACTCACATGTCGGCGAAGCGGTGAAAGGGTGCCGCGCGTAGGGCGGGGGGTGGTGGAGCAGTGGGGGGCTGCTCGGTACGTGAATTGAATTTTCTATACCTTTCCCGCTTACGCTCACGCCATCCGCATGCAGACATCTCTCTCGCCGCTCGGAGTCGTCCACTACAATTTATCATCAAATCGCCACCTAGGTGCCTTCATATGTTTTTCTTATATTTTCACATTAATTTTTCGAAATCGAATTTCAGCTGCGAATCCAATATGACCTCTCGTACGTGCCCAAGCGACCTCACGGACCGCGAATGAGGAATTGTGGACCGCTGACGTTAATTTTGGAACGGTCCAAAAAAGCTCTTAATGTACATTTAATTCTTAAAAAAAACTTTAAAATAAATATTATACATCAACATTACACAACGATGATATTAGTGAATATTAATATAATTATATATGATTTAATTTGTAAAGCATTACATTTTATATTTATTTTTTATAAAAGTAATGGATTTTTTTACATTATTAGAATATTTTTTTAATAAAGTATTAATATCTAAAATTTAAAAATTAAAAGTAATTTTTAGATCATGATATTTTCAATATATAATATATAACGATTTCTACCCCTTCTGTTCTCATATATTTTTTAAATTACGAAATAGTGGTTTCATATAACTTATCAACGAATTTGTTTATCGGTGATGGAAGTTTCAAATAAAGGTTAGAATCTAGAAGTTTCCCTCCGTCTACGATTTATAGCCAACAATTCACCACTGAGTTCATCGTCTTAATAAAAATACTATTTTTACAAGTACAGCGACAAAAAATTAAGAGTCTTGTTTTAATGTTTGTTACAAAAATATATGACCACACATACTTTTTATAAAATTTTAATTTGCACTGATAGTTATTTTTCAAGTTTTACTCAAGTTTTTATTTTAATTTTATTTAAACTTGATTATATATTCAACATATTTTATGAATTTTACTTATCTTCCAACTGAAATTAATATAATAACCAGCACGATAGACAACTGGTATCTAAAAGTCAGTATCTCATACCTGAAAGACCTGGCTTCATTTCTGTGAGATCGAAATTAGTGATTAAATCATAAATAATTATCATACAGATTTAGTTTTTCTAGATTTCCTAATATCATGGATGAATATCATTGATTCTGTCTTATGCCTCACTACTTGTTGATTGTATTTACCCCATTGTAAAATATAAGATCATGATACAATAAATAAAAAAGAGGTATATCAATCAAATTTTCGATTTTATCAACATATTCATTTCACCCAGGTTTTAAACATTTCTTTGAAATTTGCCAGGTCTAAATAAAATTTTGAATAGGAACTCGTTAGTACCCTGCTTAAAACTACCCCGTCTCTTATTTAACACACTACCCCAATTTTTTTTTAATTTTCTTATTAGTACTTAAGGAAAAAACTACCTAACCCTCGAATATTTCAGTGTCTGGAAGACCGGGAATAATATAATAATTATTATTTATTTTTGATGGATTATTACAGATTAGATTTTCTTAGGTTATCCTAATCTTACAAATCAATATCGTGATATTTATTGTTATATTCTTGTCAGTAATAATAGTGATATATCAATAATTTAATTTCAGTCTCACTACTCACTTAATATATGTTGATTGAGCTTATCTCATTGTGACGCTTTGGACTAAGGCCTGTCTGTAAAAAAATATATTTACTATTTTTATCGCGGTATTAGAATTTTAGGCGATTAATAATTGAGAGGGGAATGGCTGTAAACTATGATTGTAAATTATTATATTTGTACTTTATTACAGTTAATATATATTTCTATTACTGAAAATATTTATATTTTAATTATTCATATCACCTATTTTCTACCTTCATATTACTACATTTTATAAATAATTTATTAAGTAAATAACTAAGCTTTAAGCACTTTTAAATTGAAATGTTATAGCGTCCATGGTACATCGACAAAATAATAAAATAATTACAAATAAAATATCAAAAGAAACAAGGCCACAAAATTTACACAAAACGACGACGATAAAAGCTAACGTCATATTCGACAAAAAACGATCGCCCACAATCAAATGCATTTTACAAACAATACGTTTTACAAAACAAAGTGACAACGACAAAAGGAATTCGATACAAGTTAACGTCATATTTGATAATAAAAAAAATACCTCTAATTAAAATCATTGAAGTGTTAACAATTTACTCAGTTTATTTAGGCGAATTTAAATAATTTTTCATAAATGTAATTTTCTTACACATTTAATTTATGCTGCAATCAGCTGAAGAAAATCACAAAAATAAAATTCAGAATTGAGATTTGGATCTAATATTAACAGCCAAGTTGTACCTTTGGATTTGGTTGAGAGCCACGCATCCACCAGAAAACAGCCAATTTTATAATTTAGAATTTAAAATTTAAAACAAATAATTTCAAATCCTAACCGCCCATCATGGAATGATTCTAAATTGATAATAAATTACATAAATACATAAGTTTTAAATATCTTTATTAATTGCATTTTTGTTAATTCTCAAATTACGATTTTAAATAATAATATAAAAGGTCCAGAGCGCCAATTTTCGTCTCGCAGCCCAAGATGGCGGGGCCTTGGAGGGCTGTCGGCGTAATCAAGCGTTTTGTTGTAAATGATCTGCTACGCCGGGCGATATTTTATGTTTTATACCTCCGGTCGGCTGTGATGCCGAAGGGAGGCCTCATCCTCATCCTCTGTATGCTGGTCCTCGACCACATATACACGACCAGCCCCCCACATGTGACCCCCACCATCTCTCAGCCACCCCCACCACCGCATTACACATACTGGAGAGTCCCCCGCATCTTCCTACTCTACTTGACAGTTTTTCTTTCGATACGAACGCTTTCACCCCCCTATCCATGCATAATCATCATTAAAAATATATGTATATATGTGTGGATGTAAGTCCATAAAATGAAAAAAGCATTTAAAATAAGGTAATAAATAACTCCGCATCATTTTAAGAAGATACCAGGTATAATTCACCTTAGAATAATCTAAGAATTTCACAACTATAAAAATATGAAAAATCGTAAGTTGTGTATATGTATTACTTATAAAAAATAAAATTAATTATGTTCTTTAAAATTAGACAGTTTTTTATTTTATATGTAGATTTAAAAGTAATATAAAAATGACTTAATTAATATAATTATATTGATTTTTAAATACTTTCTTATTACACCTATAAGCATCAGACATATTAATAAATCATTTACAACTGTGTATATATGTTTAAGCTTTTTTGCCATGAGAGCACATTTTAGTAGAGATAAAAGATTAACGGCACGCGTTAACCTCACTCCTCCCCCCCCCCCTCCTTATTCCGTATTACACGAGGCGCCACTGGAAATGCAACGGTTCCGTTTTAACGGGAAACGACCTTACGAGCTAACGAATCTATCGTGCCGCCAGTTAAACGGGCGATTCGATAGATCGTTACTGTTAGATTGTATTAGCCAGCGATTGGAATTTATAAACCCAGTGGAGTCCGTGCCTGATTTTAATTAATTGAAAATAGCTTTCTACCAAAGGTAATCTTCGCAGTAACTAGTAATCCATCGATGTTTATAATTAAAGTTTACAAACCCATTATTTTACTTCTAATGGCTTCATCGAGAATCTAATATTATCATTTAAAATTATGCTAATGATAAAAAACAGTATCGTTTCTGATAAAATTGGTATAAATTAACCATTTTTAGTTCGTATTAAAATCAATAAAAAATATTTATCTAAAGTTAATAAATCAATTTAGATCAATATAATTCTAAATATTTATGTTGAATAAATATTGTTGTATTACATAGTATATAAAGACTTTCAAATTAACTCAAATGAGTTTTTACGTAATAATAATATTGTTGTATTTCATAAAATCAGACTTATACTTATACTCTTATACTAGTAACATAAATTAAAATAAAAGATTAATTATATTAATTACGACTAGTGTTTGTAAAATTTGCTGTTATAGCTTATCTAATACTATAGATATATTCTCAAAACAATAAGAAAATATTCAGATATGTAAGTAAATAAATTTATTTTACTTACCTTGTCCAAATGACTTGCTTTTCGCTTCAAAAACCTTATTTAAATAATAATATAACTAAGTTTTTGGCAAAGGTAACAAGACAGTTTGTCCAGAGGACAAGAAAATGCCTAAAGAAAATTGTTAACAACCAACAATTAAACACAGTGGAGATCCGTTTATTTTTGGTGTTGTTTTTCAGCGTCTGGAATTGGGTATTCGAAGGATAATTGCAAAACGGTATTTTTAAATTATTAAAAAATACCCAAAGCAAATAATCAAATAAATACCTGTATATCGCTGCCACAAAGTCCTGATCATAATATATGCATTTTATATATAGTATGTATATATAAGTGTTCACGGAAATTCTTAGAGTCATCAAAAAAGACACTACAATACTTCAGATAGATTATTTTAAGTTCTATAAATATTAAGTGCGTATTACAGACAAATAGTGGACATAACGACTATAAATTTAATTGTGTTTTAGATATTTTTAATATTAATTAAATAAAAATATGTGTAAGTATGCGTTTAATGCGTAATAAATATTGATAATAATTAAACGTTATTTTTATATTTTTTTCTTAAAACATAGTTGTGTTTGGTGGCCCCTTACTTTTGCACAGTAATGTATATTAAAATAAAACTTATTAAAAATTTAATTTTATATAAAAACTAAATATATAAAATAACTTATATAATATATTTATAATACTTTAAAGTAATGTTTTAGAAATCATATGATCATTCTGTCACGTTTTTTTATTTATATATTATTATTTTCAATTAAAAAATTCTGATCTTTTTGAGTAGACGCATATTTAATCTTTTGTAAATTTTCCGTCCTATTATAAGTATTTTTAAATAGATAAATCGAACTCTAGATAGAGCCCAAAATGTATCAGCACCATTCTCTCCAGGCTAAAACTATCTTTACAATAGTTAATTTGCAAGAAATGCAAACTTGCTTTAAATAGTTGTAATGCAAATTTGCATAAAAATTGAAAAAAAGTAGAAAACAAAATTGCTTTTAAAAGTAAAAAAATTGCTTTAAATAGTTGATTTACAAGAAGAATATTATTTTTTACATGAGATAAAATTTGTTCTTTTGTACATTTTTTTTGTTGATAAAAGCTAAATTACAAATGTTGCTGTTACAATATGTTTGCTTGATGTAATTGCAAAATAATATTTGAGTGTAATTTTGATATTCAACGACTTAAAAAGATTTGCTTTTTCTTTAAAAATTCCAAGAAAGAATTTTTAAGAAGAAACATGTTAAACTTGCAAAAATCATTTCTATACATATGATATTATAGAATGTCTAATTATTGCAAAAAGATTTTGAAATAGCGCTTAATATATTTTAATTGAGTATTTAAAAGATTTCACCAATAATAATAAATATACTATGTTAGGTTACGTTTTTTTATTTACATATATCTACTTTTACCCTTTGGACTAGCAATGTGAGGTATAAAGGTTCAAAAAAGATGATAAAATAAATTGCACTCTACAAAAGCTAGTTTATTGTTCAGCGTGACTTAATTTTACTAGAATAATATGTCAATATATAACATAATATATTGAGAAACTTAAAAAATTGATGGATAAAAAGTTATGCATCTTTCACGCTTTTAAATAATATCATTCTCTCTCCGTTTAAAAAGTAAAAATTTGACATAAAGTACATCCAAAAACGTACATTGAACAATCAAATCCGAAACTTTAAAATTTGCAAAATCTACAAACTACAACCCACCCCTGGCGACAAAGTTGAGTACGAAACCCTCCCTCAGCTCGCCCTCCCTTTGTCTTTGATCTGTTTCCAATCTAAATTCATTGGTTAACAATGCTGCCGGGACCGTCTCCATACATGTAGATAATCTCCCATGTCGTAATCTACTTATACCTACCCCTTACAGCACACACACACACATAACACAGTTAAAGGCAAAAGTTTAATTCTGCATTTTTTACAACCGAACCGATAGCGAAATGTCCATTTTTAAGCATTGCAAAGAGGAAAATTTGTCTACCCTTGTCCGTTGCCAGTATCGGGTGTGTAATACTGACACAGTGTCTCCGCCCTATCTCCCTTCTACATCTAAACCCCGTCACAAGGATCGTCTCTCCACAAAGCGAACGGATCTGGATACAAAGTGGACCAAACAAGATTAGACTCGGAAGCCGGTAGTACACTCGGAGTCTAAAAGGGGGACACCCGAACAAGGTAGACCTCATCAGACCCATTAGCCGTTTTTAGACCACTTGCCTCACAAATTACTTTTGCTAGATTCGATTAGGACCTGATGAGTTTTTAATTCGCTTTCGACAATTTGAATTTGCCACGCTCTTTAAATGTTAAACTAGTTGAATGCATCCCTTAATGATTACGAAAGTGCAGAGCTAGAATAATTATACATAACATACATAACCGTCTAGGTTTTTATAGTAATAATTACGCTGTAAGCTGGTACTTTTTACTATAAAAATATATTAAGTAACTGCAATCTAAAATTAGTTTTTCTTTATCAAAATAAAAATGTCATTCTGCATATTGGTTTTGACAAAATTGTAAATTGTGATATATAGTTCATAATAAACTCATTTACAGCAGATTTTTAAATTAATTTATAATTAAATAGTCAAAAAAAGTCAATATATGTTATCAATAATTATAATCATATTTTTTTTAATAAAATAATACGTTTCTATTTTTCATATACGGGATGAAAAAAATCAGGGTACATAAAATAATCTAATTAGTTTTACAATTTTAAATTAAGCATGCACTTTACATGTGACATTACATCCCTCTCTAATTACAAAGGCGTGTGGTTGAAATTATGGCTTATGTGCAAACATTATAACGATATCATTGTAACTCGCACCAAAAAAAGTGGTATAACCAGTATGCATATTAAGGGGTATTTTTTTCTTCCTACGTTTTTTTCTTAATAAAAAAAATCCCCTACATATAATGGCATTGTTTAAACTACAAAACCCATATACTGTAGTGGAGCGTGCTCATAAACAAATGACATGCTAATTCTCATCCCCAATTGAGCCACCAGGAAAAAAGTCGTCCCGCCCTTGCGGAACGATGGGCAAGATTGATTTGGCCATTGTGGATCGTCCAGATGCGTAGGATGCGGAATGAAAAAAAATCTCGAATACATAAATCAAAAATGTTTACCGTTGGCAGAAAAAAAAAAGAAAATCAGATTCGTGTGTAGAGTCAGAAAGGGTAGACTCTGCGTTTTCATCTGTTCGAGTGGCGGGATCAATTTTCGTAATATGTGACCGGAGGAGAGACGCGCAGGAAGTGTATCAGAGTTTGATCTGTTTCATATAAATGCATAATGATGTTCATTTTTCCATAAGGTAAGAGTGTGACCTGAGGAGCGTCAGGTGTGCAATATGCCAAGCAAAGAAATTGTGCGACTTTGCAGGCAACGTCGTATTTCATATACCGCCCAACCGAACAACTCTACATACATAGGTAGGTATATGTAATATTTTATATAATAAATAATGATATATTTTATTAATTTTGTATCACTTAAAAACAACAAGCTCTTTTTCAACTTTTGATCTTAACAAAAGTGTGTACTTAACAAAAGCAACAGTAAATGTAAATTAAACTTATTTAGTCAAGAAGAGAATGTTAAAAAGATTTTAGCAAAAGCTTATATTAAAAAAAATATATATTATAAATACTATTTTAACCCATAACTACGTGCAATTTTTATACGTTTGATTTTGCATTTTTATCTAATGCATTTATGACTTTTAATTATTATAATTATTTGGTAAAAACACGTTCTTTTTAAATTTAAAATTCTTATGTTTACACAATTTAACATGTACACTAAGTTTACATCACCGGAGCATGCGATTTTTCTACTCTGTAAGATGAAGGTTAAACCCACACTTTTAGCATTTTTTAAAAATGTATTTTTTTTCAACTCAAGAGTCTAAAATAACTTAGTGTTTGCCACTGTAGGTCATAACTTAACGCGTGAACATTAAGTCACATACTGCAATATATAATTATATTATTACTAACTATAGTCAATATAAAAAAAAAAATACTTTAATGAACTTTTAAAAATAATTAGCAGAAATCAAAAAAAAATCAAGGCTACGGAATTGGAGTCTGACTTCAATTCTAAAAATTTGAAAACGACTCCACAGATTTCTTAACAAGCAAAAGTAGATTAGTCGCAACTAAATAATAAATAATAGATAATTAAATATTTTAATATTAATATTAAACGTGGCCAAATATATATACATAATAATATATGTACAAAAATATTATTTTTATTAGTCTATTTTTACAAGATACAACAAAATTCTATTTGAACAGTGCATAAATTAGTTTTATATTATGCATAATTTAATGTTATATACTATAGTTACAATATATTTCTTAGTAAGAGTAAATTACATAAGCTCACTAAAAGAGTGAAAGTCACGGTAAAAAACAACTGTACTGTGAGCTTACGTTCTCTAAAATGTTCTATCGATTCGGTAAGCTATTAATTTAAATTACAGAAAAAAGCGAAAAATCTTGAATGTATCATGAATCGGTATTGCTATTGAAAAACAGTAAAAAAATGTTCTTTCATTTTTTTATCTCTTTTGCAATAGGCGCGATTGTCATTGCAAAGTTACAAAAACTAAAATTAATAAAAAAAAAAGATCTCATTCAGCAAAAAAGTTTTAAAAAATATAAGAAAAAATTAAACTAGTTTTATTTTATATTTATAGCATCAATGAGTATTCAAAGATATTTTTTGTTAAGGTAGATTACCAAAAATTGAGTCTATGAATGCTGCACAACTTCACTATAAAATTATATTTTATAAGATTTCCAATCGACGCCTTATATATATTTGCATACGTTGCTTGTTCCATCAGAACAACCCTATTCGTACGTATGCATATATAATACATATTCTCGTATGTGGAGACGTAGCTCGCACAGTCTCATTATTGATTGGACATCTACTTGCATATCGGCACATTTATAACGAGGGGGGGCTGTACGAAAAAATCGCTAACCGAGACATTCATTTTCACGCCGAAGCGAAAGTCTCCCAGGGTGTGTGTTATTCGATTCGACCCACCCTCGTCCCTTAAAAAAACGCAATTCTCATTTTGCACATGTGTGTGTGTCGCTTGATGAGCGTATGTGTATATATATGTGTGTGTGTGTGTGATATGTACATTTCATATCCGTCCATTTGCACAGTGCTCACTTTTTATACCGTACTCTTAACATAATATAATATTTTCGCTCGCGAAATATATTAATGAATTATATATTACTAAAATTTACTTTTTGATTTAATTATTTACATTTTAAATGAAAACAATTATACTGAATATTATATTAGGATTGGATGTAATGTAAAAATACTTAAATATTTATTTTATATTGACGAGTCCAAAAATAATGCACACGTGAGGAGAACTTGCGATCTTCACATAGTGTATGAAGTTCTAACCTCATACAGTAAATTTATACCCCAAGGTAAACAACATTTTTAATTGATAATGACTAATAAGTTATATTATAACATATAATCAACTATTTGTAATGCTCTATCAAATTAACATACCTTCGTTGCTCGAAAGCGACTAAGTTATACAAAACTAATAAGTGGAAAAGGTGATATTTGTAACTTTCTAAAATACACCAATAATTACATTAATGTGTTTAACTATATAGTTAACATGTCTTTAATATAAATATATTTTGCAATTTGGCTCTGAAGGTATTACGAATATTTTAACAACAAAAACTGATTCTGTTTAATGAATCTATGTAAGAATTATGTGAGACATTAATTTATTTACATTTAATGTTATGTTAATAAAAAAAATATTAAATATAAAAGATAAAAATCAGAAATAATTGAACAGTAGACATAAACAGAATCATTAAGTTGTAGATTTTGAATATTCGAGTTATATAAGAAAAATTGAAAATAAATACTTATTAAATATAAATATACATAAAATAACATACTTATCTCAATCTTAAGCATTTTTTTATCTTTTACTTAAGAAGCTATTATCAGGAAATAATTAAGATTTTTTATATGTAAACGCTACTTCAGATATGTTACAAAGTTCGTAAACCTGCTTACATTTGCTTCAAATATTTTGAGAAAGCATTCGATCGTTTAAAACATGATCATCTTATAGAGGGCCTTAGTTATATCTGGCTAGATGATAAAAATGTCAAGATCTCGCAAAAATCTGTAATGAAGTAATAAGCGTTGAGGGAGATCAAACCGAAAATATTCCAATACAGATGTTCATCTTATCTTCAGTCTCTCTTCTCAATATTTTTTTATAATGTTAACATTATTCCAATAAGCTTGTGATAATGACCGTAAACACAGAGTGACGTAATTAGATAGAGCATTATTAAATGTTTTTATTTTAATATTTCTTACAAAAGTTTATATGTGCGTGTGCGCCTGTATAATTGTCAGTTTTAGTGGTTGAATCGCGAGGGCGAGTGTGTGTAGTATTTTCATTTCACCCCCAGGAGGCAAAAAAGTGCCATAAAAATGCGAGGCAGGGCCCCTCTCTCCCCCTGGGCCTCCTTGACAACCCCTGGCCCCGCTAACTAAGCTACCTAGGGCCCAGGGCCATGCCGAGGGGTGAACTTTTTTTCATCCCAACATGTAATAACTAATTTAAAAACGCACTCGCATCACCTCTGCGTAATGTAATATTTATATTTATTCGCAACACAAGACATAATGTATAATTATTCAATGGGGTTGGTTAAAAACAACTGGGCGTTTATGCATACATATACTCATTGAATATCAGTGGAACTTAATTGATAATATATCACAAACTAGCAACTAAACCAACTGAACCTATTATTTTAGAATAGATTATTTATAAGAGTATGAATAGCGTTCAGGGAAATACTAGCAGGTGCTGAAATCATACCACTACGGTTTATTAATGCATACGTGACTTTAGTTCACATTGTAGATATTAATTTAAGTTCTAGGAAGGAATTCTTTACTAAAAATCAATTAAAATTTTGCATAACGTGCTGTACTTGTTGACAAAATAATGAAAAAGTAACAAAACCTACCATAAAGTCTTGCAACTTGCAAATATACGATAATTTCAATTAAATGTATATATTATGTAAACACAATTATAAAAAATATTGTAGTTGCTAGTTCTGTATAAAATTATTTTTATTATATAAAGTTTTTATATTATTTATTATATAAATTATAATAAATAAAAATTGATGTTTTTTACACATTAGTACACACTTACGCTTTGAGCTAACAAATAAATATTTTCGGTAAGTAAATAAATTAAATACATTATTATTTCAATAACATAATTAAAAATGTATAACTATTACATAAATGTAAACCAGTGGGATGCAAATAGAATAACTAAAAACAAAAATCCTCACTGTAACATCAGAAATATTAGTTTTGCTAAAATATATCTTATCTTTGTTATTTCACTAAGCCTTCTATTCCACAATATTTATTATTAATCGCGTATATTCTTTACCTTGACAATGAATAACGATCTATATTATTTATTATTATTTTTTGGCAGGAACACTGTCTCACATCATCGCTTATTGCTACGACTTGGACAACGGAGCGAAAAAATGCCATTAAGCGATCGGTGCCGTTCAAAGCGGATTTGGGTGGACAGGGCAAAATTGAATTTTGTCACCCCCTTTGTAATATATGGCTAAATTTTTAGGGTAGCTCCTTTAAAATTAAACAGGGGCTACTTTTAACTGCACCACGTGCTGCCGTTTATCAGATGAATAATTAATACACGTGCATAAACACAAATATTTCATACTCAATTAATTACTTTAATTTTATTATATATATATATATATATATATATATATATATATATATATATATATATATATATATATATATATATATATATATATATATATATATATATATATATATATATATATATATATATATATATATATATATATATACATATGTATATTAAAATTACTACAGTATATCTTTTAGTTTGTCTCTCACGTTTGAAACATAAAGACGTAAGCTTATTTATAGTAAAAAAAATATTTGAGGCCAAGTCATAAATATTTGTAACGAAATATATTCTTTTTGCTTTAAGAAATTGTTAAAATGTCTTCATTTATCATTGAACCGAATACATAATTTTTATTAAATTACAGTTTTCTAGTCAAAAATTTAGTTAAGTATTATAAATATGTAAAGTCTAGCTAAGTATTTGAAAGATATATAATATTAAAAAAATTAACTAACATATAATCTATTAAATTTATTTCCCATCATAATTCTCACAATAAAAAAATAATTTTTAAATATCTAAATATTCCGAATATATTTATGTCTTAATCAATTAACATTAATTAGTTAAGTAGCTACATACAATGCCTTAAAAAATACATATAAAAGTCGATAAAATATAATTATCTATCAAGGTCAAGTCAAGTCTAATTGTCCTGCTGATAAATTTTTATTCAGCAAAAAAATATTAATGCCTTTAAAGCTGCTTTAAATCTCAATTTATGTTTTTAATAAATAAGTCACATGAAAAGTCGCGCAATATTACATGAATTTCATGAGGGCTGTGTGCTTCTCTCATGATCAATTTTATTACTCTATTATGAGCTTAGTATTTTTATTGTTTTTGTACTGTTTTTATTTTTTAAATATTAAATCATGTAAAATATAATAATAATAGTAATTAAAATCTAAAAGAATTTGAAGAATAGTAAAACATTTATTATTTAATAAAACTTATTAGTAGGTACATTATCACACATTATTCTTAACATAACCCTTCAAAATCAATTTATTATATACAATAGAATTTAGCAAATTTTCGTTAGAAAAAAACTCCGTTGAAAGCTCTCAAACTTATTTGCAATCTGCTGATTCTTACGCTGCTAATTCTTTTTATCTGATTATTAATGTAGATCGTAGATTACCAAAGCAAAGATAGAGTAGTTGATTTTTTACAATTTTTTGCCATTCAATTACTTCCTACCTTTATTAAAACCTTCCAAGAAAGCATGCATATTTTCAAAGTTCTGAAACGGACTAGCGGTGTAAAAAATACAGCGTTTGTAAAACATTTTAAAATATTCGTACAAATTCAATTTTTAACAATATAAAGGCCCTATGAGAATTCTCGAAAAAGCATTTTTTCGAGAATTCTTTAAAAATATTTATCGAGAAGAAACACTAGGGAAAGCTTATTACTAATAAAATACATAAATCTGCAAGCAGTTCAATAAGACCATAACTTCTATGTTTAATTGCAATTAAAAATATGTAAATTACTTTATCATCTACTCTAGAATAAGTATACTATTCCAGCTGTTCATTTTACAAAGTAGTCACCCACTATCTAATGATAGAATACAACGCTCTAAGAGGAAAAATAATTTATTTATAAATAAATACTTGACCCACCCGCGTGCCACTTTTAGTAACCACTGGCCGGTCTGCGGGCGTCGTCGTTGAGTTGTGTTTTCGCCGCTAGTGAATTTACAGCCTTTGTGGTGAAAAAGATGAAACATTTGTGTATCGTTCCGTACTTTATAGCCGCCATGAGCTATCGCTTATTCAGACAATTCCGGATAAATGCGGAATCAGACAAAAAGGCAAGTTTTGCCGCGATAAAACTAGACGAATGTAAAACACCACATTGCCCCGGGAACAACAATAACAATCATCTTCGTATCATTTCGTCCGAGAGGGCCATGAAAATCCGATACACGACGCTCTCTTTCTCTCTCTCTCACTCTAACTTTTTTTTATATACGACCCGCACTTTTCCCCGCTTTTCCATCTGACAAACGATGATTTATCCAAGAGATATTTGCATAGGCATAAGAAAATCCACGCACCGCGATTACGCACTGGACTATGTCAGTTGTGTGTATGTGTACATGAAATATGTGCCTATAACCCTTTTTATTTATCAAATCAAGAAAATCTCTAATGTTAATATTATATTACTAGTATAGTACCAATACCAGTATACGAAATCAATGCTGAGATTGAATATATGTATAGCTCATGAATAATATAATTTATTTATAATAAAAAAAAACGATTTAAAAAACAATTATATAGTCATTAGAATAATATTTATATATTCTATAAAATCTGTCAGTATGTTATTATATAAAAATCTATAAGTAATAGAAAATAAAATTATTTTATTACTTTAGCCAAGTTCAAAACCTTTAATAAAATATTTATTATTTCACTTGTGGCTAACGTCGGATAAAAAATAAAAACATCGAAATGTAAAAGATCATTACATAAATAATGTCGTGTTTTTTAATTGATCAGAATAGCGCAGTACTGCGTAATTCTCGAAGATATAGAAAGGATTTATATACTAAAGTAAACATATATCACTTGAGTACATCATGGTTTAAAAGTTTTAAATTTACTAAAGTCGTATGAAGGTTTAAATTTTATGTAAGACAAGTTTTGATTTGAAAGTTTCATTAGAGCTATTCTGAATTATTTTGAAAATGCCAATTAAAACAATTGCTGATGATAAATATGCTGAAACCAATCAAAGTGTCTGCTTTTTAAGCCTATAGAAACACGAAATATAAATCATTTTAAAAAAATCAAAGTGTTTCGTTGGTCCTTCGATGCCTTGATAACATTCAGAAAACTTTCTAAAAGCTTATATTACTAAATGATTTATTTAAATAAACGATTGCGTACCTGAGCGTATTTTATATAACTGTATATATTAACAGGTTTAACCCTTTGTACGCGTTAATCAAAAATAATAATTATTTTTTTATTTTATTTTTTAAATGCAAACCTTGATACTGTGTTTAAATGTTCTGATTTCTTAATTTTTATTTATTTAAAATGATATTTTATGTTTTTTCAGCATTATTTTTACTGATTTTTGCGTAAAGAAATTGGGCGACCGTAGTTGATTTCCACGTTCAAAGGGTTAAAGCACTTAAACCTGTTAATAGATTCCGGACTTAACAGTAAACAGATACCGGAACTCACGATTTCACATTTCATAAAATAGCCTATCTTACAATTTTTCGAATCAGCTCTACGCAGATACAGTCTAACAAGATATTTATTAGACAATAACCTTTAATCTGTTTCCGCCCCGAATCATCAGCATTTGCCAGACGATTGCGAGTTGTAAGGAACAAGTCAAGATGCGTATGATAGGCAGAACTCTAATATTTATTAGGAATACATTTCCTTCAAGAACTTAATTTAGAACTACATTTTGCTTCCGACTTTGTATAAATAAGGGTTCAATCGAACTCACTCCAAACGTAACTACACCGAAGCGAACCCTAAAAGACCGTTGAATTAGCCGAATATTGAATATACTCTGATCGATGAATAGGTCCAGCTTAGTAGTTGCTTAAAACCTAAGAATTCAACCCAATCTTCGAGACAACTTGAAGACTACGTGCCGCAGTACTACGGCAAAAACAGTCACATATATGTGTTCATTACTGTATAAAATCTACGAATAATTTCTATTGTGTTTTTAAAATAATTTGCACTTTATACGCACAATATAAAAAAATATATATAATTATATGGGATATAATAAAATTGTCAGTAAAGCCAAAATTTAATTCATTATTCTTAAAAAATACTAGGTGCATAATATCACATATACAGATACTATAATTTACTATATTTTAAAACATCTTTATTGTTATAATAATAATAATAACAAAACACACATTTCACTAAGAACTCAATAGAAATGCTTCACGTTTTTTTATAAGTCGGACAATCGATAGTAATTTATTACATTATATGCAATACTACATTACACGCAAACAATATTTCAGACACTTTTACGCAATCAACTGCGCTGACATTTCCTCATTTTTGTTACATTTAATCACTTTCTGGTATAAAAGCGATAGATATCTGGAACATGGTACATTCAGCATCGGAAATCAATCCTGATAACACTCCAACAATCAACAATCATGATCAGCAAGGTAAAATATCCAAAACTCTAGCTAATTGTGTATTTAATTTAATCATCTATTTTTGATATATAGGTAGCCGTTGTTCTTGGCCTGGTAGCCGTAGCTATTGCTTGGCCCCATGGACATGACGGTGGTCATCGTGGACAAGGAGGACACGGAGGACATGTCTCAGGACATGGTCACGCCACGTCACACCAAAACGTGCACAGATTTGATGGACCGTCTCATGGATACACTGCTCCTGAACATGGAGATGGACATGGACATGGTCACGGACACGGACATGGACACTACTACGATGAACATGTAAATATAAATTAAAAATCACTACTCAAGTAAACCAATAATTTACTGAACATATTTAAAGGCCCATCCTGGATACAAATTCGAATATGGAGTGAATGACCACCATACCGGTGATAAGAAGAGCCAAGCTGAGCACAGAGATGGCGATAATGTCAAGGGACACTATTCCTTGGTTGAACCCGACGGTTCAGTCAGAACTGTCCATTATCATGCCGACAAGCATGGGTATACTATATTTTTTATATATTTTTTTATCTTACGCTATCAAAAATTAATATTTTTTTAATATTTCAGATTCAACGCCGATGTCCACCGTACCGAGAACACTCACCCAGCTCATTACCATACCCATGATGGACACCATTAAATTCTGAAAACATTATGTGACCTGATATATTATCTAAATGTATATTTTCATTGTTACTTCGTTTATATGTGAATATATTATTAAATAAAATATTATAAATAAAAGTTTATCGTATTAATTCATTACTAATATTTTTTTTGAGACATTTCTAATAATACAGTGTAAGTGTATATATGTAATTATGTATGAATAAACAAAAAAATATTTTTTGCATAAAAATATATGATTTAAGTATACTTATTGTTTACATAATAAGTATAAGAGAATAAGCTTCTTTAACATTATTACTTTACTTAGATTCCCATTGATTTTATTTTGTCACCAGTATGTAAATTAATTCGGACTAATCTATTATAACGCGTAATAATAATATTGTTGTATTTTTTTAAATCAGACAGTAAGTAAATATATTCATCAACTATCAATATAAAATAAGCAAAAATTTATTTAAAATATTTTTTTAAATTGAGTCTTTATTCGGCCATAAGCTTTGAAAACATTCATATACCAAAAATAAATATTAAATTCTAAATGCGGCCCTTGACAATTTTTTTGTTGGGTGATGCAGCTTAGAAAATTCAAAAGGTTGGGCACCACTGCTTTATCTAATCTCTGCAATGAATATCCGAAAAGTATTATTCACGTTCATATTGTCAACATCAATTCTCGGATAATCATCTCATATATTGTATTATATCATATAATCGAGACTGATACTCTTTTCCCTTTATGATACACAAAGTCTTATTGTTTACTAACTTCGACAACTTTGACCTTTTCCAACAAGTTTTATGTTTTTTTCAATATCTTACAAAAATGTCTGTAATCTTTTATATGCGTTAGTAAATACAATAGAATCTGGTCCATCCCCATATTTATATACATACATAAACATTGAAACGCTTAGCCAAGACAATCTTTTCTATTTCGCTTATAACCAATGTAAGATGATGCAACGAATTTATAAAATACACAACGCCAAATACCAACAAATGGCTAAGAAACTTGTGTAACAAGTTGTCCCATTGTCACGCATTAAAATACTTACGTGCTTATTTAAAAAATCGTAAGCTTACATAATGTATTATTTGTTGAGTTTCTAATAAAAATAAAAATAAATTATCTCTGTAACAAAATAATTAATCAGAAATGTATTGTATTTTTAACGTTAATTAATTAATTTATTTATTAATATATAAGAACTTCTTAAACATCCAATATACTATATATTGACTATTTCAAAAGATTATTTAAACAGGAAAACATACATCAAAATATGGTCTGGTGGCTAATATAGGTACTGGTGTACCTCCCCCGGAATCGAGAATCGACTACGATGCATAAATATCCGCAAAGATGAACACACAACCATAAAATGGAAATATAAAATTTGCTAAGTTTAACGTTGTACATAGACACGGGGTCCGGATGCGGGCATATAAATTTAACAGTCCAGAAATCTTGGCAATGCCCCACAGCATCCTGCTTATCCAACGGCCAGCGGCGTCTTGCATAATAACGCTCGCAATGGCAACACTTCTAAACATCAAAACAGTATTCTCTCTTTTGCTTTATTGCCGCCGAAAATTCATGAAAATATTTTTTATATTGTTTTTTACGGCCAGGATCTGGCATCTTGCGGCGTAAGAATTTGGATGTAAATCTATGAATAAACATCATAGGGTATCATGGTATCTTGCTTGATATTTTCATAAACATAAATGTACACACATGCTTACATTCGTTTGTATATCAATAAATAATAACACCATACACTATATAATTTAAATAATAAGCTTATTATTAGGTTATATGTTGTTATTAATAAAAATAATAATACATTATTTATTATTAGTTGTGTTTGTACATATTAATAATACTCAATAATTTTATATAAATATTATATTCTAGAGCTTTATAATCAATTGGGCATATTTTAATAAAATAAAAAGCAATTTTGATTTAAATTTAGTATTAAATTAATTGTTATATACTTATATTATGCAATATTATTTAATTGCATAATAAATTATTTTTGTTGCTAATTTTATAAAAAAATATTATAAAAATATTTATTATTTTACATGAAATTTATTTTCAGAACAATGATATCTTGTTTGTAATAAGTTGGTCATCAAATAAAACAGCATTAAAATCTATCGAAAAAAAAATATTTAAAATTTTTTTTTAAAAAATGCTTTTTTAATAAACTATTATATTTTTAATTGAATTCTTTAAATATTACAAATTTACTTTAGTAAATAAATAGTTATTTTCTAGACTCAGTTTTTGTATATAGTTTAATATCAAAATAAGTTCTATATATGTAAGACTTTAATATCAAATAAAATATATATTAATGTAAACATATTTTTTTCATACAAATATGATATTATCTATGAGCTTAAAAGAAGCTCCTAATTTTTTATACATAATAGTAAAATAATAATAATAATAATTATAATACCTAACTTGATTTGAATAAATTATTTATTTTATTAATTTAAATTAAATTAATAACATCGTGACATTAAAGGTTATCCCAATGCATCACAATGGTCAAAAACCATTACATAATATTATTACAATACACGAAAAAATATAATAGAAATAATAAGAAAATAATTAAATGTTAAAATTTAATGATACGAAGCGGACCAGCTCCTCGTAGCTGACATTTTTTTTAAAATACCTTTTTTCAATAATTTAAATAATTTTATAAACATACTAATTATACTATTTATATGCTTATTATTTTTTATTAGCTACAGTTTTATAAAAAAAATAAGAATATAAAATAAAACGTTTATGGTTGTAATTTAATGTAATTTGTAATACATATATATTATGTAAAGTATTTTTTAAATATACATATGCGTATATCAACGAGTATACGCGTTAGTTATATTGCTAAAGAATACCTATATGTATATTTCATCGTTCCACCCTTCTTTCATTCCGTACAATCCATACATTATCGAATCAATCATTTACAGTGCCAACTCTTAATCTCACCTTTACGAGTACAAAAAATGCATCGCATGAAAGAGAATTTAAAAAACCTCCGATTGAAAACCACAAAGATGGATATTAGGAATTGCATTTTTTTGTACAGTGGCGACTTATCAATCACCCCGTTCGGCGGTAATCTATGTCCATCCATCATATGGATTGTCGGCGGGAGAGAGAGATATACATAAAGCACCTTATCTTGCTAATGGCCTTCCGCTTCCTTGGGCGTTTGTCCAAATGAAGGAAACCGCCCCATTTGTGTTTTCGTTCCGATAAATAATATCATCCGATATCCGATTGGCGATTCGTTTTTCGCCCCTTTCGCCCGCCCGAATAACACGAATTCAATTTGCGAAATTCTCGCATACCGAATGTGTGGCGTGGCGTGGTGTGGCGTGGGGCGAATGTGTATGTATCTGTGTGTCATGAGTGTTTGTGCGAGCGCGCAAACATGTATCGACGCCCATCACGACATGCGCCATCGAAATTTATTCTGAACGCGGTACACAATTCACGCAAGACGTATGATGTCCGTAATTTAGAACAGTGATGCGCAATCTTTTGCGGGCGCGCACTAAAGTATTCAAAAGGCGCAAAGGGTTTACGCGACGTGCGAGAAAAACGTAGGCCGTTAAGGGTTGGGCTGATACAAAATAGCCAATTGAAATGACTTTATCTACATTCATAATTAATTGTAAATATACGTATTACATTGACATTATTTACATACACTGAAACCTCGGTTTGCGAGTGTTTCGTAACACGAACAAAAATTGACTTGATACACGAGCAATGTCTTGCAATACGAGCAGTACGTATTGTGTCACTTTCTCCTACACTGAGCTGATGATTATTCTTACAGTGAAGACAGTAAGAATAATCATCAGCTCAGTGGTAATTGTGGTAAGAAATAAATGCTTCTCTCATTGTCAA
Source organism: Plectrocnemia conspersa (assembly GCF_051122295.1). Classification (NCBI taxonomy): domain Eukaryota; kingdom Metazoa; phylum Arthropoda; class Insecta; order Trichoptera; family Polycentropodidae; genus Plectrocnemia; species Plectrocnemia conspersa. The sequence continues at coordinate 6,307,069 of NW_028277174.1, read as the reverse complement.
ATTTATATCGCAATGTCACGAGCGGAACATTCAAATCATCTATAATATACACCGACAGATGAAAATATTCCAAGAAAAAACTTAAGCATGTACATATTGCATCAAAACGCGGTCAAGTTGTGTAAAAAATATAGTACTTATTACAATAATATTAAGTTTAGTCATGATTTAATTGTTAATAATTTAATTGAAAATAATTTAATTTACAAATAATAAAAAATTATATATGTATAAAATATATCTTATACAAATCATGATGTATGTATGATCTTACATATTAAATAATAAAAATCCTTTCAAGCACTACTAACTTAAATTAAATGTATTTTTCTTGATTGAAACGCTTCTTTCAATTCTAAATCACCCATTCTCAGTACCATTCTCAATCTCATTCATTTCATTTTCACATACAAAGAATACAGCATCGTCTACGACTTTCCGAGCGTCTCGATACACATTTCATAACAGCGTTAAAGTTAAAAGTTTTAAGTTTTAGAGCCGATTCCGAACAAACAAAACGAGACGAACGTTCAATGGCTTCTCCGATATCGCTTAAGAAAATTGTTTCATAACTGAAACCGTAAATCTTCGACGCTTCGACATCTCGCGATGGAGAGATGCTGCCTCAATACATACGTACACGCGAATTTATGTGTGAGGAAAAAGTATTTTTCATACCTAAGCGAGAAACGAACCCCTGTTTGAGCATATCAATAAAGCTGATTGTGAAAATATACGCAAACATAAACTGGTTTCGTCCTTCAAATTGATTACTCCAACGTTATCGATAATAAATCGTAATCAATACATAGCAAGTGGTAATTAAAATGCAATCATTCAACATTTGCCACAATTTAATTCAGATTTATTTTTAATTAAATACTATATAAAAATTGTAATTTATATTGTATTGAATTTTTTTTTGTGTGAAAGTTTGCTAGCTGACAGTAAAATATATCGTCTAGCTTAGCATATTCGATTTCACTGTTTTATTTTTATATTTTATTCGCTACCAATCTTTGATAGTAGATGCATTTTAGTTACCATTTTAAATAATACCAAGATTACCAAGAGAATACTTATTTCTGCTTAAAGAAAACCGTAGTCTAATTTCTTTGACGGATTTTTCAGCCGCCAATTGTCGTCCTTATTTGTCCCTAAGGAAGAACATGGTACGAGAGGTAAGTGAGGACAATAATCAAGATTTGGTGAAGGAACATGGCCCGAAGCTGACCAACGAAGAACTAATAGATCTACATCGCGAGCATCAGCACGAAACTACAGAGTAAATATCTGGGGAAGAGGCGAAAAAGGCCGAGAATCACATCACTTCAAATGAGATTAGGAATATTTGTATAATGTGTAAAACAGTGCAAAATTTAGTGAAAAAGTACCATGCAGTATCAAATTTCGGTTCCTCAAAAGGAGACAAATGCAAATGTCATGGGATAGGTTCCTATACCCTATTTACGTTAACACAGTCAGTTCAATATCTATATATTTCATCAGTATTAAGAAAGAGATGGCAAGTTTCGGTTTACGCCCCTACTATTAATTTTAAGGCACGCGATAAGGATATATTTTCGATATACTTATCATTACTCTGATTAATTGATAAATATAAAAAATATAGTAATGATTTTAATTTCTATAAATGTGTTCTAAATATAAACAGGAGTAATGATAAATATATCTGTCAACACAAACTTGTCATATTATTCTCAATTATGAATAATGATGAAATGGATAGTTCTCGAACTGACTGTGTTAACGAAAATATGATATAATTGAAGTTCCATGAAAAGAAAAAGATTTCATTGCGCTTTCGTTAATAGTCAGCAGTGATTCTGATATGAATTATTATTAATTCGGCTATTATATAATAAATTTACATAATAAAAAATATATGTGAATTTTGTATTAATTATTTTTATATGAATTTTTGGGTTTTGGAACGAATTAACCTAAGAATTAACCTATCTCTTATTGGGAAATACGCATTGATATAAGTGTTTTGCAATAAGAGCACATTTCCAAAATTAATTATACTTCTAAACCGAGATTCCACTATCTGTGATATTTTTTGGCACCCAACAAGCAGAAATTTTACGGTAATATTTATGAAGGACATTTATTGACATAATTTGTATTGCTCAACATAATTTTTTTCTAATTTTTTTCAATATTTTGAATATCGCTTTTTTCTGCACAATTAATTCAGAGGTCATTTTAATCAAATAAAAAGAAATAAGAACTCGGTTCAAAAGTAAAGCATAACAATAGAAGAGAGAGCTTGTGACTAAACAAATGTGTTAATAATTGTTATTATTTTACGGACTGCATATTAGCACTGCCGTCTCAAAGCGTTAATCACCCGTAAAAACTACTATTTGTTTGCAAATATATGCGATAGACAATGCCTTCTACCTTGCGCAAAAGGACCATTCTTATTTCAACCCCTTTGTTAACGATCTTTGCTAAGCAGCCATCTGAAAGTTTTATTTTTAAAGCGCATATTTCGTGGGTGTGTTCAAGAAGCGATGCGGTTGATCCACCAACATCCTCATATGCGATTAACTAGAGCTGTCTCAAACCAACAATATAAAATATGTGACACTTGGTTACAGAGGAGCAGACTATAAGGCAGAGAGAGAGAAAGAGAGAGCGGTAGTGGATACTCATGCAGCATCACAAGATCAAATAATGACAGATCACAGCAGGCAATAATTCAACTCGACACTCCAATGAAGACTTTCCAACTTTCAAGACCAGCTTTTTCAACTCTACCGTTTGATAACGACAGCTACATTTCCATATATGTGCAGTATTTTATATATACTTTTCAAACTAAACCGTTACTGTCTTTTCCGGCGTCTATTTTATCTGCAAATTCACACTCCTTTGGCCTTAAACATCGATTTTTTCAACATAGAAATATATGTATTTCTTATTATCATATTTTTTAATAACTTAACGAATATATCATTCACAATTATTTGACATTTGAATAGTTGAAAATAGCGAATATTTAAAAACTTAAGTCATATCTCTAGCACGTCACGCGGACCTTATAAGAAATAGCAGTGTTCCCTTTCGAATTAAAAAATTGTTTCCATCTTTATTAGCATTCTATCTTTACATCGCGAATATTCCCCGTACTTATTGACTCTTTTTAGAGTTCAAACCACTTAATCGCTTGATATTCTCATTTGAATAAGTAAAATAAAGCATCCGTAACCACTGATCTATAACGCTGCTTTAAGAATGTGATATTTTACTATTTTTGGTAATATCTTACGATAGATGTTTCAAACGTGTCCAATGTCGTAATAGCAGTTTAGTAAACCTCGATCGTAGCCTATTTCTGTATAATCTTACCGATATATCAAAATCGCCTTCCTAATATCAAATTATATTTTATTTATTGATATTATATAAATTTTATATTCTCATCACGTCCGTAATAACTTACCGATGTATACACAACAACAAAAAAAACGTTATTTCGTATTGTCTTCAATTCGAGACTGACTTATATGCGTATCGAAATGCCCACAATATATCTTCGTAGATAGGCGCGCGTCTACGCCGTAGACTCGTAGTCCGAAAGGACAATATTTATGTTTTATCATCGGTTCAGATATTTATTCTCATTTATTATCCTGGGTGGAATTAGGGCTAAGTCTTGATCTTAAGTACTGACCGAGGGGGGCAGGAGACCAAAGACCTCTTTAAGTCCAGAGAGTGCTGCGGGAGAGGGAAATATAATGCATTAAATCCACATATAACCAAAAACAGACATAACGGGGGGTCAATTGCCGAACAAAACTGAAGCGAAAAAAACCACACACACACATACAGAAATAATAAAAGGCGAAATAAGGAGAAGAGACAAAGAATGGAAACAACGAAAAACTAAATTACCTTTCTTCTCTCCCTGTCTCTCGCGCTGTGTCCGCATATGGCCCTCCCTGTTGGGAGCTTCATACAAAATGCAGGCCATTTCTCTCGATTATTGCGCTAAGTCTTCTCCCTCCACCCAAACCATGAAAAAACCCTTCGACCTACCCGACCCCATCGTCAGAGTTAACCCCCGGCCGCCCAACACCCACTGAATAACCCTCGGCGCTAAGTAAGGTCCCGCGATGGCGGACGTTTATATAAATATTTATGTTTAATAACATTAATACGTTTTCCAATATTCTCCTGAAACCAATCTCTCACTGTGGACAAGGCGTGACACAAAATTAAATGCACGTAGATCTTTAAAAAGCAATATAAAGTGTTTACAAATATTACAATAATTCATAGTCGTTCTTAAATGCTCACATCACCCAAAGAATATACTGTCATATAGTATAAAACCATCTAATCTTAATATTGTTTAATAAAAACAGTCTCCTAAATAACACTATTCAAGTTTTAATTTTTTTACACTGATAAAGAAATTAGTGCTAAAAAATAATATTATAAAAGATTATGCATTAGCTGAAAATCTTGCGATATTTTTAATGGCATTAAGATGCTATGTTTTATATATTTTAATGGAACATCATAACGAACCGATTGGCAATTATTCGCCAAAACGAAATCCGATCATTATTTTAGCATTTATAATATATAAGTCGTTCGATTGTTCATGCGAATTTGTGCGTAGGTATTTCGCGTAAGGGGTGGACGGGCACATATGTCTCGGAGGGTGCTTAAACAGAAGATGGAGGGTAGTTAGAGAGAAGGGCACAAAACGACAATATACATATATACCCCTTCCATTTACGTGGATAGTACAAATGAGACATTTTTATACGCACATATATAAAACTGATATAAAAATATAACAAGAAAAATAAACACTATAAGGGTGTCTCAAAATTTAAAAATCAATAAACATAAACATTAGACATTAAATCCAAAACGCCAATTAAAATATAATAAAATCAATATTAGCAGTAAAATTTATTTATAACATATGATTTGGTCAACTAAAATTTTTATTATTGACAACATGATTTTTATAATAAAAAAACGATTCTTCTAGAGCAAATTGCTGCAAAATTACGAGAGCTATGATAAAGCATGGAAATTTAATGGATTTATTATTTTTTATTCCTAAATTTTAGATTTGCTTGTAAATAAATGCTTTTATTAAATTAATTATCTAAAACATTTATTTGCATCTTAATAAAATGAATTGCATTAAGATTTTTATTAGTATTTTAAAAATAGATATCCGAAAAAAATACTAAATAGTTTTATAGTTATCAAAACTTGTACATAAAATTTAATTTTAAATAAATAAAAATTAAAAAATCAAAACATTTAAACACAGTTAGGTAAAATTTGCATTTAAAAAAAACAATTAAAAATTATTTTTGATTAACGCGTCCAAAGGGTTAGCTTGTTTTAGCACTTATATTATAATAATTGTTAGATTGTTTCAACTTTGACTAAAATTTAATGCTTATTTCGTATTTATAATCGTATATTTCCAATTTTAAATGACACAATTTTTCATGTACACTGAGGATACATTACCGTATATTTTATATGTATTAAGAATAAATAATAATAAAAAATGTTATGTACTCCTATTTTGGAAAATGTATATTCTTCAATAAATATAATACTCAACAGACAACATCACAGCTTATCTGCGATTCACTGGAGTGATAACTTTAAAATAATAATTCGAATAGCAATATTAGCTACCACCAAAATAGATTTATATTTTATTCACGAATATATTATATAAACAAGATATACATAAACGCTGATACTAAATTAATTTATCTGAAATTCCCTACCATTTGCCTTAAAACTACATTAAGATGAAGAAATTATTTTATTAGATGAAACTAATCACATAATAAAATTCACCAACAGTGTAATTTTGCGTACTTCAATTTCTATTCCAATATATTATAGTTTTTAAACTTCTAATTTAAATTGATAATCTTTTTTATTCAAATGTTAACGCCTATTACTTACTATTTTAATATTAGCTTTCGTCCATTTACTTTCCATAAAATATATAAACTTGACAATTTGAAACTAAAGTTTTATATATACATATCAGAATTTCATAATAATAAAAAAAATATAACATTAAATTCATTATAAAAATGATGCAGATTTTCAAGTAGTGTGAATAAATGGATAACATTAAGTAAAAATATTTGTTATCGTTTGATATGTAGGATATAAATATAAATTTAATTCCATATAATTTGAGTTCTATATAAGCCCAATAATCATTTAAAAATAATTATCTAAATATATATTAGTTAATAAAACGTTAGATAATATTTAATAGTCTGAAGTTGAATTATATTTTTATAATATTAAATTAATTTTAAATATATTGTAAATAAATGATTAATATATAAATTATTTAATTTAAATATTAATCATCTATTCAAAATTCGTGGCATAACATGACATCTATATTTTAGATTCGAAATTTGTATATAAAAAACGTAAAAAACACTAATATAAACCCAAGTTTCAAACCAATTTCTGATTTTTTTAAGAAACATTTTATTAAATGTGACAAATATAAATAAATTGCTAAATAAAATAAAGAAAGTAAATTAAAAAAATATTATTTATATCTATAATAAATATTAAATTTATCCTCACAAATAAATACGCGTTTTTTATTTTTTTTAATACAATATAGTAAATTAGAACTGCTGAATAATCTATATTTATTTATTTATTTTAGGACCGGTAAATTTATATCGTAAACAGAAATGCATTTGTGTAGGAGTTATCTGTGTTTGTGCGGGGGTGGTTAGGTGTGTGGGTGGGTGGGATGTCCCTCGATGTGCACAATGGACAAATCCGGTCTGCTTTGCGCACTACCCCCCAACCCTCATGCACGAACCCTTTTTACATACAGATATGTGTGGAAATTAGCAGTGAGGAGGGTCGAGAAAAGGGGAGGCGGCCGGAAAGAGCGCATGCGCCCCTGCACACCTCCTCGCTAAATATTCCGACAAAATGGCGGACGAAAAGTAACGAAAGCACCCCGGGGACAAAATGGCAATAATTATTTAATTATAATTATTTTTTTAATTAATTAACTTATTTGTATTCCAATTGGTCGGGTTAATTTTATCGCAGATTGTATACGGCTCGCTATAAAAAAAGTATTTTATAGACGGGTTTTATCGTAACGCTTTGTGACGACCCTGACCTTTTAGGGTTGGGATTTTTATGTGCAATATAACGGTTCGTATATTTTCGGGAATTTGTTTAGACGCTTTCGGATTTGTGAAACTTTTAAATTAGCTGCAAAACTCGGACGTAAAAAAAGAATAAACACAAAAATCTAATATATTTTATTAAGTAATTAATCATCTAATCTTTACAAAACCATAATAAACTCATTATAAATTGTATTATACTTATTGTCAAATATATCTTGTAATCACTAATGATTTTTATGTTCGATTAAAATTTATAAAAGTATTATTGAGAGTGTGGAGGCTGATTTATTTAGTTGACCACGAGCTATGTGACACATTGGCAACACTGTGATTGAGGATTGCAATAATACCAGAATTTTCAATACCGATATTACCAGTATTGACACTATTATTATTATTATAATTAATTGCCTAAAAAATAATCTGAGTACCACTCGCATAATTCACGGTGTTTATTGATTAGCAAAACTAAAGTATTTGAATACCCTGACAACTATTGTTTCAATATATTATATATTTTAATTAAAACACTTTCATTAATTATAAAAATTAAAATTTTTGAAAATGCGCCAGATCTTTCTTCTTTTAGAAAAATAAATCTAGATTACATCAACATTTGATTGACCGCTTCTGGATGCCTCCTAAATTTTTATGTATGCTATAGTACCACTTTGTAGTTAATTCCAATTACTCATTATTTTTTGTCAGTTAAGAATATCATAAAAAAACTTTATGAGAAAGGACTGCATTGAAAATTGTAAGCCTGTTTGTTAAAAATGCGTCATATTTTTTTTAAAAACAGATTTATATGACTTATGATTAGGATACTTATGTGATAGCGGTGTGATTTATTTACGTTATTTTAATTTAATTATTGCACACTGAATATTTATTTTAGAATATCTCAATAATATTAACTTTCAATAATTAAATTTAAATTATAAATGTGTATGTAAATATAATAGAATAAAAAAACGTAAATACTGCATATCCTTTTAGTCCTAGACAATCTGTCCTAACATATCCGATTTTTTCAAATTATCGATTTGCATTTTTTTTAAATAAATTACGTAATAAGTGGTTTAAAATTTTGAAACTTTTTTTATGTACTCTCATTGGTGTACCTGCTTTTGTTTTTTCTTTGCCAGCCATCCCTATCAAAAAAAATGAGCCGCAGCTTCACAGTCATAACAAAATTACTGGTATTTTGGGTGTATATTTTTTTATTTAAAAATTAAGCATTTAATAATGTTACTTAATCACTATATCACATGGCAAATAGTGGCGGTGAAAGATATGATATCAACAAAAAAATATCTAATAATCAAAGCATATTAAAACAGTTTGGTTATATTGTAAAAAATATAAATGTTTTAGTAGAATTGATAAACGCTGACCTGTAAGTAATATGTATTGCAGCAACTACCCTTCATTCTCGCTCCAAAGTCAAAAAACTGATGAATATTTTGTTCTTACAATAGACCAGCGAAATGACACTTAAAATTCCATTATGCTTAAGATTACTGACTGTTTCACAAACAGATAAAAAGAACAGTGAAAAGTGCTTATTTGAGCAAGTAGAAAAAATTCGAACGCCATGCACCTATTAACAGTAATAAAATATTATTTGATAAAACAAATATTCTCAATTCTCTGACAACATATTTTAGAAGCCAGTTCAACGCCGTAGACTTACTATACTTATTTTTGACTTGAAACTACACTAGAGTTAGTACACAGCCCTGAACTTGCTACCGGTGGAGCTTACGCAGAATTATTGTTATTAAGTTGTAAAAACGATTATTTAATATACGATTAAAATTTATAATAAAAATCATAAGCTATGTAAATAAGAAAATAAAGGTTATTTAATATTTAACAATTAAATCAAGGCCAGACAACGTTATAGATCGCGTTAGGGATAATATTGTATACACTAGCGTTTGTCAAACTGAGGTTAACGTATTTTTTCAATTGGCTCAAGATCAACATGTGATTGCGGCGTATGGGTAGATTAACCCCACAACATCGCGCAAATATAGACAAATAAAACCGAGAAAATATTACACAAGCGAAATAAACAAATATTTTAGTTTTATATTTAAATGCTTCTTTGCACAAAAACATTTAAAAAATGTTAGTTCTCACGGAATCTCAGATACGGTTGCAGCACAACCAAGGAGGCGAACCATTTAAAATAAAGTGTTATAATGTAATTTAAAATAAAACGTATAATTTCAGTTAGTATAATTAGGTGTTAGTTGTCTATTTATAGAAATTAAATTTAAATTGCATGCACATCATGTAGTTATCCTATTACAGTCTCTTTCACCCAAAAGTTATTCCATCTCAGTTTTAAAAATAAGCATATAATAGGAATTCGATAAAAAATGTTATTATGTAAGGTTTGATATAAAATAAGCAATACATATTAAAATAAGCTTACCAAATATTAAAAATAATTTAACTTGATAATATTTTTCATATGGCACTCACTTCTCATACTTTTTTTTAATTTCATACACTATTTCTCATTGTTTACACACGACAACCACACTACACACCGTTCAAAAACGCACTGCTAAATCACTTCCATAAATATCGAACGCGATCGTTGAAATCAATAACGATTCATAACAAAAAACTCATGTGAAAACGAAAGGTGTGTGCCTACCCCAAAATTATTGATAAAAAAGCACCCCTTCATATTTCATAAAAAAAAACACACTTAAATGCCTCTTTCGTAAATATAAAAATGTGAAATACTTAGATTTAGTTTAAATTGCCACTTCCAAAAGTTTCTCAATTAATTTAATATAATTTACTAATTAAAAAAAACTAATTAATGCGTCCTGAATACAATTTCTCGCGTATAAAAAACGAAGTTCACCGACAGCTGCCGATATTCGAGAGGGTAGATCGAAAAAAACCATAGCCCTCAGAAAAAATCAACCCGCGAAATCGATCGTGCAGTAATAACGAGCATGACATAAAACGCTAACCGATTTGTTCGCCAAATCAATACACAAAAAATGTAAGCGTACACTAGGGATGAAAAAACCATTAAACGCGACAAAGAAACACATAAAATCTTTGTACTCGTACCCCGCGAGCTTGGGGTGAAAATCACCTGGTAAACCTAAAATTTAAGAGTGTTCTATAAATTTTTAGAGTCTATAAAAAATCATATAGAACATAGATTTGCAAAAATAATCAAATATTGAGTAAATTGATAAACTCCATAAATATCAACTATACGGGAAGGACCAATAATGGTATGGTTTATTTATTTAAATTCATGTACAGATCAAAACAGCTTTACGCCAATACTTTATACATTAAAAAAAACAATACATTATAACAAAATATATAAAAAGCTTAAATATGATATATGATACATTTACAGAACAATTAAATAATTTTATATTCAATATTGACTCTAACACACTTCGTCCACCAACTATGAATACTTAGATGAGAACAAATCAGTACTTTTCGACAGATGGTTTAAAAGTCAGATAGTTGTGCTTATTGGGAAGTTATCTAATACTGCTGTTCGTCTTTGCGGTACTTGAAACAATACTCGGAAACGCAAGCGCTGATAATTATGTGGCATACAAAAACGAAATTCTTCCAGAATCACCCGATTGGAAATATTTCCTACCAGTACTTATTAGTAAATGTCTGGCCGATTAAGTGTTAAGAACACTCGTCGACGCGACTCAAGTTTATCATACTCCATCTTACCTAGTAGGAATTTTGTGAGAAATAAAAATAGATAATATGTATATCCCTCATGTACGAGAATCTGAGAAACCTTTATTGGACATTTTCTATTAAAAGTAAGTCGGTTGCATTATTTAGCAACAAGATCAGAGAAGCATCCTCGATGATACAGTACACTACAGGTGATTATACAAGGTACACAGCTTCTCAATTGATATGACCAATTACAATATCTAAGTTTTATTGCATATGATTACTAAAGGTTAATGAAATTTATTTACTTCTTCATATAGGACACTCAACTCAACAATAAAGAAATAATGCAATTTTATTTTAAATACTGTTTTCATTTCATATCCTGTATTTTTCTCGTGCAAAATTTTCCCAATTTTATATAACGTATATTAGAAGTTTTACAGTTGTGCCTTCAGTGGAATTATCAAGTTTTATTGTTTTCTATAATATTAGTTGCTATTGTAGAAATATGAGATTTTAATAGCAAACATAGCATAGATCGTCTATTTTAATATATTTATTATTAATTTATTTAAAATATTTTTAGAATACATAATATAATAACTTACTTTTATATATTTATATACATATTCATTTTAAGAAAATTATATTTTATATAAAATAAATATATAGAGCCATCTTACGTAAACAATACAAATTAATATGATTTAACCAAGATATATATTAATAATCACAGTACATATTATTGCAACTTATACGATAATAGGTGGCAGCACGATCGAACGTCCAATTTCGCAAGCAGAGTGCAAATTTAAACTTGGTATATATACCCAGTCCAGTACGCGACATTTGTCCTGCTTCGGCAGGACATATACTAAAATTGGAACGATACAGAGAAGATTAGCATGGCCCCTGCGCAAGGATGACACGCAAAATCGTGAAGCGTTCCACATTTTTTTGACGTGTTTTTTCTTGAAGATTTAGAAAAAAAAGGAAAAATGTAATGGCCAACGACACCCGGTGTTCTCAAGCGGTCACCCATCCAAGTACTGACCGGGCCCAATGCTGCTTAACTTCGGTTATCAGACGAGAACCGTTGCATTCAGCATAGTATGGTTGTTGGCGAAGGCAGTTCTTGGAGTTTGCAAATTCGCGTCTAAATTTATTTACAACGATTGATAATTAAAATATATTTTAACCTTTTTTCAAAATTTGATAAAGATTTACAATTAGTTCAGAAAAAAATAATAGCTAATTTGGACCGACGTGCTTTAAACCTTCAAAATTATTATAAATTTGCTTGATCTCCCAACCTCGTTATAAAGAGCAGGCTTTGAATTTACATACATTTTAGCCGGAGTCACGAAAATCAACAGACTTTCTTAAATATGTTTTTTATAAAAATTTATTAATTTTTTTTAAATTATATAATGTTTTTTTAATTAAAAATATTTTGAAAATATCATATCAACAGCAAAAGAGTAAAGAACTTATGGTGACCTTCAAAGGTTATTATTTCTTAATCTTCTTCAATAGCAATATCTGCAGCCTAATAATGCGAAACATTGGCAACATGTCGAAGCAATACGCTGAAACTTTTAAAAAGTATTTTAGAGAAACAGCTTTAAATAGTGAATTTACGTGTCATAGAATCTTACGCGGTCTTTCATATGCCATTAAAATATCAACAGTACATACATACAAATTAGCGAACTGGATGACTCTTATGATAATTATTTTTATTGGAATAAAAATTTGATTTTATTTAAAATAGAAAATTGCATAGTTTTAATAATCAGCAAAAAAAACAGTGGGGGCCAACGACACCCGGTGTTCCCAAGCGGTCACCCATCCAAGTACTGACCGGGCCCAATGCTGCTTAACTTCGGTGATCGGACGAGAACCGGTGCATTCAGCGTGGTATGGTCGTTGGCGAGCGTTGAACCTTATTTTTACATCTCGTTTATCATTCCATGATCGTTACAATAAATTAGATCAGCGGTTCCCAACCTGTGGTACGCGAAAAATAATTAGTAATGGCGAACATAAAAAGTAAAAAAAATCAGTCATAAAAATATCATTTAAACTATTGTATTTTTCTTAAATGTAATTTTTCAGAAAAGCTTGATGACGATCTTTAATGTTAATGATAAAATTGAAAGTATGATGAAGAAATTAGATTTTTGGAAACAGTGTATCGAAAACAATCAACCGGAAGTATTCGAAACTCTAGATACTTTTTTGTTTAAAAATAAGGTTAGCTTGTCTCAAGATTTACGAGAACATTTAATAGTTTATTTAACAGGATTAAAATCGTCTTTCATGGGGTATTTTCCAAAACCCGAAAACAAAGATAATAATTGGATTTCAAACCCCTTCTATGCAGAAAGCTTCATCGTTATCAATAAAGTGACATCAAGTGACAAAACTATACAAGTAAAATTCGAACGAAACAATCTAATTTATTTTTGGTTAAGCATGGATAAAGAATATGAAAAATTTTCTGAAAAACCTCTCAAATTCTTATTACCGTTCACTAGTACGGAATTATTAGAAAAATCTTTTTCTTCATATGTTTTTTTAAAAAATAAGTATCGAAACAAATTTGACGCAGGTGTAGATTTAAGGGTATATCTCACATTTTTTTAACCAAATTTCAAAAAATTATCTTCTTTGAAACAAGCACAAGGATCTCATTAAATTTATTTTGCTTGTATTATTGTGCTTATATTTTCGTCAAATTTGTTTAAAAATTAAACTAATAACTTGATAACAATGTATTATAATCTTAAGTAACACTTTCATAACTATTATTTCCGAAAATAAATATAAAATTTCGCTAATAAAAATATTTTTAAATACAATTTCATTAATATTATTATATTTAAAATTTTGCCTGAGGCGCTGCTGTAAATTTGTAAAAATGAAAGTGTAAATTATCTCGTTTTCATCAGAAGAATTCTTACGTTTACCGTGTTTAATTTATTTTATATACATATATTTTCTATTAATATCGGTAATTTTTGGAAAAAAATTGTCTGCAACGCATTTAATTTTTTTATACAAGTAATCTAATTTAATTCTATGTAATTTTTTTTAATAAAAATTAGTTATTAAAAAAATACTTCTTTAAATGTTCTGGTTTTGAATTTCGACAAGAAATGAGCTTCGGCACCTTTTATTTTAAAAAAAAACATTGTGATATCTAAGGTTCAAATGTCTCATTTATATCAGAAAAAATAAAACCTTTGGTATTTTTTTTAAACTTAAATAAATGAGTACTGGGATATATAGTAGCCCTATAAAATTTAAAATGCAAATGGAATAACAAATTTCTCGAAATACAATAATTTTTACGAAGTGGTACAATTAAGAGTGATGTACTACCAAGTGGTACGCGAGACAAAAAAGGTTGGGAAACGCTGAATTAGACCATCGAGTCAATATTATTTTTACACAATTCCACTTATTTATTATTATTTATTAGGTAACTAATATTTCTCATTAAAATAACTAAATATACCATCTTGCGATTATGGCAAAAATGTAAATGTTTAAGCAACACACATGAAATTAAATTTTTATTATTATTTATTAATTTTTATTTTTTAAATATGTCAATAATTTATTTCGAATCACATACAATGCGTTTTTATTATGCGCTAATAAGAAAAAAATATTCAAAGTTACATAACGATCAATAGATGGCAATACAGCTATACGATACTCGCAAGCGTCGAGTACACTGGGTGCTTTATAAGCTAAATAATAACCCTACACTGCATCGCTTCTCGGCCTGTTGGCTAAGATCAAAGTGTAGTATCTGTTCTTATCAGCTTAATATCTGATAGTTCCCGCATTGCGGGACCAGTATATTAAACTGATTTTTGGAAAGTGACGGGATGTTCGGGGCTTGCTCCACTCCTGTCGCGGGTTGGCCCGGCATTGCAGTGCCGCCGGGATCGGCCCACTTATATAATCACAATTATTCGGTACATGAACGACAAAACTTATCGTTGCGTTCGATTGTTAACTTAGAAACGTACATATAGAATATTTTCATGATTGACATTAACCTGGATATCGCTTTCTTCAGGAGCCGCCTAGACACCTAGAGTGTCACACTTCATTCACCATCGCGAAGTTTTGAGCAAACCAAATTTTAGTGGCATATGCAATAAATTAACATTCATCCCAACAGCTGCTTACTCTTTCAAGACACACATTTATGTAGTATACACATCCATCTAGCTTGTGTATCAAACTATTTACGTATTTTGTTTAAAAGTGGAAATATTTACTAAAATTGTTTTGAAATACATATGTTGTTATCTTGAAATCATGATAAATTATGTAACTTTAAGTTCTATCGAATTAGGTTGGTGACATTTGTTTGGACTGCGATTGTTTTAGTTTTAAACTACTAGATTTACTACATCTTCATAGTAAACCAGTTCCATAACCTTTATCATTACTGTATATTTATTGGTTGTATTAAAATTACCATATTCATCATTATCTGATATTATGAGATTGTGTAGTTATTGAAAAATATCAGTATAATAAATAGGATTGTCGTTCCTTTATTTTATAGTTTATACCAGGGCTGTGGAGTCGGAGTTGGAGTCGCGGAGTCGTGGTGTTTTGGCCGGAGTCGGAGTCGGACTCGGAGTCGTGAAAAATGAGCGACTCCGAGCATTTTTTTAAATTATGAATTTTTAATTGCGTAATAATGAATGTGTATAGCGTATGAATATTAAGCGTGTAGAAAAACACCAAAAATACCTGATAAAATTAAACTTTTGTGAGTCGGAGTCGGAGTGGAGTCGTGTTGTTGGTAAATATAAGAATCGGAGTCGGAGTCGTGTTTTTTTTTAACGACTCCACAGCTTATACGAACGATCAACGTTGCTTTAAAGAAGTGTTTTGTTTGTGTAAATCATCCAACATGCTACATCTGCCAAACATAAATCAAAACATTTTGGTCACAAAGTGCACCTATGGCAGCTTTTATTGGTTGTAATGATGCTGCATTATTAGATATCCTCTCAAACTCACAATCTACAAAGATGATTTCTGAATTTATATCTATAAGAGCCTTTCTTACACAATTTTTCATAATAACAAAACTGTTCCATGTTGTTTGACAATCAAGAATTGAATAAAGTTACAGCGAATATATTTTCTGGATTTGTAAAAGTTATCATTTACCAGTGGATTACAAAGTTATTTTTCGGGGTATTTGCAGGTAAACCGGTTTATCGGTTTGCCAGTAATGGATTAGCTATTTGATATACCTTGTTTAACCAAACAATTTAGAAAATTCCAATAAAGTTACTATTAGTGTCGCAAGATGGCACTACAAAAATATATTATTTACAAAATATATTTTCAATAAATATAGTACATTTACATATGTACTCTTACTATTAAAATAGAAAATCAATATATAAAAAGGCTATCTGTCTTATTGTCACAATCATAAAATGCCGATTTTAACGTTTTTCATACCCATTGTATGCAATTCAAAATAAATTATTAAACTTTTTTCTTAATAATTGTAATTACACGGAACAATTTACTAAATAACATTTACGTTATGGACATTATCGCACGATGGTATATTTATCTATTTTACTTTCAATATATTATGTTTTCTACTGAATAAAATAGTATTAAACAAAAGGAATTACGTAAAAATAATAGTAATTCGATGCTGTTTATTGTAACAATCATTAAACGATGAATGAGTAGTAAAGTTAATGCCGAATACTTGCCAACGACCATACCATGCTGAATGCACCGGTTCTCGTCCGATCACCGAAGTTAAGCAGCATTGGGCCTGGTCAGTACTTGGATGGGTGACCGCTTGGGAACACCGGGTGTCGTTGGCCCCTATACTTTTTTGCTTTTATTAATACCAAATTATCCAGTCAATGTTTGTAGAATAAAAATTTTGTCTGGTTGAATTTAGTTTTGAAACGGTATGTTTGACGGAATTTCACATGTAGTGTGTGTTTGTGTGAGTTTTCAAAAGCTGGACATATGCATGAATGGAAAAAATGTAACTATTAATATACTACAACGGTTGAAAATATTATCAGTTTTATTTACCACGTCAAAGGTGAGATATATTTGAAGCTGTTTATTTGCCCATATATTTTCCCACGCTCTATCTATAGAATTATAGTGTAACATTTGACAAATTTTAATATAATTTGGAAGGTTGCAAGCACATCGGTCCAAATTATCCACTATTTATTAACTGACTATTAGTATATTATTATAAAATTTTGAAAAAAGTTAAAAATATTTTTTAATTGTCAATTGATGTAAATAAAATTTAGACGCGAATTTATTAACTCCAAAATCTGCCTTCGCCAACGACCATACCATGCTGAATGCACCGGTTCTCGTCCGATCACCGAAGTAAAGCAACATTAGGCCCGGTCAGTACTTGGATGGGTGACCGCTTGGGAACACCGGGTGTCGTTGGCCATCCTCATTTTTGATTTTTTCTAAATCTTCTAAAAAAAAAAGCGTCAAAAAAATGTGGAACGCTTCACGATTTTGCGTGTCATCCTTGCGCAGGGGCCATGCTAATCTTCTCTGTATCGTTCCAATTTTAGTATATGTCCTGCCGAAGCAGGACAAATGCTTTGTATTGAACCGAGTATATATATCTAGTTTAAATTTGTATTCTGCTTGCGAAATTAGATGTTCGATCGTGCTGCCACCTATTATCGCATAAGTTACAATACTATATACTATGATTATAAATATATCTTGGTAAAATCATATTATTTTGTATAATTTACATAAGATGGCTCTATATATTTATTTTATAATAAAATATATTTTTCTTAAAATTAATTTATAAATATATGCATACATATTATGCACTCTAAAAGTATTTAAATAAATTAATAATAAATATATTTAATAATAAATAAGTAATTTAATTTATTTTATCTTGATGTTTAAATTTTACTATTAATTTCGTTGCTTGTTTTCACTTACCTATTTGTAGTAAATAAATAAATTATCCTCAATAATTTAACAAAAATAATAAACAGCATGAAAATGATACTTAAACTCCGGACTTTATTATATAAATTCATATTTCTAGGTTTACTGTGGGTAAAATTAAATAGTTTTTTGAGAAATATAAACTGCTCTAATAGAAATATTTTTTGATACATTTTTACATTTTTTTGAAAATGGTCCAAAAAACGCCAAGAATTAAAATATAGAATAATCGTGCATTATATTATTGTATATATAATATGTATATTATGTTAATTGATTAGGAATACTTAAGTGGAATATAAAGTAAATATTTTAATCTAAAGATCTGTGTGCTATTGATTGATATGATAATTTATATGAAAATAAATTTTAAAATGCGCAATCTCATTTGCCAAACATTGACAAATCAACACCCATAAAAATGTTGATATGGTGTTTCGAATAAACAAAGCAATTAAGATAAAAGTTACTATAACATTCACATCAGTATTGCTTTATCTGAAATGCCAACAAAAAAAGTCATCATGAATTTACGACTTTATCTTACAAGTGTCTGTGCAAAATTCTACCTGCACATCGTGACACTTCCCCGAATAGATTATTGACTTTTGTCAAGCCACACGCAGAGCGAAATCCTTTTTATCCTCACCCAAGAAAACAATTCTTCACTGCCACTATTCATAAAATCTTAATCTTTCACTTTGGACCACGAACGACAATACTTTTAATGACGCTCATAAATCAAGGGGACGACAAAATGTCATTATAACCACCTTCTGCGTATACGCCCTGGTTGTCCAAACAATTTCTAAAATTACCTGTACCCAGAAGTATGATTAATAATCTCACATGCTGATTCTGTACTGCGCTGGCATCGGTAATCTGAAGCTTTATGTAAATTAAAAAAGGCAGACACCACCCAGACTTGAGTTTCGTGATCAACTTTTTTTGCACCCCCATAATCGTTTTGCTTAACCCGATTGTTTACTTTACCTCTCGTTCTCTTCTCGACGATCAATTTGAAGCAGCTAGAGCGGGATGAATATATGATCAGTTTATTGAGTAAATTGTATGGGTTTTCTTCTCCATCGCAATTTTTTTATAAAAGAACCTCGGGCAAACTCACCTGTATTTTACTCATTCCGAACGTAATATATCAATCATTATTAAAATTAACGAGCTGTGCAAACGAGGAAAAATGCAAATAACGATAGGCTGTTCCAAAAAAAAAATCAATATTCAAAACTAGTTATTAATAAACCATACGATAAGTTATAATTAAACGAGAGTCATCAATTTTTTATATACCAAACCAAACTAACAAACATAGGCGTATCTAATTTTATCATATGCAATTTATACATATTAAATATTGTTTCTATTTAAATTGTTTTTTTTCAATACACATGTATGTATGTACATATAAACATATGAGATTTTTTAAATTAAAAAAAGTCACCAACCCAAAACCAACATATGCCTGAGGCTTTGTTAAGTTTGTTGAAAGTCATAAGGCCTTAAATATAAATAATACAAGTTTTATACAAAAAATGTTAATATATTTTTTCGCAATTTTAAATGCATTAATACATATTATTTATTTTTAGCACTATTTAATTTAATTATCATTAAATTTTGGTATTATAATTAATTTGACTACACATAATAATATATTTTATATGTATTTAAAATTAAGAAAAAATAAAGATAATAAAATGTATTTACAAAAAATATACATATACAATTTGTTATATGGAATTTAAGCCATTCTCCATTACAGGTGCATAAACTGGGAACGCCTCCTCGTTGGAAACATTATTTGTTTAGCTGGCCAAAGGTATACTAACTAGCATTGGTCGCAAACATTTTTTTCCGTTATGAAACTTTAGAATAAATATATTAAATAGTATTGTTATCATGATAACATTTGTTTAATCTTTCGTTGTAACCTAACAGGCATAAGCCCAATGCATTACAACGTGGTAAATCAATCACACAAAACAATAGCTAAAAATATATTAACCACCAGTCTGGGAATCGGTGATGTCTATATAATTAACTATAAATTATTATGTATAGTTTACTGTCAATGGATGACACTTTGCAGCTGAGTTTGGATCTTAATAATAGCGCATTTTTTTTTACTTGAATTCGTGGCCTCTGGGTTATTAATTCAGACTAAAAATTACGCTATTATAGCCTAAATTCCAGAATACATATGTATATTATATATAATGGTTGTGGATACATGTGGGTTTTGTGACGTGTATAAGCTTATGTGACGAATTAAAACTAAATAAATACGGAAAATATAGAATTCTCGATGTTATATTAACCAAAATACATTTTCGGTAAAATATTTTCTAACGGAACGCCGTTATACTTAAAAAAATCGTTTTATAATTAAATATCAACATCTATATGCGATAAAAAAATCATTTTTCATAAAATATTGCGAATCTTGAGAATGGTACGGACTATTTCTGCCTGAATGTTATGTTTTAACGCTTTGAGCGGTATCGCCGTACATGTACGGTGGTCGATTCCGCACTGTTTTGAGATACCCCAGATAGTTATTTATTTACATATATGAAAAAAAACATTATATGTATTTATATAGGATATTTTTTTTAATTTGGTATTTATTGTAAATAATTTTAACAGAAAATAATAGCAATTAATTAAATAGTACGAAATAAACATAACAAAAAATATTTTGTTTTAAACGTGAAATGGCGTATGTGAAGCTCTTACAAAAATATTATCTAAATATATTTTTAAAACCAGGTAATTAATTATTAATATTACGTAATAAAATTATTTTTACTAATTAATTTCTGCCAATAATATATTTTAAATTAAAAATAAAAATCTTTACCTCTGATAAAAGTATCTGCGCAGCTTGAATTTTTTTATTACATAAGCTGTACATATGTATGTATATGGGGATATAAGCGATTAACAAAATTATAGTTTAAAAATATTGTTTTTCTCTGAACCATTTCGAAACGTAGTTCGAAACATTTATTTATTGAACATATAAAAAATGTGTTCGTGCGCCAGCGATTACAACCCCTGCCCAGTTAACCATTGGTAAACTCACGTTCGGAACGGAGCTGCTTCAAAGTTGTCGTGGGAGGCTGCGCGGTCAGACGCGTATTTGGCATCTTGGAATCGCGCGAAAAGTTTCTACTTTCAAAACAGTTTAACTTTATAACTCATTTTACGACATGTGTGTGTGTTGAACAATCACAGTGTATTAACAAATGTGTTAACAAATCGTTTAACCACCATCAAGTAAAATGAAGACTTCAACATTTCATCTTATCATTTTGAGTGAGTTAATTGTTTTTTTCTAAACCACAATAATTTGACAGCTATACCTACAGTTTGTTTTTACTCTAATTTTGTTTGCATATTTTTTTGCTTTCACTTTAAAGATTTTATCGCGGTTGGCTGATTTCAATTTACCATAAAATTTTTATGTCCCAGCGAACCTATCGAAATACGATCTGTTCCCGATCCATTTTAGAACCTTTTATACTGTCATCAATCATTATATTTAATGGTTTGCCCGTCCGAAAGGTGGACCGATACATCGCCGAGATAAGAAAAAAACTGAGACAGGGCAAAATTTATGTTTATAACTTTCGACAATACACAAATGTCCGCTCGTTCACCAAACATACAGAGTTCAACGTATAAATTAAATAATCAATTAATATCATAGAAAGATAAACACCATGAGAAACATTTCGTAGCTGTCTATTTTTGTGGATTTATAGCTTTTGCCCTTACCTATCGCTGCTTAGCGATAATAGTCTTTACGCAGCTTAAAATAAGCTTTAATTATGTCTGTATTTCACCTACATTTATCTCTTCATGCTCATTTGGTACTAATTAAGCCAGAAATATGGTTATGACACCGTCTCGTTTGGTACGAGACGAATCCATGTGTCATCTTTGCACAAGGAGCCGAAATCCTTCTAAAAAAAATAGTCTCCTTCCGCTCTTCAACAAGATGATGAATATTCACTGTCATTTTGATGAATCGCTTACAGTGATTTTTTAATTACATTATGAGCTTTCGTACCAGACGAAAACCTGTGTTTTTGGCAAGTAGCTATTATATTCTACAACTTTCAAAATTAACAGAACAAATACTTATTGTTTGGTTAAATCTTTGTTCCAAAACCAACGTGTGTTCTTTGTCTCATAGTAACAATATCGTTTCTAAGATGTTTAATTGACACGTCACAGCTGCGTTCCTCGAGGACGTGCCATTGCTTTCTTAGGATTTCAAAAAAATCCCTTTCCGCATAATCTATTGTCAATCGTCTAGCTACCACCCGTCAAAAGTTGTCAAAAACATGTCAGACCCCAACAATAGACCTTTACATTCTTCGCCTGATCTATTGCTCAGTTAACGCAGTGCGTAGCGTCTAACAATAGAGCTTTGGAAATCTTTGCAGAAATCTGATAAATGGCGAATTGTGAGATAATTTACGCTTTATTCGGATGGTAATCGTATTAGAAATTCTCCATTGTTCGCGCAGTCCCCAATCGATCAGCAACACAATCGGACCACAAATTGAATGAAATTTCTCATATTTAAAGGTTTCCACGCGGCGTACTGCTACAGGCTGAATACTGAAAACCATCAGTATGAAGAAATTGGAGAATGCGAGAAAGCTGTGAGGAGGGCAGCCATTGTGGAAAGGGCCACGGTGGTACTGGACTCTCCGAGTGCCATCCATGGGAAATGGGTGTCCGAAGGGTGAGTTGATTGTGTTTTTGTATTCCGTTTAGTACGCGCCATAATGAGGGGCCAAATATAAATTTTAAGATGAATCATCCTTCCATCTGCCTGCATCCAATATAGAGTATCATCACGAGAGATGTGATCGAACGAACACTTAAAGCACTTTAAAATTCCACGATTGGTTTCTTAGAAAGTCCTCTTATCTATCCAGGTATACATATTCTCGTGATGTTATATAAAAATACATTTGACATGAAGTTTAATATTATTTGATTGATATCATATTTATAATTAAAATAAATATAATACAATAATGCATAGGTTAAAAATGAAGTGTATGATGATTATGATTTATATTTATATTATATTTTTTAATATTTCCATTAATTTTAATTTAAAAAGTGAGTAATCATATATGTTTTCCCTTTAATCAGATTAAATTTATTTATTTTGTAAATATAAAAAAAAAACATAATTACTAGCTTAAAAATGTACTTTTTCATTTTATGCTTAAGATATTTTTTAATGAGTAAATATAAATTAAATTAAAAAAATATTTTTGTGGTATTATTTAAGTTTAATTTGTATCAAAAATCTTGATTAAGACTAGTAATTCTGATCTCTCAAGTTTTTGTAGGTCCTGGAATTTCCGGAAAAATATATTTTTGATAAATATCTGTATGTTCATGTGTGTAAAAGAACATAAATATTAATTTATTGCTGAAAAAATGTAGCAGGCATATTTTTGATATATTTTTTTTTACTAATGACAACAGCAATTATAAAATACTATTATAAAAATAAGAATTCATATTTTATTTTTGATGAGTAAAAAAATATTTTAGAAAGACCATTTAGGGACGAATATGATAGTATATTTATTATTTTTATGATGAATATCCCTGCCATTGAGGCGAGAAGCAATAAGAGAGAATCGAATAAAGGACGCATATCTAAACCGAATTTTGATCATTAGAAAAGCGCAAAAAACAATACCCTTCTCAGAAGTCAAAAATTTAAGTCAAAAGCAATAAAATCGTATCAGCGCCGTTGAAGTAAGCGTTCCTACTGCAACAGCGCCGACATGATTTTATTGCTTTTGACGTGAATTTTTGACTTCTGAGAAGTGATAATTGTTTTTGCGCCCTCCTGTTGACCAAAATTCGGTTTGAATACACTTTGATCAATACTATCATATCAGAAATCCGTAGTAATATCGGTAAGGATAGCTCTCATATTTTTAAAACATAGTGTAGTATCCAAGTGCAGACAAACAGTGGAGCAATAAGCGAGATTCGACGTCTGTCTATACTTCCGCTTATTTTTCACTGAGAATTGAGTTAGCTTAATTTGTATTTTAGACTTGGCCTCATGAAAATTGGGTTTGAGTAATTCGTGTAGTTTAGGTTTGGGTTTGAAAATGGACGTTTGACAACTGTCAAATCGAGTTTCAAAGACATTTTAGAACAGCATATAATTTCACTACCGCCTATCAGTTAAATTATATTTTCGATAGTAGAAATATAAATCTACTGGTGAAAATGTATTTGAGCTTCACTAAATAAATAATGAATGTAATACTATGTATGGAAAGTTTGATACTACATCATTTAACTAGCACATCCCAGATAAATTATATTTTCACTGGTAAAATGTTATATCTACCAGTGAAAATGTATTCCGATACGATTTCACTGAAATGACATATTTTAAAAAATATTTTCGGGATAGATTCGAGACTGTTTTTTTTGTATATTTTCTTTGAGGAAAACCTGAGAATCAGAGACGTCATTTCAGATTTTTATGGGAGGTGGGAGGGGGGGGGGAAGTTGGCCAGTTAGTAGTCATTTTTTTTAATATTTTGATTTCATTAAAATTCATAGTATTTCAATATATAACATGCATTTTTCAGGGCAAATTCAAAGGGGGGGGGGGAGAGCAAATGCCATGCCGGCCCATACCCCCTAAATGAAGTTCCTGTATTTAAGCAACGAGCTTCTTATTTATTTTTTCTAAAAAATATGTTTTTAATGATACAGTTGTGTTAATTTTGGTCAACTTTTTCAGTAGAAAATCAGAAAGGCTCGAGTCTCGGGCTAATGATTATTATGTCCCGGAACATTCGATCCTATTTTATAGAAAAAAATAACGGATTTAAAATGGAATAACTTTTTTTATATGTTTTTCAAAATATTTACCAAATCCATTCTAAAACGACTGATTTTACTAAAAGTGTATGAAATATATCTATGGCTATTTCGTTCGGAAGTCGAATTGTTATCGCTATGAGCTTTTAACAATGTGTTTGACTTCGCAAAGATAAGCAGAAACAGTGTGCGATTCTGCAACGCACGAGTGTGTTCCGGAGCATAAAACTGTAGCTCTATAAGTATAAAACAATATGTAGAATAAATGACTAAATAAATTTCTAATCACACTAAATGTACGAATTTATTTTATAAAAGAATATGAAATTCTCTTATAAAATAAAATTGTATTGAATTAACGATTCTGTTTTTTTTTGTTACGCAATTTTAGGAGTTTCAAGAAACGCTTATTAATTTGTTATACAAGATATATGACTGTTAACATGTTATAAAATTAAATTACCGAGAGCGCAATCGCTTATTTTATTGTATCATAAATATAATACATTATGTTCGAAGTCCAAAGTAAACATTTTTTGCCCACAGCGTTTACTGCAATCATAAAAAAACCGTTCAGGCAAATTGATTTTTTGTTTTCCAATCGACCATTACATTGTTTCAATCGCAACACGTTATTATAGTAATACGACCGGTTGAGAATTCGTCCAGTCAGCTAATCTGGAACTGGCCTCAAGACATAAAGCACTTTGTCGCGTCCCAAGTTTTTATCCCTGAAATTCCAGCATTCAAGTTGCTGGATTGCATAAGCTCTTGTGCGGTTCACGCATCGAAGGCATCTTGGCAATGCCGAGAACGGATTTGGAATGCTTTCACGACGCCAAAACGTCACCTGACATTATGTCATAGTCTTCTATGGTGCATCTCTTCCGAATGCATATTGGTACTATTGAAACCAGCTCGGTTTCGTTGCGCCGATTTATCATCTTTGTGTTTTAAACGCGAAGACGTCTAGAAATGTTATGCTGCAAACCGGCCTTTTAAAATATACACTGGCCGAACCCTATGAATAATTCATATTCCCTTATACCAACATCAATAATACTCGACAAAACGACCAAACAAAAAGTGGTCGGGTGCGCGAGCCTCCTACCCGACGGTGAGCTGATGGACTGTGATGCCAGAAACGGCGATAGTCCATCTGTGGTTCGCAATTTAATTCTGTACATTTACTCATTCAATGATTTTGAATGTTCTTCTTAAAACTTGAGGATGGATTTCTAGTGAATAAAGTAGGAGTTAAAATTTTAACTGAACCTTATGAATTTGACTGTTATTGTACCCTTAACTTGTTATATGGTATTATGTATTATACTTGAAAAAAAAAATATGTGAGTAAATTTATAAATATATTTATAATTCGGTTCGAATGTACTATACGACAGCTATTTTTTGCCACAAATATAAAATTTATTATTTTTACCTAATAAAGTCGAGTTTATTTTTGAAAAATTTCAGTAAAATTCTTCATTTTAAAAAAAATATCTTTTACAAATAGCTCAAAAATATTTTTATGATTGACTATGTTTCATATAGCAAATCAAATCATATTAAAATAGGAGATCACTCCATGAGAGCAGGTGGGCCCTCCCTTGAATTTGGTTAGAAAAATGCATGTCATTTAATGAAATACTATGAATCTTAATGAAATCGAAAAATTAAAAAAAAAGTCCACTGACTGGCGAACTTTTGCTTTCCCCCGGAAAAAGCTGAAATGGAATCCCTGATTCTAAATCAAAAATTCTCTAATTATCCTTCGAAGAAAATCTATAAAAACCCTCTCAAATCTATCCCGAAAATATTTTTTAAAATATGTCATTTCAGTAAAATCATATCGGAATAGATTTTCACTGGTAGATATATTATATATATTTTTAATACTGAAAATATAATTTATCTGGCAGGTGCATGTAAAATTATATGGTCTCAACTTTTCAATGTGTAGTAATATATACATTTACATACTTATTATTATTTATACATGTGCAATGTATAAATGTGTATTTTCAGTGAAGATATATTTTCACTAGTGAAGCTCAAATACATTTTCACCAGTAGATATATATTTCTATTAGAGAAAATATAATTTAACTGATTGGCGCTAGTAAAATTATATGATGCTCTAAAATATCTATGAAACTCTATTTAACAGTTGCGATACATTCATTTTATATTCAAACCCAAACATAATTATAGTTTTAGAACTTTCATTAGAACAAGTCCAAAATATTTCTCTCATGGGAAAATATGCTGAGAAGAAGTACAGAGAGATCTAGCATTTTGCTCCATGTTTTGTCTGCATTTCGATATTACAATATGTTTTAAAATATGATCTTTACCGATATTATTACGTACTTCTGATATGAGAATAATGGTCAAAGTATATTTAAACCGAATTTTGATCAATAGGAAAGCGCAAAAACAATTATCGCTTCTCAGAAGTCAAAAATCTACGTCAAAAGCAATAAAGCGTTCCCACTGCAACGGCGCCGACACGATTTTATTGCTTTTGACGTGGATTTTTGACTTCTGAGAAGTGATAATTGTTTTTTGCGCTCTCCTATTGGTCAAAATTCGGTTTAGGTATGCTTCCCTTATTCAATTCTCACTTATTGTAAGTCGTAATATTATTATAAAAGTCTTAATATAATGATTTTAATGCCTTTACGTGTATTCCCTCTTGAATTTGGCCAGAAAAATACTTGTCATATAATGAATTATCATGCATCGCAATAAAATAGAATGTTAAAAAGATAGTTAGGAATCGGATACTGAAATAATTATTAATGATGTCGTTAACATGACATTCTAATAAGAATCAAACAAACAACTAGGTAATAAACCACCAAAAATGTAGTCCACGAAATTAATTTAAAATTTTTCACCCAACCGGAAAATGGCTTCAAAATTGAAGCCAACATCAACGGAAAGCTATACTATGAATAAAATCCTAATAAAATGGAAATATTAAAAAGACTGCTTTTGCCACCCCCCTTTTGGGAAAATCTGAAATGATGTCTCATCACTGTACGAGTGTTTTTGTTGTTTCAGTAACAGTTTTTCTGCCTAATTTCAATAAGCTAAAGTTTTATTGTGGTATTTCAATAACAGATTGACATTCGCTGCCGGCTCAGCCATCAACGTTTACAGTAACCACCTTGTTAGCGGCGATAGGATGAAATTGTCTTCTAAAACAATGATTTGTTGGTACAGGAGTACAATTTAAACACACGCGCTTTCCTAGATTGCGATCGTTTATATATTACAACTGCTTCACCGGTCGTAAAAGGCATAATAATAGTAAGACAACGATTCTACGGCAATTCCGATTGGTAACGAGTTTCAGACGATCTACGATCTGAGAAACCGCATATATCACATTTCTGTATCAGATTATATTTTACAAACACATATTTAAGTTTTCCAATAGAAACGTAAAAGCTCAGTTTCCGCAGTATAAAATTTTATCAAAATTATTTCTGTGTTTAATATCAAACTTGATATTGTATTGAAAATATGCTTCTGTATTGAAAGCCCTAATTGTAGCTATTCGAATTATATTTTCAAATATGAATAACGTACAAAAAATTCCTGCATACTGAAAGCATTATCAATATTTCAATCATTAACGAGTTTCGTTCACATAATAATGGGAAATTTTACACATTATTATTTAGCTTTTGTGCTTTTATAAGCTTTTTTATATTTTATAGAATACTATAATAATGATTGTTAGCAAAACAGCGGTGCCTTTTCGGCAACCCTTTGTCGGAACGTGTTCGCGTGCAGAGGGCCAACTCTCCATCGAAACCGCCGAATCCATTGTTTCGGGCTGCCCATTCAACGTCAATCCATAAGCAAATCCAGACGATTTATATCGATCGGCTGCATGGCTCCGCCTTTGTGATGTTTGTCGTCGTGCCTTCAAAGATTTATCGCAACCGATGAAAAAAAGAAGCCGGAGGAACGACGCACGGACGCGAATTTGCATCTGAGGACGTTAACAATTCAAATGAGGCGAAAAGGAATATGGAAATAATGCATGGATGTTGATACTGTGATGCTGTGCAATGATAAGCTTGAAGGCTTCATTTCAGTTATATGGTTTTTAAGATGGTTTCTGATGTCGGAAATTGAAAGACTTTGCGTCCTTGATAATTACAATGTTGAAAACTTTTAAAATTACATTTAAATGCACCATGTCGACACAACCCAATGAATTCAAAACAACTAATTAAATTAAAATAAATTAGGGATCAATTTGCTTATACTTAAATTAGCATTTTTATTCACAATACATCTGAAGAATAAACGCGACGCCTGTCAAACAACCTTGCTTACTTTTAAGCTTTAAACAATATAAGTTATGAAGTTGATTTTTTACGCCTGTAACGTTTGATTTCGCGCAGTAAACGTCTCCACGTCGAAGGCAAACTACACCTTATTATATTGTTAAAATATTTTAAACTCATACATAAGACAAACATCATAAACTTAAACCTAAAAAAAGCAATTCTCCCAGATTCTTTGTTTATGTTTCAATTAATATTTCATCGCAATCATACTTTTAAAAAACCCCAAAAAGAAACAATTAACACACCATAAACTTCAATGAAAATAGCCCACAATAATAATAACGGCCGTTGCGAATGTTTACAGTCAGCCAGGCACTATGTAATTTTTGTATCATCACGCCCGTTGCGCCTAATTGTTTATACACCTGTACACGATTCAATCTTCATAAATCTCGTTTGTGTTTGACTAACGACGCGCGCGTGCTTTTTTCTTCCACAACACAAAACCGACGATGAGTTATTGATTATGTTCGTGGTCGGTAATAATAATTCTCAAACGTTTATTTACATACGTGGTAGTCCGCCAGCGCCAATCGGACACCCCGTTGCGCTGGACACTCAGAATCTGGCATTCTTTCCAATCTGACCTTCCAGGTCGGCGGGTGAATATTTATTAGATGGCGATCGTAAAAAACCGAGAATGTTCAATCTCGCCTCCGATGATTGTGTTTCGTCGGTAGAAGAAAAGTAAATTAACTGATAAATTTTCCGGTTAGTGTTCGCACGCTTTTTTGCCTTATCGCCAATGTCTAATAGAATTTTTATTTAATACCACATTATATGATTCATATCTTAGTAGATTCATAAAAAACTTGGATCGATTCCGAGAAAGTCAATATCAATTTTATACGTGATATTAACAAAATTTGGCATGTAAATACAATGAACTGTAAATACCGTTTGTAGAGGATGGGTTCTAAATTTTTATTTTATTTTTTTCTAAAAGCTACATTTTAAAAACTTTGTTCTATAACCATTTAAGTGCTATTGCCGTACATGTACGGTGGTCAATATTTCACTGAGATTTTTTTTAAATTTAATAAAATGTATATATTTTTATAGAGAATAATTAAAATAAATTGAAGAGTATGAAATAAATAAACATAACTAAAAATATTTTATATTTATTTTATAAAAAATATTGAGAGCCTCTGAATTACTATAAAAACCCCACAAATATCGATTAATGTATAAAAAATTAAATAATAAAATGCTAAAATAAATTATTAAAACATACTAATACAAAAAATTAGTGTAATAAGTAAAGTTTAGTGTAAATATGGCAGTCAAAGTATTAAGAATGGCTAAAAAGAAATGGTATGAAAAATTGATAGATGAAATACAAAATGATCCAAATAAGATGTGG
Organism: Plectrocnemia conspersa; assembly: GCF_051122295.1. NCBI lineage: Eukaryota > Metazoa > Arthropoda > Insecta > Trichoptera > Polycentropodidae > Plectrocnemia > Plectrocnemia conspersa. The sequence goes on along the minus strand of NW_028277174.1, from coordinate 6,276,479 downwards.
AAATCAATAAAACAATTAATTAATCCAACTCAGAAAAACGACATAATAAAAATGGAAATTAATGGAAATATATATCAAGATCCTTATATAATGGCAGAAAAGATGAATACATATTACATTGAGAGCATAGAAGAAATTGTAAATTCAATACCAAGGATTAGTAATTTAGTACAATATAATAATAAAACATTAATTGTAAAATTTAGTAAATTTAAATCAGTATCATTAGATGAAATTCATAACATAATATGTAAATTTAAAAAAGGAACTAGTACTGATGAACTAGATATAAATATAATTAAAGAAACATGGGAAATAATAGGAACTAAATTAAATTATTTAATAAATAAAGCACTCTCATTAGGAGAAATGCCTGAAAATTTAAAGATTGCTACTATTGTACCTATACCTAAAATAAAAAATAGTAAAAAAGTTGAAGAAATGAGACCAATCAACATGCTACCGTGTATAGAAAAAATAATAGAAGAAGTAGTAATCAAACAATTAAAGGAATTTGTTACTTCTCAAAACATAATATGTGAACAACAATCGGGATTCAGAGAAAAGCATTCCACTGAAACTGCATTACAAGTAGTGATAAATGATTGGCTGTTGGCTAAGGATACAAACAAAATCATTGGAGCAGTTTTCTTGGATTTCAAGAGAGCCTTCGAAACAATAGACAGAGAAATAATGCTGAAGAAATTGGAGAGTATAGGTATAAGTGATATAGTTTTGAGATGGTTTAATAATTACTTATATAAAAGAAAACAAAAAGTTAAGATAAATAATGTATGTTCTGAAGAGAGGTTAGTGTATTATGGAGTACCACAAGGGTCTAAATTGGGACCATTGTTGTTTGTTTTATATATAAATGATATAGTTAATAACGTAAGAAAATGTAAAGTTCATCTATTTGCGGATGACACATTGATCTATTGCATGGGTGATAACATTGAAGAAGTTGTGAGTAATTTGAATGATGAATTAGGTGTGTTAGAGATATGGTTAAAGAATAATGTACTTAAATTAAATGAGAATAAAACTAAATGTATGTTTATTAATTATAAAAATGTGTTAGATGATAGTACCAAAATAGTAATAAATAACTCTAATATAGAAATAGTGGATAATATAAAATATTTAGGAGTAATTGTTGATACAAAATTAAACTTTAAAGAACATTGTAATTACATATTAAAAAAAATTAGTAGAAAAATAGGTTTATTATCTAGATTAAGAAATATATTAAGTATAAATACAAAAAAATTAATTTACAATAGTATAATATTGCCCCATTTTAATTATTGTGCAACACTTTTAAATATGTTGAATAAATTAGATAAACAAATGTTGCAAAAGTTACAAAATAGGGCAATGAGAGTAATCTTAAATAAAAATAGATTAACTAATTGTAAAAGTATGATTGATAGATTAGAATGGTTGAATGTTCAAGAAATATTGAGTATGAATGTTTTAGTATTTATATATAAGTTAGAAAATAATATGTTACCACACTATTTTAATAAGTATTTAATAAGAAATAAAGATGTACATAAATATAATACTAGAAATAGAGAAAATTTAAAAATAATTAAGTATAAGAAAACGAGTACGGCTAGGGGAATTATGTACGGAGGTTTTAATTTATATAATAGTCTTCCAAGAGAAATCCGAAACAGCAAAAATATAACGGGTTTTATAAATGGAATAAAAAAACACCTTCGTACATATAGAAATAAAATATTATAATATTAAGTCTTTATTATTGTATATTTTTTCTTTCTGTTATGTATTTTTTATATATTTTTATATATGTTTACTAAATTTGTTAGATGTAAAGATTAGCTATTAAGCTAAATAAATTAATAAAATAAAATAAAATAAATAATAAATAAACGCAATAAAACGTTGAGTCACATATATTTTTTTTTAATTGACTATAAATGCAGTATAAAATAATAATAAAAAAATAACAACAGAAATAATTATGGAAAAATACGTAAAATTAACTCACTCCCAGATGTATACTAACAAATTACCAAATGTATATAAAGCACCTCACTGCTTAAAGGGTTAAGATTTTAAAAACTACTTACAAAGTTAATTTGTTCTATTTTAATGTTAAAAATACTCAAATTAAATTTTTATTTTAATAAAAAACGCAGATCGTGTAGCGAAATATTTTTATTGTAAGAAAAAGATTTTTTTTTTTAAATAAAGAAAAACTGTAGTAGCGTAGCGAGATTTATGTATTAATATAGGGACCTTAAATTGACATTTCATAATGACATATAAGGCATTGGTTAAACACAGATAAAAAACGTGACTAGAGATATGGAGCACATTATCTGGGGGCACAAGCCCTCAGTGACGAACCATCTTGGGCTATTAAACGGTAGGGCATTGTATGAACTCGTTTTTCTATTGGACGTCATTTACACTTTTTCTAGGAATGGGGGGGGGGGGGGGGGCAAAAGTTAGGCAGTCAGTGGTAATTTTTTTAATATTTCGATTTCAATAAGATTCATAGATATATCATGAAATGACATGTTTTTTCCTGTACATATTCAAGGGGAAACAGATGTTTCCACCTGCTCTAAGTGTCCACGTTTAGAATTCACATTGTAGTTGCATGCATTTTCCTGGCCAAATTCAAGGTTTAGAATTCACATCAAAAGCAATAAAATTGTGCCGTCGCAGTGGAAACGCTCGGCTCTCTAGCGTTCATAACAATATTATGACTTACAATAAGTGAGAATCGAATAAAGAAGGCATATCTAAACCGAATTTTGACCAATAAGAGAGCGCAAAAAACAATTATCACTTCTCATAAGTCAAAAATCCACGTCAAAAGCAATAAAATCGTGTCGGCGCCGTCGCAGTGGGAACGCTCGCTACCGAGCGTTCCCACTGCGACGGCGCCGACACGATTTTATTGCTTTTGTCGTGAATTTTTGACTTATGAGAAGTGATAATTGTTTTTGCGCCCTCCTATTGACCAAAATTCAGTTTGAATACACTTTGACCATACATCAGTCCGTAGTAATATTGACAAGGATCATATTTTAAAACATATTGTAATATCAAAGTGCAGACAAACCATGGAGCAATATGCGAGATCTGTCTGTACTTCTTCTTCCGCTTAATTTTCTCTGAGAGAAATATTTTGGACTTGACCCAATTGAAGTTCTAAAACTATAATTAGATTTAAAACTTTCATTAGGTCAAATTGGGTTTCGTTAATTCGTGTAGGCTAGGTTTGGGTTTGAACAGCAAATGGATATTTGTGTTATAGATATTTTAGAGCAGCATATAATTTCACTATCAGTTAAAATATATTTTCGCTAGTAGATATATATATATCTACTGGTGATTTATTCATGATTTATCAAAGCCAAACATCCATTGCCATAATTTTTACCACAATCTTCTTCTTTTGTGTAGAAGTTTTGAAATGTGAAATTAAATTGGCCATGATAAAAGCATTCATCTTTGTGTTTTTGTTTGACAAGGAAAATCAGGAATTGAAACTGCTTAAAACGAAATGTGCAACTCTTTAGGAAATCTTGTGCGCCATGATCATATCTTAAATATATCTATGTTCAATATATTCATAACTAACGCGTTCTATTATTTAGTTAGTTTATGCTGAAGCTTTTTATCCGCTCATTATCTTGCCAATTAAATTTTATTCGTTTTTTAAACGTGCTGCAACTGGCATCATTGAATAGAAAAAATATTTTTTATAGCCATTTGTTGTAGGTATGTAGATATTTATTTGATTAGGTACCGATTTTTACATGAAAGCGAAAGAATAAAAAAGGTAAACTGAATACTATAATATTTAAATTATTATATACCTATTTGAATATAAGCTTAGTTATCTAAAAAACATAATATTGATAAAGCCGTTTTTTCCTTTTTAAAGGTTCTATCTCTAATACCATAGAATTTCCAATCGCGCATCCAACAACATCCATCATAAACACTTCGATAACAAGTGTGTACACAACACATAGTATTATTTTTGACCCGAAGCGTGGTCAACGCTGCTAACAGCGTTTTCTATCCAACTGGTTTACAACCATAAGCGTTTTTCGTTCCCATATCGAGATTCGAGTCTAAAACATAAAAGTGGTTGTGCGCTCAATAAATATAGTAATTAATAACGACGATGTTGCACACGCCTCCGGGACGTTTTGCACCGTCAGCAATATATAATAATTTAGAAGCATTGATGGTGTTTATTTTTCACGGTAAAACAAAACTCGATGATGGCTTGATTTTTTTCCTCAGAGCTAGTTAGACTTTTTGCATAGATTTAAAATCTTGTAGACGTCAGAACCCAAGGGACATTGAGTGAAATATGCAATGTGTGTTTGCATAGCTCGCCGGATGTGTCTTTTAAGGTTGTGATGAAAAACAAACATCGAAAATTCCAAATGTTGCATATTGTATGTAAATATCCACGAAGGAAACGTCGACTCTTGAGAAGAATGCGGGCGTAATTTATTTTATAAACATAAATTTATATTATCACGCTGATAACAATTATTTCATTATTTGTATCCAACAGAAATCTTCAATTTATTATTGACTTAAAACAACTTAATTGAATCGATTATCTATTAATTTCATAGGTCGACCAAATAAAGAGAGAAACTATAGATGGCAATATCTATGTGATTTTTTTTAATGAAAAGTTCAATATATCTATAAATATCCATATGTACTTTGCACGCCTTGAACGCTATCAATTACGTCATCACTGAATGGCACTGTCCTTTCAATCGATTTTTATAGAGCCGACTCACAGAAGCGGATGCTTAAAAAAAGAATCTCGGAGACACTTTTTTGGGCGCTCGAGACCACCGGTTCCCTAACAATGGCCGCCGCTCGTTGGAATAATTGACAAGTGGCTGACATTGTTTGGAACACGTTTCACGTTATTTGAATGCCTCCCAATGATTGAACAAGATGTTTATCTTGTGATGTTTCGGCTCGACCGCGTCGCTTGATTGAAACGACTCTGGATATCTAATTTTATTACGGGTCTTAACGACCTCCAGTATTTTTTAGATTATTTTACAACTGACCTAAGGAGAAATTCATTATTTATTTATTATTATAGAATTATAAAAGGCGCGAATACTGCTTGGAATCAATTTCACGCATTATCGTCCACGGATTATAAAAAATACCTACCGTTTTCTCGCCTGTCCCCTGCATGCACAAAGGACCTCTTTTGCTGGATGATTAAATAAATAATGGAAGAAGGGTCTGACTTGCCCTTTGACGATGACCTACGGTTGTGAAAAGAATATGTTGGCGTGTGTGTGAGCGTCCAAATAATACATCCCTTTCAATTCCGTTTTATTATTGTTTGTATGTGAATTAAAAAATAAGGCGATTCATCGAATTTACACTACAGAGCTTAGTATAAAAATATGTTTTATATGCAAGTCTCAAAAGTCGGAAATAATTCTGAAAATCTGTAGAACAAGACGCTAAGAAGTATTTAGTGTTCAAGATATAAATTGGTTAGATCTTTAGATATATGTTTAGCTATGAAAATGTAGAAGCTAATAATATGGAGATTATCACTTAATAAACAGTCCTCAAAAGTTTAGCCTTCCTTGCATTCCTATATTATTTTTTAAAAGATTACATTTCTCTATTTAATCATGCTTTTAGTTGAAGATGTGAATCTTCCTGTATCAATCTCCCTTACATTTTTAAAAAATATTTTTGATTTGTAGCAGACTTGTAGCAGATAGTGGTTTGTCTATCGCTCCTGAATCTTTATGACCACACCATGGCGATTTCTAGAATACTGAAGAAATATCTACGAATCCTCAGCGAACCGCGGGGGTCCGTCAAATTGAATTTTCAAAATGCATACAACATTCTTCCTCACAGCGTGGGCCCGTCAAACATTCCCTGTTGGGCCGTATTTGTTTACCTTTTATTTATTTATTTTTTGTTACCGTTTCTCAACTATGACAGTGCCTATTCCTATAGCAAGGAAAAGTCAATAAATACGCACGATTTGTTTGGGGACCCTGTTTGCTCAAGACCCCTCGCGATAAAATCTGTCTCGTTTAATTTCTATTCTTTGACGCACACCTTTTTTTTACTTTTTACCAGTGTTTCTCAAACGTTTTCAATTTACATTTAAAACCAATTAAGGCCGAAACGTGTTGGTGATTATCGATAAGCGAGTCACGCGTCAGATGTTCACACAAGATTACAAATTCACGCTACATATCATTCTTTGTGTTTCGAATGCTCAAAATCGAAGCATAGTTTGAATAATAAGCTTGAGCCTCGTTGTGTATGCTAAAGCTTTTTTGTCGAAGAGGTGTCTTCCTTGTTTGCATTATTTTAGGTTGTCAATTTGATTTGTTGTCGTTTGTCTGTCGTGCTTTCGTAATCGTTGTATGTTTTTTATGTTTTAAATACAAAACATCATGTTAATTTATGTTTACAAGAATTGCTTAACCTTTTACGCTCAGAAAGACAATATTTTACATGGTTTTGTGTTTACATATTGACAAAACCATGTAAATAATATATCTGGGAAGACTTCAGTTTTTATTAAAAACTTTCAAATCTTCAGTTTTTTTAAAAACGCTCTTTATCACGAGAATTACATTAAATGTATTGTTTTTTTGGGTTACTGCTAATTTTGTCTTCATATTCATAATCAAACAGTTCCGATAATTTTCTTAATTCTATTCCTTCACATTTGATTTTTTAAAATCCATTCATACGATAAATAGTTAATAAGTAATTATATTACTGATCCTAAAATCAATACTTTTAAACTGCATTGATTTAACAATTTAATTTCTTCATTTTAAGATGGCAATCCCAATTATTATAAGTAATTCTAAAAGTGATTAAGTGATATTACGTTTTTTATTTTGGCTGAATTTATTAATTTTTTTAATTCATTGTATTACGATTAAAAAATACATACATTTATTTTTAATAAAATAATATTATTATTTAAATATTTGATTGAACCGATTCATCTTTGCCATGAACTATAGATCGAGTCGAGGTGAATAAATAATGGATAAATTTGTCACCAACTCAATTAAATCATATGACGTTGATGGAGCACCTGATTTTTAATCAAAGTTACAAAAAAGTCAAACAAGTTCGGTTCTGTTTTTTTAATGTTTCTCCTCGTTACGAAGAAACACTGTAACCGTTTTGCCTGCAAGTAATTTATTGCTCGTATTTTTGGAAACCACCCATGGCTCCTATAGTTGCGCCCTCTTGGTAACATGGCAGATGCACCGAACGCATCGAAATAAAGCAACAGATTCTATTACAGGTTTTTCGTATACGTATTTGAATATCGTTTGGTTCAAAGTTTGTTTATGGCGTTTTGGAGGCTGTGTTTACATGGACCGTTAATTTCGACTCTTCGGAACACGCCTGGTGTACAACCACTTTACAGACGCCTATGTCTTGTCATGTTTGTTAACTCGACTTCGAATTAACATAATGCACACTCACGAGGTTCAAGGTCCGCCTGCAGCAGAATAAAAAACAAACATAATTTCTAGGAAATTTCTAAAAAATTGTAACTGTGTTTATTTTTCCAGTTTTCGCCTTCTTATTTACCCTGCACTCCAGGCACTGACGCGTTCTCCCATAATCCATTCAAACCGAATTGGTTATGACGTGACATTTTTTTATTCCTACCTTGATTTCCACAAGGGCAGTGCAACCAAAATACTTGGATTGTTTGAAATTAAAATACTTTTAAACCACGATGTGTTATACTTTTAGATATTATCTATGATTTCTCGATACATATTTATTATTTGTATATCATTGATAAATAAAATAAAATTCAGATATTTATATACAATTAGGAAAGATATAGTAGATGTCGTATATTCGAATTTTGAGAAGACCTTGTGGTTATTATTAAAAAAAATGTCGGACCTCGGTTGCTCGGATGATTTAACTCGGTACTTCTCGAGTTATTTGAGCGATCGTAGACAGTTTGTAACCTATGGCAGCCGATTGTCGAAAGAGTATTTCATCCCTTCGGGTCCTCAAGGTTTTAACCTGGACTCTCTGTTTATTATTTATTAATGATATAAATACGGCAGTTGTAATACTAAGTTTTCTTTTGTATGCAGATGATTTAAAATTGTATAAATGCATTTGATTTGTTGCGGACTTCTCTCGATACAGTGATTTAGATTTTCGAAAAAATATTTAATGTCGAAAAGTGTCTCTCTCTCTGGGATCTCTTTGTGAGTATTTTGGATAGAGAAACTTGCACTAAAGATCTCGGAATCATTTTTGAGAACAAAAAGAGCTTCTCTCTTCACGTAAACGACGTCTGCAAAATTTTTTCCAATATGCTCAGCCAAGGAACGCATTTCACTTTGACGATCGGTCACTTATTCGCGTCCTCTATGACATTTTAGTTCGCAACATTATTTCAGAAAATATTTTTGAGATACCTATATAAGAGGATATTTGGTTATTATCCATTCCAATATCCCAGCGCCTATCTTTTAGGAGCGTTAGGATACGATTCGCTGAGTTCTCGCAGAAAGTTATATGTCGCTAAGCATTTTTTTAAACTACTGAAGGGTGCTGTCAACAATCAAAACATTCTCGAGGAATTCCAGTTTTGGGTTCTGGAACATCTATGAAAATCACGATCACGTACTCTTTTGATGACAGGACTCGCCTATGGCTGTAGTCATCCGACTCCTCAATACGGTGGCGTTACACATTGCCCTATTTCATGTCAGCTATGAGGAGCTGGTCCGGTTCGTCTTATTTTATTATAATATTTAACTTATATTTTTTGTGTATTGCAATCATATTTAATATTGTTTTATGACCATCGTGACGCATTGGAGCTACCTATTAAGCTACAATGGTTTTAATTTAAATAAATAATAAATACATTATTTATACACAAAAAATAATTTACGAATTTACCTGCATTATACTTTTAAATATTTTTTTAGAACACGTAGCATATCAATCGTTGATTTGTTCATTCGATTCATATATTATAAAATCCTTTGCAACCGAAAAATTACTTAATACTTTTATAATTTTCTGAATAACTTGTAATTGAATATTTATTATTTATTTCATATGTGATTTTTATAGTTTAAAAATCAAAGCCACATACTTTGTTCTTATCTTAATAATATCATAATTTATGCATATTATCAATTCATATTCTAATATAATATTTAAGTTTCAGAAAATTTCTAGAAAATATATTTTCGGTCAAAAACTTTATTTTTTGCGCTAAAATTATGCATATAAAACGCTCTTTAAAAGTTTATTGGGAGAATTTTCATTAAACGCTTCTTGTTAGATACATATCAGTTTCTTGCAGTGTAAATATTATATAGTATATTCCGGTTTAAAAATCAGGTAAAATCTTATAATGACTTATTTAAGGTTCATCAGCATATCATCCTTTTTATTAATAAAATTATCAGTGTTAGACATTTAATTTAGTTTAACTTGTTACAATCGAAAAATAAATTTATGTATAAGATTATTTTTAAGTGATTGAGAAAATAAATCTGATATATAAATATTTATCTTGCTATGTTTGCTTATACCTGTCTGAAATGACGTTGATCCTAAATCACTTGTCACTTTTTTGTTTTGACAAGGGACATACTTTATTTTTCCTCCCTCTTCTCTAAACTCTTTTTTTCTCGTTTCCTCAGTCTGGACACGGTTAGCAGATGCTTTCGATGAAATAATATACGTTTGCTTTCTAAATGATTTATTTCTATGCATCGTAGCATCATTTTTTACACAAATAAAATTAATAACGTTTGTCATCCCCAATCTATACAAAAAAAAAACACAAAAAAAAGAAATCCCCGTTGCGTTATTCCGATATCCACATAGTACACACTGTGTGATTTATTTTAATGCCATATAGAAAAAACGCGTGTGATTTAGCCCCAGGTTTGTGGATTTATTAATATTTGTTTGTAAAAAAAACACAGAATCAACAATAGGCAGTTTAGTTTTATCTAGATGTTATTTCTCTAGAATAAGATGCCCATCTTTCCCGTTTCGGAAGCAGGTTGTATAAAAAATATATAATTTTCAAGCGACTAGATGCTGCGATCCTATCATTATTTTTTCCACTCACGTACGTATAAAAAGGCTCTAAACGTAAATCATTCACGTTCTGTGACAGCCCATAATAAATACGGCGTGTCCAAAAAAAAGTCGTTGAAATCGTAAACCGCGATATTGAGTTACACACGATCGTAAAATATGTAAATACACATTACACGGTGATTATACACACGTGTATGATTCTCTACGTTTGTTTTACGGCTTTTGATATTATTATTTTTGGATAGATTTATAATGTTTTTAACGATCTCTGCGGGTTTTCTGGGCGATAAAGCAATTAATAATTACGTGTGTGTAAATTATAAAAAGACTTGTAAACGATTTGTAAAGAAACACGCGTGGGAATGCGGAGAATTAATCAGACGTGATTAATGAGATATGACTAAAGTAAATAAATAAATTTTACCGTATGATTGAACTTGAATCTTATCTTATGGTTTTGTAATGTTTTTCGTGCATTCTGGGTGGTATGTATCGTAATGGAATCGCTCCACTGTAATTTCGTATCGAATTCATAATTGTTTTCTGGTCCCTTATGATCCAGATAAGGCTTTGTTTGGTGAGTCGACTTAAAGAGCATAATGATGATGTATCCGATACGATAATAATCCACACTGATGCTTACAAAAAAACAGTTTGTATAATAATATATAGTGCGTTAGAATCTAACTATTTTAAATTTATCTTGGAGCTCTTTTCCTCCTCAAAAATATGAGACTAAATTTATAAAAAAATAAGCTATTTTTTGGACAGATTTATTTTCTGTAAATAATAAAAAAAAATGTCAACTCAAACATAAAAAAAACATCTAACTTTATAGTACGCAGCATACTGCGTATTATAAAGTTGAAATTGCAAAAAATTCATAATTTTTTTGCAATTTCTGTAATGAAAATTAAGGTTATTTTGATTTTTTTTTTTTAAGTATTTAAGTATATCAAATATTTGAATCATATATTGCCATTTATATTTAGTATTCTACACTCGTGTGAGAATATATACATCAATTATGCATGTTTGCTCAAAATATATTTTATATTTGCTTAGCCTAGCTGGTTGTTGATATTTACACGGTAGTAGTCACCACTTCTTTAAAAACCGAAATCAGCAAAATAACGATTTACGTATTTTATTTCCTAGTCTTCAAATGTTAATTTGAAATTTCAACTATGCCATCTCTATTGCTTCAATGTTTGCCAAAACATAAATATTCGGGGATGAATCCTGTTAATATTTTATAAAATTCTTCAGCTTCAAGGTGCAAAATTTACCGCTGAAGGTTTCAATGAAGATTTGAGATATTTTAATTAAAATCTAGGTTCATTGGTGAAGTTTATAGACACACAGCAAAATACTTCGTTATCTCTACGGACTAGATGCGATCGGATGAAAATAGATTTTATCCGATTGTTGACTGACCGTTTTGTACGAAACCGATTTTACTAATGCTCTGGAAACAAAAGATTTTCCATTATTTATAACATTATACTAATTAGATATGTTGAAATCAAATAATACGTTTTCGTCTAACCGTTTGTTGCTACGCAAAGGTCGTTGCTGAGTGAGTGACATGATCTATAGACCATATAGACGTATATATCACTAGCTATTTCTAAAGAATATAAAGCATTATTATAGTCAGAAAATCAGAAAATAAATTATATATATATAAATCTTTCTTAAATGTTTTAAAAATTATAAACTACTTATTTTGTCCTAAATATGAAAATTACATTTATTAAAATAAGCTTCTCGTTATGTGTTACCGGCACTGATTTTAAAAGATCAACTTGTAAAACCGATTCGAACAGTAAAAACATCATTTGCTTCATAAATCAAGCTTTATCTCATTTTTAATCTATTCTATTATATTCAAAACACGTCTTAACAAATCAATAATCATAATTCTGAGCAAAAAAACGTTCCCGGATTATAATTCTAATCACGTATTTGCGCTCGATAAAAATCACGTCTCGTTTAATGTCTAAATGATTGACGCGCTAAATATTCTGTCTTAGTTAGTACTTATGGTACCGTTAAAGCGTTTCGTGTATTTAAATGTTATTTTTGAATTCTTTACAGATGCGAGATTCGACCTGGGCCAGAATTCTTGCTTCGATCTTACACATTCTATAAAAATGGAACCTTCAAACTCCTGCAGTTTTACTACAGTGACGAATCCTGCAGTACCCCTGGATATACAATCACAGCTCGCGGGCAACTGAGAGCCCACGGTTTATACTCGCTGTACAGGGTCTCGATAATTCCTCACACGCCAGAGGTCGCATATCACCTTTCAGTCAAGATGAACGCGACTTGTCCAAGTAATTTTATATCCACTTCAATACAAAAACTATTTTTAAATATTTTTTTTCTAATCGTAATTCGATATTTTTAGGTCTCGTGAGAAAACGATGGAAGCCTCACAAGGAGTATTATTTGTTTAACTTGTCAGAGGAACCGCATCCACTACGCAACCACAGGCCTTTCACCTCGTCACTATCCAGTGATGAACCGTACAGAAGCCATACAAATACGCATAAAAAACACCACAAGCATGAAACGTTCAACTGTCTCCTATCTCTCAGTTTAGTGTTTCACGAGCTGCATCATTTTAAAGTTCAAATCAGACCTGGAATGAACGATAAGTTCAAGACGACCTATTACAGACAAGAACTACTGCTCGGAGACATTCATTCCAGACTCGACTCTAGAGCTTCGTACAAACCGACCGCTTTCCAAGTTCCGTTGCTTAGAGTAGACGCATCTGTCTCTGATACTTTAGCTCTTCAGAGCGCTTCTCTAATCAGAAGCGACTCTTTGCTCAATTTCGATCCTAAAGGAATTGAAGACATGAGGGGTCGCATCCACGAAAAGAGCTACATAGGAAACTTTGACGTGGGTACCATTAGCGACATTGATTCAATTTTATCACCTAAGATGGAAGATTCGAAGATTGAAGAGCCCAAAAATACTGAGCTGCTCAATCACTGTCATGTTTGCGCAGCAGTGGCTATGGCTCACGAGAGATCCCCGCCGCATCTTTTGACTAAAATAAAGCTACCTCTATCCTTGACCGGTGAATGGGTTTCAGTGCATTGCGAGCAGCGTCCCATGAACCTCTATTTGACGAGGCACTTTAGATTTTACGCCGGCGATAGAACATGGATCGTCGAATACAAATTTTTCTACGACACGATATGCTCGGGTCAAAGTTTTTCAGTCACAGCAGCAGGACATTACAAAGTCGGTAAATCTGACCATCACACACCAGGAGGTACCGAAGTGGACTTCCACGTAGAAAAAGCATCTCTCACAGTTTTCGATCAAAATATGTTGGATAACCTGAAGCAAGATCTCGATTGCGGCATAGGTCCATGGAAGTTGGGTTATCCCCGCGAAATGTCGTCTACTCATGGTTGTCCGACTTTAGGACTGGCCGTGCCTAGTGTCGAATACGAACTTTTGAGAGTAGAAACTGACTTTTTTGGCTTACCACTCTTATTCATGGGGCAGGTGGATACTGAAAATAGAAAGAGGGGAGCAAAAGACAGACCAACTTCTTATCAAGCGCCGCTGATTAGATGCGAAAATCTACCTGCACACTCCGAGAGTCTCAGACAAATACTGAACAGTCCTTTGTATGGAGACGATACTTATACAAATTACGGATCTAATATATTAGCAATGGAGATGGGTCATATGGAATCATCAAGTTCAAATACAAGTTTTAGTATAACACTGTTAATAAACTTATTATTAATTTTGACTTTTTATAGATAATAAGATGCTTTTGAAATTAATATATTTAAATGTAAAAATACATAAAGAAATTGTAAATTATATATAAAAAAAACACACTTTACTATGTAAAGTGATATAACTTATTGACCAAATATGATCTCAATATAAGAAATGTATGTAGATATTAAATTAAAAAAAATATATAAATGAACTATTTATTCAAAATGTATATTATTTTTTTATGTGAATCATGTGCCTTCTAATTTAAATTATATTTAATATTTTTTTTATTATTCCATGTAATAATGTAAATATACAAAAAATGACGAACAAATCCCAGTGCCTTTGATAATTAATTCTACTTCTGTAATAATAAATATTGAAAAAGTAGAAATTTGTAAATATGTATGTATATATTTGTTATGTATCCAAAATGCTATCGTGATATTTTAATAATGTTTTTAAATAAAGTATATCAAAATATACCTTATTAGTTTTAATTAATTAAAAAAAAATACAAGTTGTAACAATTAATATAAAAGTATGTTGGACTTGCAATAAAAATAGATCATTCCTTTGGAGTCCTCTGTCCGCACATATTGGACATCTGTTTTTTAATAGCAGCTCATTGTTTAAAATTACATCTTAAAATTAATAATATAATAAAAACAATATTATTAAAAAAAATATGAAAACCAAATTAATAAAACGTATTTTAAATAGTTCATTTACTACAATTAATATCTATACATAATGTAATGAAAAAATAAATTAATAAAGCAATTAATGCAATTATTAAACTTTTCTAATCTAATAATATAATTCACAAAAATTAAATATCAATAAAAAATTTAAATTCTAGTAAAATATAAATTAATATAACGTAAAAAAGAATTTTATATTATTTAAATTAAAATTATACTATATATATTAAAAATATACAATTTAAATTCTAAAGTCAATTCTGACCAAATATAATATTTTTCATATAATATTGAAGAAATAGTTTTTTTTCAAATAATAATCATTACATTATGTATTTAAATATATTCCTTCAAAATCTCTTGGTCTTGGGGCAACACTTATTTAACAAAAACTTAAGACTTCAAAGGGTTAATAAATAATTATAACAAAATTTTTAGAAACACCTCTGGTGACCTGGAGTCACTAAGCTCTTAACAAAAAAAAAGAATCAGACGTCAGCCAAAAATTTAATATAAATATGGAGCCCAATATTTATATTAAAAATAAGTTGTCAATGCTTAAATATATTTTGTTTATAATATAAATAAATTGAATATAGGAAGTATCTGCAGTAATCAACTAGTAATAACTTATCCTGTATATATGACAAAAACATAATATGGATTGTTTTTTATAAATTTAACAAGTACCAAATATCATACGACAATCGAACAAAAACTAAAAATTTTGTCATTTCAAAAACATTGTATTTTACAGAAAATCTAAAAAGTGTATGTTATAAACATAAAAAAAATATTAAAATATATATTACACTTCAATCACAATAACGGATATATGTATTATTTTAAAATTATATTTTTAGTAATTCATCCTTTCGCTAGATGGTATCAATAATATCTTTCCACCTTTTCATTATATATTTTCAATATACCTTACAGCGATAAAGGGTGATAATACTATACTCTGAAGACGCGAGATGACACTTTATAGAGAAAGTAAAAAAATTCTAAATATTTTTCATTTATTATTTTTGAACAAAAAGCAAAGTATTTTACGAAAATAAATAGATTCCCGGGTTGATGGTTTTTACCGGTAAAATAAACATAAATACTAATCGTCAGAAAGAAGTTCGTAATTTATTATTTCATACTAATTATAATACATACTATTTAGAACTTTTAATTATTTAATAATAAGTTTTAATAAAATAAACTTGTAGCAAAGAGTAATAATTTGTAAGGTAATAGATGGTAGCACGATCGGACGTCCAATTTCGCAAGCAGAATGCAAAACAAATAGATAGTTTAATATAAACTGATATAGGTATGTATTCATTTTAGGTAAATTATATTTTTATATAAATATATAGAGCCATCTTATGTAAACTATACAAATTAATATGATTTTAACAAGATATATTTTAATAATCACGGTATATAGTATTGTAACTTATGCGATAATAGGTGGCAGCACGATCGAACGTCCAATTTCGCAAGCAGAGTGCAAATTTAAACTAGGTATATATACCCAGTCCAGTACGTAACTTGTGTCCTGCTTCGGCAGGACATATACTAAAATTGGAACGATACAGAGAAGATTAGCATGGCCCCTGCGCAAGGATGACACGCAAAATCGTGAAGCGTTCCACATTTTTTTGACGTGTTTTTTCTTGAAGATTTAGAAAAAAAAACCAGGAAAAATGAAGTGGCCAACGACCACCCGGTGTTCCCAAGCGGTCACCCATCCAAGTACTGACCGGGCCCAATGTTGCTTAGCTTCGGTGATCGGACGAGAACCGGTGCATCCAGCATGGTATGGTTGTTGGCGAAGGAAATTCCTGGAGTTTGCAAATTCGCGTCTAAATTTATTTACAACGATTGATAATTAAAAAATATTATAACCTTTTTTCAAAATTTGATAAAGATTTATAATTAGTCCAGAAAAAAATAATAGCTAATTTAGACCGATGTGCTGCAAACCTTCAAAATTATATTAAAATTTGCTTGTACTCCCATCCTCGTTATAAAGAGCAGGCTTTGAAATTTCATACATTTTAACCGGAGTCGTAAAAATCGACAGACTTTTTAAATATGTTTTTTATAATCATAAATCATAACAGCAAAAGAGTAAAGAAAGCATGGCGACCTTTAAAGGTTATTATTTTTTAGTCTTCTTCAATAGCAATATCTACAGACAAATAATGCGAAACATGTCGAAGCAATACGCAGAAACTTTTAAAAGTATTTATAAGAGAAACAGCTTTAAATAGTGAATTTACGTGTCATAGAATCTTAACCGGTCTTTCGTGTGCCATTAAAATTTCAACAGTATGACTCTTATGACAATTATTTTTATTGGAATAAAAATATGATTTTAACTAAAATAGAAAAGTGCACAATTCAATAATATGCAAAAAAACAGTTGGGCCAACGACACCCGGTGTTCCCAAGCGGTCACCCATCCAAGTACTGACCGGGCCCAATGCTGCTTAACTTCGGTGATCGGACGAGAACCGGTGCATTCAGCGTGGTATGGTCGTTGGCGAGCGCCGAATCTTAATTTTGCTTGTCGTTGATCATTCCATGATCATTTTAATAAATTAAATCATCGAGTCAATATTATTTTTACATAATTCCACCTATTTATTATTATTTATTAGCTAACAAATATTTCTCATTAAAATAACTAAATAAACCATCTTGCGATTATGGCAAAAATGTAAATGTTTAAGCAACATACATGAAATTTAATTTTTATTATTATTTATTAATATTTTTGTTTTAAATATGTCTATAATTTATTTCGAATCATATACAATGCGTTTTTATCAGGGCTGTGGAGTCGGAGTCGGAGTCGGAGTTGGAGTCGCGGAGTCGTGGTGTTTTGGCCGGAGTTGGAGTCGGAGTCGGAGTCGTGAAAAATGAGCGACCCCGAACATTTTTTATATAAAATGCATTTTTTTAAATGATGAAATTTTAATTGCGTAATGATGAATGTGTATAGCGTATAATATATAAAACGCGTAGAAAAACATCAAAAATACCTGATAAAATTAAACTTTTCTGAGTCGGAGTCGGAGTGGAGTCGTGTTATTGGTAAATATCGGAATCGGAGTCGGAGTCGGAGTCGTGTTTTTTTTAAACGACTCCACAGCCCTGGTTTTTATTATGCGTTGATAAGAAAATAAATATTCAAAAGTTACATAACGATCAATAGATGGCAATACAGCTGTACGATACTCGCAAGCGTCGAGTACACTAGATGCTTTATAAGCCAAATAATAACCCTGTACCGCATCGCTTCTCGGCCTGTTGGCTAAGATCAAAGTGTAGTATCTGTTCTTATCAGCTTAATATCTGATAGTTCCCGCATTGCGGGACCAGTATATTAAACTGATTTTTGGAAAGTGACGGGATGTTCGGGGCTTGCTCCACTCCTGTCGCGGGTTGGCCCGGCATTGCAGTGCCGCCGGGATCGGCCCACTTAAATAAATCACAATAATTCGTAGTGCTAAGTTAGGCCAGTTCGCGTTCTTTGGTCAGCGTGTTTCAGACGCGTTCTCAACAACCACCGTCGCGGTAATTTCAAGTTTAGTAGGAGGTGGAGTCATGGTGTTTTGTCGGAGTCGTGCAAAATGAAATTCTCTATAAAATGCAACGCACGTAAAGGGTTAAAATCCTCAATTCTGATTTGAGAGCTTCTACGAATACATATTTAATAGAAGTAATGTTGTTTTATGAATAAATTCAAAAAAATAATTAATAAAGTTTGATCTTGTTTTATTTTTATGACTATAACATGAAAAATTTGCCTATTTGCAAAAATAGGAAAACAACCTGATAAAATTAAACTTTTTTAGGCAAACCCAATTTTGTAGCGTATGCGACGATAATAAAGAGTAGCGCGTTGATGTCACAAGCCGGTTGCTCTTTCCGGCAATCGCAGCCGAATTAATGCACAATAGGCCACTATGTAGTTTGTGTACTGAACTCATTACGTATTTTGATGGCAGTAAATGTTTTAAAAGAAAGTTTTGTATACCATGCGCCAATTTTTTCACAGACAAGTTCAGGTGCGCCATACAACTCAAGCACTTTTTTACCTTCTTATGTTCTCATTTAGGGTTGTAAAATAGAGATAGGAATAGGAAAAGCTTCGCTTATGGGAGGAAAAGGAATAACTCAATCACGGAATTCAATTAATTTATTTACGTCATTTCAAAAGACACACGTTTATTAGAGCACAAATCTACAGTAATCGGAAATAATCACATCGACGAGACGGTAATTGCTGTTCAAATTCGAATAAGTTATTCGCGACCTGGTTTTGCCTTTTATTAATTTCATTTATGAAAAGGCTTGTTCACCCCTGTATATTTTGAACATAACCAAAGGCTGAATAAAGGGCACTTAAGTTAAAAATATGAATATGGATTCAGTCTTGACGCCTATTTTAAAAGAATAAGTGGGCGCAAGGATGCAATGTGCCACTTGTGATCATCCAATGCGCCACGGGTTGGCCACCACTGCCTTAACCCTTTCCGCTCGTAAGGCGCGTGGGACTCACCAGCGCTTGGCTTTATATTACTCGTATGATGCGGTGCGTCAGGCGCACCATTTCAAATAATGAAATATAACGTCTTTTTGGGTATTTACTATGCATGTTTTTAATGGCGTTTTTGCAGTGTTGTGGACAGGAGTTTCAAGAAGCGTATCTTATCAAAAAATATCATTTTTACTCGAATCAAATTTTATTTTTACTTAAGTGTTTATCTCAATTCAACATTTCGGAAGTTATTTGAGACGTTAACTTCTGCCAAGAAAGTTTTAACTGGATCGATAATATTTGCAATTTGCATAAAATGGCAAATGTTTTAATGCAAAGTTGTGTATCAGATTGAGTTCTATAAAAAGTTTAAGAAAAGTGTTTATCTCAATTCAATATTTCGGAAGTTATTTGAGACGTTAAGAATTGCATAGGAAGTTTTAACTGGATCGATAAAATGGGTGCCGTTATACCAAAGGCACAATATTCACCTATAATTATCAAACAATAATTGGCGCGCTAATGCGCTGACCTAAATTAATAATTAATTAAATTTAATTATAAGAACTATTTTAAATATTTTAATAAAATAATGAATTAAAAATTAAATTTAATTTAATAAAAAATTTAATTTAATTCAATAAAAAATTTAAATAATTAATTTAGTTAAAAAAAATATTTAAATAATTGTAATAAATAATTAATTTAATAAAATAATAATTTAAATAATTTATTCAAGTTTATAATCAATTAACTTAATATTTAATTCAAAAATTTAATTTAACAAATGAATTTAATGTAATTATTTTAAATAATACATTTGGTTTAATAAATAAGTAAATAATTAATTAAATAGTAGAAAATTTTAAATCAAAACAATAAAATAAAAAAAAATTATAAAATAATTGCGTTCGTGAGTCTGCGGGCTTCCGAATTGTGCTTCCCTGTCTTGATGGGCCGGGCCGGGCCGGGCGAGTGTTCGGCGTGCGCGTGACACGGTTACAGCCATTTATATGATATTCTTTACTCTATGCTCACGACCGACTCACGCAGAAGTTTTAAAACGTTAAAGAACTTATTATATTATACTGCACGACACGTAATGTGACGCTGACATGCCAGTCGGCAATTTTTCTATTGTACCAAAAGAAATAAATATAATGTCACAACCCGTGGTCTGATCGTATCGAAACTGGTGACAAACTTTGAGCGCTGCTTTGTTAATTATTTGATTAAATTAGTTATTTAAGTTAAATATTGAATTATTATAAATTAAATATTTAAATTAATAATTAAATTAATTATTTAAAATAATTATTATATTAATTATTTACATTAATTATTAAATAAATTATTTATTAAATTAATTATTTGATTAAATTAAGTATTTAAAATGCGGATTACTTTCGCATCTCCCACAATAGGTAGTTACCCGTTTTGTACGATTTTTTGCATATTTTCGTCCATTAATTGTCACATTTAGTTTATAGCATCTAGCGCAAAAACGACGAACTTTAGCTGCTGGGCCATCTTTTTGTAGCATTTCGTGTCGTGTACTTCTTGGTGGTACTTGGTGGGATTTAGATGCCTGATTAAAATTTTAACAGGTCAAATGTAATAATAATTGCTGTCTAAATTCGACAATTGATATTTTCTTTTTCGTCACCTCCATATACAGCAATCTTGAATTTACAACCGCTGTATTCAATAGTAGTTCGATTGCAATTTTCCGGTACCATTTAACCGTTTTTCGTAAAGGGGTACAGTATGCAGCCATTTAATCCGATTAGTCTACTGACGATTTCCCTCTATTATATTCTTTTACCATTTTTGGCTTTTGTTTTATTATTCGTCTTCTAGTTTTTACGTCACAGTATTCATGTGTGTGTTCGGTGGAAAGAAGCATGATATCTATGGTATCTTTCCATTTTACTATATTAATTCCTCTTTTATTTTGTTTAGCAGCAATTTCTCCTTTTTTCAGTTGCACATTTGCGACATTTTTTGGGATACCTCTTCGATTGGATCGTAGAGTTCCCAATAAGTGTGAGCCTTCTGTTATTAATTTATTAGCTAGATCAATACTAGTATACCAGTTGTCTGTGCATATAGTATGACCTTTTTTAAATAACGGTTGACCTTTCCATCACTACATTTGTAGGTACAGAACCAACAACATTCAACTGTTTGCCTGTATATATTTTCAGGCTGTATGTATATCCCGAGGACGTACATAATTTGAATATCTTGATTCCATATTTGACCTTTTATGATTCATATATTGCCTGAAACCTATTCGTCCACGAAAAGGAACCAAACTTTCGTCGATGCAAACAGTTTCATGAGGGTTATAGTGTTTTTTAAAATTATTGTTCAACTCGTCAACCAGATTGGATATTTTCCACAGCCGGTTTTCTGAATCGGAAGTGTTATTGTCTGTGAAATGAAGCATTTTTAATAAGATCTCAAAGCGATTTCTACTTAATTTAATAAATTGTTTATGATTGATAAATTGATTTAAGTTAGATAAGAGTATGTTTTCCGGCTGAGGGATCAATCATCCATGATTATTATAATTCAATCGCGCGACTTCAGGTATATACGTATGTCTTCTCACCATACTTTAGGATACCAGTTGTATTCATAATCCACTTAAAAGGTTCAGACATTGAATGGAGAGCGAGCGTTAAATATCTGGGTATACACCTGGACTCCAGACTAAAATTCAATAAACATATAACTGAACTCCGGTCGAAAGGGCTCGGCGCCATTGCGGCTCTAAAATCAATATTTAATAGAAAAAGTGCGCTTACAATAAAAAATAAAATTCTAGTCTATAGACAATTAATCAGACCTGTTTTAACTTACGCTTGTTCAGTGTGGAGTAACGCGAGTAATAGTAATTTTAATAAACTTCAAGTAATCCAAAATAAAGCCATAAAAATAATTTATAATACACCGTTTTATACTAACCTTAAAAAACTCCACACCAAACATTTAATTCCTACCATTAAAGAATACTGTTATTATCAAACCGAAAAATACTATAAAAAAATCTCGCGAGACCACGCAAACCCACTAATTTCAAGAATCGGTGATTACGACAAAGCAAAACTTAAATTTAAATACAAACACAAAATGCCTAAGCACATATTGCTTTGATGCAGTTAAGCTCATCACAGTGTCATCAGTTTCAGGTCTACAGGGCTAGGTTTATTTACCTTTGTATGTGTTTTATTTTGTATATTGTGTATTTTGTATAATTTGTTCTTCTCATCTGCTTCATTCTTTTCCAAAATTTTTTTTTTTTGGATTTTTTTTTAAATTTGTAAAAGGTTTTATGTATTTTTCCTTTAATTTAGTATATTCTCGTATAATTTATTATTCTTTTTATGTTATTGTATAACTTAACAATTTGTAAACAATGTAAATGGTTATGAACCAGTATTGTGCATTTAATATATCTGTATGCTATTTTACCTATGTCTATTTAAGAAATAAACTTTTATAATAATAAAATAAAAGGTTCAGGCACCATAGTCAGCAACTGTTGATAGATTGATGAAAGGCCTAATATAGTTTTATCGTGCAGTAGTAAAACACTGGTAAATATTCGAGGGCGCCATGGTGGCCACTAATGGCGGACACTTATTCTACAGAGCCATGGTGGCCATGGGTGGCGGACACCCCCAATAACCTGCCAGCTACATCCAGTTTTGCATCTCGGATTACTTTTTCTAGGGCAATGTTGAACAGATTGCCCGCTAGAGCATCGCCCTGTCGTAGGCTGTTAAGTGTTCGCAAAGGTTTTGATAGATCATTTTGTACTCTCACTTGGCATTTGACGTTTCTCATTGTGTTTTATCAAGATTAGTTTTTTTGGTACACCCTACTGTGCTTTTCTTCGTTCGCAGGTAGATATATCTAAAACTGAGCGGCATGTCTTTGTTATTTGTGTATATTTAAGGTTAAAACATTGTTGGGTCCTTTAAATATTTTAAAATGGGTCGTCGCTCTATTGTGTTAATTTATTGTTATGAATTGTCAACCAATGGTACTTGAGAGAAGCAAAAAAAAATGTAATTTAGAGAAATGCAAGTTAGTAATTAGTTCTGATTTCTTCGTTTCTGGATTAGTTTATGCTCTACACATATAAATTTTAAAGATAATGTAACATTTTTATTGAGTTGGCGACATACCTAGTACAAGACTATTACGAGTGCAATGAGTTAAAATGTCGCGACGGTGGTTGGTAGAGAAACGCGACTTGACCAAAGAACGCGAACTGGCCTAACTTAGCACTACGAATTATTGTGATTTATATAAGTGGGCCGATCCCGGCGGCACTGCAATGCCGGGCCAACCCTCGGCAGGAGTGGAGCAAGCCCCGAACATCCCGTCACTTTCCAAAAATCAGTTTAATATACTGGTCCCGCAATGCGGGAACTATCAGATATTAAGCTGATAAGAACAGATACTACACTTTGATCTTAGCCAACAGGCCGAGAAGCGATGCGGTACAGGGTTATTATTTGGCTTATAAAGCATCTAGTGTACTCGACGCTTGCGAGTATCGTACAGCTGTATTGCCATCTATTGATCGTTATGTAACTTTTGAATATTTTTTTTTCTTATCAACGCATAATAAAAACGCATTGTATATGATTCGAAATAAATTATAGACATATTTAAAACAAAAATATTAATAAATAATAATAAAAATTAAATTTCATGTATGTTGCTTAAACATTTACATTTTTGCCATAATCGCAAGATGGTTTATTTAGTTATTTTAATGAGAAATATTTGTTAGCTAATAAATAATAATAAATAGGTGGAATTATGTAAAAATAATATTGACTCGATGATTTAATTTATTAAAATGATCATGGAATGATCAACGACAAGCAAAATTAAGATTCGGCGCTCGCCAACGACCATACCACGCTGAATGCACCGGTTCTCGTCCGATCACCGAAGTTAAGCAGCATTGGGCCCGGTCAGTACTTGGATGGGTGACCGCTTGGGAACACCGGGTGTCGTTGGCCCAACTGTTTTTTTGCATATTATTGAACTGTGCACTTTTCTATTTTAGTTAAAATCATATTTTTATTCCAATAAAAATAATTGTCATAAGAGTCATACTGTTGAAATTTTAATGGCACACGAAAGACCGGTTAAGATTCTATGACACGTAAATTCACTATTTAAAGCTGTTTCTCTTATAAATACTTTTAAAAGTTTCTGCGTATTGCTTCGACATGTTTCGCATTATTCGTCTGTAGATATTGCTATTGAAGAAGACTAAAAAATAATAACCTTTAAAGGTCGCCATGCTTTCTTTACTCTTTTGCTGTTATGATTTACGATTATAAAAAACATATTTAAAAGTCTGTTGATTTTTACGACTCCGGTTAAAATGTATGAAATTTCAAAGCCTGCTCTTTATAACGAGGATGGGAGTACAAGCAAATTTTAATATAATTTTGAAGGTTTGCAGCACGTCGGTCTAAATTAGCTATTATTTTTTTCTGGACTAATTATAAATCTTTATCAAATTTTGAAAAAAGGTTATAATATTTTTTAATTATCAATCGTTGTAAATAAATTTAGACGCGAATTTGCAAACTCCAAGAACTGCCTTCGCCAACAACCATACCATGCTGGATGCACCGGTTCTCGTCCGATCACCGAAGTAAAGCAACATTAGGCCCGGTCGTACTTGGATGGGTGACCGCTTGGGAACACCGGGTGTCGTTGGCCATTTCATTTTTCCTGTTTTTTTTTCTAAATCTTCAAGAAAAAACACGTCAAAAAAATGTGGAACGCTTCACGATTTTGCGTGTCATCCTTGCGCAGGGGCCATGCTAATCTTCTCTGTATCGTTCCAATTTTAGTATATGTCCTGCCGAAGCAGGACACAAGTTACGTACTGGACTGGGTATATATACCTAGTTTAAATTTGCACTCTGCTTGCGAAATTGGACGTTCGATCGTGCTGCCACCTATTATCGCATAAGTTACAATACTATATACCGTGATTATTAAAATATATCTTGTTAAAATCATATTAATTTGTATAGTTTACATAAGATGGCTCTATATATTTATATAAAAATATAATTTACCTAAAATGAATACATACCTATATCAGTTTATATTAAACTATCTATTTGTTTTGCATTCTGCTTGCGAAATTGGACGTCCGATCGTGCTACCATCTATTACCTTACAAATTATTACTCTTTGCTACAAGTTTATTTTATTAAAACTTGTTATTAAATAATTAAAAGTTCTAAATAGTATGTATTATAATTAGTATGAAATAATAAATTACGAACTTCTTTCTGACGATTAGTATTTATGTTTATTTTACCGGTAAAAACCATCAACCCGGGAATCTATTTATTTTCGTAAAATACTTTGCTTTTTGTTCAAAAATAATAAATGAAAAATATTTAGAATTTTTTTACTTTCTATATAAAGTGGCATCTCGCGTCTTCAGAGTATAGTATTATCACCCTTTATCGCTGTAAGGTATATTGAAAATATATAATGAAAAGGTGGAAAGATATTATTGATACCATCTAGCGAATGGATGAATTACTAAAAATATAATTTTAAAATAATACATATATCCGTTATTGTGATTGAAGTGTAATATATATTTTAATATTTTTTTTATGTTTATAACATACACTTTTTAGATTTTCTGTAAAATACAATGTTTTTGAAATGACAAAATTTTTAGTTTTTGTTCGATTGTCGTATGATATTTGGTACTTGTTAAATTTATAAAAAACAATCCATATTATGTTTTTGTCATATATACAGGATAAGTTATTACTAGTTGATTACTGCAGATACTTCCTATATTCAATTTATTTATATTATAAACAAAATATATTTAAGCATTGACAACTTATTTTTAATATAAATATTGGGCTCCATATTATCATGTAGCGACTTTATTAGTGAAAAATATATAATAATATAGAGCTAAAAATTCAGATTTAAAAAATAAGTAAAGTTATAATATATGTACATATATAAATAATATAGGAAGTGAAATCAACTACTAATTATACATATACAATTACTTATCTGTGTGACAAAAACATAATATTAATATTACCTGAAATTTACCTACTTACCTGAAAGCAATTTTCTTACTTGCTTACCTGAAAGCAATTTTCTAATATTAATTGAAAACTTTTAACATGATCTTCCAAAACACCCTCGTTTTTAGAACAATTAAATCAATTATCATTTCAAGTCTCAAAAAGTGACATGTGAGTTTTAAACGCTGATATCACAATGTTTCTTTTTCTTTTCACTATAAAGGCCAGATTTGTTTGAGATTCTACCAGTCGTTAGGACAAGTCGAAGTTAATCATATCGAAAACTAGTCGAGAGATTCGTTCGATAGTGCATTCAACCCGCCAAGCTTTAGCATAATCATAAATGCAATGCAAATATTTTTTATTGTACGATTATATTCACAACTTGTATAATTTGAAAGACCTTGAGGTTTTTTAACAGCATCTAAAAGAAGATTTCTTGGTCTTGTTATTTGTATGATTTAGGTAGTATATTGACCACTTTCTTTACGCCATATGAAGGGCTAAGAGTATCTGTGCCACGTTCGTTTTTCTCAAGACCTTCGTAGGCATAGTAGGACAAAAGTTTTTTTTCTGGCCCACGCCACAAGCGATAGTGTGTCGTGATGGAAGAATGACAGTCATCCGAAATAGTAGGAGACAAGGTGAATGCTCTCGGTCGACCCGGAAAACCAAAAGTGGATTAAAAGCTGCGCCGAAGAGAGTGCGGCAGTGAACGCCACGGGGGCAATGAACACTGAAAACGAAACCGATGCGCTACGACGCCCCGGCTACGAGAGAACCGTAGCCGCGTAGCAAACTGACCTAGCAAAGCGAGGGATGTTGCCCCAGGACAGGAACAGGACTCGAATCCTGCGATGTTGATACGGCCCACTTTTAAACACATATCCACAGATGTGGCATGTTTTTTGCGGAATTATTTAGCTACAATTAGAATTTATCTTTAATTATTATACACAGCTCAAAAGAAAATCGTAACGAATCTATTTTTTATATAATAACCAATTATTTTCGTTTCATATATACATATATATTATATATAAAATAATGTTTTTTTCTATATTTACAGTAAGGTAATAAAATATGTTCATGAAAATATATAGATAATATATAGGGACTGCAGATTTCAAAGAGCATCTATAGAGTGCGGCCCTTTACAGAGAATTATATAAAAGCCTGCGCCATTTGGTCATCAATAGGGCGCGTCGCCGAGGATCTGCGCTCCCGGCTCCATGGCTTGAAGTTTGTTTTTTATCAATGTAATTTTATTTTAATAAGAGTGTTTCAAATAAAAATTATTGAAATGATATATTTTTATAAAAATATATCTACATATAATTTTGCGACTAAAGAACCCCGCAATCGTTCAAAATGTATACACAGATAATTATTTACATGGGCGTGCAAATTCCGTCGTACATTTCGTTTTAGAAGTTTGGGAACCGCCCATCGGGCACGAATCCGACCCGACCTTTTACTGAAACAGTTATGAGTGAATTAATGATAAACGTGGTATATTTGCCGCATACATGATTTATTTAAATATTATATTGTATACAGACGATTGTGAGTGTCACTTCAATTACGAGCCATAGTCGAATGCCCACATATTTCTTATGTATTTTTTTCGCCCAAGAGACGTCTCTATATATGAAAATGATGAAACCAAAACTGATACAAGTTCATCGGAGTTCGATGACTCCGTGCTGAGGCGAAATGTATGCAACATTTAAAATTGCTAAGTGAAAATAAAAAAATGTAAGTATGTATATATAAAACGAGCCAAGCGAGGCCGAAGCAAGCTAAATCACTTGCCATTACCAAATACAGTTATATCTTCGAATGGAGAGTGTATGTACACTGTACAGAATGATGGTGCAAATTACTGACAGAATCGATTATTATTTATATTATAATGTATGCATTCGAAAAGTGAACATTCTGTAATGTGTTTGGAATAGAATTAATATATTAATGCGTGATATTTTATTTTTATAATTATAATTACGTAAAAATAGTCTTTATTATGTAATAGTTCAATTTTAAGATTATTGTGTGGGTGATACGTTATAATTAATGTTCTCGAATATTGAATAAAAATAAATTAAGTATTCGAATATATTCGTAATTTTTTATCGGTTTTTAGTGCAAAAAATCAATTAATTTCCTGTAAAAAATATGTTTAAATCAAATATCTTTTAATTCAATGTTAGATTTTTGACAGATAATTGTATGATTACATTTTTTTATGGAAAATTTTTGTATTTTCAGGGTATGATATTTACATAAAATAATGAGATGCGGTGAATTTTATTTTAACTCAAATACGATTACGAAGTGTCTCATTATTTTATTTTTATTTTAACAAATGACACACATGCTCATGGCAAAATTTAGGGTAGGCAAATGTACCCCTAAATGACGACCCTGTGTGTCAAAATGAATAAATACGAAAATTCATCATGTACTTGTGCAATAACAAAATTTGAGAAAATATGATGCACGAGTTCCAAGATCCATAATGATAAAGAATGAACCATTCCTATCGTGGGTTTTTACCGAAAGTGCACTTTCGCTAATGGCCAATTTTAGGAAGTCATATTGCATCTCAGCAATTTTACATGTTTCAATTCTACGTGTTTTCAAATCACACATTTATTTTTCAATTAAATAGTTTGTGAAAAACAAAATTAGCCAAGAAATTTAATTTTATTGTAATTTATGTTGTATATAATTTTTTAAACAAATTTGATGTACATACACATAGATCGGTATCGTTTCATCATCTGTTTTGTGCGTAATTGCATGTAAATTAAATCACCAGAATTAATATAAGCTGCAACATTTTATCGAATTTATTGTATATACTATGCTAATAATGTTTTGAACGAATTTTATATACATAAAGATCTGATCCTTATTGGCGTTTGTTTTGTGCGGATTTTCATATAAATTAAATAACTAGAAATAAATTAACCACGATCGAATTATTGAACTTGAACGTCTTGAAATAACAAATAAAAATAATGCATGACTTCACAAAAATTGCGACGCGCACCTGTTTTTGAGATAAGTGTGAAACGATAATAAAAGGTGCGTCTTTCCAATATTTTTGTATTTTACAACGAACGAATTCTGCGAATTCGGTCATAGTAAACACGCCATAAACATTATTTTTACAAATGTTTTGCGAAAGCATTTAAAACCATTTTTTTGTTGAGATGGAGCATCTCATTGTCTCGCATTTCGAAACAAAATAAAGACGCATAGAGGATAATGAACTTTATAGCGGCACTAGTCACTCGGGTATATTAGGAAATAAATAAAATTTAAAAAAAATATTTTTTTTTAATTTTTTTGAGATAGTATAAACGAATATTCGATCAATTATTCAAATATTTGTACTCCTACATCTCAAGTCGGTATTAATTTTAAGATCGATAAAATATATATATTTAGAATAGGATGGCCTAAAAATTGAATGAACTTTTAAATGTAAAAAATATTAAAATAAAAACCAATTCAATTTTTTTATTATTATAAATATATAATATAATATAATATATTATACTAACGAATTTTATCTATACCTCTTCTAAAAACTGTAGGTCATTTTTAATTTAAAAAAAAAAAAAATTTAAAATGGTTTCAATTTTTTGTGATATTACTTATCATATATCTTGTTAATAATTTTATTGTATCTATGGAATCAGGAACTCAATGAGGTGTCAAAAAAAAATGTAATTATTTTTTTTAAAAGTCCTTTACCTGAAGTATAAAAAGGGAATGACAGCAAATATATTTTAAAGTTTTTATTTTAGAGATATCAGTAATTAATTTCCCTCTTTAAATAAAATGGGAATTGATATAATGTTCTTACCAAGAATTATATTTCAAAATATTTCTTATTACCTTGCTTAGTTTGTACAAATATTTCACAACGTCTCAGAAATTATTCAGGAGAAATAAGATCTAACAACCTTGGGGAACAAAGGTTCACTGCGTATCGCGAGATTACTTTTTTACTATTTTTTTCTTATAATAATCTTTTAGCATAACTCTATTTGAAAGGTATTTTGAATTCAAGTTGTTTATTTAAAGTCGATTTGTCAACAAGACAATTATTGTCGTTTCTGAGATCTGTTGAATATTAAACAATTTTAATTTAAATTAAACTTTATCACAATTTACATATAGTTCACCGGTTATGAGCTTTGTGATATTCTTTTTATTTTAATATTATTTTAATTTTACTATAAATCTCCTTATTTTTGAGACTTGTACTAAAAATATTTAATACATCTAAATAAACCAGCACGAAATCGACCTGGCACGAAAACACTGACACGTGTACTCTCGTTCGGTTCAACATAATGTTTTCGTTACTATTTATATCGAAATGCGCAAATTTTCATATTGCATATCGTATTATCATAATGTGTCAGAATTTTCATTGTATAGCGACACTAGCTTGTATTATATAATACATTTCAAGGAAACCGAGCTTAGGAGAGCATCGATCGCTGCGTTTAGACTGCAGCATCCGAGGTCCATTACGAACATAATATGGCGACAATTATAATTTTTTTACGCCTCCTTCTTGTACCTCCTTTTGCGGCTGCTGCGCAGTATTTGTTCTGTCATCCTCCCACTAATACGTTTTTTTATTATTATTTTCGTCGTTGTTACCATCTTTTGTCACACTGATGAGTTCTGGCCGCGCTATAATGGCCTCTCGCAGACTTTGTCCGTCAAATGCGAATTTCAAATGCAAATTTTACAACGAGACGGAATTAGATTGAGAAGCGTCGGAAAAAAGAGGAAGTTAATTTAATTTTTGCGAATGCAAGTGATGTAGAAAATTGGCGTTTTATGAGAATCAGTGCTATTCTAGAAGTATCTGCATTAATAGTTTAATCAAAGTTATTTAGGTTATATTATTTATTCATTTTTAGCTACAATCAAATTTATTATACAATTTAATTTATTAAAGCTAATTCGAAACACTATTTTTAAATTTGCTTATACAATTTAACCTTAAAATATATTTTGGTTTAGTACTGATCTTATTACTATTTTAAAGCTAAAAAGAGTATGGTTACTTAATAATAGAAATAAGGTAGAATTAGTGTATTATATATACTGTTCTTATAATCAATATACAACATGAAGGATTTTAGATTTGTAGAAGCAGACGCAATTCAAGCCATTTTATTTGAACAGAATTCTTTATTAATTACAATTTTAAAATTAAATTATAATCAATATATTATATAAAAAGAAAGCACGGTTTAAATAGAGAATAAAAAATCGTCACTAAAGAAATGGTTTACGGAGCACATTATCCAGGGGCTCAGGCTCTCGTCGATGCGCTATATAAGGGCTGTTGGTTGGTGGGGCGCAATGATAAGATCGTTTTCAGGAGAAAAACAGTAGCGAAGTGACTTCAGGTTGACACTAAAAAGAGGGCCTCATTCCGTGGAGCAAGCTCTGTTGGGGGCTCTTTCCGGAGGATATCATAAATGTGGCCGAAAACTCCTAACTCCGAGGGTCTTGGATTTCTTGATAAATTTAAAAAATAATCAAGTCTTCAATCATAAAATATATTTTAAGAACTCCCTCGTTAATATAGATTTATTTTCTCAAAATTTAATATACTTTAAAAGTATTATTCATACTTTAGTTTCATGTGATATTTTCGAATATAAAACCATTTTACAGATAGTTTGCTGGAGAAATTCAGGTGCTAAAGTTCTGTATGAAATGAATTGTTTTTAACAAAATTTTATATATACCAGAACGATGTAAAATTGCTAATACTGATGATATTAATAACATTGATGAACAATCTATCAAATAATCTGATATTAAAAATTTAAATAAAAGAGATTGTACAACTTCTTTCTTCGATTAGAAGTCGGGGGTTTTGTTTTCATTCGCGTGATAGCTTAACCCTCACGAACTATCAGGCTTAAAAATCTGATTTATTTCGTCTTTCTAAATATTTAACAATAATTAAGCTTACCCAGGCTCGCCGAGTGGGGGGAGGAGAAGGGGAAAATTCCTGAGGCTCGTTCTCCTTGAGGGGCCCAATTCTGGAAAAAATCATAATAAAATTATATTTATAAAAAATATAAAATAATGAATCTAAGATAAACTACAATTGTTTGAGCTGTACCTATAAACTGATATATTTCAGGTATGAGTTCCTTTAGCCCTTTTTGTATAAATATTATACAAAAAATAAAAAGAATGGAACATTGTCTTCATAAGCACTTATTCATGATTTTTAACATATATTTTTTGAACCTATATACTGTTCTAAAATAATTAAAACATTAAAATGTACTTCAATCATTTTTTTAGTTCACACTAATTTACTTTTATCGCGTCTCATTTTCATAGTAATACATTTTTGTGTGCAAATTTTATACGCCATTAAGTTTTACACACACAAAAATCTCCCGTAGCGGTCCTCTTTTCTTCTCCGAGTTTTCCTCACGGTTTCGTCGTTAATTATGAGAAAATCTAGCTTTTACGTTTTCCTTTCGAGCAACGTGCGAACTTCCGCCGATTCTAAGATTCGAACCCGTTAACTGTCGGCGTCTAGTTCAACACAATCGTTAACCGGTGGCAATGACCCGAGCCCTAACTGGATCATCACACTTTGGCCTGAAATTTATGCCCTCTGGCTGACACACATTTCAGCATAAATTATCCGGCAAACATCGGCGCCGGATTAAATTCACTTTTATTATTAATATTTATGATGACTGACGATGAAATTGAAAAAGAGTGGAAAGCCAAAGCTGTGCGATATGCCCTCGTGAGAGGTCATGTTTACCATAAAAACTGAATAAAACATATTTTTGGTAAAACTTACTGGACGTAGTACCTTTCTGTATAAATATTATTATTTATTTATCGCTCAGTTAATGTTTTTTAATTATTCCAAAATCTAATGATTCATTTTATAAAATATATTATTTAAGTAATAAAAATAAATATATTTATAAAATATTTACATCTTGTTTTATCTGTCGATTGACTACTATGCGGTACAATGACAGAAACTTTGTGAAATAAATCTTTAATGAAACATTTGAAAGTAGTCCATCAACACATAATAAGTATTAGTTAAATATGCATATCGTGCCATCATTAAATAATGATATAATTCTAAAATACTTTATTTAGTGTTATGATTATGGTTGGATAACTCAAATAGTGTTTAATAAAAAGTACTTAATTCAGTAGCTTACAATAAATATCTATCTGAAATAAATAAATATTTTTATAACTTTAGCTTTTTCCGTATTTTTAAAACAAACTATATATTTAAACGCTTTTTCTGTAATGCGGTATTTTTTGGGTTACTACTGTGTTTTAATAAATCGATGTTTCTTCCGCAGATCTTTCATTTAGTATAACAAAGTGCAAAATATATAATATTGCATCGGCTCAATTTCCACCCGTCACCATCCGTACGCAAAACTGGTGACCCCGACGTGATTATTCACACAATGGAATCAGATCAAATCGGCCCCTACAAATTTATGCACAAATTCGCCATCTAACTCTTGAATACGAATAGATAATATAACTTCTAATAGTCTAGGTGAGGGTCGGACTACACGGTGCGATTTTCCCCGATAGCGCCTCATTACGTATCCCTACGTATCTTAACGTATCTCGATAAATCCTCGCATGTCGATGTTAATCATTGGTAAATCCGCTCCGGCGAGAATGTTAAAAATGTTGCTATTCACTTCGCAATATTGAGTGTACGTGTCTGCCAGTGTAAGTGGCAAGAACCAGTACAACAACGTTCGCCGGAACATTTGTTACCTTACGGTTTATTTCGTTTTCGTTACGACATTTCTCTCGCTATACCGTTACGCTCGCTTTGGTCGCAAACTATTTTTTTTAATTTGATTTTAAAAATAAATAAAAAATATGTAAAATAAAGGTATAATAAATAAATAATAGGCATAATATGTAAAATCAAAATAATTGTAAAAATATCAAGTAATAAAATGTAAAATATTATCTAAGATGCTTAAGTGTATATTTTTTAATAATAAAATCAAAATAAAAAGGTGTCTGATTTTTAACATGAGCTTTTCTTTGTTATCATACCCATGGGTGCTTGCTTGATGGCAAACTTTCATGCGGTTGCCGCAGCCTACATCCGTTTCTACAAACAACAAACTGTGGGTATTCTATGAACTAAAATATTCGAAATGTTTAATTTATATTATTACCCTTCACATAGTAGTGTTTATTAAACAACAATAATATGTACAGTATTTTTTTAAATTATGTTACTGAGGTGTTAATAAATACAAAAAAAAAAAATAACAATATACATATATGAATATATAATATGTATACATTGACCATTGGTATAAGTTGGAGACTTATAGCTGAAATACCTGGGTTCGAATCCCATATTAACCCTAGTGTTTTTCAATCTCTATAATGTCTAAGAGATTATAATGATGAAATACATTAAATACATGACCTTCGGGTCAGGGGACTTATTTTTGGTAAGACAAAATTTATCGCTATTGTTATTATTTCAAATTAAGATATATCAAGTCTTTATGGGTGTGTCCGTAGGCTGCAAGTATCTCCAATGCGTACTTACTTTGGATTCCGGACGTCGAGCTGAACCAGTGCGAAGAGAGAAGCGGCCGCTTCTGTGATCTTCGCTGGTCTGAATTTGAGTCGGCCTAATCTTTGTTAAAGTCTAAGTTGGAGAGCTCTTGAAGATCTAATGCCTTACTTATGCAGCAAACTTTGCAACTTAAGCTGTTAAGATGTTAATTACGGTGGTGTCCAATTTTAATGAACAAATAAAGACGGTTTAAACGCTTTATTACAATCCGAATTTGCCTTTTTATGCTTCAATAGGACGAGTTAATCCTTCAAATTGTATAATTCGGACCGATCATCACATATTAAGAGCTTATAGACCATATTTTCCTATTCTTACGTATAAATATCGTGATGAATAGTTTACATAAAATTGAGCTAGATCGTTTATAGTGGCATTTATTAATTGTTAGGTGTACTAATACTTTTCAATAAATAAAATAGATGTCACTGCTTTAGAGTATTTGTCTCACTACGCCTAAATAAATATAAATCGAATAATTTTAACTACGGTAATTTTTTACCCTAATGTGCCAAAAAACAGCTCTAAAAGCAAATTCAAGACAATATAAGGTGTTTTTAATTATAATTTTATTATTTTTTTTACAAAAATTTAATCAGAAATAAATGTACCTCCAAATTAATACACAAAAATAAGTGAAATAGCAATAGAAATAATGTTTCAGTAAAATTTAAACTAATTAAGAAGCGTGTAAAAAGAATATCATTTAAAGATAATTAATTTTTATGCGCTAGTGTTCGATTGCAATTTTAATACAACTACTGTATATATGTCAACAATCAGCTACGTATGAGGTTTGCAGTATTTGATAAAATACATTACAATTTTATAACCATTTTGTATGTAATTTAAAAAACGCAACCAATAAAATAAGCAAAGAACCATTGTTTGTTACAATTTTTTTTTTTAAATAAAATTTGAATATATATTATATTATATTATATCAACTAATTAAACCTCAAATAAGTATTTAAATAAAATAAATATTTATAAATATAATATATTAAATAATACGCAATATGAGTAAATCATTTATTAAAATTTTAGTTTATGAAGAGAAATCAAACCTTCGCTAAAAATTTGCTCACTACATTTTCCTTAAAGAAAATAACATTAATAAAACTTCAAAAAAATTATAGCTGCGCGGCTAAAAAAAATAGTTATTATAAAATAATTAAGTTACGTATCTCGAATGTTTTTATGAAATATGGTAATTTAAAGAAAAAAATCGTGATGCTCGGCAAAATGGACTTTGCACTCAACTATACATTTGCTGCCAATAAGTATCAAAAGTTAACAACTTATGTTCACATTATTAATATTTTAATTTTAATAATATAATTTACCTGAAACATAATTAACCTGATGCGTAATGTTCAACCTTTATTTTTGTAGAAGAAATTTAATTTAAAAAATAATAATATGGTTACGAAAGATTGATGTTAAAATGATTGACATATTCTCTCATGTTGTAAGATTTATAGAAACAGATAATTTTTTGACGATCGTTTGCCACTCCCTTTTCAACTTTAAGGTGAGGTGATAACGATGTTTCTTGGAACCACTTTAAAGATAAAAATCATGGTAAAACTTTTATAAGCGGTATAGAAATCGTTGACTTATCAGAAATACTCTCATTTCGCCAGGTGCCGGAGCGAACAACAAATTTTGCGTTTTCGACTAAAACGTGCGCACTTCCCTTTTTCTTGGCCTGATACAAAGAAATATGGAAGTTTCCTTAAATTATTAGCTTATCAAGTTGCCATTGAAAGACTCTCAGAAGACCGAGCTTCCGTCCTTGACTGGTCGCCCCATTGTAGACTCCATCGCAGAGGGTCCGTCGCGGAGCAACATTTACAGCCTTTCAAGACCTACTTAGAAGGTCAGTTGGGAGTATGCACCACTTTATCATACTAAGAACAGCAACACCAGAAAGCACTCCGTCGACAAAAGCCCCTAAACGATGCGTTCATGAAAGTCTGCGCCCTTGGATAATGTGCTCCGTAAACAGTGTATTCAGTTTTATTAATGGCTTAAATTGAGTCTGAATAACCGGCACCTAAGATCATAATGAGCATAGTTTTGAAAACTTATATGCCCTTTAACTCTTTGATAGTATACTGAAGAAGCTACTATGAAATAAATACTATTTTAAAGCATCTTTCTATGTAAAAAATGTTTTTAAACATGAACGTAAAAAGTTAAAAATATGTTGATTGAACACTTATATTGAATATAACGGCAAGTATCTGAAAGTCTTTAAATTTAAAACTAAACCGTCATAATTAATAATAAATAGCTCTCGTAAGCTTACCTTAGAAATAAAAGCTAAGTTTATTTGGCATTTTTAAATATTTGTTTATACATAATTTTAGTTTTAATGCAGAAAATTTTATCATTGTATTGTTTATTTGCTTAATACCTCCGATCAGTGCTTTTTTATAAAAAAAGTGTCGGAACTCATATATAACTCACAAATAATCTTTTATTGAAAAAAATATATATTTCGTTTTTAATATAAATTTATTATTGTATTTAAGGCAAATGTTTTAAAGGTTTGTTAAATTTTCTTGCTGTTAATATCTATGACGGAATGTCATCCTCTGAGTAACCACAGATCAACGTACTTTGAAGGATCGAAAAGTCTTTGAGGTGACTCGACAAGTTTGATGAACAGAAGTGCTGAAATAATTTAGGCTTCAAGTTGAAGCTTTTTTAGTGTGGCGATTTAATACATCTGCTAAAACCTGCGTTCACATTCACTCGAAGAAATGGGAATGCTATTCAGAGTTCGTATCAAATGCAACAGTTTCTGGATAAGTTATCTGGATATGAATCTACAAATCATTTCCATTTATTTAGTTGCTAATTTCCATTCTCCAAATATCAGTTGAGTATTAACATCTTCAAACCAATGTTTTTGATCAATTACGCGAGACCAATACGCTAACTCATCGTCTTTGCTAGTAAACAATTTTTTTTCGATTGATTCTTTGAATTTTGTATGAAATGTACTTAGGTCAATGAGAAGATCCATTCTTGAATATTTTTTATGAACTAAAATTCTACGAAATCGAAGATCACGTACATCAGAAATTTATAATAAGGCCAAAATTCTGCCTACTTTCTTCAAAAACTTATATTAGTATTTTTATATTCTTATTTGCCTTGTACAGATTCATGATACGGTCCTGTAGGGCCAAACTTAATTATGATAATCATTGGAGAGCGTCACACATCAAGTATAAAATTTACTATTAAAACTTTCTTCTTATTTGAAAATATGTTGAAAATATGTGTATTCTATGACAACAAAGCTCTGCCTCTGATAATAAACAAACATGAGAGAAAATGTAGCGTGAGTAATTGTGAATCTAATATAATATCTGGCACGCTGATTAAAGAAATAATTGTTATGAAAATAAACTGCTGCTCAAGTACCTAATGTGTATGTAATAGCAATTTAATTTAATATTGGTAGGCTTGAAAAGCTTTCTTATTGCGTAACATTGGATTTAACTGTTTTAGTGTTATATTTAATTCGTCGCTATACTTTATTAGTACATAGGTGCATCTGAGTAACATTTAATATATTATGATTAAGGCAAATATGTTCAGTTAAATATACAAGTTAACTTATTTTATTTTATAAATGCATTAAAAAATAACTCATTGCCTCCTCTTAATAATTTTCGTTTTGCCAATGACATAATTATCTATCTATTTGTTATCTTGTTATAAAATATTAATAATCCACAGAATTTTTGATCTAAAGTGAAATAAAACAGTAATATTAAAAAAAAAACATATTGAGAAACATCGTGTAAACTTAGCGCACCATTAGAGTTCGACGACCTCAACGTAATAAGTGAGTCAAATAAGATCTAAGGCTTTCGCGGCTGTCGTCGATATTTGGATAACGGTTCCAAATTATCCCCGTCGAACACGAAATCTTGCGGTCATTAAACACAAACACACGTGTGCAGTTAATGTGTATGTTTTACTGTCGTATACAAAATATCGTATGTTCGTGACTACTAATATGTTGGGCTGCAATAGCTCAAAACGATCTCTCGATCTTGGCGTGATGCTGTCCCGCCAATGCGACTCTGTCGTAATTGGTCAAGATATTCTAAACAGGAAGGCTTTTGTCTGCACCATTATATCCGCATTGCACTCTAACACTTATCTGCAATAGTGCAATATGTATGTCATCGTGATACTTTCTACCGAGCCGTAAGCGCATCGATGAAAGCAGACACGGTGCCATTTATAGAGCGGGCTGTGTCGTTAAGGGTTGATGAAAAAATATTCATAAATAATAAAATTGTACATAGCAAGAATATTTTTGTTTTATGAAGATACTAACTTACTATAAATTTACCCAAAAAAAAGCATGCCATTTAATGAATCTTAATGAAATCGAAATAATCGAAATTTGCCCCCTCAACTTCAACTTTCGCCCCCTTTTGAAATGACGTCCCTGATTAACGACATACATTTTGTAATTAATAACCCAGAATATTTATTATATGCTGATTACCTTGAAGTGTTTTAGAGTATTCACACAAATTAAGATTCACTCTCTTTAAAGAAAGACCTGGATTGGCCGTGGAGTTTCGACTGCCCTAGAGAGTTGCCAGCTTCTCAATGAGCTTGCTAAACACAAGGATGTTTTCGGCAATAGCTATGACGAGCTGAAAAAAATATGTAAGATAGTGCTAATCTATTTTATATGTGTATCATACCTGTTTTTTAATTATTTTAAAATGTTTATTATTGTTTGTATATTGGCCAACAAGACGCATTGGAGAAACCTGTCAAGTTATGATGGATATAAATGATTTATTTAATACACAGTTTATTCATTTTTTAATTAATGACATGTATGATTAATTTTTGTGGGTATTATTATCCTCTATATAGTTTTTAATAATACAAATTGATTGTTAAATGGTGGTAATTTTAGTATAAATAATTCATATATTTATCTATGTTTGTAATTATGGGATATTCATGATGTTACATCGTTAAACATTAACAAGATATCCGGCAGACTATTATTTTGATATATGGACCATTATAAACGGTAGCAAGGAGATTTTGTACGAGAAATGTGTAATAAAATATATTTAAGTTTGTATATATGTATATATTATTTATAATAATTTATATTTTAACTGAAATATATGTAATATATAAATTGACATAATTGAATCTATTTGAAATATATTTATTGCTATAATTAAATGTCTTCAATTTTTTTTCATTGAGTAATATAATAATATATGAAAAAGGGAGAACTGCAGTTGTTTAGTTTATTGAAGATCAGAGAATAATAAATGATAATCAGTAATATTAATTGCAATTTAATCGTTAAAGTGTATAAGATCGTGTCATAATAATAATTTGGTAATCAAGGATTAACTCTGTATTTAAAGTAACCGCCTGAGGTCTATTTGGTGGTGGAACTAATAAAATGCAAATATTTAAAAAACAGCCACTGACTTGCTAACTTCTGCCCTTCTCCTGGAAAAAATCTGCATTTCAGCCCTCAACGGTAACTGTGATTCAAACTGAATGATCAATTATTTGCTTATCAATAATTAAAAATGTTTTGCGGACAACTATGTGTATATAAAACAATACAAATTTATTCAATAAATAACATTAATTTATAAATATATAAATGTTAACATGATGTCGTATTAACATTTTGTCGGGGAGCGTTATGTCGCGTTAACGTAGACAGCAGTTTCAGATGAAATTTGAGATAAAAACACAAACAATAAAAAATTTCTTTATTAAAAATGTTACATGCAGTAAATAAATTCAATATGGCAACACTGAGCAGCAAAGAAAACACGACTAATTATCAGGTAAATATTATAATTAGATATTTTTAATAATTTTTAATGCCTAATTAAAATTTTAGAAAATATGTCGCAACGGTGGGTAAGTTTATATTTATTTGTAGCATAGAAAGTGTTGACTCATATCTATAATATTATTATTTATTGAATAAATTATATTATAATATTATTATTTATTCAATAAAAATATATATATAAAATACCATTTTTGTCATGAGGCCCGGAATCAGTATTTTCCCAGGGCCCGGATTGGCTCTCGGCGACCCTGCATGTTAATATATATGTGGTCACTAATACCAAATCATAATTATTTAAAATTGTAATATTTCTATGCTACACTCCTGATAAACACATAGCATGTAGAATTTTTACATATGAGGGTATTTTTACAGTAAGCATAATAGGGGTAGGGTTGACATATCAACATTTAAACTCGATTTCAACTTACAATCATTATTTTTGCACTTGTTATCTGTATTACCCAACACGTTACACAAACGTTCGGAATTAGGTTTTATGTGGGCTGAAAATTGTCACCGCCGCGCGCCGCCATGACAATGGCCTTTCCTCGCTTTGCATATAGTCGAGAGAGAGGACACGTTGTCATAACGTCACGGCGTTAACAATGACCTTTTTGTGTTGTTTTGAGCCGCTTGCATAACCGTTATGCCGAACGGCGACATTTGCGGCATCGCTCACGACTTTACTCTCTCTCGCACGCCGAACTGCTCGCTTGCTCTATCCGCGATACGATATAAACGATCGTTCATTTTCTCTATTATTTCGCTCTTCACAATGGGCTCAGAGCAAAGCACCGACGCGATTCAACGCCCACGGCCACTCTCAGTGCGCAACTTTCTCATACATAACAGGACAATCGGCCGACCGTGGAATTTGCTATGAAAACCCTATGGAAAATGGGATGAACTAACACTGTTATAGTTATAACGTACACTTCTCATTCTGACGTGAAGAAACTGATGTTGCTTATATCACATACAAATATCGAATCACGGATGCTCCTTGAAGCTAACGTACATGGATCCTTATAGAATTAAATCAAGCGATATATGAATTTGTTTTTCTAACAACTAGGTATTAAGAAACAGCCAAGAACATGACATCCCCCACATGGGACATAGTAGAGTTAATCTGAACTCGTACCATATAGAGAGCTACGCCGACAGAGACTAAGTAGAACGAGAAAACAGCCGCTTCTCTCTTCGCGTCAACACTGGTCTATAGATACGATGTCCAAAATAATTCGATATTTGAAAACGACTGAATTCTTCAGACGCAGACAAAACTAAAAAATCTTCACGTATTTATATATAACTACAAAAATTATATGTGGCTCAAAAGTGTCACAATAATAATAATTTATAACTAAATAACTTTGTGTTATATAAAAATAAACAGGCTGACACTTTAGATCAGGACAATATTCTCTAACGCTTAAATAACTTTAAGCCCCATACTTTTAACGAGTTCGCCCTTATTCTATTATATGACAACTACAGTAAAAATAAGTATTACTAATCTCTCTCGATGTTAACGATTATTTAGAGATTGCAGGAAGAAAATTCGGTTCTGTCTATTTAATTAGTATAAAAAAAATCATAAAATATTGTATTCAATATGATAATAATAACTTGCTATCATAGAGTTTTTGATTAATATTATTTTTAATATTTAATTAATAGCTTATGAAATATCAGAAAATAAAATAATTATTTAAATTTCTTTGAGAGCCTTTTTTAATTTATGTTTACAGAAACTGTTATTTGGTTTAATATTTTTAGAAACTAAATAATAGCATATAAAAAATGCATTAATT
Source organism: Plectrocnemia conspersa (assembly GCF_051122295.1). Lineage (NCBI taxonomy): Eukaryota > Metazoa > Arthropoda > Insecta > Trichoptera > Polycentropodidae > Plectrocnemia > Plectrocnemia conspersa. The sequence continues at coordinate 6,233,804 of NW_028277174.1, read as the reverse complement.
CAGTGCAATAACAAAACATGTAAAAAATGGGTTTGATCTCTCTTTTTAATATAAAATTGTTATTCAATTGAAGCAAAACTCATCAAAAAAAAATCCTCATCTGATTTTGTCTTTTAAAAAATTTAATATATTCATTGAAAACTGAATAGTGAAGAAAATTTAATGACTATTCAAAGAGAAGATGATCCAATACAATGCATGACATTGAGAAAATATTTATTAAATATTTTAATCAAAACAGATTTTTGTATTGTTTTTTTTTCATTATATGGCTAGATTAAAAACTTGTTACTTAAATAGGTTAATGTAAAAAAAACTTAAAATTAGATATACTATGAAACATATTTTAAGACAAAATTTACAATTATTTTGCAATGGATTATTTTACAACAGTATCTAGCTACAGGTTGTATTTAAAAAAAAAATTTAAACGATATAGTCTATTTACAATTTGTCATAATTTAACAGCATTTGGTGAAGTTCAGATTAAGTTTTGCATAAATAATAGCCATTATATATCATACGGTTCCTAAGAAACAATACTATTTTTTTTGTCATAGAATGCTACGTTATTCATGGCTGCTTTTTAATAAAATATTGTATATTATTTTATGTGCATGTGTATGTGTGATTTTTGGCGTGCGTGTACGTATTGTGCCGTGATCGGTTTGTGAAAGTATTAGTGCGCGTGTGCAGATCAGTGTTTATGGTCGCAAGAGCGAGTTGCACAAGAAAAGTGTTACGAAACTGTGGCAATGAACCTCGGTGAACCTGTCCGTGGAGGCTTTTGCCTTTTAGCAACGTCGACAACTATCGAAGCGCGTGCCAATATTTATTACAATTAATAATATTTGTTATATTTAATTTGATTGATTTTCTTAATATGCTTCCCTCAGCAACATACAAAAATAAGCCTATTAATAAAAAACAGATAGAGCCACATTTTGACATATAGTAATTAATAATAATATTATGAAGTGGTTGACAATTGAAAAAAAGGAAAATAGTAACTCCCAGACTTCACTAATTTCAATTTAGCTTAGTTATTATACCTACTTGTAAAACATTAGGTTGACGTTTGCAATTTATTTTCCCTAATATGTGCTTCCTAAATTAGTGCAGAAAATAATGCTTAGATCAGGAGTGAAGATACTGTTTTATCCAGGGAGAAAATAAGTATCACTTCCAGAAGAGATAAATATACCAAAATTTCGCGTTGTGAATAATGTTTAACAACATTTTCAGCTTATGAGTCTGCAAAGTTATCAATCATGTATGTAGTTAAAATAATATTTAAAATTATTTAGGCGTTAATTCAATGTGTTTCAATAGTGTAAACACAATTAACAACTACTAAGTAAGCAGTGAGACACCTGTGACTTTAGAAAAAATCTGAGTAAACCTAATCTATGATGATCGATCGGAATTCATATGTATCCATGACATTCAGGTATTAGTCACTAACTTATCGTGTTGTTTATGTATGCATTGTATATATATATATATATATATATATATAGTTAATTTTTTACTGTATTTTATTGGAAAGAATTTTAATATTTCATTGAAGAATTAAAATCTGCATATCTTCTTAATGGCGTTATTTTTTTCCCTTTAAGACGATTGTTTTGTGTCATTTATGAGAATTTAGATCGCAACAATAGGTCATTAAAAAGAATGAGAGCATTTTTCGTGTGCGTTGTCGAGTTATTATTAAAGAAATTTGCTAACTACGGATAATGTTAATCCAAGATTAGTTTTCTTCTAAATACTTTTTTATAAATTGATTCAAAAGTTCAAACATAATATTCAATAATATTTATCAAAACTAGTTTCTTGATGTTTTTTTTTCTCAATGTCATGTTTCTTTGCTTGTTTATTTATTGAAATTTTGAGCTTATCTTTAAATCAATGTTTTCTAATTGTTTCAGAAAAAAAATTTAAAGCCTCTTTGGCTGTCAATAAATATAAGTAGCCTCTTCTATATTTTTTGCAATTATCCGATTTCAAAGCAAAGATATGGTCAATTAGAGTAATTAAAAAATCGGGATTTTTGGATATTAAACTATTTCCGACCTTTATTAAAAGCTTTCAAGAAATCATGCATATTTTCAAACATTTGGCACGGAGCCACTCTTTTTATGTAGCGGTTGTAAAACATTTAAAAATATTCGTACAAATTTAATTTATAACAAGCAAATGTTATATTAAAATTCTCGAGAAATGAGAATTCTTGAATTGGTATTTTTTCGAAGAATGTAAAAATATTGTCATTCTGCTAAATTATTACAATTATAATAAAAACATTTTTTTGCCATGATTTTCATAATACTATTTTTGAACAAAAATCAAATCTTCAAATTAGTTCTCTTCTAGCTTTTTATTTTATTTAATTCACAATGATTAAATTAAATTAAAAAAAAAATTTTACTCCTTTGCGCTAATGTCCTTATCCTCAGAAATTTATTTAATATGTAGCCATTCTTGATTTTGATTTATTGTCATATTATGTTGTGCTATAACTACTTAAAATAAGGACCAAACGTGATGCTCTGTGTAACTGTACACTTTGTACTACCTCCAGTCAATTAATAAATATCGATTATATTTACCTCGTTTAGAATTAAGTAAAAGTTATTTATATTATCTGATAAAGGTTAATAACCGCTGCATTTATTCTGCTAAAAGTCTGCTAAAGCTTTATGGATGATATTTGCCCATAATCGACGTGTAATAGATGCAACGGAACGCACTTATAGCTCCAATGCATCTGAGCAACCTACTCATCAGAAGCTATAAAAAGACACTAGTATAACTTATGGAAACGCTGCACTAGAAAAGAAGGCTTTCACGATTACTGAGAATTGCACAGGAAACTAGAGAAACGTCCGGCCGCCGTTGTATGTGTGAAAATTTATCGCGCGTCTATTCTTTATTCTCGGACCTTTTTCGAGCATATTAATATTTTTTTTATCGATAGATCTATTTTGTGGTCAGACCCCTAGCGGTGATTTTGGAAAGCTCGAAGTGGGCCAGAAACGGTCACCGGCCCACATTTGGCCTCCACTTTGGCCACTCTCTTGCAGACGTGACGTGGTTGCTTATGCAATTTTCTTTCGAGCGTCAATCACCGCTTTATGTCGAATCTTATAAAATATTTAACGTTTCACCATGCAGAAAAAAGGCGGAGTGTCAAGGCGAAGCGACCTCAGTGATTATTCAACGGGTCAGATCAGATATGTATTGTCGAGAGGGGAAATACAATCTACTTCCATATGCAGTCAAAACAACACTGCTATATGTTTAGACGGTGACATAAACTTTCCACATAATTTTCTAAGAGTGATTGATTTTTTAGGTGTCGTTTTCGTAGTACGTTTTATAATTATTAGTTATTGATCTGAATAAATGATCAAGCAAGGCGATATTATTTGTAGCTAATTGAAATTGAAAAATCATCAGAGAAAATTTGTTGTATTTGTAATAACATAACTTTATTTTATTTTGCAGTTTTTTTTTTGTTAAACCTTATTTTATTAATTAAATGAAAAAATAATACTATAAATAAAAAAATACAATAGATTAAATTAAATAATCTCCGTAAAATGAATATTAAAACAATTTTATATGCAATAAAAATATTGAAAGCTTTATTAAATGTAGTCATAATATTTTTAAATTCGTAGTTTAAAGAAATACTTCAATTAACTATTTGTGTGTAATTATTTGCTTCTGTAATTATATTTCATATTATATTTATACTGATATATTATATATATATATTTAAATATATATTTTTAATTCTAAAATTAATTAATATATATTTTATTAAATAATAATACCATATATATATCATCATGTAATATTAGTGTATTAAATATTTAGCATAAAGAATCTAATTATTCCATTTATATTACAATAGAGAAAATTATTAAAATTATACATTATTATAGTAGTTACTCAGAAATATATAATTTTATTTAATTAGACTTTAAAATGCTACTATTAATATTTTTTAAACTAATTATTAAAACTTTAAACATTTACCTTAAATCAATATATGTGCATGTTATACCAGTGCAGTGTAAAGTTATAATTTTCTACTTTATTTATCTTATTATTAGGTCTTTAATAATTTATTTTTTATACACATATGATGCTATAATTTAGAAGCTTACTTCAATAGTTAATTTTTTTAATTTTTTTTTTATAGATGTCCAAATACCTAAATATAATTTTTTATGTAGTATTTTTATTTTAAGGAATTTATTAATTTAAAATTAATTTTAAAATGTTTTAATTTTAATTATTATATTTCAATTAACTAAATAATAAAAAAATATAGAGATTTACTTTTTCCATTATGAAGATTAATAATAAATATGAAATTTTTAAAAAGTACCGAGATTAATGCGTACTATCAATGCGTAATATTTAATGTGATTTTTGCCGTAATATGACATTTTTACATTGTTATTTTTTATAAATATAATGAAGGATAATTTAAATGAGCAATATATAAAATAAATACTCTATAAAACGAATTGTTTGTGCATTATTGCTGGACAGATTAGGTGCAAGCGAGCATTAGTCAGAACCGTGAGCACTCCATGAAAAATCTGAAGATTTCGTTATATAAATGTACAAGCAATTCATTTTATGGAACAAAGTAATTATTTAAATGCACATATAACCTAAAATATTTTTTAGCTTAATCGCATTCAATATAATGCAATATATAATAATTTTAAATTTTAAAAGTATCGAAAATAACTTTTCTTATAATTTTTTTCGAAATAAAATATCGTGATAGATGAGTACAAATCAATAAAAATCACTTTATGCATCAACACAATAACCCTAAAGTGATTTATATTCACATAATCTATTTCGTAATAAATCAATCACAATGAACGTTTATTTTCGACGCAAACATCTAAAGCGCATTGTCGTGTCAATTTTAAAAACGCGTCCCCATTGTTGGAGCGAACTTTTTTCCCATAAACAAAAATGACTGATTCGCAACAGCGCCAGTGGTAAAAACAGTAAAAGCAATGAACTTGACTGAGACGAAGAAGTGAGGGTTCAGTTCAGTTCAGTGTTCCACATAGATGAGCACGATCCAACAGACGTTTTCTATTCAACTTCTCTATTTCAATGCATAATTATTACTTTTTAGGAATAAATAATTTAATAAATATGTATATTTTTTTAATTAATCTAATACGATTCTATCAATGCAGTTTCAATAGGAATGATTTTTCTTACCAGATACATTTTAAAGTTTTCTAATATAATAGGTTTAGGTTGACTGTACATTTTCTTTCACGAATCTAATTAAATTGCACTGAAATATCCGATATGTAATTTATAATGGTCGGATGTTGGACTCGTATTGGCATAGACGTTTTCTATTTCTAATCGCTCTATGTTCAACCTGGTTTTTGGCTTGAAAAAATCGCTGTCTCCGTTCCAATTAAGTCTTCTGTCTGCCTCTTCTACCGGTTCCGTCGGCTTGTACACTCACTCAAAGCGTGTCTGCGTCTCCATCGTAAATTTTCATGAATATCTTGCAGCAATTGTATTTGCTGACTGTACAGTGGCAGTCAACGAACTCTGTTAAGTTCGCGCTCCAAATTGTTTCTTCTTTGAGCTTCTCTCTTCGAGGAAACGCAATGCGTTCACTCTTCGATACTAATTAATTCCACTACGTTTTTTTTACACAATCGCACATGTGTTTTGATTGGAATATATAAAAGAATCACTGCAGATTCCATTATAATCGTTTAAATATAATGACTACCTTTTCGTTATGCTTGAACATTTTATTTATCCAAATAAGCGCTGTGAAATTTTAGATAATTTTTTATCTATCACTCTTAGTTCTAAGCAGAAATTCGCATAATTAACGTGTCGTTCAACTTGTCGCTCAAGAGCCGTGATTTTATATTCGTGTGTCCAAGGAACAGATTCACTTCCACTTGAAGTAAATCGAATTATAAAAAAATACATCTAAGCAAATAAAAGTATCTCGAGAGTGTCAAAAATTCAAAATTGTTGTTGAGCGTTTCTTCTATGCGTCTATGTCACGGTTTGCTCTCAGGTAACTTGAGTTTGTTGACCTCAGCGATTTTTGACTATGAATTGAACATAAAAGTAAAATAAATATATTTGTATGTTTTTTTAAATATTAAATATGAAAAGCGTTAACATATTTGTGTATCCAAAATTACAGCAATTATGCTGGAACTGTCATAATGGACGAGTCGCTTCTTATGAAATGGCGCGAATGCGAAACGCGGGTAAGAATCGAGTTCAACCAAGTTCAATGCCATACTTTCCAATACTTGCAAATAAGGTTCAACGAATGAATACTTATTGTTAATATATTATTTAATATTTAATAATAAAATTAATACAATATAATAAACCATACTATTTAATACAATGGAATATAATAAATTTAATTATATATTATTATAAATTATCTTATATTAAACATACATTTAAACAATTGTTATAAATTAAAAATATTAAATAAATTTAATAATATAATATGTATATTATATAATATAATAATAATATATAAGCGGGACAAAAATGCTATTTGCGGGTTTCGTGTGTAAACGCGCGTCGATGTCTTTTAAACCACTAGCTTTTTCTTCATACAAATTTTCGGGAAAAAACTATTTTTTTTAAAAAAAACTGTCGTTTTTTAGTGTGTAATTGTTAAAAGCGTAATTATTAATGTGCCCATATATGAGAGTGGTTCTGGTGGGTGTTTTGATATCTAAAAATGCCGAGCACACCCAAAAATTTGGGTTCACTTTTATAAGTAGGCATCGGCGTTCGGGCCGGTCGAACAAGTTTAACATAACGGTAAACTATTATTATTTTTTCTTCTTCTTACAAGCACTAACCACATCTGGACCTTCCATTGAATCGAATTCTTTCCAAAGCCTTTGTCACGGCTGAGATTTATAATTTTACTTTCACGGCGATATTTTATTATAATGGCGAATTAAATTGTACAATTCTTTAAATTTACTAATAAATAATTTAATAAAAGTTTCACTTATTTAATGGTAAAACGTTGAACGGTAAATTGTACAAAAAAACAAATATCTAACGTTGAAAAAAAAACACTTTTGTTCCATGTAACGGTAAAAAAGGGCTCAGCAAGATTTATTTTATTACCTACGCCTTGAAAACGGAAAGTAAAAAAAAGTTAACGAAAATCGTTTACAACCGCCCATAAAATTTACTTGCAGTTTTAAAAACGGGCAATAAAATATTTGCATCACTTCCCCGTAATGCATTTTTTTGTAAAGGCTCCAGTGCCGAAGATCAGCTAAAAGGTTCTTCGAAGCCCTTGCGTTTATTGTTTGCAATTTATCACACGGCCATTATTACCCGCTTTAGTCGAGAAACCATTGCGAAAGGTTGCATAACTGTCATAACGATTATCTGCAACTAAAGCGAGTTTAATTTTAATTATTAAATATATTTACAAATAATGTTAAAATATATTTATAAAAAGATGACATAATATTAAATAAATAATGTCATTTATGGGAGATTTATAAATATATTAATTTTATGATTAGAATTATCATTATTAGAAAAAATTACCAAGTTAAAATGTTTAATTGCTTAGTGCTATTATTTAATTATAATCTAATTTAATAGCCCACGAACAATGTAAATACAAATTATTGCCGTAGTTTAAGTAAACTTATTTATTTTTTAATTTTTATTTCTTATTTACTATACAGTATTTTTAGATTTATTGTATTATAATTATTTTCATTTTAAACAACAAGTCGATTACAAAAAATCAATTTCAACTGATTTTAATATTTGTGGTATTATTTTATATATACAAGTATAATACCCTACGAAATCTATTTATTCTAAATGTTATAAATATAAGTATACCTATTCAATTAATTTATCATATATAAAATAAATAAATAAAATATTAACATTTTGTAAAATATATAAAAAGCAATTATTTGAACGTTTCAAAATGAAAAATCAATTTTATTTTTACTCTAGAGCTCAAACTTTTATTTTTATAAATATAATATATAATAAATCTTCTATATAAATATGCAGAATCTTTAGTTTATATAATTTTACATATATTTATAAACAAATTAAGATATATATGTATATAAATATTTACGGATGATAAATTGATAAAAACTTCTCAACAAATAAATTCACATAAAACACAAAATTGTTTAAGAACCATAAATATAACTTCTTATATTAATATTGACGATATTAAAAAATAATGATTGCTTTGAAGTTAAGTTATTTAATCTTTGTGGGATTTGAGGAATATAATATATTGCTAATAATTTATTAATATGTAGATATATAAATATAACATATTTAAACAATTTTACATAAATAAAATAAATAAAATATAATTGTAAAACATTTAAATTCTTTACGTGAAATATTATTTTTAACGGATATTTAATAGTAAAAAATAAGCAAAAATAGTTAAAAAATAAGAATTAAAATAAGTTTGTGTACATTAATAATTAAATTTTAACGCTAATAATTTATTTAAAATTATATAATATAATAAAAAAAAAGTTGCAAGAATAAGATGAAAATTAATAATACAATATCAAATAAAAATATAATCATAAAATATTACGATATAATTAAAAGTTCTTCTCTTTTAAAAAAATGTGCTAAATTTTCTCAAATATGTTTATAAAAATATTTTTATAAAAGCCATTAAAAAGTTTGTACCTAATAAATTATGTTATTTTTTTGTAATATAAACACATTTATTCATATTTAATAGTAGTAAAATATTTAAGTATAATATTAATTTTATATTTTTGTAAATGAAAAAGTTTTGTAAAAAAAAGCATTTTTCTAGTTTTTTGCTACTTACTGTAAATATGATTTTTCATGCTTCTTTCAACGGCTACAGATTGTACAAAACCTATACTATAAATCACACCTGTCAAAAAATAGACAAAAACGACGGTTTTATAAGTAAAAAATTGCGGTAATACAATTTGTCACGACCGTGAAGATATCCAGTATATTTTCCGAAAACAAAACGAAATTGGGTCCAAAATTGCATATTGTGGTTTAAATTTATGGGCTCCCTGAGTGTATTGTTTAAAAATTTGCGCCATCGGACAATATGCATTCCGTTATGTTTATCTCACCAAGATGAATAGAGACGAAGAAAAAAAACTAAGGGTAGAGTGCCGTTATCCACCCCCCGATTGTCTCGGCTAACGGGACCCGAACCTTTTGAAAACATTGAAACTGTACTTTTGTGTTGTTTTTTCACTTGTTTGCATTGGTATTCGTTTACGTTTCCTTTCGTCAATATAACGGTATGTCTCGTCTTTTTGTCACCGCTTCCTTGTTGCTGTCATGAAAGATCCGCAGATTGGTTTTTACACAATACGGAAACTGCATTACAAATCGAAGCGCTCGGTTAACGGTAATCTAATTCAATAATAATAATACAATTCGTATCTTGCATCCTTTATATTATATGTTATAATATTATCAAATAAAAAATAGAACATGTGTAACACGGGTTAAGATCTAGGCACATGTCAATAAAAAAATCAAGACCTTAAATTAGATACTATAACGTTAACCCTTTTTTTAGTGACACATGTCGTAAATTATTATTAAAATACCGTACGAAGCTTACAAAATAAAGAATATAAATAAAACACTCACATGAGTCAAAGCCATCAATCGTCTTATCATTGTTTATTTACCTCCGCTGTGAATGATGAATGAAGATGATTTCCAAGAAGTCACGCTAGCCAATGACGTATCGAGCTTTTTAATGTTCTAAATTTTATACACGCATGCATGCGACTCAAGAAATATTAACTTTGATTGATTATCCTTGAAACTTAGGCGCCCGTTTATAATTAGGCTCATATATAATACTAGAAACCTTCGTTTGTAATTAGGTCAGAGTGATTTAATTATGCAATATTTCATATTTTTATAGATGAAAGTGTCGATTTTGTAGAATCCAAAATAACGAATACGTACGAATAGAAATTTTCTTGGAATAGGTCGAAAATAACGTCGTTTTCGATCAGATCAAACGGTTACATAAATGAGGCTAAGAAGACAGATGATGGTAATAATAAGAGAGCCTTTTCTCCCGCTAGTCGAAGATGGTAATTTATATGGCTTTTTTGGAGAAGCAAAGGGTTCTTCAGGGCACGCTTTTTAATCGATAAAAAATGGTCTACGCATCCACAGCACACGACATGTGTTCTCATTAATATTAATCACCGAACTACCGTTATATATTTTTTTCTATTAAAATGTATACCATACATTTAATACACAAAAAAATCTATATAGTTATTTTTAATAAAAATACTTTTAAGTGATTAAGAAAACATTGGTTAATATATACCTAATTGTTTCATTATTCTATTTTAAATTTCAGATTTGTAAACATTTTTTAGTTATTATTCAATAGCATTCAACATACATATATTATTAATTTATTAATGAAAATATATTAACCATGGCATTATTAAAATATTTTCTATTTGTATCTCTCAAATTTCACTTTTTTCAGTTTTTATGATAATTATTTCCTTGTTTAAAAAACAATTTACCAGATAAAACGGTAGCTGTAATTATAAATTAAAAATAGTGTACTCCAAGAATTACATTTAGGCCCTCAGTTATTATTTATTATCTAAAAATTGCTTTTTCGACTAATTAATCACGTTAGAGACTTAGGTATTTGTATTTTTTGTCTTAAAAAATAAGCTTTCACATCATTTTAATATATTATATACAAAATGATGTAAATGTGTATACTATACTAACAAGCATACCTTTTAGAAACTTTCTTTATTACATGAATTTTTAAAGTGATTTTAAATTTCATATCAATATATAATTCTTAGTATACTTAATTCTAATGACTAAATATGTTTTACATTTCTTGTATTTAATTGTAATTTATTTTCTTTCACCAACCACTCATTTATATCATTACTTACCTAATACATATGTGAATTGTACACTATTTTACTAGCTACTTACAAACAAATATTTTTAATTATTCATCAAATAATGATATTCTGGAAGCTGGTTATAATATTAAAGTCTTTGAAATGATTTTTTTTACCTAATTTGCGTTTTTTCATTACCAACAATAAATAAAAGTTGTAAGGTGTTGAGTTTTTTAGAACATTTTTACAATATTGGCGCAATAACATATTATATTATTCTTAAATATTATATATCGTCAACTATATGTTTTTTTATAATTGTAAATTACTAGGTAAACATTTGCATTAAAATCTTACTAAATTGCACAAAAAAAATTAAAGTAATAAAATATAATTTAATTATTTTTTCTTCTATCTTTAAAAATACAATAAATTTAGAATTATTCAACTTTATATCATATCTTTTCGTTTATTAACAATATGTATAACGCAAATAATGAATACATTAACTTAGTTATTTATTACTCGAATTTGTACAGGCATAAAGGTTTAAATTTATAAAGATTGTAATTATTTAAGATAAATATGTATACATTAGGAAAAATATGTATAAGGCTGTATAGTCGTATATAAGTTAATATAAAACTTTCCAATTATTTTTTACACGTGTAATAATCATTCATTCCCGAGCTTTCATTATTTGTACATTTTTTAAAGATTTAATTGTTAAATAACCATTCTCGTAATCTCAAAAGATAAATTATCACAATGTGATGGATAACAGTTAGGATTTGGGTTAATGTTGATCCAAATGAGTTTACATGCCACTCGAGAGCAACTTTCCTCCCTTGACGTATTGCTTGAACTCGGTCGGCTCATTACTATTTCAGCCTTTTTTCATCGACTCTCATACATATCTATCTAATTATCTCAGAGATACTTGACCGGACTGGATGCTGTGCGTGTTGACGTCTAATGGAAGTAGTAGAACACGTGCTTTTACCTGAAAGTGCATAAAATTGCATCGGCGCAGTTGCAGTATTGCGGTTAGCGGGATGATAGATCAACGAACTATTGAGAGAAAACTTTCAGTTCACACACTCTATTTCAGACGAATGTTTTTCTATTATTTTTTTGTTTTATCATATACGTTCGTATGTGTAGTTATGATTTGTGGTGAGCTTCTTCGATTTCATTGTTGCGTTAAATTCTTCCGAGACTTATTGTTGTGGGATTTCACTTTTTTGAACGCAAGATAATCCCGTAATAAGAAGTTATCAATGCGATTAAGTAAGCCACAAAATTATTTACAGTAATTAAATTTCTGAAGATAAAATTATAAAAAAACTGATTTTATTCTGCCATATTTTTCTTCAAGGGATTCTCGTATGTTTCTACTATTGACAATTTTATTTTAGTTAATTTTTGAGCAAATTTATTGTATAATATTACAACTTACTTTGAAAAATATTTTTTTGATAATATATTATATTATTATTTAATACATAGTATAAATATAGTTAATTTTTTTAGGCTCTAGATAGGCGGTAGAATTTAATTTTGCTAGTAAGTATAATTTTTTGTTAGATAAATACTATAATATAATTTTTTTAGCTTATTTTACTTAAAATTCATTATTATGAGCATATAATTAAACTTTTAATAAAGCAAATATATCACATTGTAAGGTAAAAAATATTTAAATTTTATTTCTATTACAACTACAATTTGCTATATATTACTGTTTAAGAGCTTTAAATATTTCGATTGAGCAATTTACGTATTTTATACAGATTTTAATATAATATAATGGTTAACAAAGAGGTTAATATATATTGTCTGCTGGTTAATTTAAAAAAAATATAATTCTACACTTTTATAAACTTTTAACAAAGTGGTTAATATAAATTATTTGTTGGTTAATTAAAAAAAATATGATTCCACATTATTATGATTTGCAATTATCATGGTTCTTTATTTAATGTGATATGTTAAATAAATCAATCTCTATCATTATTAGCAACAAAAATGAAAATTTATATGATTTTTAAGTATTAAACGTATTTGTCAATTACTTTGGGTAATTTTTTAAGTTTAAAGTCCCGTGTCGGATTTTAAATTATTGTTATTATTTTTATTTTATTATATCAAATTTGCAATATTTTTTTTTCTATAGATAAGAACTAAATATTTCGTGTCACGACAAAAGCTCCACAGACTTTTGGCATAACAATTATACGTCCATGATAAAAGATCTAGCCAACTAAAGCTCCGACTCAACTATTGGTCCAACGACATTAGAGTAAAAAAATATTGGAAATGATTTTTTTAAGAAAAAGTAAAATACAAGTTGGTCAAATAAATCAAATTCGATCGCGAAGTGAGAATTTTTAATGAAAATTAATCTTATTAGTAGTTTTAGTGTATAAATTTTTTGTATAATTATGATGTTTTATTTATTTTTATTTAAAAAAATTTGACACTCCAATGATGTGAAACTTGTAATATTTTTTTTATAAGTTCAGGTGAAACTTATTATCATTTTCCGCATGTGCCACTTTTATGCAGAATATATTTATTCTCCAAATTCTCAGAAAATATCTCCTTCGGGCGCATCTCTTCATCTTTATTCAAACACACAACAAACCTGCTTATGACTCGAATCGGAATCTCCGCATAAGGATCCAAAAAAGGATTCGGTCCCAGGATACTTTTCGTAAATTCAGGAAGCGTGCATATCATTTGTTAACTGGACAACCATCGGACCGGCATATAAATTCGGTCCATTTGCAGACGCACCTTTGCCGAAAACACCTTCCAGGTAAAGCTGAAGCATGCAATTTCGCAGGTGTATTTGCATGTGTACTTTCGTACGCGCATGCGCACACGACCGTTGACGCAGTCGATCGGGTAGAATATTTAAGCGGTTCCATAATTAGCGCAATTTAAATACTTGCCACTAGTATGGCGTGAGCTGTGACTAAAGGGATGCGAAAAGTTAATTATATACTTCAAAAACAGCGAGTAAATCCGTAGCAGAACGTTCCAGTATCCGCATAATTACAAAAGTAATGATGCATCTTTAAACTAATGTAAGATTTTTTTTAAAAACTTTATTAACCTTTAGAAGTCCAAAGGCATGTATGTCAAGCCTAAAATGTGTCGTATATGTCATACCTACTAGAGATACTTCTATCATTATTATGGTAAAAAGATTTAGTAATTCCTAACCATCTTACCTGGAATTGTTAAATTACTAAAATTCGTCGTAAAATCTGTTAATCCATATAAGGATTTTTGAAACAATTTTTTGACCAATCTGTGCTAGCCATGTAAATTTTTATCCATGGTCCTCAATTTAAAAAGGTTTGTATTTACATTTATTTACATATTTTCTTTAAATAAACTTATAAAAAAAATTCTTTCTATATCGACATCAGGATTAATTACGCTGAATGTGTTATTTAAATCAAGAGTAGTCTTTCAGTTGTACGATAGATTTTTGTGATTGTCATACATTGTTCATGCTGAAGGATATCATATATAAAAGTTGGTCCTACTTTAGCTTCCGAACTTTTTTTAAAAAAAACACAAATTTAAAGATACATTTGAATATTTTTTATTATTCGAGCATTTGACGTATTTCATTAATTATGGAAAATAATATCAAATAAATGGCTGCCTCTGCACCTTTTGCAGCAGCCGATTCTTTCGATTCATAATTTGGGGCAATATTGAATAGCTATAAGCGAATTAATGTTAATGTTATATTAGTGTCAATATTAAATAAATATATCAGTATGAATAAGTTCAATTCATAAGTCAAATTCCTGAAAAAGTATATATATATAATTTTTTAATGCATCTACTATCGCATCCGTTCGTCTACCACTGGAAGTACAATTGATATAAGCGTATTGTAATATTATTCCCGGTTTCTAATCCTATTCCCAAAAAATGCTTGTTTACCACCTAGCAGTAGAAATCACGTTGCAATTCGACTTAATTCAGAATCGTCACATTCCGTGTCATGTGAAAGGTGTACGTGTAATTCTAAACGGTCAACAATTACAATAAGTTATGCAGGAACTTTCCTATGCGAGGTTGCAACGGGATTCGGAAGTTATACAAAACTGAAGTACATTGGCGAATAATATATTTCGAAAGTCAATCATTTTGCTAATCATAAACGTTGGAATGAATATAAATGGTATATTAAGGATACAATTTTCTATCAAGCATTTTACTTATAATTTCTTTAAAAAAACACTTTATTAATAGAGTTTTATGATTTCAATATTTTTGCTTCATCAGGAATTTCTCAAGGTACTTTCGGTTCATTATTGCTTTTTCTGTCAATATCATTAATAAATTTGTTCATAATTCCAAAATTTTACTTTTCACCAATGTCCTTAAAAAATAAAATAAAATATTTGTTTTTAAAACTGTAGAAAACTTCAATATGATGTTAAAAAAATTGTGCATGGTCATCTGCTAATAGATTAACATTTAGCATTAAATATATCATTCCATGACCAAGAACATCATTTAATTTTGATCATGAAATGGATAATTCAATGATGTTCTTGGTTAAATGATAATTAAATGATGTACATGTGCTTTATATAATCACTTAATGCATAGTACTAATAATGCGACCGACTCACTTCTAATAGAAAAGGTAAAAAAAAGTTTTTCAGATTATGTTGGAATATGATTTCATCGAGTCGCGTCGACGAGTGTATTTTTACTCTCCGTATGTATATCGTAACACGATACATATGTTAGAGGTACTTGGGTAAAATTGTATTTTTTGTCATTAAATAAAAGTCAACTTAGACCACAATACAAAAAAAATTGAAATACGTGTTTACTACTCAACAATCTAAAGTTAACTATTTTCAGTAACTGGATGTCAAAAAAACGACACTACTTATGGGTATTTCCCTAATATAAATATTTTACCGTACAAGTATTATTTGATTCGTGACTACCGGAGCGTTAACGTACTTATTATATTTTTAAACTATTTAAATAGTATCTTTGAACTTTTTATATTTTAAAATCGATTACTATATTTTCATATCAAAGTAAAAAAAAATATATTTGTTATGGTTCAATACAATTGCAATTATATTATACTGGCTTCTCATACGTTTCCTATAATTATATTCTTACAAAGTTCTATATCAAGACCAAGTTATAACAATCTAATATTATTATTTGATATTAATTGTGTATTTTAATCATTAATCTAATGGTTGCGCTTTAAAGTTTTTAAAATACCTATAAATATTATAATATTACAAAAGAAGCATTACATCAAAAACATTTCTTATTTACTGACTTACATATTCATTAAAACTCGTTTATCTACACAAAACAGCTCTTTATTTAAGCATATTAAATATTTACCCATAGCATCGCTGTCAAATATGTACTTACACATCCTTAAATAATTTTTCGTCCATTACATAACCAAGTATTTTTACATATTTACATTTTACATAAGATGATTATAAATAACTTTTCCAGTGTTGTTTATTTGGGACTGAATTCATTATAAATACGTTGACTGAGATTAATTTACATGCAACATCATTAGAGTTTATTTTCTCTCTTAATTCGCTTCAATTGTATTCCATTAAAGTTATTTTCATACATTGAATAATCACATAGTTTCACACGAAAAGCAAATTTTAATAATGTATAAAAAATCATTGAACATATTATTTTATTCAATCACAAGCTCGATATTATGTCATTTTTAATTATTGTTTTTTTTTCTATAATACATTCGTAAAATGTATTCAATGGATCGATTGAAATCGAATTGCTATTCAGCAGCCATTGAATCTATTAATCAAATCAACGTTGCGAGGTGCACGTCCTCATTATTAATCGGCAATCACCCAATAAAGTTGTATTCACCTGTGTTATGAGATTTGTTTATCTGAGCTTAATCGCTAAGTGGGTGTTATATAATCTAATTACGATGCTGTCATTATAGTGACTTGAATTTGAATGTCAATCGGTTACATCTTAGCGAATCATATATTTTTTTACATCTTAAAAATATTGAACAAAATGCGAGAAAATTCAATGAAATATATCATTTTATAAATTATATATAATAATAATATTTAAATTTTAACCTGTTCAATTATATTACTTTTATGTATATAAAAATTACATTTTCTAATGCTTATAAAAGAGTGGCACAATTAACTTCTGTATGGTAAGGTTGTTAATGAATGTCTTTTTATATAGACTATAGCAGGAGTATGGAACTGTATTCATAAATTAAAAAGTGCTATTTATTCAATAAACAAAAAAAATACAAAAATACGAAAAATGTTAATATCGAAATGCAGACAAACTATGGAGCAATATGAGAGATACGATGTCTGTCTGTATTTATTCTTTCGCTTATTTTTCCTAGAGAGATGAGTTTGCTTAATTTGTATTTTGGACTTGACCTAATGAAAGTTCTAAAACTATAATTAGTTTTAGAAATTTCATTAGGTTAGGTTTGGGTTTGAACAGCAAATGGACGTTTCGCAACTATCAAATTGAGTTTCATATAAATTTTAGAGCAGCATATTAGCGCCTATCAATTAAATTATAATTTCGCTAGTAGAAATATATATCTACTAGTAAAAATGTATTTGGACTTTACTAGTGAAAATATAACTTTATCAAAAAATACATATTTACTGTAACATTTATACATCGGATGTAAATAAATAATGATAAGTATGTAAATATATATATATATATATATTACTACATATAGAAAAGTTAAAATTATATAATTTTACTAGCATCTACCAGATAATTTATATTTTCACTAGTAAAAATATCTATCGGTGAAAATGTATTTCGATATGATTTTACTCAAGTGACATATTTAAAAAAATATTTCGATACTGTTTTTATAGATTTTCTTTTAGGAATAACCACATGAAACTGAATCTATTATTTATTTATTTTTCTGCATTAAATCCTGTTGTCAAATTACCGATAATACAATCTATAAAAACATTAAATTTATGTAATTCAGCTGGTGCAGTTGTTGATTTTTCGTCATTTCTTTGCTTCTTCCTTAGGCATTCGATCTGAAAATTCAGACCGAATATCTAAATTTACTGCTACTAATTTACCTTCGTTGAATATTTATTCTCATGTCTAATGCCTGAACTACACTCTCTGGAAGTTGGCCAAGGTTGGCCAAGGACGGAGAATATAGTGGGTTAATTCGGTTGAGTTTGGTTCTGCCCGCTCTAAAAGCTCTCGGTAGTTGTCCGAGGTTACCGAGAACGGGAGGTAAAGTGGGAGTAATTCAGTCGACTTGGCGAACATTGTCGGCAAACGGACCGAAGTCAAAGGATCCGAAGTCGGAGCTGCTCTTTCGAGCGCGAGCAGTGAGATACTTCCCCTTTTGCTCTCTCGCGTGTTGAGTGACGAGATTGAGAGAGATAATGATATGGTTTTACGCAAACTGAGATAGAACGAGTAACTCGCTTCAATTTCAGTATGCGCGTAAGCGTCCTATTGTCAACACGCATGACGAGCGCTGCATCGTGGTCACGTGGTCAAGTTATAATACCACATGCTTATCGGGGACTTCAACAGACTCTTACTGACATCTTTGAATATTTTAGGGCACCAAAAGGGATTAATTATATTTTTGATAGTATATTCTTCTAGCAGATATTGTTATAATATTTTTTTTATATAAAATTAAATAATTAAAAAATAATTAGTGGTACTTGATTTTGTTAAAAAAAATCGTTTCGAATATCCTTATGTATTTTTCTAGATCGGTTTATATAAATGTCACCCCATAACGAATTCTTATTTAGAATCGATGGCGACAAATTCTAGGATAGTCACAGATGTGGTGTTCGTATTCTGAAGTATCATTTTTATGCCTTATGGTAAATTTATTTATTTTTCAATTGAATAATCATACAGGATAATTTATCTACTCTATGCATAAATTTAAAGCAATCCTCATTGTGACAACTACGTTTAATATCGATTTTAGATTAAAGTTACTGGCAAAAGCAACATTACACACTCAAAATAATTAGTAAATATAAACATACACGCTCCCGCCCGCATTCCGGTCGTTGGCCGCCGCTGTGGTGCTTTATCGCAAAATTATAAAATTTACATCACGGTCGCAACGACTTTTACGCGAAAAATGCGTCACACGCAAGGAGAACGTTCTCGTCGCACACGAGTAACCAATTACACGACCCATTTCATCACTCACTCACAATAATAAAAAAATAACATTAAAATGAGATGAAAGAATAAAGAAAACAAACAAAAGTGTAACAAACGCAATTACCGCCGCAAATCGAGGTTTACTTCCGCAAGAAATCGCAAATGGCGACACTGCTGCGCTTTCCTCTCACACTCGGAGGGTTATATCAATAGTTTGAAATTTTAATTGTGAGATAAATCAACCACTTTAAAATATGCATTTAAATATTCAATATAGAATTGAAAACAAAAATATGATATTCGAAAAGGAAATACAAGAAATATCAGCGGATTTTTTACTCAATTGGCAACACTATTTTTGATAAGGTCCGTGTGACGTGGTCAATTTCACAGGACTTCATAATCTACTTTTTATAGCGTTTACGATAAATACAAAAAAATGTATTCCGTAAATTTTAAGTAGAAAGAAAGAACCTACATGTTGAAGAAAAAGTGGAAGACCATATGTTGTGATTAATTAATTATTAATAATTAGCTTTGTATAAAACTGTTTTTAATTACTTAATTATCAAAGCTTTGTGAGAGTTGAGTGCTGAAAAAGAGCATTTTGACTGTGTTAAATAATAAATAAGTTTTTTTTTATATTCAATCCCAAAATAAAATGATATAAAATATTTTCTATACACTCTGAATATCCTTTGAAATGGTCCATAAAGTTTATAAATTAAGTCAAATCCGTAAATCGATGGTTTAATAAATACGGCATTAAGCTGTATATATTTATAGGTAATCATTAATAAAGATCTATAATATTAAATTACCCTAAAATTAATATCGTTCTAGTAGAGTGATCGATAACTATTGACGTATTCATAGAGCGATTTCTCAGAGAAGCAGTTGTCCGCCTCTGTTGCACTTTTTGTATGGGTAAGTGTGCCAATGTACCAATTTGACCCTGAAGATGCGTTTCTGCTGCAAAAGGTCGGCACACATCTACAGGTGTCCATCTAATGATGTAAAAACTGATTAAATTACTATATTGTATACGCACAATGAGATTAAAACATTTTTTAATTTAAGGAATTATTAAAACTGTTTTTAATTATTTATTTAATTATATTTAATTATAACCAAATAGTTAAATTTTTGTGCTTCAGATAAGATCTGCGTTGATGTCTAAATTAGTCAGTTGTTCGCAGCCTCTCCGTAAGATTGTGGGTTAAGATCCATCACCTTTCACAATCGACTCTCACGGGGGGCATATTTACGCCAATCGAGATTAAGGTCGATGAACTCTAAAGCAAACTCGACCGTTTCTTAGTATTTTTAAGATAAATTATATTATTTAATAAATATGACAAACAGAAAAAATATTTTTTATTAGAAAACTAAACATGGTTGTATATTTTTAGTATAACATTTTATTTTATAGTATTTTTCTAATAAAAGACTTAACAATATAGCACATATGCTAATGATTATTAAAATAAAATCTACGATACAGTAACAAAATGTGTGCCAAGAAAGTAATTTACTAACATTTAAAGTCAAAGTATATGTTGTAATCTTAATATTTTATTAATATAATAAACATATATTACGCCAGCTAGTTTATTAAAAATTAAAAACCATGTAAAGGTTTTTTATATGTAGATAAAAGTATAAATAGAAATCAATTTCAGTCTAAGTTACGTTTAATATGGTAAAATATGTTAGCTAAAACTAAATGATGCATATTATTATCTTGCAAATCTTTGAATATATTCATTACATTGAGATTTCCTTGTGTTATAATTTTCTGCTTGTTTCATACATAATTTATATACTGATCAATATAATAAGAGTCGCGTGTATAATCTATTATTTATTTTATCCATGTAAGAATCTATTTTTTAATATATTGTGTAACATTTATAACAAATTTCTAATAAAACCATTAAATATACACAGTGAACTAGATATCCACTCTTTAAATATTGCTTAAAATATACTCAAAATCAAAAGGAGTAACAATGAAACACATGAGATCGGACATAAAATATGTTCATAGCTGCAGAACAGTAGATATAGAACGTATTAGAACCATGTCTGAGACATAAAGACATTTTTTATTAAAATTATCAGCCAAAAATATTCACTACATCATGGATGAAAACTTGTGGCGGAATTAATAA
The DNA here is from genome assembly GCF_051122295.1 of Plectrocnemia conspersa. NCBI lineage: Eukaryota > Metazoa > Arthropoda > Insecta > Trichoptera > Polycentropodidae > Plectrocnemia > Plectrocnemia conspersa. Next base: position 6,212,404 of record NW_028277174.1, on the reverse strand, counting down.
TAAAAACTAACATCTAGTTATTTTAAGCAACGGTAAAAAAAATAAAAAAATAAAAGTATATATATAATTTATTAATTACTTTCTTAGACAGTATAAAAAATCTGAAATCAATTTTAGTAGTTTTATTTATATAACTACAGTAAAATACATTCCATTATTTAAATTAAATTAAGAACATCGTGACCTAACAGGTTACCCCAATGCATCACGATGGGCAAAAAACAAGACATTTTATTATTACAATACATAAAAAAATATAAAAATAAAACATAATACACGGTAAAAAAACATAATAATTAATATAAATGATATAAAACTCCTAGTAGCTGACATTAAATATATAAATGTTCAATTCTAGCGTATTACGGAGCCGGATGAAGACAGCCATATGCAAGTTGCCTAGTATGGACGTCCTGGCTCTAATCAGAAGAGGACGCGGTCGTGATTCTCGAAAACGTTCCGGAACTCAAAACTGGAATTGTTTAATTGTTAATAGAATGTTAATAGAATTTAGATACACATACACACAAAAGTCTATAACTTTTGACTGTAAATGTAGTTAAAAATATATAATATGTATTAATTAAAAAAAAAAAAAAAAATGGTTTAATCCAATAAATAAGCGAATTTGTATGAACACATCTCAATTCTTCTAGACGGCAAACTATTCTAGTGATCATTTATAGGCTATAAATTGTTTATGCGATGAGTTGACGAGGCAGTAAGCTGCTAGTAACTAATTGCTGGCGGTGAATTGCAGTAGATATATTTTCCTAGACTTCCCCCGGGCATTTTTTTGTGTTTTTCTATTATTATTGTAAGATATTATATTTTTTCAATTCCGAAAGATTATTAATTAGTATGTTTTCTTAGATTTTCCTAATCTTACGGATGAATACCGTGATGAAATTGAGCTGTTGTTCATAGTGACATATATTGATTGTATGATGTAATAATGATTTGTATTTAATAAAATATATGCCACTCACTTATATACATTAATTTTAGGCTCAATCATTTTATTTTATTAAATTTAATAAAATTAAATAATATTTTATTCATTGCATTCATTAAAAGAAATTCTAATGAAATTCTCATAGAAGCAGTCTTTGACATTGAGTAAGGTAATATTTGTTAATTCTTTCTAAATATCCGACTTATAACCAATTTATATTTCATATATGTCTATTCTCGTATGAAGGTAATGTTTTTTTTAATTAAACATATTTTTTGCGTTAAATTACTTTTTAATCAATAATATAATAAATTTGTACATGTATGTAAATTTTTTAAAATGACCAAAAATATTTATATAAATAAGTGTAAAAATAAGTCAACTTACATGACTGATTTACGTATGATAATTTATTTGTGTACAATTTTCGTATCACATTTTGATAAATTTTTCTATGAATATATCCTCGAATGAATGTACATGTATAATATATATAATTATAATGATTCTTTTTAACCAAACATAGATTTCTGCATTAAATTAATTTTAAGCCATTAATATAATAGTTTTGTATAGGTATGCTAATTTAGTCGTTGTATAAAATATATAACAAAAAATGTTTACATAAAGAAGTGCAAAGATACGTATACTTATTTATGTATGATAAGGGTATACAAAATAATGCATATAATGCAAAATAATTCATGTAAGATTATCATTACGAGAGCGCTAGTCCGTGATTTGTATATGCAAACAATTAAATCGGGTTTGAGTTTTAATAAATATTATATAATAACTAATTGTTTATCTAGCATAAATAATATTTTAGTAACAAATATATAAATAATTAATTTATTTTAGATATGTAATACGCGTGAATAGTGATTAAAAACATATTTGCTGAATATAAACTATATTAAATATTATTATATATATCTCCAAAGTCCCGTTCAATACTTAAGTCCGAATCTTAAACATGCATCGTATAAATTTGTCTGAATAAATTTAATATAAAGCATTTCATATAGGAGTTACCTAAGTAAAGAAAGTGTCAACCCATTATACGCTCTGAGAGTTTCGACAGATGCATTATTGTAATATATGATAAATATATACTTATACGCTGCGATGCTGAGGTGATACACAAGGAGGGGGCTTAGGGAGATGAAATGAATGTTGTATAATAGAAAGATTTATCTAGAATGTATAAAGTGGATCAACGAACCTGCTTGACCTAGAGAAATGCCTCACCTGGCGCCCATAATATCAAAACAAAAACACACGAACGTTCAATTGTACTGTTTTTTTTAGTATGATCTAATAAAACAATGGCAGAAGTTTGTAAATATTGAGGTAAAGTAGACAATTTTGTCACTTGCTTAGAAATTACTACATGAGAAACGAGACTAAATAGTGTCTGAATTATTTTTATAAAATAACTAGGTGTTACGATTTTTTATAAAACGTGTATACCCACATTGATTAGTAATAATTTAATATTGATACCCGTAGTTTTACGAATCATATTATTTACCAAACAATACATAATAATATATTACTTATATGTATATATATATATATATATATATATATATATATATATATATATATATATATATATATATATATATATATATATATATATATATATATATATATATATATATATATATATATATATATATATATATATATATATATATATATATATATATATATATATATATATATATATATATATATATATATATATATATATATATATATATATATATATATATATATATATATATATATATATATATATATATATATATATATATATATATATATATATATATATATATATATATATATATATATATATATATATATATATATATATATATATATATATATATATATATATATATATATATATATATATATATATATATATATATATATATATATATATATATATATATATATATATATATATATATATATATATATATATATATATATATATATATATATATATATATATATATATATATATATATATATATATATATATATATATATATATATATATATATATATATATATATATATATATATATATATATATATAATATATACATATATATAATCTTAAAATATTTTATAATAAAAAAGTTTAAGTAGTCATTAGAGAAACGTAACTAAAATTAAAAGCTATGTTACTTAATTTACAAAGCTTTAGCGTATCTAAGTTAATGTATAGAACAAAAATAATGATACATTTGTGACTATGTAAATTTTAACTTATTTTTACCAATGAATTCAATAATTATTAATAAAAGCAGTATACTTTTATAGAGTAGATTTAAATATCCTGCTATAAATATTCCTTTATATGATTTATTAACAATTTTAAGAAGAATTTAAGAAGTAATATACTTGATATTATTATTATCTGTTTTTAAAACATTGGATTGTTAGAATAAATTTATATTAAAAGAATAAACCACTTTAGAGGCCATCTATATTATATATTTATTCATCAATGTCTTTCTAAAAAAATACGTACAAATAAATTAAAATAATATATATATTTAAAAATGTAATACACAGTTAATACAGTAAAACTTATAGTAAACATATTAACAATATGATAATAAAAACGGTATAGTTAATTTATTAAACGAAAACCTGAATACAATACAATACATTAAAGTTAAATATGCAAAAGACGTAGTGACGATGATAAATCCTCGTAAAAAATTGATATAAAATATAGTTGATAGATTTTAATAAGTATATATTTATAATTTTTGCTAAAAAATTAAGTTCTTAACAACATTATGATCATATTAATAAAAACAAATAAAAAATGCCGTATAAAGTAGGATAAGAAACATGCTATGTATAGACTATAATAAAATGATATATATAATAATACAGTAATGCTGCTTTATTTTTTTTATTGAGCAACTATTTTGTTTATATCTAATATTAGTTATTCATAAGAAGATTTTTATGTTTCTAAATATAAAAATAGAAGTAGTTCTTTTTATAAAAAAGTATTAAAATTATGAAATATTAGCTAGATTTATTTTTAAAACAGTATTGTAAAAAAGCGATATATAATATAAACACCAATAATAAATGATTTACGAACGGAAAAGGTAAAAATATTGTAAATACGAAAATTATGTAGTTTAGAATAGCTTTTATTAATTAAAAATAAACTCGAAATATTATATATTATTTATGTGTATGTAATTTTAATAATTAGTAGCTAGAATAATTAAGATGTATTTTTATGTATTGCATTAAAGTAAAAAAATGTATAAAAATCAAATCTTTATTCTAAGACAATATTATGTTATAAGAAAATATATTTTTTATATAATAAAATAATGTTAAAAATGTGTATACGTATAATATAAAGTAAAATATAAAAATAATATATAAAAACAATTTCATGAATAAATAATAATAGGTACAAGTTTCTATGCTACAAATAAATATAAAAATCAGCCACCGTCGCGATATACAATATTTATTTTCTGAAATCATATTTAATGCGAAATATTTTAATAATTTTTAATGCCAAGTTAAAATATTTAGTGAGTTTTCAGTCCAGGTCAAAAGCAATAAAATCGTGTCGTCATCGTCGCTCGTTACTGAGCCATATTTCCATGATAAATTATAAATAATACTATAATAAATTATATAAGACTTTAGACATTGCGGAATTCTACAGTTGCATAACTCGGAAATATGAGCAATTTCTGGAATTTCGGCAATTAAAAAATATTTTTTTATTTATTTTTTTGATTGACGGTTATGACCGTGTCTGTTATTAATGGCACAAAAATATCTTTACATGGATAAAGATATTTATCCGTGGTATCAGGAAAATATAAAAAAAACCTCCTAGTCCGTGATGATTGATCAGAATTATATTTATAATAATCACTAATTTTAAACTCCCTGCTATAATATAATATGTAAAACACAAGGGTTAATGTAAAATATGAACCCAGTTTTTGCAATGTGTTTGCAATCACTGCTTAGTTTCGTGCTAGCTAGTCAAAATGTCAATCAGATAAATTATTCCAAAAAATGCTTGTTTAAATTTATATTTTATTTTTTTAAACATACCTTTATTAATATTATCACTATACAGACCACGCAGTTACACGATTAAACTTTTCTAGATGACGGCAACTTGTTTTAAGAATCAATAAAAAAATATTTGCCAAAATATTTTGCTTGTTAAAAATGTTAAATAATAAACGTTTGCGCCTTAGACTAATAATACTTATCGAAAACGTGACACAGGGGTTGTGTCACTGGACAGCAACTGTTGACGGAAACATGCTGTTCCATCGGCCGTGAAAGATTGTCAGGCCATGGCACTATTCTAATCCATAAAACGACTATATAAATTAACTGTAATATATTATTTAAATTAATTTACCTATAAATATTTTTATTTAAAATTAATATAGATGTAGTAAATTTTCCCCAGGCGATTAAAACTCTAGCTACGGCACTAAACATTGCTATAGTACGAGATAGTAAAAGCAGAGGCCACGGAGGTTCGTTGGCCTCTCGTGACGTCAGAGCCGAAAAATCTTCAAAGTTCGTCTCAGCGGAGTATTTAATGGTCCAAGAAACCGTTACTCTTGATCGAACACTCGCAAATCCACCGAAAGCGACACGTTACTTTCACACCATGACTAAGAAAAACCACAGTGACGAAGAGGTGTAAATGACACCAGGACCAAGGATTCTCTGTCTTATGTACTTTATAAATATTAAAATTTAATAAATATAAATAATGCTGACCCTTGATATTTCAATGCATTGAATTCCACTAAGGATTTCAGTAAATGCCATAAGATTTGCATAACACTCTGCCATCATCTTCAGAGAGCATTAGCAATAGTTCGCTCGTGGGAAAATCTCTTCCGTCATTTGTTGGCGTTTTCCGGTCCTTCCGGTCTTCTTCGTCATGTGACCATGGAAACTTCCATGGTGTCATGAGGAAGCTGCCACATAAGCGCCCAACATACTTGTGCTCTCAGTGGGTCAACGGCGATCGTCGTGCCACTTACCTTGGACTCGAGCGCCACACTTACTACACGGTAATCAGAAAAAAATGTGCACTGAAGAAGCATAAAGGATTTTAATTAAAGAGCTCAGATTGGGCTTTGCAAAAAATGAAAGAGTGGAAGCTTTGTCCAGTATCTTAAGATATTTAATATCCTATGATACATTTTCCATTTTAATATAGAAACAATCATCAAGATTTTATTCCCTGGAAAATTTAACTGAAATTTTAGGCTTTTTGGTACACAGATATGATTACCCGATTTACATGTAAAGCAATTTTTAGATATTTTTTGCAAATTATTTGTTTTTTTTATATTTTTTTTAAATAGCATCTTTTTGATTTTTATTTTATTTATATTACACATAACATTTTAAATTAATTTCTAGCTGTGTTTACAACTAATATAATTTTAATATGGAGTAAAAAAGTAAAATTTTCAGTAAAAATTGTTATACAATAAAAAAATATACATTCTAAAGAATAATAATTACAGCAATAGACTCACTGCTTTACTATAATAAAGAAAACGAGCATTTTAGGCTGTCATTAGTTTTTCATGCACATAAAATTCAAAACACTTTTTTCTCATAAAAATACTCTGAAATCGTTTATGTTGGTATAGTTATTATTAAGTATATTATATATACTATATATATACACAACTTTTAAGTAGAAAAAATATGGAGAGTATTTTAAAATTATATAGAGTCTGTTGCTGTAATTAGTTTATTGTTAAAATGTAAAGTTTTTTTATTTTTCTAAGATTTAACGAAACCTCTAATTTAATTAGAGATTTATTTACTAATATTTATATGAGTTTATATTTCCTAAGGCTTATATTATACGTGTCCCCACTTTGTTAGTTTTTTTGTGTGTAAGTATAAAATTTTTAATCAAAATTTTAATATTTGAAAGCATTTTTATATTCCTTAATATTTTAATTTCAAGGATTTGTTTTGTGAATATTTGAATTTGCTTTTTTAGAAAAACTTTTTTTATAAAACGTTTTCCTTAAAAAAATTACTGAGAAATAATTTGTTTGAATTCTGTTAATTAAAATAAATAGTACATATTAATTTATAGAGTAGAAAAAGTAAAATTATTAGTATAAAAATTGCTACATAAATATTATTGTAGTATTTTTTTATTATGTCTAAAGAAATCTATAATTTAAGAAGAAATAAATTTATTAAATACTTACATTTTAATTAGAATTACGTATACTTTTTATTAAAATATATAACATTTTAATTGTAAATTTAATTTTTAGCAAGAAAGTCATATTACGCTCTTTTAAGAATAAAAAAATCTCTTATTTAATTATATATGTAATTACTTATATTCTAAATTTTAATTATTTACACAAGTTATCTATGTTTCTGAAGTGATTTTTACATCTATGTATATATAAAAAAATTACTTCAGAAACATAGGTACTAGCTCGATTTTAATTAATCAACAAAATAGTTATAAATAAAAATTAGGAAAATCTAGGAAAACCTTACCTGTGATGATCGATTGAAATTATATTTTTTTAATAATGACAAATTAAGAAAAACACTAAGGTTTATATAGGATAAGAACCCTGGTTTTTCGGCTAACAGTTATCCACTTATATCATCTTTTTGTAGTGAGTTAAAATTTATATTTTCTAAATTATGTATTATATATGTACTTTAATATATATTTCAATGTATATTTTTAAACGCTAGCGACTTTTTAGTGACTCACCTGTTATTATTCTTCACGTGTCAGTATCTTTTTCTAAAAATAAATAAATTAAGCTCGTACGATAATTTTTAATAAATAAAATAATTTGTAAATAATTCGTTAGCTTAATTAAAAAAATCAATTTGCTTAAAAAAAATAATCAACAAGCTACTCACCGGTGAGTGGTTAAATATTATATTGTATATAAAAATCATTTGCGTATTATTATTATTATACTAGGTCAGGCATGGCGAACCTTTTTGGGTTCGCGTGCCAAAAATTCCCAAATATTGTTCCTCGAATGTGTAGCGTGCCCAAGGAGTAAAAAAATTACCAAGATAGAAAAAAAAAAATTTTAAAACGATTTTCGCTTATCTTAGAACACATTTGATAAAATAATAAAATAAAATAAATAATAATTCACGGATTATTTAATCAAGATTTTAATTTCTTAAATTTAAAAATTAAAAAAATATTTTTGAACTTGGAAATCGTTCGCGTGCAATCCAAATTCTCAAACGTGCCACCTTGGGCACGCGTGCCCTAGGTTCGCCATGCCTGTACTAGGTAATCTCTAAAGAAATGTCTTTTATTTAAAATTTAATTTTTAACAATCAATTGTGCTTTGGCCGTTGATATCTGAGTACAGATTTATTATATCTGTATCATTTAGACTCAAAGAAAGAAAGTTTTAAAATCATTTAGACTCAAAGAAAGAAAATTTAATAATTAAATCGATAATAACAGAATCTTAAGATAATTGGCAATCACGACGACTAAAAATACGTGTGAAGTGCTAGGTGATTCAGAGATAGATTAAAAAAAATTGAAAGGGAAAATTACGAGATCAAGAATAGTCCTGGATGTTGGAGACCAGCAAAGATAGACGATGATGTCATGCCTGCAGAAGTGGAAGCAAATCTATCCATCAGTTCTATTTAACAGTAAATAGACATATTAAGAAGATTGGAAAAGCTTTGAGTCAAAGTGTAAAATAGCTGCACTTTAAAAAAACTTGTCTGGAAGGTTTTATCTCACCTACCTTATTCTCCAGACTTTGCTCCTTCCGACTACCGTTAATTTCATTAAATGCTACACTTCCTAGACAAAAAAGATTAAAAATGCAGACGATGTGAAAAGGGGATTATTGGGATATTTTGAAGATGCTAATAGAATTAAAAAAATGTCCGAGAGGTAGGAGAAGAGAAGGATATAATTTTAATAAAAAATACGTTTAAAAGTGACTTTCTAGTTTCTTTGAAAAAACAATTTTGATTTTGGGATTATCTAATATATTATATTTTTATAAACAACGTTGTAATATATATATATATATATGTATTATACCTTTTTTTTAATAAACTATTAAAAATACTGGAATCTTAAATATTTGTTTTCATCTATTATATATAATTAGAATGTTATCTATATAATTAAAAATATAAATTTCTTATGACCCTTAGATTAAACGACATATTGTTATAAATATAAATAAATTATTTACAAAAAGTTTTAAAATCCATATTTTTTATATTTAATATAATTACCACTAATGTTAAATTTAATATACGTTAAACACCCTATGCGAGTTGTTTACGTATTTAAAAAAAAAGTACGTAACGTACACAACGTAAAAGAATGTAGGGTAACGCAGTAACATCAATGCATTATTATAGAAGCCTTCTGGAAATTAGACAGAAATTTATAGATATATTTAAATATATACATAATAAACATACCTTTAGTGTTGAATATAATAAAATAAAATAATTTTAATATCTAACTTAAAAATATGGTATAATTTTTTTTTATGATTTGCATTATTTGATCACTGTCGGATACGTCATTGAACTGGAAGTAGATTTTGTCGTCGGTAAGCAGAGCAACTGGCTCGATTCAATATCAATTTCCCAAGAGTTCTTTGGCCTTGTTGGCTTAGATAAGTAAGCCAAACGCAAGTTGGTTCACTCAGCCAATTAGCATTATTATGAAAGTTGGCATACTAGAAGACGGCGTTGGTTTGACGACCTCCGGATCGACTGTAGCATTAACACCTAGATGCTCTTCAATTTTTACTATTATTTTATGAAAAAATAAATATAAATGCATATAATAAAAAAATGTTAGAGTGATTCTTTTCCGTGAAACTAGATTAGTGGTTACCGAGTTTGGATCACGTACAAGTACATTATTGGTTACAAACCATTTTCTACGCCGTGGAACAGAACCTTGAACCTGTCATTATTATGTACCTGTGGCTCTAATCTAATGCAAGCAGGCACTTAGTATAATGTATAAAATTCGAGAGTAAATAACAGTAAATTTGATGTGCTATTTTCGTAAAAATGTAGCTAATAATTAAAATACATGGAAGATCTTATGCATACATAAAAATATTTAGTAATACTAAATTTATTTCCTATATATTTTATATGTAACGTTAAATTAAATATTTTAATTAAAGCTGTGATTATATAAATTTCACTACTGATTACCCTATCATAATCAAATGTCACTTTCACAGAAACATGATCGTTTTAGATAAATGTTGCTCAATTTAAATTGAAATAATATGTATGTATAATATAAGTAATATGTGTAGTCTCAAAATTTTATTTTTATTTAATATTATTATTTTTATTATAATGCTATATATCTTAACACTTTATATTTTTTATATGTAATTCGTGCTATGAATAGTATTTTTTATATAAAAATTAATTTTTATATATATCTTTAAAATCGCCGATAAGAAATTACAATATTTATTGCATTTAATATTGTTAAGAATAAAACTATTATTATATATGTTATATGAAAAAATATTTGTAAGCTCGTTGGTAATATCAATAATTTAAATTTACGTTTTATGTACATATTAATTTATATAATATTATAAAAGGCATGTAATTTTTTTTTAAATTAGATTTTATTTTTAAAAATTTTACATTAATAATTTTCTTATATGACAATATTATATTTTTAATTTTTAGCAAATATTTGATTTTTAAATAGAAAATTAACACATTTTTATGCTAACTAAAACTTTCTTATTGATGAAAAATATTTTTAAACATACATTATTTGTTTTAAATAAATTTAGTTATTTAGTTAAAATAAAGTAATTTTATAAAATATAAGTTTTCAATTATTAAGTAAAATAAAATAGAATTTACTTTTTTCGTTAACTTTTATTTAAAGCTCTTTTCTAAATATAATAAAAACTATAATAATTTAATTTTTTAGGTAAAGTAATAATATTTCATGTTCAATTATTACAATTTTTTAGAAATAGTTCTACTCTACAAAATATTTATATTATTGTAGAATTTTTTTCATTAACTTTTTGCTCTCAAATTTATTAAATTTTTGCCTTTATATCATTATTAAGTAGCAGATTCTTGTACTGCCGGATAATTATTTTATATTATTATGCTTTTTTCCCTATACATTTAAATTAAATCATATTTTAAATATAGGTGTATTCGATTTAAATATATGTTACGTTGATTACGTTTTTTTATAATCATTTTAAACAGAAAGATTTTTTAATAATTTTAAAAGTATTGCACATTATTTTTATAAAAAATTCAATATGAAATCAATAAAGCTCGTATCTGTTTTTTTTTCTTGAAGAGCATTAAAATAAATTCTATTTCGTTTGGAGAACTTTAACTTACGAATATAATGCTTAAATATTGTTGCTTTTAATCTTAAGTTTTATGGTAAATATAATAGATAGATTTGGTTTTCATATAGAAAAAGCTCACACGCGTGCGATTTTTCAATTTATTTAAAACAAAATCATAAATATATTTTTAATATAAAGAAATAGTAGCTCAATTTACACCCATTGAATAAATTATCAATGCAATATTTTATTTAACAATCCGCAAAACAAGCAACTCTTAAAATTGTTTCCAGCTAAAACAATTTCATTAGATATCGCAGAGACCCATCTCGCCATTTTCCTCTCCACACACAAACGCAATCGACCCGCTGCATTCGCCCAATCAATGTCGTTTTTCTTCATGGCAAGAAAACCCCAGACGAGATTCGGTCTCGGCGGATTTCCTCGCCGCTCACGCCACTTTTCGTTCGTCGACTCCTCGCGTTTGCGTCGAATATGACTGCATACTTACTTTCCGGTGTTTACTCTTGTTTATGCATATTCTCTCGTAACACTTTGCCACAGCAGCCTCGTCGCGAGTTCATTAAACCTTTCTATTCGTACGTCACACCGCAGCGTTTCTTCGTTCGCAATTCGACCGTGACACTGGCAATGAAGAAGCGAAACGACGCAAGTCACAGTAACTCAGTTCCAAGCATATGGCTTTTACGAAAACTTATAATAGAGACGACATCGACTTTGACCGATTTACGACTGACTCACTTACCGAGAGTGATGTTCTCTTTAATCGGTTGTTGAATCGCCGATTTCGAAGAACGATGTGCGCGGCGATTTTTAGGAAGGCAAAATTTCGCTCATTTCTCCGGAAGAAATTGTGTATCATTTTCTTAAAAGCTAGATCTAAAAATTATCGGGAAAATTTAGTGTTTTATGTTGTTCAATATAAAATGTTTTTGTATTATTTTTTGCGTCTCAAGATTTCGCTCGAGAAATAATAATTGTAATAGAGAGACTAATAGAAGGAAATTGCTTGAATGAAATTATAAATAGAAAGACACAATACACTCATATATTTTAAATTAATATCAACTATCTTAAATACATAAAAGTAGATATAATACATTCAGTTTATAGGTCATACATACGTATAAATTATTTAATGGTTTCCTCATATGGTAAAATTTATGTATTTAAGTTAAGAACTTCAATATTAATCTGACTAGTGTAATATAAATTTATAGTAATTATTATGATTTTAACTTATATTCTTAATAGAAAGCACACTATAAATATTAAATTTTAAGTGTGTTGATATTATTTATAGCACATTTTTGTTATGATTGATATAATCATAAACATCAAGCAAAAGATATACAAAAGATTGACCCTACAAATCTGGTTTATTTGCACATAAAATAATAGTACGTGTGTAAATACGAAAAATGGTTATTTTCTGTGAATTATTGGTTATGTATTTAATTTCAGATTGTAATATGGTTTTTATTAGTCAGCAATTCGAAGAAAGATCGATGAGTGTGCGCAGGGATTTCAATGCATCATTTCGCCCATTTCTCCGGAAGAAGTTGAACAAAACCTATGAATCGTTATTAAAGTTAGGATCAACAGTTAAAAATAATCTAACATGGAACGGAAAAAAATATAGTAAGCAAATTAATGTTTGTGCACTGGCAAACTTTTGAAAGTAGTGGTTTTGAAAATTTGTTAGTATGTTAAAAAATATAATTATTTAAAAGCATATAAATGTTTTGGCTTTGCCATTAGGTATAATTTAATAATTTTAAGAAAACCATATACATTTTATCGGCATGCTAACAACTATATATTTATATATCTTACGGTAAATATCTAATTTTTAGTTTCATGGTATGATTTAAAATGTGTAAAGTCAGCATGATGACGAAATTGACAATTTATGTTTATAAACGCATTTTTTTATTTATATTTTTCAGTATGTTTATGTTCAGACATTAATTCTGCTTAATTTAATTACATTTTAGTCATCTTTTTCCAAGACAATTACTATATGTGTATTTTTTATCGTAATTTTAATTTTATTAATTTGATTTATTTTCTTAACATAAATCAAAACAATTACTATACATTGATAACATTTAATTTAAATTAGATAACTTGACTTTTGGATGAAAACAACTTATTAATGATACTTTATCTACAACGTGCTGTTATCACAAATATATTATAAAAATATCACATTAAAAAACAGCCTGTTATTATAAAAACTGTATTCAGAAAATTGTAAAAATCTGTAAAAGCTTTAAAATAATAACACTAAATAAATTTTACGCGAATGAACTGATAAAAAAAATATTATTAGAAAGTAAGTAGATAAATGTTAAAGGTACCTTATATAATGTAATTATAATATATTATTTTATATATATATATTTTTGGGTATCCTGTAAAGCTGCTAAATAATTGATATTCTTGGTCATCGATATGTGTAAAAATAATCAGTCTATAAATAATGCTGAGTTTTCAGATATTAGTAATAAAAAAACGATTGTAAGCAAAACATAATCATATTCCAGAATGAACATATTATCATTCTTGAAGCTTTCTGTAATTTACAATTTTTTTAGAGCTTTACAGAATTACAGGAATATCTCCTTAAATATAACATTTTATAGTTTACATATTACATATTTTTTTGTTCCATACAGTAAAAAGACTGATTTTTTATTTTAGTCTAGTATAAGTACATTTTAGCCAAAATCCTTAAACAAACCTATTTAAATATTTAAAAATAATGTGTATTTTAGAGAAATTTTTAAATAAAATCTTATCTATTTAACCTTTGTTTTTCTTGAATGCTCAGACATTAATTCTGCTTTATTAAATTACATTTTAGTATTTTTTCAAGATAATTACTATATTTCTTTTATTATATAAATTTGATTTATTTCCTTAACATACATAATTTTTTTTATTATACATTGATGCCCTTAAATTTGAATTGGATAACTTGATTTTTAGAAGAAAACAACTTTATCTATGATACAACATAGACATCTCACATATTGCTCCACAGTTTGCCTGCATTTTGATATTACACTATGTTTTAAAAATATAATAGCTATCCTTACCGATATTACTATAAACTTCTAATATAAGAGTGCTGATCAAAGTATTTTAAAACCAAATTTTGGTCAGTAGGAGAGCGCAAAACAGTTATCACTTTTTTTGCGCTCTCCTATTGGGCAAAATTTGATTTAGATGAGCTTTATTCGATTTTCCTTCGTAATATTGTTATAAAAAGGCTGAATATAAACGCTTGATATTTCATTGCGATGACACGATTTTAATTCTTTTGATCTGGAATCGAGTTGATTATATGGCAACAGTGAGCAGTAAAGAAAACACGACTAATTATTAAGTAAATATAATGAGTTAATATTTTCAATAATTTTTAATTAATAGAAATATCACAATTATGAAGCAATTGTTACTTAATTTATTTGAATATTATTGAAGCTGTTGGATAATATAGATTTCATAAGTGTATAAAAAATATCTATTAATAGCTTTGAATTTTTACATCTTAGTAATAAAAATTTATTGAAAGCACAGCTTTATTGCAAAAATAATCATATGAAATAAAAACTCAGACTATTCCGGAGTGAACATAATATCATTTTTGTAGCTTTCGATCATTCACATAATTATTTAAACCTTGAAAATATTATATAAAAAATTATAATATTATTTTTATTTTTAGTTAAATACGTTATTTGGGCAATATAGTATCTCAATAAATAAAAGTTTAAGGTGAATTAAGGATAGGTAAGTGTTCATTTTATTTGAAATAAAACAATTCAATCACAGTTTATAATGTTTATTTTATCGTCTATCGTTGTGTGGTAAACACGTGCGTAAATTGCACGGAAGACTGCCGGTGAAAAATGCTCGGTTGCCAGGCCCCGTTCTTTGGCTTCATCGAGAGTTGACCGCTTTCAAAATCAAGCGGACGAATGAAAGAAATTAAAAGCCATGTGCTCAAAACGCATGCAGAGAATGCTAATGGTGGTTGGCGCGGAAGAACCAAAGACGACCGGTCATTGGCTCGTGGAATTTTCGTAGATCTTGACGTCACTTTTGCAGAAAAACCATTGACCGCAACCGAATTTGCTGATCAGGTCTCGGCCGGCCACTGATCGAAGTTTTTTCAGCTGGAAAAGAAAGAATACTTATTTTATTAATTTATTAAAAAAATATACTATTGCACAGCAGCTGTACTTGTGCTGATTAAAATTAAAAGAACATGAATTAAAATAGTAAAATTATAAAACAAGTTAGCTCTTAAGTATATATTTTATTATAAAAAAAGCTCTACACCGAGTCAAAATCAACTTAAAAATAAAAATATTTTAAAGCATAATAAAATATGGGTTATCTTATATTATTTTAGTATTTTATTAAATATAAATACGGAGAATAATTAAATAAATTACAATTTTCATGGAAGATCCTTAAATTAAGAAATATATATTAGCAATATTTCAACTAAATATTTAGGCTTATTTAACTATTAATTAATAAATTGATACTATATTTACTTGATATTAAATAATGTACAATTTTTTTAATAATGAATTTTTTGATATTATTTTTAATATTAATTAATATACATTTATATAACAATTATTCATTAATACATATATTTATTATTCTAGCTAAAAATAGTATTTTTGTGGTGCTATATACTACATACATAAATAATTTATTAATATAAATTGACAGCTAATTACAAGCTATTTTTTTATACAAAGGTTTTGTGGAAATTTGCATTTAAAATTACTTATATTTTTGCGTGTTATTTTAGTGTGTTAACTATTATGTAATGTGCAAAATTTTATTCTGCTGCTTTCATACATTTGCTATGATACTTTTAGAATATTTTTGTATTGATATTATAATTAAAGTTAAAAAAAATATGCGGCATGCTATTTTATTATTTATAATTTATTTATAATCCATACTTAACATATTTATCATTATACTTCAAGTTAAGAAACACATTCAATTTAATTTATAAATACTAATTACACATCCATATGTATATGATTCAATAATTTGCGGATTTATAATTTACTTTTGTATATTTATTATAAATTTATTATCATTAAACCACTCTTTAATTTTTCGTTTTCGTTTGATGAATTCACTATACTGTTTATATTATCAATCACACAATAGTGGATCGGCAGCAAAAAAACGCATCTTAAAATAATGTAAATATTACTTGTCTTAGTTTATATATTAAGTATGCGACACTTTCGCCATAATTTATGTTTTTATTTGACAATTATTTTTTGTCCACTTTAACACTCTTACTCTCTCAATCTAGTTTTTTAAAAGACTGTTTAAAACCTAAAAACACTAAATTAAATATTTTTTTATGCTTTTTCACAATTGTCTCTATTGTAGAGCTGCATCTCTAGAACCCATTACTAACTCTTAATGAGTGGATAAATTAATGCATAAAAAAAATCTTATAGCTTTACCTAATAAATAGATATTATTTAAAACAATATATTTAATAATAATAATGCTATTATTTTAGGTAAAAATATTAAAAATAAAATTGTATCATTGGTAAAAAAAATTATATTAAATAGTGTATAATAATTGTAAAATATTCTTATATTTTATTATGTGCATAAAGGGTAATATAATTCGCTTACTTGACACCTGATGTAAATGTACAACTTTCAGCTCAAAATTTTCGTCTGGCTTGAGCCCAAGATAGCACCTACCCTGATATAAAGTATGAAATTTTCAGCCATAAATATGTTATGAACCGAACCAAGCCGGCAACGTAGTGCATATATTCTATATTTTCATACGAATACAACTCTGGCCGTCTGCCCATAGTTTATAGAGACGGAACGCTTCTCTTTTCTTGTTCCGCGCACAAATCAGCCTCCTCAGCAGAGCATGTGCAGCATGCAAAGAAACTTGGCGAAGAAATGCGACGTTGCAGATACGAAAAGAAAGGTAATCGCCGTGATTAACCAGTTAAACAGCACGAGGTCGGGCAACGAACTCTCTTTCGCCTACATTGAGACTCCACCTAGATACGATAGAGCCGAGTCTAGAGCTCAAGTCCACTGGACTACATACCGATCGAAAAAATACTCTTCATTATACATAAACCAATGGCAAAAAATGCACCTATGGGTGTATAACACTGTCCAATTTATGGGTCAGTGATTTATAGGACATATTATAGAAAAGCTCGCCGAAAAGCTCCACAAACTTCTACAGCGTAAAAAGCAGTTTTTTACGATCTAACGTAGGATGTTCTTTAGAAAAAAGGATCGTGCGAACTGTCGTTGAACTCTTGCACGTTCGTGATGAATTTAAAATGTGAGTATAATTCTTAAGATTTTAATTGTGTATCCGACGATGAAAAATTTAATTATGCTTGCTCTTTGCGTCGCTGAGATTATTTCGGTTCATCATTGTAAGTATTATATAAGTGTTTTAAATTTGCACGTACAGCAAAAATTTTACCGTGTCTTTTTGCATTGAAAGCGTTGTGTCACCGCTTTTTTCGCACATTGCCGCTTTGTAACGTCTAATAATAATAAACATCAAAAGAGGTGACAGAACATTTTAAAATGATTTATTGACATGTTACTGTTTTTAGTATGTGTTATACGGTAAATTAATTACTTCGTCAATATATCGTTGAGAACGATTGATTTCTATTCTGTAATTAAGTTAATCGAAGACGACAATTAAATAAACTTGTTACAGAAATTACAATTTCGTTTAGAAATTACACGATTAATTGCATTTAAAATTAAACACAGAATTGCACAATAAAAATGTATAAGTACACTTGTAAAACGTTTATGAAGATCTTTTTTTAGGTTCATGAAAAAAAAACACTAATGAAAATTTCTTTGAACATGTTAATAAAATCTTTGTGTGCACTATTTTGAATAAAATTATATTACTTAACATAACGATGACTGTAAAATACACTTTAAAATGTATGGTATATTTAATTAAAAATAAAATATTTTCTTAGTTCAATTAAACGCGCAAAAGACATCGACGCGCATAAGCCATAAACCTCGCGCGTGTTTCTTCAACTTTTTTTATTTATTTATTTACACCTATATATGCATTCATATGCATGTAAGAAAATGCTAGACAGAACCGACTAGAGTCGAGGTTATCGACCGTGGTCTATAACACACATTTTATATGGAAAAATTGAAATCGTTCCACATTCGCTACGAAGAACGAAGCACGCTCTCGTCGAGTTAATTATGTCGCTTGACATAAAGACCGACGACATGAATTAAACATAATTATTCACATGACTTATGTCACTCATCCATAAGCATGGACAAGCATTTTTTTCATCGGAAAATGGATCGCTCTTCGGTTAATGATCTGTGAATCCAGGAGTTAGTGGGCAGACGATGGCAGATTTGCCTCGTTCTATCTTTGGAAATGCGATTATAACTTTATAAATAATTAAAATTTCCATAAAGTAAATTCGATACGTAAATAAATTATGTTTATTGCTTTATAACGCAATTATTTTTCCTTTGAAATTATTGAATATGAAAAGGATTGCGAATTGCGTCAGATGATTACATACAAACAATGTACGGGTCATGGTCATATACGAAGTGGGCGAATCTAAATAATAGGAAAATAATTATTTATAACACAATGGCTTCATACATTCCTATATGGTATTTATGAGTATATTTACAGAGTGTGTAGCATGAAATATTGCTGTACAATATCGATTGTAAAGTTATAAAAAAAAAACGCCAAATTAGATTTTTCGAAATGTACTACATATATGAATATTTTTCCAAAATATATAAAAAATATTAAACTTGTCTATGCTTATTTTCTATAATAACTTTATTATTGCGTTATAACAAATATAATTTTGACTTTTGATTTATAAATCGATGTTGAAGTTGAATAATTTTTCTATTATATTACAGATATTAGGTTAAGTGATTAGCAAGTATTTTAATACATTTATAATGTAAGGTATTTTGCCATGATTAAACTATAATACACGAGCGTTGCTAAAATATTATAACGCTGAGTGAAAATATGTTATTTAATCAATTTTTACATTTATTTGATTTTACTTATTATTATGTAAAAAGAATTCTTCCCCTTCTTAACGCTGGATTTTTAAAAATATAATAGACTAAATTAAAACATTTTAATAAAAAAAAATATTATAGAAATAAAATCTTTATCAATTATTTACAAAACTGCTAAAAAACTTTTTTATTGATTTTCATTCTAAAAATTTCACTAATTATTTAAATCAATAGTTAAATATTAAATTATAATTATCATAAAAATTATAAATTATAGGAAAAATTTAATTAAAAATAAATATTTTTAAAAATACATTATTCTGAAAACATTAATGGCTTAATAATAAATGGCAGCAAATTAAATCTTCTTAATAAAACAGTCAGTAATATTAATTAAAAGTGTTCAGTTGGTACCTTTCTTTTAAATGGTCATTTAAGCTCCGATTTTAGCTATTATCTTGTCATAGTGACAGATTAAAACTTATCTGTTTTTTATTTATATTTATTATACATACTTCTATCAATAATATTAAATTTATTATATACTATATTTAAAAATAATTTATTAAAATTGCTATATTCGTATCAAAAACTACTATAATTTTTGTATGCAAGACTATATTAATCTACTAATCCCCAGAATCGGTGATTATGAAAAGACCAAACATAAATTTTATTCCCAAAAATATCTTATTTTCACATCTATATAATAATAGCTCGTGGTCTTTAGTTAAAAAAATAGTTTTTAATATTTGTATTAATTTAGGTAATACATTTTTATTTAATTTTGTAAAAGTTTTCAATATTAAAAAATATTACAAAACATATACTTCTCGTTAGTTTTAAAGTGTGTCCTGTGTTTTTGTAATAAATGTTTATATTAGTTTATCCCGAAATATTTGTCTTAATGAAACCAAAAAAAAATATTTTTATTTTAATGCTTAAATTTTTTTTATTAAATATAACCTTTTGCCCCTTCTCGGTCAATTTTTTGATTCTATTAACATAAAATGTTGTGGACTTGGATTCAAAATATTCTTATAGCCCTCTTTTTATATCGTCTGCATTTACAATTTTTAAGTACTGCATCAATCGAAATAAATAGTAATTAGGCAAATTTTAGCCAGTTTGTAAACTTTAAAAAATTCGTCATAGACGAAATTTATTTTTAGTAAAATTAAATATGTTTTAATTTAACGTTAGATTCTTGAGAATTAGTTTCATGATTTAAATTTATAAAAGAAAATTATTGAATTTTCAGTGTATGTTGCTTTCCAAAAATATTTTTCAGAATATTCGATTAATATTCATATAATTGAAAATCGATCGAATAATTAGATTATTCGATTATGAACCCTACTTCTTAATCTTCTGAATGCATATATGCACTATTAAATTGGATTTGCTTAGTTTCTTGGCCAGTTGATGGTTAACTTGAGTTTTGCTTCCATTTCTGTTGTCATCATCTCTCTCAGACCCAGGACCTTTTTTGTTATAGTAATTTCTCATTCCAGTTTATTCCAACTATATTTACCATTAATGGAAATATGGATATCTAATGAATCACTTACCATTTCAAACTTTTTTTAGCAATGCAGTTTTGTATAAATTGTTTATTTGGTAAAAAATCTGCAATCATAAATGTAAAGTCTTTATATGCACTAAAACAGGTACATCAAAATACATATGTACATACTCAGGTTTCAACAGCCTAAGCACGACTGACTTAAAACTTAAATTAAAAAAAACGACATTTATTTCGGGTTCATCTAATATATAAAAAAGTACAATCAGTACATATATTCGGTATAAATATAACTGACCATTTACATTTAAAACATAATTAAATTTTTAATAGTTGCTATTTAACCATTGACCATTTATTAAACAACTTACCGTTTATTTTAATTACTGTATAAAATAATGCTCCATTAAATATATGCAATTTTAAATCATATTAAATTTTTACAATTTTTTCTTTGGAATACTGTTACCATAACGATTATTGTACAATGTTTGGAGTAAAAAATATTTTTAAGTTGAGATACAAATTAAATCTTAATATATAATAAAATTTGAAATATTTTAAAATTAAAAACATTGTGTTAAGTTACGTAATACGATTTATAAAATAAAATATTATTTGTTTCAAAGCTTTAAAAAGTATCCGTTAACGTATAAGTAATTACATATTATTTATAAGTAAATGAATTTGTTTTATCCAACATAAAAAAATCCCAGCATCAGTCTTAAATTAAAATGAAGTAGGTAAGCAAGAAGTGCAAAAGTACAAAGAATAAAAGGCCACTTAAGAGCTGACTCATGTCTTGTTTTTCAATTCAATTGTAAATATCATTTAAATTTACTATATACAAAAAATATTCAAAAAAAATATATTATGATTGTGTTTAAAATGTACATAAATAGATTAAAAACTGTTTCTTAATGACATAAAAATGGGATTACCAAGTTTATCGTTTATTTAGATACAATATTTTATAAGAATGTGTAATTTAATATACATATTTTTCAGAAGTCATTATTGACTCATAAAGCTAAAATATGTTAATCCTATTATATATATAATATAATATCAATATAGCACATAATGTTATAATGCCTCGATCGTGACCGTAGAATTACAGCAATATCACTCGCGATTCGCTCAAAACATGATAATACCATTACGTAAAAGTGAAGTGTGATCGATCAATATTGTGTTGCCAGAGCATGCGAACAATGCCAAAATCACGGTCATCATCATGAGGGTAATTTGTAACTGATGACTGATTCCCAAGGTCAACGTCGCGAATCACGTTTCGCGAGTTTCGCACACAATGATTACACACACAGACACTTTTGCACAAAAGCTCTCGGAGGAGGCGTTGAGTTATTGTTGTTACATAATATTTACGGCGTGCCCTTGGATTTTTTTACGTGGATTTGAACTTTTTGCGTTGGAAGGGTTAGCCAACTACCAAGAAGCGATTTGGTTCAAATCAAAATTACATTTTTATTTTCCTTGTCTTAATTCAGATTATATTAATTAGTATTTATATGCACTTGATTAATAATATCATATTTTTTCTCGTATATTGAAAGCTCTTTTAAATCATTATATCACTTTTAGAGATCCAATGCAACATTCTGAAGGTCCTTCAAAATTAAGAAAAAAATTGGACAATACAACAAAATCAATGGTATTTAATATTTATTAAATTAAAACATTTAATTATTTCACAGAAGCTTTGTGCGCTTTTTTGAAAATGCTTATGGACCAGAATTGTGCATTTAATATTTCTGAACATACGTATATTTTTGAAATAAACTTTTTAAAAAAAACGCGTGTAGATCCAAAAACGCAAGCTCTCTTTCAATATTTTGTTTGTTCATTAATATCATTTAGAAGCTAATTTTCTATTACTCTATCAACTAAATCTCTCTAAATCTCTAAATCTCTAGCTCTTTTATGTAATTTTTAACATATATAATATATCTTTATGTGTTAAAGATTTTTTGTAAGATGGTATAAATCATTTTAATCGAATTTCATACAGAATCTATTTTTACACATTAAATTACCAAGATGAGGCCCCTAAAATTGTGAGGCAACTGGCCTGGGGCAATTGCTTTCTTGATACCCTTCCGATAGATTCTGTATATCACTCTACCTCATTTTGCTTATGAGACCTTGGCAATTGTCAAATAGCGTATCACCACCGTTGTAAAGGACGAAGAATATTATTTTATATAATAGATATATTCCTTACTTATAAAATATATTATATGTAATTTATATTTTCATAGTCGATATTTTATCTATATATAATTGCACTTATTTTGTATATATTTTTTATTACGAATTAATTTTAATGATTCTTTGAACGTTTTAAATTAAATGTAGTTATGGAACAACACGTAAACAAGATGTAAAATTACGTATTTTTTTCTATATTGTTTCCTGCGGCCCAAATAAAATTATACCCTATACAACAAAAAAATCGACAATAAAACTCACACATCGTAAAAACACACAAAGTGATTAAATCCGAATAAACTGCGAACAATTTGTAATAGTCAAACGAGTAATGAGCACTTTCTGATGAAACCCCGAGGTGTGTTGTGCCAATGGCCGTTTCAAGGCGTTTCGGTTGTCGAACCCGCAATCTGAGTATATACCTATGAACCTGTTTAAATAGCCGTTTTTTTGGCTAGCCAAAACCTCTCCCCAAAACACAATCTGTCATCTACGATCCTTTTGCTATCGTTTTCGCTCGTCAGCGCAGATTCGATTCAGACATAAAAAAATGTAAGGGAAAAATTTATGTTCCATCATTGTTGCTCTGTTTTGAAAACAGTAGTCCAAGAGCGACTAGTGCTTCTTCTATGATTTATGACGCAGCTATTCAATCGAGACTTGGACACCGCAAGAACGGTAGTAAAATCATTTGGAATTCTATTGGAGAATGCTCAGAAAGAGGACCTACATCAACGACACAATAGTGATGCATACACAATGAAAAACTGAGAAAGTTCCTTAAGGATGACTACCGTTATAATTTATGAGGGTGAAAGAAGGAAAGTTTAAATTTTTTCTAGAGAAAAATAATCGTGAGAAAATACTGTACATATCCACTTTCTTGGAAGTTGAAAAACTAATGACGTCTTCTCTAAAGATGTGTAAAATGTTCGAACATTAAATTTAATCGAAACAACTCAATCCTCTCAAATACATTTATATATTATTATCAATTCACCAATCGAGAATATTATTATTATTTATATAATAATAAAAGCAATACTAGCATGTTGTTCAAACAAATATATATATAATTGTTTACATTGAATCTTTATTTATGTAAAATATGTAGATTACATTTGAGAGATGAAATACATTTTTGATTTCATTATTTACTAAAAAAATATATGATCATTAAGAATAATAATCCAAATGTATGTAGTTTAATTATTAATTAAATTTATAATAAGAGTTTAGAGCACAATGTGTTTAATATGGTACAGTTATTTGACAGATGCAAAGGCGCGTGGGAAGGTTGCTTCCTGTATTGTTTTTTTCTTCGTCCTTTGTTCCTCTCCAACCTTCATAATTTAAACCCTTTCAAGGGAGGATTACACAAGAGCCATAAATTACGGTAAACTGAAGACAACTGCTACGCATTCGAGACACAAGTTACAGTTAGGTGCTTTTTGTGAAATAGACTCCCTGTGGTTGGTTTGCAACATTTGTGTTGTATTGAATTCGACAAAACAATGATTCGTTGCACTAAACCAAATAACGGTAAAATTTATAGGTTTATATTTTTTTGCAATTGTATTTACAGTTATATTTGAAAACATGCAATATTTAGGAGCATTCACAGTTGTAACCTCAGAGAAAATAATTAAAATTGCTAATATATTGAAAAATATCTTATCAAACGCATTTAAAGATAAGTTATAATAAATAATTAAAAATAAATAATATGCTTACGAAAAATCATGGCGCATTAAGGTTTTGATGTATCGATTGATTTATCAATAAAAAACATTATTTATATAATTATAAAATATGTAAATCACCTTTAAATCTTTCATATATTATACGTACTACATACAAATATTTTATATATTTTTTTAATTTACCTTTGCGGCGATTTATAATTTTTTTACTATTAAATTGAGATCAGAAATACTTTTTCAATGTTCTGTTTCATACTAAAATGACACTAAAAAATATGATAATTTTATAATGTAATTTTATTTTTTAATATAACAGAAGTATATATTGATATAAAATATTTATTTCGAATTTCTAATTTTATTAACAATACATTAAGATTTATAATATCAATTATTAATTTATAAAATATAAATTTGATATTTTAATTCCAATGGCTTTTGTGAATTTTTCTAATATGTTAATGAAACAAATTTAAGTTAGCTGCTTAACCCTTTAAGTAGTGAGTTAATTTTATGTATTTTTCCACGATTATTTATTTTTTTATAATTTTATATTGGCTTATTTTTTACTTTGATTTATTTTACTACTTTTTTATGTATAATATGTTTTATTAATTAATTTTAACATTTTTCTATTATTAAATTGTAATAATTTATTTTACATATTTTTAATATATTATTCTGCTTGTATGTATTTTTTTATAGAAATTCAGAGGCTCTAAATATTTTTTATAAAATTAAAATAAGATTTTTTTTTATGTTATTTTATTTTGCTCTCTGTAATTTATTGATATTATTTACTTAGAATCGTTAACAATAAATCAAATTAAAAAAAGTATCAAATAAATATTATATAATGTTTTTTATTTATTATATTTGTGGTACCCCAAAGTAGAGAAAGATCGACCACCGTACATGTACGGCGATACCGCTCAAAGGGTTAATAAAATAAAATAATTAATATTATTATTTCGTTGCTGTTTTAAAACTATATGTAAATTTACGTAAAAATCCTGATTTATATGCTTTTTTCTATTGTGCAATGTTATTATATTATTGCCAAATGTCGATGTTTAAAATTCAGATGTAAAAAATATTAATTTTTAATGATTACAATGAGATAATATATTTTTATAATATATATAATTTGTTGACACTATTGAAGATTTAAATAATTGCAATTTCTATTCCATTCGTTATTTTTGCGCAAATCTATTGATTTTTGCCGAAACTCGGTTAAGCAAACACTACGTATTTACCATTTTTTGCCAGTGCGTTAATCGGCTTAACATTACAACAAAACATTTACTTTCCGTCAATTTGTTTTCGAGATACTGCGCACCGATCTTCGCATACGTCATCGTTTTCGAATTATTAAATCTTATAAAAGTTTTTTCCGGTTCCATTAGCGCGTCTTCTGGCAATAACACTGAGTTGCTTGCTCTTGGCCCCGCGATTTGCGATTCAAAAAAGCGGTTGATTCAAAACACTTTTACGGAGAAATTGTGAAAGTGTTTTGCGAGAAGTCCACTCTGTTTGTTTTTGCCACCTCCGCACAATTGGGTGACTCATCTCAGTGATTTAACGCATTAAGTCATCGATATCGATCACGCTTGGGTTTCTTTTGGAAATTCACTTTGGGCCGTGACCAACGTTTGCAAAAACCCTGATCTTAGTTTTGTCGATGCGCAAAAACTGCTTTCGATTACGGCATAGTGGATGGAATGCCAAGTTTAAAAGTGAACGAACCTGAAGAAACGATTCGGCCTCGACGCGATGGCTTGAGTATGACGCTGAGAGTCGATTTATTGTTTTGGAACACTGCTTAGATATATTCCATAAGGCAATTAAAATTAAATTTCTTATATGCAGCTAATAGACAATTATACTAAAAATATCTGGCGTTCACTTTATAATGACTTTTCTTAAGAAACGAACACAAACCATCGACGCGAAAGCAAGAGTAATGAAGTACATTAAAATACTTTAATCGATCATTGTTCTTCCTCCTCCGTATCATACACGTCCACAAAAAACTATTGCGATTTAAAAATAAATGGAGATTAATCGCCGTGTCATAGATATTTACATTTATGACCTACGTCTTTAAGAGCTAAGATCTCACATTATTAATTTTAATCTTCATTACCATTTACAACCGCCCGCCCATTCAAAAATTATAGAAGCAATAAAATGTTTAAAAAACCGTGCAAAAAAGCATCAATAAAATTATTTACATCAATGATTTGTTAGTTGTCTTGTGTAACAAGTACTAATGAACGAATAAAATGATAATTAGCGTTTTTGTTGCATTTGCTTAGCCGGAGAGATCAACGGCCGGTTGAGAGCAAAACCTCAACAGAAATATAATTTTTTAAATTCTTTAATGTGCGGTTTCATAAGAATTCAACTGAACACTTCTGCGTTTTTCTAACATTAATAATAACGGTTAATCACGTTTGCCCAAAGTAAAAACCCTACAAGTTTTACGAGGCAGGTAAAAGTATAAGTTTTTACCGTTATATCTGGAACCGGTGTTAAGATATATTTATCGAAAAGGTCCATATTACAAACATGGACAGGTAGTCAGGTATGTCTCATACACACGTGTGTTTGAAGTATATGCTTTTGAAATGTATTTTTTATTTTGCTGTTAAATAACATAAAATATATATTTAGATTTGCTAATAATACGCTATTTATAAAATAAATTTCATTGCTATTTATTGCGACATTAACAAATATACCGTTTGAAATCGATAAGCTTATTTCAATATATTTTATTCTTAATATTGATTATTAAAAAGAGAAATTGTTGATAACGATCTAAATAAGCAATAAGAATTCATTCATATCGCTTATTCAGTTCAGCGATAAGAATTCATTCTTATCTCTTATTTATTTTACTTTTGATTTCTCAAAATCTAAGTATATTTTGGGTATAGAGCCGCGCTTCTCATATATGCAGTCTATTTGATAATATTTGTTTTTTAATATAATATATTAGCGATAGTAAATTTATACCTTTGCATATATAGATTTACAATCGACACAAAATATTCAGGCCGTTAGATCAGTTTCTTATATTGTGATTGATAAATTTAAAATATTTTTTTATGAAGTTCTTTATGATAATTGTTGTAAAAA
The DNA here is from genome assembly GCF_051122295.1 of Plectrocnemia conspersa. Lineage (NCBI taxonomy): Eukaryota > Metazoa > Arthropoda > Insecta > Trichoptera > Polycentropodidae > Plectrocnemia > Plectrocnemia conspersa. The sequence goes on along the minus strand of NW_028277174.1, from coordinate 6,184,277 downwards.
CGGCATGATTTATTTTATTTGTACAAAAAATGATATATGTAGGTAAACAAAGACAATTACTGATTCTTATAATAAAATTTCTGATTTTGACGTTGAAGGTGGTGGGGCCATCATGTTTGCACACGGGCGGCCGACCTCCAAGGCACGGCCCTGTTTCGATTTAATGACTCCAAAATAATAATAAAAATATATTTATCATTTATTTTGAAAATATATAATTTTAAAACTTAGAAAGTTTTTTTATTAAAGTAATTATATTCCTTAGCTGCTGAAAATAATCTCTTTGATTGCATTCAAAGTAACGTAACCATTTTTTTAAATAAAAAAATTATACAATGTGGTGGAATGTACAAATATTTTAATTCGAATCGCACATTTTTATTAAGAATACGCCATTTTATATTTTTTTAGAATTTTATATTTATTTCTAAGTTAAAAAGGTTATCGAAAACTGATGATGTATTTCCAAGAATTTAATTTCTGGGTTTTGAAGAAAATACAATTTTAGTCTCTTAATATTTTAAAACATTTATTTGTATTGTTACATTACATTATATATAAATAATATATATAAATCTCTAAAATTGACAAGTCTCCGTGGATGTAGCTCTAGAGGGTGCAGTCTTGGAAGTTGTCTTCTGTGATTGGAAACCAGACCGGCAAAAGGCAAAGACTTTTGTCGCCACGAGCAAGTCTGAGAACTGTGATGGAAGTGTTACGTCCGTCCTCGGCGATGAATGAGCTTAGACTATAATTCGATCGTGGCTCGAATTCTTTGTACCTCCCATTTGGTAAAAGGGAGGAAGTTTGGAGAACACAAACTTTGGATGATTCATGAACATTTCAATCGATTAGTCACCCCTTATCTCTTTTTTTATCTTATCATGGTTCCACGTAGCTAAATATTTTTTAACTAAATAGGCAAAACTCTAAAAAAAATTTAATAATTAGATAATATTTATATTGTCCATATCATGAATTTTAATAATATTAACAGTGAATCCTATTATTATTATTTTATGCAAAGTTTAAAATTATTGCTGTGTCAATTTAAAAATATTAATTTTTTATCACTGAAGATAGTAAAAATCAAAAAAATCTGTGAAAAGAAATTTTAAGATTTTTTTTGTCTCTTGAAAACTATGTGTGATAATAATATGATTTTTTTTCATAAAGTGAAAAATTAATTTGTCAAGAAAAGATAAATTAATTTAACTAATATTTATTTCAGGTACAAAATTTATATATTATTTATAAATTGGTATTTTATTTTAGGAAATATCTGTAAGTGAAAATAAAATGCTTAACAAATGATACAATTTTAGTCTCTTAATATTTAAAAACATTTATTTGTTAAAAACATTGCATTGAAAAATATGTATAATAATAAAAAAATATTTTGTAGTATTTTTTCTTCACAAAAAACATTTATGTATTGCAAATATTTTGCCAAGAAAAGATTTAACATTTAACTAATATTTTGATATTTTTTACATTTTTTTAGGTAAAAAGTTGATAAAAAATGATATACTATTTATAAATTGTTATTTAATTTAAAAGCATTTAAATTTCATTATTAATAATATTAAAATTTATGATACTGCTAAAACTAATATTATTTAATTATTTAAAAAATTGAGAGTTTTGTGTTTAGTTAAAAAATATTAAAATCATAGGTGTATACATTTAAGTAAAAGAAAATTTTTGTCAAGAAATACTTTATTAATTAACTAGTACAAAAAATATTTTTCTTCTTCATAAAAACATTTAAGTAGTGCAAATATTTTGTCAAGAAAAGATTTATTATTTAACAATTATTTTGATATTTTTGTTTGTAAGGATCTGTTAAAATGATATATTATTTATAAATTGTTATTTTTTTTAAGAAAGCTTCTGTAAGTAAAAATTAAATGCTTAACAAGTGATGTGATTTTATTCTTTTAATATTTACAAATATTTAATTGTATTTTACATTCCATTATATATAAATAATATATATGTATATCACTAAAAATACCTAGTCTCCGTGGATGGAGTTGTAGATGCTGCAGTCCCAGTAGTTGCCTTTTGTGGTTGGAAACCAGACCGGCAATAGGCAAGGCCCATTGACGCCACGGTCAAGTCTGAGGGTTGTGATGCGCGTGTTACGTCCATCCTCGGGGACAAATGAACTAAGACTACTTTGCGATGGTGGCTAGAATTCCTTGTACCTCCCATTTTCTGGACGAAAGCAAGTTTTGAAAACACAAAATTCGGATAATTCGTGGAAATTTCAATCGATAAGTCAACCCTTATCTCTTGTTTATCTTATCATGGTTCCACGTAGGTAAATATTTTTTAACTAAATAGGCAAAACTCATTTTTATTTAAATAATTAGATTATTTTGTCAAAATCATGAATTTTAATATTATTAGTAGTGAATCCAATTATTTAAATTTTTTATCACCGAAATAAATAATCTGTAATTTTTTTTTGAAATTTTAAGAAATATTTCTTCTTGTCTCTTGAAAAATTTTTATTTTAGGAAAGCTTTTGCTAATAAAAATTAAATTCTTAACAAATAAATCAGTCGTGCAGTGAAAATATTTAAAATATTTTGACAAGAGAGGATTTTATTAATATTAAATATTTGATTTTTTGTAGAATTCCATTTTGTGAGTTTATTGTATACAGGTATAAATGAGGGAGAAAAGATATAAGCGCGTATGATTATTGATTTAGAATATTCGTTGTCTCGCTTTTTCTTTTAATGACATTCGTTGATTTGTCATAGCTGTTATTTATTTTTGAAGTGTAGTATGACACGGAACATTCTTAATTTTATTTTCTATGATTTATTTTAAAAAGAAAGGTAGCAATTATTATGAAAATTAAATTTACTGTATTATTGCGTTTCGATTAAGTTAATTAAAAATGGTTCATTTAATATTTTAAGAATAATGTCTAAACTTGAAAAAGGAAAACCACTTTCTGCCTAATCCAAAGAAATAAATTAAAATGTCTACCAATTTATAAAGGACTCTTTGTAATATCATAAATTTATTATTATATTTACATTATTATTATTAAATTTACAACTACAAACCGAATCTTTATCCCGAGTAAGAGTCTATTTCAAAATATTTTTTATTGATTTTAAAAAAGTTACTGTAAATTAAAATGAAACGCATAAAAAATAAATTGGCTGCACAGTTAAAATATTTGATAAATTAGTCAAGAGAATATATCATAAAAATATTTTTTTTAGTAAAAGCTACATATTATATTTTATTCCTATTTTTTTATTTTATTCAAGAAAAGTTTTTGTAAATAAAAATTAAATGTTTTGAAAATATTTATATATACCAGGGTAATACATTTTTTTTTGATTTTTTAGATAATTTACACTGTAGTAGCTATCTTTGATGTAATAAAATTTAGCACAAGTACATCATTTTTATCAATTATAATTATTATCTAAGATCTCTAAAAAGCATTTAACGGATTCTTATTAATTTAAATTTATCAATGGTGGCTAATTCTAGAAATAGAAATTGCAAATTTTCCAGAAAGCTTTCTTTTTATCCTTTTATAAAGCTTGTGATAAGAATTATACTAATATACGTTTAAAAAATATAAGCTCCAGGTGATAAAAATATTTTATCTGATAATGTGGACATTACGGAATTTTTTGCCAAAAATATATATTTATTATATCAATATTATAATAATCAAAATAATAATAATACATAGCAAAGTGAACTATAATAAATATGTGTTTAAAATTTTGGTGGATTTCAAAACTTTTATATAAATAAAAAAATTACTAACGGAAATTTTGAGCTTTCAGGGCAAATTAAATTTTTAAAAGCTTTTTTTTATTGATTAATAAAGCTTGTGATAAGAATTATTCTAGTATACAATTAAAAATATAAACTTCAGGAGATGAAAATATTTTTATATGATAATGTGGATGTTACGGAATTTTATGCAAAAAATAAATATTTATTATATCAATTTTATAATAATCAAAATAATAATAATACATAGCAAAGTGAACTATAATAAATATGTGTTGAAATTTCGGTGGACTTCAAAACTTATAAAAAAGTTACTAGCTGAAATTTTGAGCTTTCAGGTAAAATTAATTTTTTTTAAAGCTTTTTTTATTGATTAATAAAGCTTGTGATAAGAATTATTCTAGTATACAATTTAAAATATAAACTTCAGGAGATAAAAATATTTGTATATGATAATGTGGACGTTACGGAATTTTATGCCAAAAATATATATATTATATCAATATTTTACTAATCAAAAAAATAATTATATATTTGTTGAAAAATCGGTAGATTTAAAATATTTACCTAAATAAAAAAGTTAACGGAAATTTTGAACTTTCAAATCAAACTTTCTCATTGTCCCTAGATAAAAACTTGCGATAAGTATACACGTATAAATACCTGCCCCAAGGACGAGCTTTTGCTAGTTATTCTCGAGTCATATCGGTGAGTGCGCCGCGCTTAATCGGCACCGCGCGAAAAAAGGAGACCTTGAACAAGGGCACCCCTACCATCAGGGGGGCTGCCACGAAGAGGAAGTGTCTTGAGGACGTAACGGAGTCGACCGCGAACCTGGGACCGTCATACGTAACAACAGACGTAACACAGCCGCGGTCGAGCACAGTTCGTTCACCCGCCTCATTGAAGACGGCACGCCGGCCCGACGACCGTCAGTCGCACACAATACGCCGCGCTGGACGCATGCATCTCTGTCGGATTCATCTCTGACAATAACACTATCATAATGGAACGAAAACACCAACAACCGACAACATATTTAGTGTCGACGTAGAATTAATTCAGTCGACTTACTACTACTCACTCACTGGAAAGGAACCGAGAACTTGGATTATTTTCATTATCATAGTTTCAGTGATATTGTGACATACACATCATGTGCAAAGTGATTTGGTAAAGTGATAAAACAAAAGTGCAAAACGGATACGCGAGGATTTAATGTGCCGCTCCTGTGATTCTGCGCGCGACGGTGAGTTCTTCTTCCAAGACGATTTAATTCCGAGAGACATCGATGAGCGGAGTAGAGCGAAACCCGAGCATTTCATTTTTACTTCAATCAATATATGTACAATATATTATACATTGAAAAAATGCATGTAATATTTCAAAATACAAATTTTAAAATTAAAAATATCACCCTCTCTTCACCCTGCCGCACCCCGTCATATTATTAGCGTAATATTAAGGCATCAGTGTCTGTTACTAATGATTAGTAGCTGTGCAGCTTAATTTTGTGTTAATGCATAATTTTTCTTTTTGCGCGGTTTGTTATCTTCAATATATCTTTATCCCTTTATTCATTAAAAATGCTTTTGGGTTGCACATCTACTCCTGCAAAACGGGCGAGAAAATCAATTACGCGAATTCGGAAAAAATTGTGTTTTACAATTTCAATATTTATAAACAAACAATAATTTAAGAATCATTAAAATATATAATTATTATATACATATGTAATCGGATTATTAATCAATTAACATAATTATCGACTTGAGCTGCAGAAGTCAATTAATAAAAATAAATCTATTGTTAGTAAAAGTAGTTCTTATCATTATTATGGTTAGAAGTGTCATGGTTTATTTTTGTTTTGTCTTATTTTGCTTATTGGCACTTATTACACATAATGGGCATAACATGTATATGTGTTTCTTAACTACGACACTGCAAACAATAATGTAAAATATCACTTATATTGGTATATGTTGATGGCCTTGAACTTGCAGACGAAACTTTTGTGCGCTTTTTTATTCTACTAGCTCAACGCTTCTCAACTCTATTTTTTATGCAATGGATTTTATTTCAATAGAACCATAATCAATTGCTAATATCGCATACATTTTAAAAGCAGATTATTTAAAAACTACCTGGGAAAATGATAGCCATGTCGAAACATAAACATCTTAATCTTTTAAAAGGCTTTCTCTGGCTCTTATAAGTTATTATCTTTACACGAAAGTTATGTTGGAAACCACTGGGCTTTGGCTAGGCTAATTCTCGACACAACAATGCATATATCCGGCGCGCTACGTCTTGCGGAAAAGTCGCTCTTCCAAAGTCAAGGCCGTTGCATAACACATTATGTAACTCGCATGTATATGTATGATTTACGTGTGCAAGAACAAATTGTGTGCGTATTTTTGGCACTGATATAACGACGTTTAGTGGCGTCAAACTCTTGAAAGTCGGTCGTTGAACCTCAATCGACTCTATGCCGTATACCTGCCAAGCGAAAATAGATAGTATGTTTAGTATAGCAAAAGTTCTATAATCGCAGATCAGGTTTGCTTTCCGATGAGTGATTTTGCAAATACATCTACGAGCGTAATCGTCGTGGTGGTGGAAGACGGGCAAAGATGACTCCAATAACAATTAATGACTGCCAAACTATAAGCGATAGTGCAAATCTGTTGTTCCTGGTCCACGGCGTGAATAGTAATTTGCCGAATACGATAAAGCTATAAATATACTATTAATATAAATAAAAAATGGACAAGCAGATAGATACATTCAAAAATGAATTATAAATGAGACACAAAAAATGTTACAAGTACTTTACATAAATATATTTATATACCTATTTAAATTATATTCACTGCTTAATTTTTTTTTATAATTATTATTTAAATGTTATTGTTACATATTAATGTATTTATATATATTAAATTATTAAAACTAATATTTTATACTTGATCACATTTCAATAAAAAAAATATCCATTTAAATTGAATCTATGACCTTTTGTATTAATAATTACACAATTTTACTTATCTTAAATCGATCTGTACTTTGAGCTATAACGCAATTCTTATCAGTAAAAGATAAGTCTTATCAGTTAATGACCCCAACTTTCACCGTCTAGCACTGGCGATCCGCATCCATATATCAAAAGCGCGTGAGATAATTAACAAAGTTTATTTTCGTGCCGTCCAGCATTCCGATCACCTCTCTTTATACGTCGGTATGGAGAAGAAGGAGAAAAAATCTCGACTCGGTGAGATGCTGTGAGAACCAGTTATGTACAAAACAACGGTTCTTTTTCGGTCGGCGGCCTCTCTCTTTCTTCCTCGTTGCTGACGCTCTGCATTGTATAGCATATCGATCGAGAAATATTCATCGAGTAACGGAGAGAAATGATATTGAATATAAAAAGCTAATTTTTAAATTTAAGATTCGATTTCGATTAAAAAAGATCGGATTCGACGCGTTGATTTTGATAGATGATCGACTTTAGGTTTTACGCTTGAAATGCGTCGATGTCTTTTTTGGAATATTCGTTAAAAATTTGATTTTATTAAAATGTGATTTTTCGAAAGTTGAATGAATAGATCGATGTGTGATAATTTCTTATCACTCATTGAGAATTTATGTTGATAAGGATTTTTGATAAAAGTTTATTTTCTACAAATAATGATAAATTAATACAAATTGGCAAATATTAGGATATTACATTTGATGAACACTCTTTCCGGTGTTTGACCACCAGGGCCGAACTACTTGTTGGTTGTTTTCGGTGGTCAAAGGCCAACGAACTCGCGTGGACTCAATCGGCTCTCTGCCGCTCACTACCGGTGAATCTTAACAATTTTGCTACAACCGCCTATTGCTAATTGGAAATTATGTATCATAATAATAAAAAATCGATTTATTTTACGATGGCCATAACAATAAAGAAAAAATCCTTGATCAGATACCTAGATATATCTACTAAATCAGCGTGGGTCTTCTTTGGGCATTCGACCCTGAAAGAAGGGTATCTTTTTTTTCCTTCGGGCACCTAACGGGATTTTTCTTATAAAAAATATGCTAAAATATTGGTTAGAATAACGGTTAAAATTCAATCTTTTCCAGAAGCAGATGGCACATATGAGCACATGCCACTATTTTATATAAAATCCATATCTAGGTCACGCTTTTTACTATTGACATAAAATCATTAGGGATAATATGTTCTATAAAGGGTTTGTAACGCACATGCCGGATAACAGATGCTGTTATTGATCTTCGATTATGGCTTTATGCGCAATGCATTTTCTAAAGCTCGACCTCAAAAGTATATCCAACAGTTCTTGAACTTCTGCGTTGCATTTTAATATTGGCACGTAACTCGATGCTAAATTGAATTTATAAGATGTTGAGATATAATATTGTAGCGGCTCTTTGCCGCTGTGCAAAAAATACATTCTTGGATATCTAATGGCTGAGCATACATGCGTGAGATGCACCTTGTCGGTGTGTGCATTTTTTGTCGGTGTTGTGTGTGAAAGCATCTTGGGCCGTCATAGATGAATGCTCGGTGGGCACTTGTTTGTCTATTGTGGGTTGTGTGGCGGAACGCTGTACCGTTAGGTCAGTCCCTAGCTTGCGCTGCTTGCTGTCGCTCTCTTTGTACCTCTTTTCACCTGCCTACTTGCCTTGCCTTTGTCAGCCTAGCCACTCTGAAAACACCTTGAGGCATGGGTTCGATAGGCACCCATGACCGATCCGTATCAAAACGATTTTCGGCAATTTGATGAAACATTTGATGCGCTTCTTCTTGATACTAGCAAAAATATTTATGAATACCGATTATTTATAAATTTTATGGATCTATGGTATGTTTATATAACATAAATACGATGAGATACTAACATAAAAACATATGTTTTTAGGAGAGCCTAAATAAAAAATATTTAGCTCTGAAAAGATTTTCAATATAGATTTTTTGTTGTTATAATCCATATTTAATATTTATAACAGAAGTACATAAAGAAGTTTACCACAAAATAAAACATTTTAAATAATCGGACACAATGATCTGAATAATAGAACAATACAAAAGTTTCTCAAAGATCATGATAAATATGATAAACCGGTTATTTAAATTTAATATTATGAATGAGGATATTTTAAAATTTACGTATAACTTGTTGAAATATGTTTTTATAAAATTTTCCTGATTGTGTACTTGATGATATTCTAGAAACGCCTTTAGTCATCCAATCATATTAAAATAAAATTTATATTTATAGTATATTTATTTACAGAAATTGTCTTAATATGCGCATGTGCAAAATAACAATAGCAGATCAAAAGTTTGCATATCGGCCGTAAACTTTATTGACTCGCAATTTTATCGCCCCATAACAATAGTATTTATATGCATGCTCACATTTATTATTATTTTTCAATCAAAGCCGCAAATAGTCTACACTTGACTGTGTAACCCGATATGAAAAATGTATGCACACGCGCATGCTCTCCAAAAGCAAAGAAAGCAAAAAGACATCTGCGTCGAGTTGAAAGCAAATAATTGTTCGGGACACTCTGAAACCGTTTCCAATTTTACTTTAACGTTTCGAAAGTCGTCAATCAAAGGCGATTAGCGATTCCCTTTTCCATTTTTTCTCGGGTCCTACTGGCACCATTGTCGTCTGCCAGGTCTCTTGACCGCAACAATGCAAATAAGTAGAAAGCGTTTCACCAAAGGGTAGAATAGCTAAATATTAGTGAAAGGTGCGCACAAAAGGGATTTCTAGAAACTGTATACGTTGAATAAATAACGGAAATGGTTTTTCAATTTTTTTCTACTGTGGAGCTTTGCAGAAATGCGATATGCTGCATTGTCATTGAACTAACTGAATCTTGACAATGGATAATATATTTATTTTATAAATTGCTTTTTATTTTCAAAGAACGTGCTTATTATATGAGCGTTTTAAATATAGCTCACTTTGAGAAGCCCTACCTTGAATTCAGAAACAATACGTTATATAAGCCACGTAAGAATGACAAGCTGAATAATTGCCTGTTACGCAATTCGAATGTCTAGACTCTAGACTTCCAAAAAAGTGCGAAAAAACTATATAGCTTTTCAAAAAGCATATATGAAAAATTCGTTATATATTTTATATTTAATTATGTTTTAATAAATAAATAATAATTTGATTCCACTATTCTATTATATCTCAAAAATATTAAGAAATATAACTCCATTATCACCGAAATCAATATTGAAAAATATTTAAATTTAACCATATCAATTTGTTGATTAAACTTTTCTCAGTGAATAGAAAATCAGATCTCACTATTAATTAATTTAAATATTACAAAACCAAAGTCTATTGAACTCTGAAAAATGTTTGTCATGAAATAAATATATTTTTATATTTATAAGATATTCAACTATACACAATCAATTTAGTATAAATATTTAAAAGTATCCTCATAAATATATATATACTTATATAGAAAAAAAAATTTTTTGTGCAATTCTAATTAAATAAAAACATGTACTTACAAAGTGTTATTTATAAACGGCATTTAAATGTAGCATGGCTATAATTTTTCTTATTTAGATTTATTTTATATTATTGTATAATTATCATTTATATATATTTTTTTAAATATAAATAGTAAAAATATTTTTAAATATAAATAGAAAAATATATTGTATGTTCTTATACGCCAGGTAGTAATAAAGTACGATTCACACGCAGAGCCCATATGATTTTCGTACTATGAAAATAGAAAATTATTTTCACCTCCCCTGTTTCCAGAGGAAAACGGTGAAAGCGCCACTCCCTTTCATTTTCCGCAGTGCGATGCACGAGTTTTTCGCTGTCGACCTAGGCTCGCGCTGCACGCGGGGGTGGCTTTCATGGGGGTCGTTTTCACAACGGGCGGGTGTGTGGGTGTACCTACAACTGTGCGACAGGGTGGTGGTGTGCGATGGTGAGAGTAGTACCGAAGGCTTTCACGGGAGAGTATATAGAGCTGGGGTTAACGACCGACGCAAGATTCTCCACAATCGAGTACACAGTGCGCCATTAGAGCGGACATTTTAATTCTTACATGGGTATGAATTACTATAGATAGATAAAATAAGAACAAGAGAATCGTAATTTAAATTAAATAAATTCAGTTATGATTTTATTTGAATTTTTATTATAATAAATCCGAGTAATCAAACTGTGGATTTAATACCTCTAAATAAGTATTGGCTGTAACTAATTAATTAACACAACAACATTTTAATATAAAAATACAAAAAGACTATCTATAAAATATTTTTTTAAAGATTATTAATAGCTTCATTGCGCTTCTAACCTATTTTAATATCATTTTTAGTAGCATTATATATACTGATCTATTTAGTTTCCTCTAATAAAGCATGGTTCAATAATATAAATTAGACGGTACCGAGTAGTAAATCTTAGGTCGCAGTTTCCGGTCAAAGTTTGGCCATCTCCGGTCGTTACACGGCGATAAAATTTTCGCACCATCGGAAAAACATCGCCGTCAGAGATTTTCCTTTGTCGGGATTTCCCGGAATGTAATTGTGATCGCGTATGGGTTCCATTAAATTAACGGTTACCAGGCAACCTCTGTATGCGGTGCAGGCTATATCTATTCTAAAGAGCTGTCTGTCCCCATGGTGATAATGCTGGCGTAGCTGTTAACCTTTGAAATGTTTAAATTTTATGGAAAAATGACGGACGAATGTCGTAAATGTGAAAAAATATATTATGATAAAGCTTTTATTATGGAATTGTGGCGATTTAAACTATACGTCTTTGCGTGAGGAAATGAAAAGCAGAATAAAGAAAGATAGCGGATGTCTAAAATTATTTGTGCGGTGTTATAATTATTTTTTATTAACAAATAAATAAAATTTTATTTATTATCTGGAGGCATGTTAGATTAGTTTGGTTGTAATAATTTTTCATAAGAATCATTTTTAGGGAAGAAATTTTTAATATTTCCAGCAAAAAAGCTTAATCAATCAATCCAAATAAAAATTGATTTCAACATCCATCCAGAGAAAAAGAATATCAATTAAGGCATAAAATGAATTATTTAATAGCTCAATAGTCTTCGTATTATAATTTTACTATCTACATATGTATAAATGTTACTACATTTATATAAGGTATATTTATGCTATTCGGAAGATAAATCCTATATTATAGATATATTTTTGTATGAAATATTTGTATCAAAGTATCAAAACTGATTTATTCAAAAGTCTTTAGATACAAAAGCTTACCTTTTCAAAACATTAATTGAAAAGTAATTAAAATTAGTCTGTATATTTGAATCGCAATAATATATGTAAAGTATCGATAAAAATAATTTTAATGCTCTTTTAACTGAATCTTCAAGATTTTATTGTTATTTACTAAATTTGTAATAAATATATACTAACCATTATACTTTACAAATTATTTGTATTAAAATATATTTTTTTTAATTTGAGAAATTTTTAATTTATTATGATATATAAAAATATTTTTTTTAAACGTTGAATTTCGCGTTTTAGATTATTTTAGTGTTATTCAGTAACTACACGATTTTATAATTATTTATTTTTTACCAATTGTGCTAAGATATATATTTTTTAATTACTTCAGAAGTATTTGTTTGGAAAATTGATCTTTTTAGTTTATTATGGTAAATATAAAATATTGAATTAATTAAAAAAAATAATTATGAATTATAGATTATTTTAGTAATTTTCCGGAACTACCAGATTTTATAATTATTATTTTTTTGGCATAAAGATATGATACCACGATTTGTATGTACATATTATATATAACACATGCCATTATTTTTGTGAGAAAATTTTACTCTTTAGTTCTTCATTAAATACAAATGATATTTAATAAACATAAAATAAGTTTTGGGCTTCAGATTATTCTAGTATTACTCCGTAACTACTACTTTTGTGATGAAAGTGTCAATCAAGATTTTTCCCAAAAAGTAAAAATATGAATATAAATTAATTCGGCTAGAAAAATACATATAATAACAACAGTAAATTATATACATTAAGCATTTATATATAAAATATTACATTTTCTACTTTAAAAATTTAAATCAATTTATCATTAAATTAATACATAGTATGTACCATAATCTATTTATAATATAAAAAAATGCTGATTTAAAATGAACATGTTCAGATATATAATATATAACCTTGGCCATAATATTAGGGCACCCCTTAAAATGATGTGCAACTCTTTACAAGTGCATAGTCTAACCGAAATATTCTAGCAGGTATTTAATTGCTCACTTGAGTTTTAAAAAAAGGATTGCAGGTCAAATTGTCCAGTTTCGGTTAAGTGACCTTTATGTTCAGTTGCGTGATTTCGGCCTTTATTTGTGGTTATAATATTTCGATAAATAATTTGTATTGAATATTATATAAATATTCATAAAATGCCAAAAAACGCGAATTAAGTGAAGCTAAAAGAACGAATATAATTTTATTGTATATTATTGACTGAATACATCGGAAATTAATAAGCACATTAATTGTTCACGACACGCTCTACAAAATGATTTTTAACGGTTCAACGAATATAATTCTTAGAAATAAAAGGCGAAAACTGGAGGAAAATGGAAGACTGGTGTAGTACACGTGCGTCAAAGAGCCGGAGAATTATTTAGTACCCAAAGTAAAATATTGTGGCGGAAGCGTTATGTTCTGGGGTTGCAAGGCAAGGGTAGAAAACCTGGACACTTGAATAATCACATTTGTATTTTAACGGTACATTTCATTTATTTTTCCAGTAAGAATCCACCAAAGTATCCAATTTAATGGATTCTTACTGGAAAATATTTTCAAGCATAGGCCATCCGATTCCAGCAAGAAAACGCTCCACGCCATACTTTGCTAAAAAGCTGGAGTTAGACGCTTTTAGAATGACCTACACAGTCACCATACCTAAATTCTATAGAGAATTTATAGGCAAAATTAAAAGAAAATGTTACCCAATACAACTGCAAACCCAAAATTAAGCTGTGAGAAAAATTGCAGATGGAATGGAGAAATGTATTTCAGTCTATCCATAAGTCATTAAGTTGCCAGTATGCCAAAAAGAGTTGTAGCTGTAATTATAGCTAAGGATGGGCCTACTAAATATTAAAAATAAATCATCTTAGTTTGTTTTTAATTTATATTTTCACGATTTTTTAATGTAAAACACATTTATTGCGGTGCCCCATTATTATGGCCAAGTCTGTATGTAGATGCTGTAAGTTATCTTATCTTTGCAGCCAAAATCTTAATTTACGGTGTAATAAAAATATTTTTAAAGCATTTTAATACTTTTTGAATTAATTTTACGGATTTCATAAAATATACTTTTATCTTATTAATTTTTAATTTTAAAATATAAAAATGCTTCTCAATACTTTATTAACATTAAATTATATCACCAGATGATTTTTTATGCAGTTGTATGACTCAAAGTATATTTAAAATCGTTAAATAAATCAATAGAGCATTTATTATAGTACTTGACAATTTATTTTGCGTCAGAAACATATAAAAGGGGTGTACGAAATGCTCCACTTTTATGGGTTCGTTGACTGGTCTGCATTTCGGGATAAACGTATTCCCCTCGCTCGGCGGTTCAATGCCTAGCCTACATTGCCTCACCAAACAGCGTCTACGTTAGGCTAGGATCGGAGGACAATAACCTTACGCAAAATTCGTCGCATTGGGGTAGGTTGTCGGGCCGGCTGGCTGGCAGTAGGATAGGAGGGCTTTTCGGGGTGGGCGAAAGGGGGGCGAGTGGGTGGCGGCTGAAGCTCTACTTGGAACTTTCACAAGGCGAGACAGGGCTGAACTTTGCGTGCATCGGTGAAAATATCGATTTTACTTCAAATTGTTCCGGTGAAAACCAATTAGCGCCTTTGTGCACTTTGGAAAATTATGAACCTTTTTTAATTTAAAAAACAAAATTTACATATTCCGTCTGTATGACAATTACTATTGTTAATTGTTAATATATTCAATTAAAAATAAAATGACTATAATAAAAATATTTCTGTATCTTAAAAGTAACCCCATCGTATTTTAATTAAAACTGATCATAAAAGAAAATATGAAAAGCTTTGATTAAATATTTATTAGCGTATTTAAAATAGCTTAATATATTCGTGATTTGAATGATAGTGTAAAATTAAATTAAATTACAAATATATTTTTCTAAAGGCTACTTTTAAATTCCTTATTTAAAACTAATGTGTAGTTATTTCTAGATTAATCTGATTTTTTTCTAAATCCTGTTTTTTCTATGATAATAGAATCAATAATTTTCTTAAGGTGTTTTTTTGTGATTATATGCTATGAGATTTTCATAGCATAGAATGCTGGCACGAAAATGTTTTTATTTTATTATTTTCATTAGAAAGTAGAGTCAGACTATTATTAGGGAAAAAAAATATTTTTACATTAGTCTATTGCTATAATATAAATGTGGTAAATGGTGTTTTTTATATTAGAAATCACCAATGCGTGTCGTATCGATGATTAATAGCCGCGTCATCAGATCGTATCTAAAAAGTATCACATATTCGCAAAGGGTTAAAACAATCATTACAACCCTATATTCGAACAGAATAGTGCACAAAAGAGGGGATGCGATCATGAATGGCACTCATACGTTTACGTTTTGAGTCTGTGGTGGTATTAACCACCCAAACCACCCATCGAACATGCACTACGATGGTGTGAGGTTACAGCTACTATAATATTTGGCAGTGGTTCTATCCAATCTGCGGCAGTATCAAAGTAAATGCACCACTTTTGCATACACATTTGTGCGCGAGAAAGCTCCGCTTGAAGCGTGTTTTTTATTTGATAAATACATATATACATACCTAGGTATGTTTTTTTGTGACGTACGTACATAAGAAATTTAATACATATTTATAATTGTCTATAAAAGTAGATTGCGTCTGCGAGAGAAAAGACATTGGCGTAGCGCAGACAAAATGAGAACAAACGCTGCGAGCGGTCGTCGACCCCGCCGATATCCAATGTTTTTGTACAGGCTGTGCCAAAAACGTTCATGAATTATTTTTCTTTCACACTCAACTAGTTAATCTATCTTGTAGTATTATCAAAACTACACAATAATAATCAAAAATATATAAAATAATTCATCAAAATTCAATACAAATATATCATTTAAAAGTTAATAAGAATTTAAGACAGTAGTTATTTGGTTGTAAGTTTGATTTCAAATCCTGATTTTAAACACTGTTGCCTATAGTATAGCAATACAACCTCATTCATACGCAAGTGAATGTGGAAGTTCCGTTATGTCGAACAACTTACAGTTTTACATTCCGTACGTGGATATGTGCGTCGTGTGATTTCGTGGCCATTTAGACGTTTCATAACCTCGATTGCTATATCCAAAAGGATTAGTATTATATTTTTTGATGTCTAAAATACTCCCAGCACACCACACGAGCGTTTGTGGTGGGTCAGGACTTGCGTCTTCGCCAAATATCGACCAGCCCTGGTGCACATGTACGGCACAGGCAGTATAGTATGCATGCACGTCTACGCTTCTTCCTGCAGACGGCCGTATTCTTTCCTTTATTGCCTTTAAATTTCTTCTACCCTCGGAATAACGCTGTGGCGTTACGTATGCCCATTGAACCACTTTACAATCCAGACGCGAATTCCGGACGTACACGTCAGTTTGGTTGGGGTTCATATCAGCTGGATGTGTCAGAAACAATGTGAAATCTGATACGTCTACCATAACTAAAGTATGTACATTGGAGTATACATTATCTAATAGTATTTTTTATTAAAAAAATGTTTAGTAACTACAATAATAAAATTATAAGTAAATTAACTTATTTTTAAATTATTTTTCTTAACATGAAAAAAACTATTGTTTTATTTAAATAAGACATTTTGATAAAAATGCTTAAATTTAACAACGGCACACTTAAAAGTAGCCCCATTATATGATTTTAAAATATTAATATCGCACTTAGAAGTAGTGCAATCACATTTTATTTAAATTATAAGCAAACGGTGCAATTATGAGTAGCCCGAAATATGCATTTAAAAGTAGCTCCATTATAAATTAAATTACAATTAAAGTTATGTTATCCAATTAATCTGCATGGCTCTCAGTTCTTCAAGACAATTTATTTGTTAATGAAATAATATTCTCTAGAATTTATATCCCTGAGTATATTGGGTACAGTAGATGCATTAAAGAGTAGCATTGAATACATAATTGTTACTTATTTTTATAATTATTTTAATTTAAAAGCTAACATTTTAATGATTTATTAGTTTTCACAGGGGCAATGAGCAATTAATTGCAAATAAATATTTTTTTATCAAATATTTGATAATAAATTACGCTTTAATTCATTATGGAGCACTTAAAAGTAGCCCAATTTTAAATTAAATTGCAATTAAAGTTATTTTATCCAATTAATCTGCATGGTTCTCAGTTATTCGATACTGGCAAATTTTTTTCTTAACGAATAAAATATTGTCTATATTCTCTAGAATTTATATCCCTGAAAATATTGGGTATAATATTTAGATGCATTAAAGAGTAACATTTTTGTTATTTATTTTTATTATTATTTCAATTAAAAAGCTTACATTTTAATGATCAGCACTAAGCATGTAGTATATTTTTATAATATGATAATAAAGTGGCATTATTTTTAAAAATTCAAAATTTAAATCATTCCAAGTATTTTTTATAATAAATAGTGCATTTAAAAATATTATCTACTATAGATTGGCAGTTATTAATTTTCACAAAGTCAATGAGCAATTAATTGCAAATAAATATATTTTTTATAAAATATTGGATATTAAATTACGCTTTAAATATTGAATAGCCCCATTATAAATTAAATTGCAATTATTTAATTAAACTGTGAGACTGAGGTTTTAAAGATTTGCTATTTATTCCTTACGAAATAAAATATTCTCAATATCCTCTATGATTTATACTCTTTAGAATATTTGTTATAATATTCAGACGCACTTAAATTCATAAATACTCATTTTTCTAATTATTTTTTAGAAGAGCCTCGTCACTATTTATTTTAATTTTTATACTATGATAATAAAGTGGCATCATTTTTTAAAATGCAAAATTTAAATCATAAGCAAGTAATTTTGTATTATATTCAAGTAACTGCAATAAATGGTTTATTTAAAAATAGACCATACTAAAATATGTTAATCTAGATTGATTGTTATTTTCTAATTACAAGCTCAATAAGCAATTATTTGAGTTTTAAATTATGTTTTAATGTATAGTGGCGCACTTAAAAGTAGCCCAATTTAAAAGACGCAATTAAAAAACTATTTAAGAAAAGCAAGACTAACACAATAAAAACTTTTAATTAAATTATTAAATGGCGCATTTAAAAATAGCCTTATTATGTAAATTATTGTATTCACGAATAGTAGTAAATTACAGTCGCATATAATTGTTATGTAAATCGTGGCAAGATGTGAAGTACCCGAAGACTATATTATTGTCAAGTTTTCCGATCTTATAAAATTGCGCTATTAAATCGCAAACTTTCGACCTACCCCAAAAGCTTTTATCGTGGTTGCATCATTGCAGGCGAATTTCGAGCGTCGAGCCTCCAGTCTACTATACACACACAGCCTACGTTACGTACGCGTGTATTTACAAACGAACAAATCAGGTTGTGTTTGTGCACAGGTCGACGAACCTGAGCCACCCGCCACCCAGCCACCCCCCACTGCCCCTCCAGCAAGCTTTCACTCTCTCTTTCTAAACTGAACCCAGTCCCACCTGTAGTGGTGGCGATGGTCCCGACGACCACTACCTCACAAGCAGAAATTACCTCGCATTGCCGTAATTTAACCAACGCAACGAGGATTATTCGCGACCGGTATTATTGACTGAACAACCACCACAGCTACGTCTAGACTCGGAAGAGTTCATTACGTAATCCGGGAAGAGACGAAATTCGATTCTTATCCTGGTGTCGGGTAACAATGTTGGATAGGTCAGAAAACATTTGGCGATTTGGCGTTTGTGATATGTTAGGAGCGATAATAATCTAGTATTATTACAATAGCAAATATATACCATTGAAATATACATAACCATAGTAGTCTAATATTAGTGCAGTTAAAATTTTATATTACAAGACGATAAATTAATGTTGTCTAATGAGATAAAAAAAATATTGTTTATCAATAAATTGCGGCGTTTGCAAATTGAGAATTAATGCAATGTAATGAAATTGACAATGTCATGATTGAGCAAATTCAGTTGCAATACTACAATAAAAAGTATCTCTTCATCAAAATTTTAAAAATGTACGGCATAATAAGATTCATTCGTGTTTTTAAATAAGAAAGATTCAGAATAAATCGAGATTATAAAGAAGTTTTTAAATATTTTTCAATACGTAAACTTCAACAACTTTTGGCTTAGCTAAATATATGTACATATATACAAAAGTCTTCTGCACTATTCCAATAATATATACATACGTAGAAATAAAATTCTGTTCTCAAAAAATCTAGTTTCATATTTCACAAAACGTATAAAGTTTATAGCTCTAAAATAATGTCAAGTAACCCTAAAAAACTTCTCTATGCATAATGTAATTATACAATCAGAAAAAATATTAATAAAAATTTTATCTAATTATAACAACATTATAACAACAATTTTAGCTCCTCTAAATCAAGATTTCTTAATTTAGATAAGCTAAATAAAAGTCGTGAATATGCATCGAATATATTTTTAAATCAGGGGTTGCAAAATATCATCGAAAATATGCAAAAAATATTTTTTTAATAAACTAAAGACTTTTATAAGTAATCTGAAAATAAATCTATTATAGAAGCGTCAATGTTTATAATGACGATTAATTACTCAATAAATTAGATAAGTTTTAATTATGGTACTTATCGCGTTCCATATAATTATATATTATTAATATTATTCATCGTCTATATATTCATTCACATTTAAAAATAACATTTATTATTAGCTAATTATATTTAATATTTGATTAAATACTAATATTAGCTTGATTATGAATTTATTAATTTAATAATTGTTTACACATTATTTGGATTTATAAACCATAGTTTACCCTAAATTGAAAAATAAAAATAAATTCTTGCATATCCTTAACGCATTTATCATTGCAGATTTTCTTGCATATTTATTATATACATTTTCTGCTCACACATTGCATCGATTGGCAGTGTCTGGTCAATCGGCACGAACAGGGGCAAGTCGCGTTGCACTTGCCGCGGTCGTCGGACCAGAAATAATGAACTTGAATCTTACCTAGTTCTGCGCGATAAGTGTACATCGACTCTTACCCGGTTTTCCACCTCGAACGAAACCGACAGCATGTTCTCCTTCTCGCTCGCTCGCAGAGCGCATTTGCAAGTCAATAGAGAGACGGGAGATTCACGAGCGAACCGGTGCACCGTTCAACACAAATATTAGACACTGCGCTAATATTTTTTTATTACAGTTTGATCATAATAATGAAGCGCACTAATTGTTGAGAAAGTCAGACAGTCAGCTATTATAGTAGTAGTATGGAATATACTAAAATAAACTAAATACGTTATTTAGAAATAAATCATTCGTCTACTACAACTATTCTGGTTAACCGTTACAAATACCCTAGAACATTAATTAAAATTCCTTCCGGCACTAACTTAGGTTATATCTGCATATAAAATATATTTTCTTAAAGATATTATTAGTACTTTGGACGTCTTTTTTATTTTTTTCCAAAACCAATATAAACAGTCGTCATTTTGCAAAAAGATAATGATCATAACTTTGATATTTATAATATATTTTTTCATTTTAAAGAACTGAGGGAGGAACGTATTATATACATAATTTATTAATGACATAAATACGGCAATTATAAATTCAAGTTTTTTTCTGTATGTATATGTTTTAAAATTATATAAATGCATTCGATCTGTTGCATTATTTAATGTCAGCTACTAGGAACGTGTCCGATTCGTATCATTAAATTTTAATATTTAATGAGTTCTTGCAGAAAGTTGTGTGTCGCTTAACATTATTTCAAACTACTGAAATATGCTATCGGCAATTAAACTATTTTCGAGGAATTCCAGTTTTGGATTCCGGAAGTTTTCGTGAATCACGAATGTATCCACTTTTGATTGCCCAAGAAAGTTGCGATCGCGTCCCTTATTCTTGTCCGTCGCAGCCAGGAAGCTGTGTTTGAGAACACTCTTTTTACACGAGCCTCCAGCTTCTCAACGATAGTTGAGGAGCTGGAAAAAATACGTAGGATCATATATTTTAGGTAACTGTTTTAAAATGTTTAATTATATAATTATTGTTTGTGCTGTGATTGTCAAATAATAAAAAATATATGTATATGATAAATATAAAATCAGTGATCGACGATGATTCTGCCACTGTTTGCAATATAATATAGTAAAATAAAACATACATACATAGATCTCGCAACGAACTTTCATCCACGATGTGGAAGATATACTTCAGTGCTGATCAAATGAGTTCTTTATTTTGTGAAATGCAGTAAAAATACGAATACGCTTAAAAGTATCATAAATACATCGTACCCATTATTTTTAAAGAACTTCAAATGTAACATTTTTATATTTGTGTATCAAATCAAATACTTCAAAATATGTGTTTTAAATGCATAATTTAATAATAAAAAAATTAACGTAGCATATTTTTCTGCATCAAACTTCAAGATACAATGATACAGTTAAGAGTAGCATAAAACATCAACCATTATTTTTGAAAGAATTTTAAATTATGTAGTTGGCATACTAAGTTAAAATACAAAATTTAAATCATTGATAAGCAATTTAAATTGCACTTAAATAACTTTAGTAATAATTAACACATTTAAAAGTAGCACATAAAAATCTTATGATTTAGATTGATAGTTGTTATTTTACATGAACGCAGTAAAAGCACACTTAACAGTAACCACATTATAAATTGAAACTTTATTCTATGGCTCTCATTTAATTTATGTATTCTACAGAACATTGGGTATAAAATACACTTTAAATCCATTATGATGCACTTTCAAATCATCACTCTACATATTTGCCCATTATTTTTTAAAGAACCTCTATTTATTTACTTGTAATTATTAATATTACAGCAGAAGTGTAAAAATTAAACCATTGACAAGCAATTTTGATTACATTCGAATTAATCGTTTAATAATATTTACAATTAAAAGTTATCCATTAAAATCTGATGATTTAGATTAATAGTTGTTAACTTACATAGCTACAGTAAATCCGCACTTAAAAGCAGTCACATTATAAATTCAATTACTTATTTATATGGTTCTTAACTATTAGAATTGATGATTTCTAGAGAACGTGAAATACTTTATGACGTATTTAAAAATAGCATAAAACATATCGCTGTTTCTTATTAATATTGAAATGATTGAATTAATTAATGGCACATTTTAAAATAGCCCATAACAAATATGATAATACAGATTTAAATCAGTTGCAAATAAATAGGGTTTTGAATGAATGCTATTTAAAAAACATTTTTTTAAAGTACCCAAAAATTTCTATAATATGTATTACAATTATTGAATGTTTTTTTATTTACATTTATTTACTGTTAATCTTTCGTTAAAATATGACAGGTGCTAGCTCAATGCGTTACATCGGGGTAAGTAAAATCAACAACTAATGAGTAAGTAGTGAAATACCAGCCTAAAATCTAATCTGTAAATCAGTGACTATTTATTTTATTAATTAACTAATACAGCTTATAATAAATATATGTCACCATGCATAAGTTCATTATACTTTTTTTTAATACTGACCCGTAAGATTAGAAAAAATATAGGTAAACATAATTTGTGATGAACAATCGGAATTATAATTTTATAATCTTAAGTAATTCTGATCTCCTAGATATGATAGAAATCGAACCCTTGTCTTTTATATACTTTATATGTATAATAAGTCACAGTTATTTCAACAGAATATATGTAGAATTTATACATAATATACACAGAATGTTTAAAAAAATGACTTTAATAGAGAGCATTGTTCTATATTTCTTGACGACTTTTCTAATTAGAAAATTGTGAACGTTGTTATTACACATTATATGTTTCTTATATATAATTGTTTTAGGATGTCGCTTCCGGACGCATGCCAAAGCGGTATCTATTGTGCTGTGCGTTTGATAAATAATCCTGGCTCATTGTGTCGAATGACTTGTGATGTTTTAGATCTAATTAATAATAAATGCTTAAAAAGCGTTTAATAACATACAATAAATAGTCTACTTTAAATTCTTCAGTTGGGCTACTTGTATTTATAAATGTATTTATCCCATATTGATCTTCTGGTTATGATTATATAGAATTATATATGTCTATTACTTAAATGTCTATTACTTAAAAATAATATATGTTATAATATGTTATTACTACTCGACACCGAACGTTGCACTGCAATATAAGGTTGGTATTGCTCTATTACATTCAAACATGTTGTGCAAGTCATATTATGCTGTGTGTGTTTATTATCTATGTTATGATTTTACGGAAAATTTAAAGTGATAACCTTTAAGGTCACTTGTACTAATTAATCAAAACATTTGAATGTCAATGATAATAAATATGTATAATCTAGGTCATCATTATTGCAGAGTTGCATAATATTATAAAAGTTTTGATGGAAAATTGTCGTCGAATACGCAAGCTTTTGGGCCGTCTTATATCTTTCGTCTCGCTTTATAGACAGCAACGGACGAGCGCGAAAGAGACGCGGATACTTTTCCGATGCGGATGCGGAGTGCAAGCGCACGGCCGGTAACGCAGCGCCCTGCTACACCCGCCTGCGTCTCGGCGCCGTTGGGGAAGGTCAGTGGCTGGCGTCGAGTTCGAGTGGTGCGCCGCTTTTCCGGACGCCGCGTAGAGTGCAGCGCCGACCGCCGGCAGCGGCGCACGCGGGCAACTCGAAACAAAACTCTCCCGTCGACAATCAAACGACGTAAACAAGCCGCTAGAGAAGCACGGCATGCGCACACATGACGGAACATCAACAACATGATCGCATGTACGACCATAACCTAAAGTATAATTTAAAAAAAGTTATAATCAAAAGCTTCCATCAAGGACGATATTATAATCTAGATCCAATCGCGCAAGTGTTATTATTAAAATATTCAAAATTTAAATTTTATATAACTTATGGCCAAATTATTCAAACGATGTTATTTAAATTTGAATCGCTTATGGGCAAATATTAAGGACAAATCTTTATAAATCGCAGTGTTATTAATATGATTTGAATTTATTTATGGCCAAATATGAAACGAGCTTGAACGATCCAAGGACGATTTTTTTAAATTCAAGTGTTAGGTTTGTTTACAATTTGAATCGAAGGACGCTATTTTTACATTGCACAATTTGAATCGGATCACGTAAGTTTTTTGTTTCAATTTGAATTTAAATAATATGCGTATAATTTCAAAGTAGTTAATTCGCAGCAAAACAGTTATTCATCTATTTTAAATCAAGTGCATATTTTTTAAACATTTGAATAATATTATAATATAATAAAAATAATTTTATTTTTAAACACCGGAAAATTATAAATCAACTGAATTATGTACACATCAATAATTTATAGCGACCTTGCACTATTGCAATGCAATGTCTATAAATACGTGAAAACGTATTTGAAAATCCAACATGGCGCCGCGTACGATGCAAATGTCCACGTAAGAAAAACGTATTTAATTAATGATTTTTTACACGGTATATTCGTGCGATCCTCAAACTATTTGTGCAATTTTAATATTGTATATTTAATGGATGTTTGTAATTGCGCAATTCATAGCAAAACGATCGCTCTTTATCTCGGCGACATTGAAATGAAAATAAAAACAACTTCACGTGATGTAGCCGGTGAAAAAACTATGTTGGCCACGTGCTGGACAAATCACATGTCAACCTTTACCTTTGTTTCAGGATTAGTTTTGCTAAAAAAATTACTTCAATAGTGTCGTTCTACGGTTTAGGAAAATTTTCATTAATCGATCACCAGTTTTTCACGGTCACTACGACCCGCGCGTGCGCCTTGAGCTCCCGTAGCAGAAAAATGCAGTTACTATGAACATAAATATCCTTTTATATAAAATAACAATGTGTTCTAGTTACGTCATTCTTACACTGTCAAAGACACTTTCGCTATAAGAGCTTTCGATTTATTCGCCTTATCGCCAGAGCACTGTGTATATTTATGTATTGTTATTTTTCATTATAATATATTCTTATCATTACTATTTAAACAAAACTTTCTATACGACGCAAATATACATTTCCTCATTGTTTATAATATACTATCTTAAGAAAAACCATACTAACTAGTTATATCTAGTCTTATAATAATTAAAATAGATGCATTTGCCAATTGCTAAAAATATTTTTTTTTAATTTAATCGATAATACATAAATAATGATTGCGATTATGTCATTCTTAGTATTATAACACTTCCAGTAAATAATTGATTCCAATATGTCCATAATCTAATAGGCTCGTTTTTTAAAATTTTATTATTATGTACATTTTTTATTATTTAAAGCTGAGTTTCTGCTATAAATAAAAAATCTTTATACATTTATTAGGCATATACTAATACAAAATTAGCTCCAAATACTTTATTACAAATAATATTTTTGGTGATTTTACATGTTTCTGTTTTTTATTTGAAGTAGTATTTTATTATTTATTTAAAAATATTAAATATAACCACTAAATATAACCTACATCAACGAATACAATGTTTATCTATATCATAATTAATGTGTTTATATGTAAATCATATTACAGCGAATTAAAAATTATTTTTATTCTCAGAATTGAAACCCGTATACATATTTCCTAATAACGTACACAATAATAAAGCTTTAATATTCATATTCTAAAATAGTCAAAGATGTTATTTTATCTGACTGTTAAATCAAATGGAAATGATTCTAATAAAATAATTTTCTCTTTGTAAAGCCTCTTTTACGTGCGAATTTTCCACGTTCATGATAACTAGGCGTATACCTACAAGTTAGCTTCTTCTCGTCGCGGTGTATAATTAGCACGGCAAGGTTAAGCCGCCAGCTTCCATCTTCTGTGCACTCGGTTCGCTTTTCCGTTTGCTAGCCGACCTTGTCGGTCTATTTGGCATGCTGTCAATTGGCAAATTTAGTTTAGAACGCGGAGATGCATCTGTGGATGCAGCATCGTACTTAGTAGCCGATGCACTTTTCGATGCGTGCACCGCTCTCGGTACGATGAACGATCTTGCACTTGACACTGACCATCTCTAGATCCGTTTGTTTGGATTTGTTTTTGTTTTCGCATATGCAGTGCGGTGCTGTGTGATAACGGCTATCATCTCGAATATAATCAATAACGTGCGCGAGTAGCGTTTAGTCACATGAAACGAGCCGACCCTTCGGGATGCTGCGGCGAGTCGCTCTCGAGTGAGTCATTGCTAGTGAGATTTTCCGCGCGTTGGGAAATTCATGATTTGTGATAATGTGAAACATACTTCATTTTAAAAACGAATTAAGACTTTCGATATTCCGCAGTTAAGACCATGAATGGGTTATTATATATTAAAAATATTTTTATCTATAATATTTATAACATCAATATTATAAAAAAAAATAGTATCCCATACATACTTTAAATATACAATATCTATGTGCAACATAATTAAGACCATCTTACCCCAAAGTTATGACCGATACTAAAACATACATTATTTACTACCCCATAGTTAATATATTTTTTTATGTCGCGGATCTGCTTTCGTAGTTTATCTAAAATAATTTATATACCACAGTTTCAATTATATATTTTTTTTTAAATATTTTTAGTGATACTTTGCTTAAGTTAGTTAAAATCGTCTAATTGGTTTAAAAATATATACATTTTGCATTATTTTTTATCTAAATAAAATGTATAAAAATACTTCTTGCTTACAGCAAATTAAATTTTAATACTAATGTATTTGTTGGTGTATTTTTATATGACTCAAAATTACACTCATTATGTACTATATTTTTTAATTTAATTATTATTTATATATAAAATGTTCTTTGTCATCATTTTAATATGCACGTAATTCTATAACGAAACAGTGTTTATAAATATATTCATTATAAACGTATAATGCTATTTATTTTAATTGAAAAATTATAAACACAAGTGTCTTTAAATTTAACACTTTTATTCAGCCTATACTAAAATATAATATAAGTTGTTTTTAAATTTATAACGGCAAAGATTAACTTTAGACACGTGCATATATAGCATAAAATTTCAAGATGCTTCTTTATCGTCGATCGTAAATCTGCCTTGTATTGACACTTCTGTTCTTTAAGGTCGAACAAGCTGCACGTTATTCCGGATTCATGCGGATCAAATGCACTTAAAAACAGTAATGTTGCATACATTGCACTTAATGCTGTATTAAAATGCACAAACGATATTTTTAATTAATTGAAACTACGCGCATCGAATCGCTCCATCGGCGTAGCGTCCTTTGATAACTGAAAGGTCAAACGAAACCGTAGAAACGTAGACCTTGAAAGATTTTTCACGATTTTCATATGACGCAAACTGCAGTGCTGGAATCGAAAATATTCACAGCAGACGATTACTATGAATTATGTCCAATTATCGATTCTGACCTTCCTGTGTCATCTTTCGTACTTGAAAGCAGCGACCATTACTAGTAGCGCACGCTACGTTTTGATTTATAAGCATTTCAGTCGTAACTTTGTGTATGGAAGATTTTTCAATAAATGTTTATGATTGATACCATGACAATTTTGCAATTAAACACAATATTTCATATAGATGTTTACTTGAACTAATAAAAATGCAGACGTTCTACTGATAACGATGTATAATCATTTGACGCGTAATAATATTTTCATTATGCAACGAAAATATGATAATTAGATTATATAAATGTATAATATAACGTAAACACTGTACTTATGTCATATGATTCACCGATTGATTTTATTTTAATAATTGATATGGAATTACTGCATAATTTATTTCATATTGTTTCATGCTTTATATGACTCATTTCAACAAATCATGAGAAAATATATTATTATTTATTTAATCGATTACTTTAGAGTAATATGTTTTATTAACTCTATTATATTTAAATTAATTATATATTATTTTTATTTTCAACATTTTGCTAACATACTATAAAATGTACTTCATAATTTGAGCTATATGTTACTCAATTATTAAGTTTGGCTAGTATTAAATGTGCAATTTAAAAATGCAATATTTTTACATGAGATGTGTGGTTACAACATTTTTCATCAGTTTTTCCTTGTAAGCTCAAGAGCAAATTCCTCGATGATTCACAAAATGATAAATCAGCAAACACTGAATATTATTTAATAATTTTACTAAATAATATTTCATATTAATAAATTATAAATATATTATTACACGCTAAGATAAAATATCATTCGAGTCGAATGAATTTTATTTCAATTCACATCACTGATCACATGTGAAAAATTGTCTCTTATAGCGTGAAGTTTTTAATTGAAATGATATGCATTTGAATAGCTATTTACGCTACTTTACAAGTACAAAACTATGATAGAATTCCTTGGAATTTGTGAGCTCATCGAGGCGAATGTGATATGCGATGGAATTAATTAATGTTTAGTTTTATCTAATAATTCTAAACATCGAGTCGCGTACATCTTATCTCATCCGCTGGTGCATTGCATATTTATTGTATCAATAATTTTTGGAGTTCCAAAGATCGAACGGTTTATCGCTCGTCGCGGACCTCAGCATTGAACTTGGGTTGCATAATGCATCTATGTTGTTCAATGAAAACGATCGGCGATAAGCACGATTATCAGCGTTGACCTAGAAACGAGAAAATTGTGTTTTCCGACGGCACACAGGGAACGCGTGATCGCGTCTCTAATTTACGTGAAAGGGGAACTTTCCACGCTTTGAGAATCTTTGCACTTTTGAACAAGATCGTTGTCCTATATGGCGATTGGAAAATTGCCAATGGTCTTTAGAAAGAGAATTTTGAGATTCGGTAACAGTTCGGTAACGGTAGAGAATACAAAGAGATCAAGTCAAAGTTAACACACGCCAAAATGCCCAATGAACATATACATATCTCAATAAAAAAAAATGTTTTTACTGTCTTACAATCTTAAAAATTGATTAATCAATATTAAAATTAATTAATCAATGGCTATTGTACTTATTACATATACGTGCCTGAATGGTATAGTCATGAATCAAATAGCACTTAAAAATTTTAATATCTATGTATGCATCGTAATATTAGAAAGTATTTAAGGGTAGTAAATGTGTGACTATATTAAAAATTGT
Source organism: Plectrocnemia conspersa (assembly GCF_051122295.1). Classification (NCBI taxonomy): domain Eukaryota; kingdom Metazoa; phylum Arthropoda; class Insecta; order Trichoptera; family Polycentropodidae; genus Plectrocnemia; species Plectrocnemia conspersa. Next base: position 6,154,957 of record NW_028277174.1, on the reverse strand, counting down.
ATTGTAAATTCCAGACAGTAGAAGTAACATAAAAAGCTTTTCGAATCATTTATTAAAATTAAAGAAAATATGTTTTAATAGACATTTGACCATCGATTAAGTAGTGCCAAGATTCTGTGCTCGTTATGTGCCGAAAAAAATGCAAGCGTGAAGCTTATATTGAATCAACTGTTAAAAAATAATAATGTGTTGTTTTAAATGTATTATAAGGCAATCCCAAATTAAGATGTTTTTTGCGCTGTGAATTTTTAAAACTTGACTTTGACACTCAAATTGCGCGTGGGCCTAGATAATGAACTTGAGCTTCAATTTCCGATTTACGTAAACTTGCGTAAGTCGAGCATGCACGTGGGCGTTATCTGGGAACAATTGCGCACTGAAAACGCGTTATCGCAGATGCACATTGTAACGGTGCAGTTGCACCGCCCGATAAGGCGAGCCTCGGCGAAGGTCAATCGAAAGTGTTGCCATATGAATTTCAAAGTTAAATATTGCCATTGTCGCATCGGCGGCGATGTTGCGCATTCGCCGTTGAAAAATACACAGCCACGTTAGCACATTAGCATAACAAAACGACCGAGTTACGTAACGAGGCTCGGGAGATGCAAATATTGAGCCGAGAATGGCTCGCTTTATTATCGATCTCGCAGCATCCCCGATGTGCATGCACATATAATGGGTATCCTACATGCACATTATGTGATTCAGTTTCCTCATAGCTTGCGTCGTTTTGGTTAATGAATTGTGACCGAGATTTGGCTAATTGCCCACTTGGAACTGTTTCGTGATTTTGCGTTGACGGAAGGTGGAAAACGAATGTGTTAAATTGATACGAACCACGAAAATGGTGGCGTGCCGCAGCGATCTGCCACACTTGTTAGTAAATATTTGAGACTTTAAACCGTTTTTTTGTTTCGTTCACAGTTGGCGCATTAGAAAGAGTGATGATAGCGGACAGACTGAAATAAGACTACAACACTACAAGAAAACCATGAGACTGGTGAGCAAATCGCTTTAAATATAAATAATTAAGAGGACTGGTATATATATTATGATCCAACACCTATAAAATTTATTTTATTCGAGCATTCGAAACTAGACTAACACCCAAAAAGCTTAATTTAAATACTGTATGGACCTTAGCAAGACCAGCTCTGAGCATGCAAATGCAACCGATTCACTCGCGTAGGGGTCTGTACTCAAAATAAAAAATAATAAAAACAGACGTTAATAGTATTTTAATCACAAAATGTGAAATTATATTTTAGATTGCGATATTACATTCTTCTTAAAAACACGATGAAATCAAAATTGTGCGAACCAAAACTCCACCGGCAATTTTGCGGAACACTTGGAACCCTTTGTGTAAAAGAAACAAAGGCCAGAACAACTTCAATATGTCGTTTCTATGAATCGTTCCTTAACGTTTGTCTTCGTCGCAATAAATCAAAAAAATACACAAAAAATATGGCCCATTAAGACGCATATGTTTGATGTCCATGTTTCAAAAATACTTGTGATTTAGAAAAATCACTAAAAAAATAACTTGTGATTTAGATTTAATATTTAGAAAAATTACTTGTGATTAAAAAAATCAAAATGTCGATTAAATTTAAATTATTTGAAATTTCAGTTGGAATTACAATACTATATTAGTGTATTTTATACATTTTTATTCGTTGCAAAAACTTTGGGGGGGGGGGGGGGCTTGCGCTTTATTTTTGCGTAGGGTCCCGTACTCCTAATAATATTTTTTAATTTCTATCATGTCTGTGAGATTAGAATTAGTAATTATACTCCCAATCGATCATCACAAATTCGGTTTTCCTAGATTTTCCTAATATACGGAAAAATATTGTTATGATTAATTCAAATCGAGCTAGGTTGTACTTATTTCTCGAGAAATGAAAATCATCAAAATATCAGAATACCTAATAAAATCATTCCTGAAATAAATTAGTACCATTTAAAATATGCTCAGTTGCACTTTAGGACCATGCCGAAAATATAGCTTCCTCGATCCCACATGTATCATTCCAATTTTGTTAAGATGCACTTTAAAACACAGAGGGAAATATTTTTATCCCCTCCCCCCATCCCCTCTCATCTGTACGAACTCTTGCATACAACTATACTATTTACTATGGCAACTTGTTTTATTTTTTTGATATTTCCTGTAGACGCTACAACATTGAATTATATTATATTCATGTACTTTTTATAACTCTTTGTAGCCAATTTTTTGTTGCCTCAAGTACAAGCCATTTTGAATGAATATATTTAATTAAATAATTTAATGATCATTAAATATAATAAAAATTAAACATTTCTTATATTATAGTATATTTTGGCAGAATTAATTTTAGAGGGTAAATTATATATTTATAATATAAATAGCAGGACTGTGGAGTCGTTGGAAATTTTTCCAACTCCGACTTTTTCGCAAGGTCCGATTTAAAAATTTTGGTAAAATAATCTTAAAATTTTAAATTTATTTTTAATTATTTTATTTATTTATTTCTGCTGAGACTTGCGTTGGTGGTAACGCAGTGACGGTCAAAACTGAATTTTGAACGATTTCTGGATTATTGCTTCTTTGACATTCAATTTTGAAGCACGGTTAATTTTATCTACTTTTTCCAGTGCATTATTAAATTATTCTTAAATTTTAAAATAGTTGTTTCTTTGTATTGAAAAACTTAAAAATAAGTTGGAGTCGGTCAATTTTTTACTCCGACTCCACAGCCCTGATAAATAGTATTATAGCAATTTGAAAAATATATTTTTAATATATTCATTTATTTTTTTATTATTAGATTTTTTTTAATTGAAACTTATTTTCTTACTGAAATTTCATTTTTATAATTTAATGAAATTTAATTAAAAAAATGTACAAATATTAATCCTATTAGAAGAGAAAAGCTTATTATTTATAAGATTGTTTTTTATTAATTTCTTATTTTATTGTATTATATTAAGATATTTATAAATATAATAAATGCAATATTTAAAATACGCTTTATTTATAATATTATTAAATTGTGGATATAATTTTAAATAACTTTAGAAAAAATGTCCGATACGTGTGGACAAAGGACTCCAAAGGCTTAAGGAGTCTATGTTTGTATGTTAATATAACAAGAGTGCCTTTTTTCTATCAATCGAATTATTCACACGTTTATCTGCAGTTTATATTAAACCTGGTACATCATTGTATAAATATAGTGATACATACAACGCATTACCGTTCATCTGTGTGTGTACCGGCGTTTTAAAAATCGTTAGTTTCGTAAATGTGTCCATTTTAGCTGTCAGTTGACGACCGCTGACGCGAGCTTTGCCTTGACAATCAATTGGGAAGTGACGTCATTGCCGACCACACCTGACCTTTGTATGAATCCATTACCGCTGTTTACGTAACACTGCATTGACACTGCAACGTATTGTTTATAATATAAATAAACAATAGCCCGCAAAAAAAATGAAAATGAAAATGGCGCACGCGATGCTATCTCATACGTAATAATAGTAATCATAATGACCTTATTCTTTATGCAGTTCGTACCCACCTGTGTTTCCATAGGTGGTCACGGTCAATGAAATTGAAAGCGCTGCAATCCTGACCTCTTATTTACGTCACCGTGTAACGTTCATGATCATGAGCTGCGACGCAAATTCATTTTCAACTCATCAAGTTCAAGATCGACTATGCTAATCTTGCGTGTCATTTTAAAAAAAAATCATGACCTAACTCAAGGTAAACTGTAGTGCGCAATCGAAATTTTTCTCTAGTAGGCAGGATAGAGGGTGGTCCTTTCGATTAGTTCTCCCGACACACACAGATGCACTCGCGAGCGGTAGTGCGCAGTATGAAAAGCGCAGTGGAGGAAAGTGGGTCACTGGCGTAAGTTGACGCCCCCGCATATCGACCAGCAAGAAAAGAGACATCTTATGACAATACGGATCATATGTTCTAACATGATTTTATTTGTTTTTTTTTCAGTCCAATATGGAACGCACCGGGCAGCATCATCAGGCGCAGTCTCCGGAGCGCGACGACGTTCCAGAGATATGCAACCTTCGGGAGGCGGACTACGAGCGCCTCACCGTGTACATAGTGCCCGACGTGCCTTGTCCTCAAGGCACTCCTGACCGAGCCGAGAAAACTCTACCCAGGAGCCTGGCCCTGAAGCCATCGGTAGTACTTTCAACGCCCAACACACCGGTGCTTATTTAAAACACAGACCCACCCACCAAAAGCATGAATTATACTAACTAAATTTTTAATTACAGACTGAGGGCGTTTGGAGCACCGGCGTCATCCCTAGAGGCACCAGATTCGGTCCTTTTGAAGGCACTAGAACACCCAACTACCCCGATAACAAAATATCATGGAGGTATTATTGGAGGGTATGTATCATTTTTACTGAATAATAAAAGAACTAATATAAATATAAATAACCATGTATGTATATAAAACGCTTGGTGGTTTTGGTATTTTATTAGACGAAATACTGAATCTATTTTCTCTATAGTATGCTAAGTCCTATCCTTTCTTTTTCTCTGGTTCAGGTGCAGGAAACTGTTAGGCATCATACCTATGGAAATATAATGGTGAGCTTCATCTGTATATAAACATTGCACATTTTTCAGTAGCTCCCTATCTGAATGTGTACATTATAATTTTATCGTTAAAATAAATATGATTCTATAACTTTATTAATATTTCACAGATATTCAAAGAGAATGATTATTATTACTTGGATGGATCTGACACGAGTATGGCCAATTGGATGAGGTATGTGGCGTCGGCCTATTCCTTTTCGGTAATGAACCTGGCCGCCTGCCAACATGGAGAACACATTTACTTTTATACCATAAGGTAAGTACTGTTATGTAATTTAAGATTTGATCTTAAATAACAATGAAGTTAAAACGTTATTTTTACGCCTATATAGAGATATAATGCCGAATGAAGAACTCATGGTGTGGTATTGTAAAGACTTTGCTAAAAGACTGGGGTATGACATCGATCCGGAGAGAGCCACCTATACAATTTGTAAGTTTTTTGTAATTGTATAACTTATCGCTATTACAGCGCACTTAATGTTTTATTTTGTTTATAGGCAAGGAAGAGACTATCAAGAAGCATTATGGCATTCCTCCCGCGCCGGTGCATCCCGAGATCGCATTCAATCATATGAAATTCGTTTTAGGACTGGCTCATCCGAAGGATTTATTGAGACCGGAATCTCCAGTTCCTAGCCAGCGCCCCGTGACGCCCATCAGCAATCAATCGACGTCTCCAGGAATCGCAGTGCGATCTCCTCATAGGTCGCCGCTGAGGGTGCACGACAGTCAGATCGTTCGTGTTATAAACCGCCGCACCTCACCGACTCCGAGGCATATGATCAAAAGGGAGACTTCTCCGCCTCACGTTTATAAAGCTCCGATGATGGTCGATCAGAGGGATCAGAGGCTCTCGCCTGAAATGATGCACCAAAGACAAGAATCTCCGCTTAGGATTCACCACAGAGAAACAACGACTATTATAGTACAACAACAAAAAGATAGCCCTCCGCACGTGTCGGGTCAGGGCGAATCTTCCCACCCCCCTGCGCCTTACGACCAACACCAGTTGACCCCGCAGGACGGGTCTGTGAGATCCGACGAAGGATATCACAGCAACGGTTATCACGACGACGGCTTCACGCCGCCCGAGGACTCGAGCGATTCAGACTCGGAAAACAATTACGTATTAGACTGCTCCAAAAAAGCCAACGCGCCCAAAGAGACCACGGTGATCGTACAGAAGGGCGTAGATATGGCAGAAATTCAGAGAAATGAATTCAGGAAGGTAAAGATCAAGATGCCGCGTGCGTATCATTATCAAAATAACAAAGACAACGACTGCGATAGCGAAAAAGAACTGATTATAGCCGAGGATGTGAACGAAGAAATGCCACTCTCGTCGCCGTCTCCTCCTAGAAGGGATCCGGCCACGTCTACCGTTATAGTTTTAGAATCGTCACAACACACGGTCGTACCTTTGAATAAGCCTTATTATGAGGCGGAAAGCACATCTCCGCCGCCTCCGGCAGCGTTTTTGAGATACACGCCGCCTAGTTCGAGCATTTTGGAGACGATACTAACGGGAAATCGTTTAGATACGAACAATAATGACTCAAATAGGAGACAACCTAATGCGACGCCTCCACCGACGTCTCCTACAGAAATGGCGTATTCATACAAAAAGAGCCAGAGGTACGGTAACGCATGTAGCCCCGATTCTAGCTCAAATTTAGCAAGCCCGCTGCCTAGTCTTATGCCATTGGGACCGCAGATTATCATACCCCGCAATAACCATCAAGCGCCATCTCCTCAACCCCCGGCGCTGATGTACGCATCTCCCACTCATCAAGTAGTTCCTCATGCGACAGAAATCCGCGAAATTAGAGAGATTCGGGAGATCAGAGAGACGAGGTACGAGAGCCACCCATCGCCCACATACGGATACAGCATGTATTCACCGCCAAACTCAACAATGCTGACGCAAATGAACGCATCGCCACCCAACAACTCACACTCTCCGCCGATTTCTTCAAGTCATTACAATTACGAAAGAAACGGACACCACCACCAGCAATATCCGACGTCTAGTGTTATCACAATAAAGAATTGTTCTCAACTGAGCATGTTACAAAATTCTAATCAACATCTCCTACAACCACTTCCGCCACTGCAACACTTATCCCCGTCTAGACCCTCTCCACACGGAAGTTTAAGTCCCGATGGCGGATCTTGCACGCGCAGTTGCAGTCCGTTGAGTCCTAACTCGCAGGGTTCGAGAGGATACAGGAGCCTACCTTATCCGCTCAAAAAGAAAGACGGAAAGATGCACTACGAATGCAACGTGTGCTGCAAAACGTTCGGACAACTGTCGAATTTGAAAGTTCATCTAAGGACGCATTCGGGAGAAAGGCCGTTCAAGTGTAACGTCTGCACTAAATCTTTCACGCAATTGGCTCATTTGCAAAAACATCATTTGGTGCACACTGGCGAAAAACCGCATCAGTGCGATATATGCAAGAAGAGGTTCTCGTCTACTTCTAATCTAAAGACTCACCTGAGACTGCACTCGGGGCAGAAGCCGTACGCCTGTGATCTCTGCTTGCAGAAGTTCACTCAGTTCGTCCATTTGAAGTTACACAAGAGGCTGCACACCAACGATAGGCCGTACGTCTGTCAGGGTTGCGATAAGAAGTACATCAGCGCTTCCGGTCTGAGGACCCACTGGAAAACGACCAGCTGCAAGCCGAATAACATCGAGGAAGAGCTGGCCATGGCGAACGCGGCTAACACTGAATATTTAGGTAAATATATCACAACACATCACACGACATTAAAATACGACCGTTTGCTCCGCGGTGAACCTCGACACTGCCACTTTCACTTACGACTTCGCGCAGCTTTCCAATCCTACCGCGAGTGGTGGTACGATCTGCGAATAACAAGGGAAAGTGCTTTATGTCGCTCCGTGGGTCATTGAGCCGACTGCAGGTCGTCAACGCCAACTTTCTCCGAACACGCGTTTATCTTTGTTTTGTTTTGCAGGTCCACCTGGCAAGGATAGTCCGGAAGAGCCTTTCGACATGCGCCCGTTGCCCATGTTGCTGGGACAGAGCTTTCTTCAAAGACCGCCCCCTATGATGTCCAACCACATGGACTATCAGCCACATCCTTCGATGCAGGATCATCACCCCAGAGTACAAGAACCGCCTCAAAGCCAATCCCATCCATCGAATCAACAGCAAGACCACCGCTACACACCACCCAGATCAGCAGACGAATCGAGACCCAGCGTCATCGAGTCGAACCAACCTCTAATCATTGAATGCACGTAAACCCAGTGATATACGATTCAACGATGGCCCTCGTTAATCTAATCTTCGTTTTTATTTATATTTCTGTGATCCCCTATTGAAACTTTTACAAATAATTTTCTTATTTTTATATTATTATTATTTTATTGTAAAACGCCCAAATCGACAAGCGTATGGGTTTAAGTGATCTCTAAGTTGAAACGATTTTTATATTGCATAGATATATAACTCTGATTAATAAATATATTGTTATTTTAGAATATACGATTAAAGTTCAATGTTCGATTAAGCGAATGGTGTATGTGCATAGATTGTACGATTTTTATATAATGATAATTTATATTACATGATTAATTTTTAAACAAATCATCCTACACTAAGGCTGTATATAGATTATTTAATTGTTGTGCCTATTAATTTAATTAATTTATTTTAGATTCATGTACATAGAGTTGGATGTTAGACGTTGTATATTATGATTTGCGATCATTTTGAAAACTGTTAGCGTTGACTGCTACATAATTAACTCGTTAAAATGTAAACCAAATATCGTTTATCGTTTACTCCTCCAAAGATGAGATGATTTGAGCGTTTCTGTGGAAATGGAGAATGAATTATATATGAATTTTTAAATGTACGTAGTGCAGTGCACATTTTCATAGATTTTAAGACAGAGTAATATTTGTACATACATAAAACAAAAGTTAATATTGAGACATACTCATATAAGATACTTGCGTACCTTTTTAACGACTCTTGATTATTTATTGTACGTACATATATCCTAATTGTACTGATTGTACCTTTTGTTTTGTACAAACGATTCGTAATATAAATAAATATATATTTTTTACAATTATTATATGTATTGATTGCACTTGTAAATTGTGAAATATATATGATATAAGTACGATTTGTTAAATTTTATACATCCATTTTGTATCGCTATATGGTGCTGATTTTTTTATTGTTTAATTTTATTAATATATAAAACTGAATATAAATATATGTGTGTGACATAAAATTATGATCAAAAGGTACATTTTTATTTTATTTATTTATTTATAAAACGCACAATTGTGAATATTTTTAACCCACCGATCTATAGAGTGCGTTAGCGTGTTATGATTATTTTGAAATCGTCCCAAATTTCAGTTGCATTATTATATGAATAACGAAAATAAGCATTTGTCTAAAATATAAAATAGTATGTACTGTGTACAGTTATTTATATACTGATAAATTTAACTAAAGCTCGTTTGTAACGTATAATTTTCGTCACAATTTCGACAGTACTTATAATTGATAAAATTAAAATCTTCTCTTCTTGTTAAAAAATAATATTAATCACGATAAATACTTCTTTAAGAAAATTCAAAATTCGCATTATAACATTTCAAAATCGATAAATAACTATTTAACGTTGTCAATTGCTAATAGGACTTTCGCCCCTCTTCAGTCGTTCGAAAAAATATTTTTATACTTAACATATATTAAATTGACGCTTATTAGTAAACATGTAAATATGAGGAAAGAATGGTATAGAAGCGTTTATGTGCTGTTTCGTTGTTTCCTGCGCTTTTAATATGTTTAGTAGTATTTTTACGAAAATGAGAGCAGAATATATGGTGCCTTGTACAAAAGAGTTCATGAGATTTAAAAACCAATGTAAATGTTGCATATATACATATAAATTTATATAACATATGTATCGGTATGTAAATTTAATATTTTAACGGGATTCAAGATTGACTGAACGATGTACAGTTTTATAACGAAGAAAAAAAAGTAGTCGACTTTGATGGATTTTCATTTTTATACGTTTTCAGCAATGTTTGTATTCCACTAATATTAAGGCGTAACTTTCCAACTGTTGCATTCGGTATTTGTTTTTAATTTTTATACGATTAAATTTTTTAACAACCCCATCCCTGACTTTTCAGCATAAGGTTAAAATATATATATTTTTGATATTTAAACGTATCTCGTCTATATTATACATTTATAATAGCGTTGTTCCCTTTAAAAAACTTCCCATAGTTGTAATTTACTTTCTACCCAAAACTCCGATAAAATATATTGTTATTATATTGCGTTGCTGAAAAAATAATGTAAAAAACATTTTGTATGTTGTACATAATGACTTGTTATAATTATGTTTGACTGGGTTCAATTATATAATTTATTGTTATAATAGTTATTTGTTTTTTTTTTGTCTATAAATATATGTTTGTTAAGTGTCGTTGATAATGGGGGGATAATGATGTAATGTGAACGAAATTCATATGACGATGTGATTCTCATGTATTCCACTATATTGTCATCCTCGTGTATTTAATGTTTATTGAAATTTGCTATAAATTATTACAAAAAAATATATTTGTAATATTTGTGTAAAAATCGAGAGATTAGACCAAATTAAGGAAATAAAAAACTTCTTCAAAATAAAAACATTTTTTAACAACAGCATTCCTAGCACACTCAAATAAAAATCATTCAAAATTTATTTAAATATTTCAAAATGATGATCTAAAGTTTAGTTTAAAATAGCTAAAGTTGTCACCTTTTTTGGATTTAGTATTTTAATTTTTATTTAAATCTGTATTACGATTGACGTCCAAGCATCATTATTATAAAATATATAATATACAACATAGAAATATATATAATATCATATATTGTAATCCTAAAGAGTTTTACAGTTAAATACTAATGACATAATACTTTTAATATAAATAGATTGCAACTTAAGATTAATTACATTTAATGAATAAGAAATAACGTATAATAAGAAATAACGTATAGTGGAAATCTAGCGTAAAATACGTGGACTTGGACTAGCCTTAAATTTTAAATATTTTAGCTCTAAAGGGTTTCCTGTTATTGCGCCCCTTGGACCGATATTTAATAGAAAGAACGCGCTTACCACAAAAAATATAAACAATATGTTATTACTATTTATTTTAATTGCAAGTATTTCAAAATAATATATTTGGTAATACAATTTTTTTTCTAAAAACATGTGATTGAGATATAATTTATTTATATAATTTTATTTTAATTATTGCACATTCAATATTTATTTTATAAAAATTAAATTATTTTTATTTTTTAAAAATATATCTCGTATACAATACACCCCCCAATTACACGGTAAAAGGAAATAAATGAAAAAACATGTTGCTGGGACGAACCCTTTGTGATGATGCTGCTCAGCAAACCGTTGTGGGGCAAAAATTCTGCACCCAGTTTGCTGTTTGCTCCACCCGGTCATTGGCATTTGTATCTGGATGGACCCAATCTGCTTGGAGCTTATAATTCTGACCACCAAGACCCACCTGATGGCGCTGGCGCGCTTTTGGCGGAGCCATGATTTGATGCACTCTGGTGTGTGACCAGCCCTTCACTGTTGTTTTCAGTATCTCGTATCTCGACGCTAGGTGGGAGGGTAGTCACGTGTTTCTACACCTCAACGCGCGGCTGACTTTCTAAAAAGCTATTACGTCTTATCTTCTCTGATAATAATTGTATCGTTAAATTTTATATCTGCGACATAAATCACAAAAATGACTCCATGGAAATTTTAATCTATTGAAATTATTGCAAGATTTTACAATTAATTCTGAATAGTGTTCTGATTATAATAAATCTTTTTAAGAATCTTTAATCGGAATTTCATCTCGTTTCATTCGTAATTTGGGTACTGGTTTTGTAGCGATTCATATACAACACCAGTCAAGAGATACGGACCTAGGTAGAAGCGGTAGAGAAGCACGCTGCATTCTTAGGACCCCCTCCAATATATACGGTTTACGCGGACAACTGTCTATAAAACGCGGAACAAAATCAGACTGAATACACTCAACTCCTCTACACATCGACGCTCGGACATCGCTCCACGGACTTACGTCTAGCCTCCTGTTTGAGCGTCACCTACAGCAGTGCTTTCCAAACTTTTTCATTTGGCGGACCAGTAACAAAATTTTCCATTGCATCGCGGACCGATATCAAATATTTTTTTTATATGATATTTAAAATATCATTATATTTGTTTAAACGTGTATTAATCTAATTCGATACAGCCATACTAATACCGTTCAATTATTTATTATCTAAACTATTATAATCAAGATTTAATAATTTATATTCAATAAAGTTTTTAATGGTACTAAAAAAACCCAAGCGTATCTTTGGAAATATAATCGTTATCTACCTTAGGTATTTTGCTAAAAAAATACAATAATAATACAATAGCTTTCATAAAAATATAATAGCTTTCATTTTATTTTTTATTACAAATCTGACCATCATGACTTGACAGGTTTTCCCATTGCGTCATTATGGCCAAACAATAATCTAAAAATAAATTAATTAAAAAACAGTTATGGTGATGCCTAAAATAGATTAACACAATCGTTCATAATTTTTACAGATCCTCATAGCTATGGCCGAAAACATCATTGTGTTTGGCAAGTTCCTTGAGAAGCTAGATGGCTCGAGCAAGAGGAGCATTGTCTGGCCAAAACGGTAAAAAATGAGGGACGCGATCGCGACTCTCTGGGGTACTATAAAATAAAATGCATTTCATTCATTACTTTTAATTTAATTCATCGCTGTTTAAAATCACAATTCATCGGTAGTTTAAACAGCTGTTATAATCAATAAAAAAAATCAGCAAAATGACTACTTATATTTTAGTTTTATCTTAAGTCAAAATTTTTACAATACTAGCTCAAAACTATTATTAATAATTTAGGTTTTTAGATATTAAATAAAAATAATATTTGCTTATTTCACATTGAAATATATCGTCTAGTTTTAGTGTTATTATTGATTTAGCGCTTAATTTTGCTAGTAGATTTAAAAAACTTTCAATGTATTTTTTATTTAGTTATATATAATAAAAATACTAATTTTATTTAAATTAAATTCATTTCTCTCTTACCATTTAATATTTAAATAATATATTTATCAGTGACATCTCTTAACAACTGTGGAAACTTTTAAATATTTATTTAAATTATAAAAATATTTATAAGTGAATAAGAAATAAACAAAATGATATATTAAGATTTACATATTTAAATTTATTTTTAGAAATAATAAAACATTTACATTCAATTTATTAAATTAATTTTAACTATAACCAACAGATGTCTATACTTTTCCATTAATATTATTAAAAATAATAATTTATTGTAACATAATTTTATTCAAAAACAGCATGTGTAAACAGTCTACAAATAAATCTTAAGTCGCGCTTAACAGGAAAAAATATTTTAAATTTTTAACTACGCATTTTTAGTAAATATTATTATCCCCTTAAATCTACTTTATAATAAAATAAATATAACAAATTATGAGACTCACGTAAATATCTACTGAATTAAATTAAAAAGTCATTACATACCAAATAAATATCTATATTTTAAATATATATAACATTCTATCTGAACTAATTATGTCACCAAAATAAATTTACAATCTGTACATAGTATAGATTTTAAACATAAATATTCTAATATTATAAATATATTAATTTATTTTTGATTTTTTCAATTTTTTTATTTAGACATTGAAATTCTATTTTATTATTTTAAATATTAATATTTGTAAAATAATATATGAGCAAAAGCTGAGAAACAGGTTAGTCCAAGAGCGCTAAATGCTATGTGCTTTACACTTTTTATATACATACATATCAAATATTTAAATAAATTCATTAGTATCACTTTTCCGTACATCGAACTACTATTTACCCATTTAGATAATAAAAAAGCGAATGTTTGATTATTAACTAAATAAATATAAAAGCTTGCTAATTTAAACTTTTAAAGTCACGATTCAACAAAAGGTAAGTTGTGTGACTTTTTAATAACATTCTACGCCGAGCTTCGTCCATAATCTTGTTCAAGGATTACAGAAGTGGATCCTTGATCAAGTGGCATTTAGCGAAGAGCGAGAAGCAAACGTCGTCTTTAGGCCATCAATGCCAAAATCTGGTTCACATTTATATCACCTTTGCTGCCGTACGTTTTCATTATATTTATTGTACATCGGAACTTTAATTCGTCCTCGCTAAAACGCACAGGGGCTACCAATCATTTATTATAATATAAAAATATTTATTTACAGTTTCCCTTTCAGCGAGATTAGTTCTTCATCTATTTTTAAACGTGGACATGTCCAGGGCAAATTGGTTTTAATGGTGCCATTATTCTTGTCGCCGACGTGGATACATTTTCTTACTGACAGACGTTTCCGCCAGAGTAATCAGCTTTATTTAATACCAACGTATTTTATAGGTTCCTCTTGCAATGTATGAGAACGCTCCTAGGAGGCCTTCGAAGAAGAAATAAAAAATAACGATTGATACCATTATGAATGCTACTCATAAAAAATAATGGGGTATTATTAATAGTGAATATAAAAAAAGAATCGCATGAGTGAACCAATAATTATGTTGAAGCAACGTCAAGTGTTTTACGGTAATGCTTGCATTCATAAATCGATTGTTAAAGTTGCTACGTCATATCCTTTAAAATAATATCAATTATTAACTGGTTTATTAAGTACCTTGAAACAAGAACAATCGATATCAAAAACCTGAATTGTTGGTAAATCAAATTTAAAAAATCAGGATAATATTATACGTACTTAAAATGTTACAGTTAGTTTAAGCTTATGTTTATCTATAAATTTTTTTGAGACGCTATGTTTTTTATGATGTTTGACTTTGTAGAAAAATATTTTTTAATCTCTCTAGATCAGAATTCTCTTATTATTTAATATGCAAAATATTTATTAGATATCTATGAAACTCATAAATTATAAACACAGACTCCAGTAACATTCTAGAATTCCCGAAAAAAAAATCCAGGGAAACTGAGATCATCTCAGAATATTCTTTATACCATCGTCGTTATTCGTACAACGAAAAATATTAATATTAAATGTTTTTTGTACTGTACTTATACTCACATAAATATGTTCAAACATGAACTTGTTCTTAAAAAGTTTATAGACTCCTCTATTATCATTAAAACACTATAAGGACCATATTTACCTAATACAATAATTAATCTTACATCGCTGTTAATGAACATGGATTTTAGTGCCCACTACATTTATAAGATACCATTATAAAATATATTAAGTGCTTGTTTATATATCAAGCCACAGTTTTATTAATACAAATATAACCTAACCACATAATAAATATTTAATTAAAATTACCACAACTAGAGCTTTATTTAATTTAGAAATATATATTGAAAGCAAAACTAACCTCATTAAAACTGTAGTATATAAACTAAATTGAAATAAAATATTTATGCAAAATTAAAGTAAACTAAACTAACCTAAATTCATTTATAATAGTAAATAAGATTCATTAGAAGTAGCAAAACTAAAGCTAACATCATCTAACTATTATATAATATTATTTATTACTCCCTCAATATAAATAACATATTTTTATCTTTATAAAATAAATTTAAAAGCCAATTAAAAATAAATATTTTATCAGTTTATCTGTAATAGCATTTAATTTGGTTTATGTGAACATATATTAGTGGATATGAACATATTTTGTAAAATAAAAATTTATATGATGGGTTTTAAGCACATCGCTGCGTTGATATCACCAGACATTTTTTTATGTTATTTTTCTTCAATCAACTCGATTAACATAAATATTGTACGATACTATTTCAATTGCTGCCGACATTAAGAACTGGTTTAATGCCATTCGACAAGAAATCCTAAAGGTCACAAAACAATAATTGCTACATATTACTCATCGTTTTTTCCTCTTCAATCGATGAATATTCACACAAAAAATAGTGATAACTTTATTTTTAATGGTTATATCCGATGTCTTGCCACGTGTCAAATATAAAGATATTACAAATTGTCTTAGGGCCATGTTCCGGTGACCCTCTTTTTCGGATTTTAACAATAAACTTCTAAATATTCTGCTTCGTGAATGCACAATCAAGTTTCTATGCGTTCTCGACCATGCCGACATCGGGGTCATTATGTGTTCATTTAGAACTAAATTTTTGTTTAAGTCGTTGTGCAATACGTTAACCGCGAGTTAACACTATTTTCTAGAAATTTATTGACCACCATGGCGGAAACGTGACCGCGGACTTTGCTATCAATATAACGGAACTAGATACAAATCAAATTTAAGAATACAACTAAAAGCTGCAACACAAAACTTTCTGAAATAAAATCTTGTATAACCCAATAAAAAATGTATATTTGTGAGGTTTAAAATCAAAAGTGAATCAACACTGATTGATTCAATATCTTATTTATCTATTATATTTATTATTGATTCAAGCTAAACCGCACGTGCATGATACAACCGCTTTTATGATTAAGGTAGGCATTTTTAAAAATAAAATGTATATGTGATCCACAAATGGTTAGTTGCAAAAATGCAAATCTCACTAAATTTTTTGACAAATTACCTAAAATTTTAATATTTAATAAATCTCTCTATTAGTAAGATTTTTTAATATAAATCTAATATCTTTAGATTAATAACTGTCGCTTAAGTTCGAGGTTGAATCCATCAACCAATTAAAAAATAAAAAGTCAAGCAAACCTATGCTACTATTTGCAGTCTCGCTAAAAAAAAGTGAGCACAATAAATCAATATACAATTTGGGATATCTCCTGCACCAGCGTATTACGGTGGAGCAGCAGAATAGACCAAAAGGCATTCTCCAGTGCCACCGTTGCCAATTGTTCGGCCACTCTGCGATTAATTGCAGAGCTACTCCTGCATGCGTGAAATGTGCCGGTCCCCATCTCACCAGAGATTGCTCCCACGAGGAAAAAATTGATAAGCCCTTATGCAGTAACTGCGCCGGTTCTCATCCTGCGAATTACGGGGGATGTGCTAAAAACCCAAACAATAAAAAAAATATAGATTACAAGAAACCGCGAGATAATAAAAAAACCCATAACCATATTAATAATAAAATAAACGGCTGCTCATTCGCCGAAAAACTTAAAGGAAACCCGGAAGTGACTCCTAACAATAATGTGACAACAGAGAACCCCTCCAATCGCGACGTCATAATCAAGATGTTTATGGAATTAAGTGAAAAAATGAAATTTATCAGTTCCCACCTATTGCCAACATTATGATGTGCGAAAAAAAAGGGAAAACCCACCACCGCAAAATTTTAAGGATATTAGCGTGGAATGCTAATGGCCTTCGCGATAAAAAATTAGAACTTAATCAATTCCTCATAGATCAAAACATAGATATAGCTCTTATTTCCGAAACACACCTAAAAGAATCGATAAAAATTAACTTTGCTAATTACAAAACCTATCGCTCGGACAGGCAAATCGGTGCCGGGGGAGGAACTGCAATTTACATTAAAAACGAGATAAAGCATAATGATGCGCTTACAAAAACATTTAATAAGCTTGAAGTTACAACTTTAGAAGTTAAAGCTGATGCTCGATCGCCCATAATTATTCATTCTGTATATACCCCACCGAAACCGGCGTATCCCATTGAAGATTTACAACATTTATTTAACTATTCGCAACCTATTTTTGCTGCAGGGGACTTTAACTCCAAACATAGAGAATGGAATTGCAGGGCGACTAACAAAAATGGTAGAACGCTAAATAAATTTGCCAAAGATAATAATAACATAAACTTAGAAATCCCAACAGATCCAACCCACTATTCAACACGGGGTGTTTCAGATATTTTAGATATTGCCATAACAAACAACTTACCCACATGCAATATAGAGGTCCACAATAGTCTCGCGTCTGATCATAACCCAGTCATTTTTTGCCTTCCAATAAATTTTGATATTAACATTAGAAGAAACATAAAAAAAGTACAGTGGGATTTCTTCCCTTATTACTTAGAGCAAACCCTTCCTGAACAAAAAGAGCTTAACAACACGGTAGAAATAGAAGAAGAAATTAATACTCTCACTTGCTCAATAAACAAATCGATAGAACGAGTTACTCTCGAAAGAAAGTCAAACAAAGATATTTCTTTACCAAATAATATTCGCGAACTTATTAAAATTAAAAATCAAATTCGTAGGAAATGGCAACAATCTAAGAATAAGTCAGATAAATCAAAATTAAACCGCTTACAGTCCGAAATAAAAACTGCAATTTCAGAATACAATAATGAACTATGGGAGAATAAACTTACCGACCTAAACCCTGAAGACAATTCCCTTTGGAATATGTCAAAAATTTTACGCAGAGATCCAGTAGATATAAAAAAAATTATGACTCCTTCACAAGTGCTAGTTTATTCTTTAGAAGATAAAGCAGAAGCTATTGCCGATAGCCTCCAAGATCAATGTACAATTAACTTATCTTTAATAAATGTAGACTTTAAAAACAAAATAGAAAAAGAAATTAGAACTACTCTAGGAAAAAAACACAACCAAATAGAACCAGTAACGTCAATTGAACTAGAAAATATTCTTCGATCACTAGCCAACCGCAAAGCCCCTGGAAACGATTCCATCCCTAGTAAAGCTTTCAAAATCTTTCCTCCTAGCGCTATCAGTTTTTTTCTTAATATCATAAACGCATCATTTAACTGTCTGTATTTTCCAACAGTTTGGAAACAAGCTAATGTGATAGTTCTGAGAAAACCCGGTACCGACCCAACTCTTCCCGCGAGCTATCGACCCATAAGCCTCCTACCCGTCGCGAGTAAAATATTTGAAAGGCTTATCCAACGTAGATTATTAAAACATGTAATAGAAAATAAAATATTACCCAATGAACAGTTCGGTTTTAGAACGGAACACTCGGCTACGCAGCAGCTGCATAGAGTTGTAAACCACATCCAGTCGGGCTTTAATAAAAAAATGACAACAGGAGCAGTATTTTTGGATATAGCCAAAGCGTTTGACAAAGTATACCATGATGGTATACTATTTAAACTTATAAAATACAAATTTCCATCTGAACTGGTTAAAATAATTGAATCTTTTCTTAAAAATAGAACCTTTAAAATTAAATTGGAAAACCATCTATCGAGTCCGAGACCTATTCTAGCAGGCGTTCCGCAGGGATCAATTCTGGGTCCATTATTATTTACAATTTTTACTAGCGACTTTCCCTCCAAGCCATATAAAAAAGTAATTACTGCCCTATTCGCGGATGATACCGCCATTTTATGCTCTTATAAAAACCCCCATCGTGCAATAATTCACCTTCAAAACAAACTCAACACTATTCAAAAGTGGTTCGATAAGTGGCTAATAACAGCAAATCCCAACAAAAGCGTCGCTGTAATGTTTAATCGCAGGAGAAAACACGCTTATGCTAATAATAATCTCTCTAAATTAAAAATGTACGATAAAAGCCTCGAATGGCAAAATTCAGCCAAATACTTAGGATTAACTCTGGACTCCAAATTAACATGGAAATCCCATATAAATAACATAACTTCAAGAGTCAAAACAACTCGTGCTCGTCTATATCCATTATTAAACAGAAAGAGCAAACTAAATGTAAAAAACAAACTGCTCCTGTACAAATCGATCATCCGACCAGTTATTTCATATGCCTCCCCCGTCTGGGGAGGTATACTTAGTCGTAATTATTCGAAATCACTACAAACGCAACAAAATATTGCGCTAAGAATGGCGACAAATGCCCAATGGTTTGTCCGAAACTCAATTATACATAAAGATTTAAAAATAGACACTTTACGCGATTATTTCGATAAACTTAAAGTAAATTATCATGACAGAAATAAAAATCATTCTAACCCATTAGTTAAAAACCTTAATAAGGTAACATGAATATTTGTAAAAAAAAGTGCTAGCTAACGTAATAAGAAACAAAGTTTTTTTTTTTTTTTACTTTTTTTTTTTTTTGCCCCAAAAATAAATAAATAAAAGTGAGAACCAATTAATAGATACCCAGGTAAATGGCTTTGGCCAGGAACTGGAAAAAAATAAATATTAGACACTGTAGATTAATAAATCTACTTTACCATAAAAAAAAAATTACAAAAATATTTTTAAATCAATGGTTTTATATGCTTAGGTAATAATAATTAATACTCGTTAATACCCATTAAAACTAAAAACCCAGAATATATTTTTCCTTATATTACACTTTTATAGAAACGTGAAATGTTTACGTTATCTCAAAAATAGACGCTCGTTGATTTTAAATTTTTATGCATTACGGGATTTTTTCTAAAGAATTCGTCAATGAAAGAACATTTGCCTCATACATTATGCATGTCATTTTAGATACTTTATAAACATTGTACGTAATTAAATAACAGTACTTACCCACGTTTTCTGTGTCATTCTCTTAAACGTCACACTGCCGAAGTTCATTGTTATCAATTAATCTTTCACTCACTAATTACAATATATATTATCGGGTTCGAACAACCTAATGGAAAAAAATGGTACTAGTCATTCTAGAGTCCAAATTGAAAATTGAGCAATTTCATCCGCTCTTCAAGAATTGATTTCTTAATCTAGATATCAGAATGTATGTAACTCGAAGGGCCTCTGTTGATTGATGCGTGAATTAAGATTTAACCAAAACTGATAACCGCGATACGTTTGTTAAACTGCCTCTTCATGCAACTATTTGACTAGTGATTGACGCAAAAGGGCCACAAATAAAAGGGCTATACTTTTCTCATAACTACTGCAATGTATGCTATTTAATTTCTGTTTATATAGCAGTTAATATATTTTGCTTAAGCCATCATGTAAGTAGATCATTGTAACAAAATAAAAACTAATAATTGCTATATATTTAATAATTATAGTTAAATAAAAAACACCTAGTATTATTCTGACAATAAATACGCATCAAAACTAGTTTTTATATTGCTAAAATTGTGTTGAAACTTTACGGTAACTGTTCTAAAATTCTTGAATATACCTGTTTATTCCTTCCGGCGTTTTTTAATCAAATACTACAAATTTGTTTGGTTTTGTGAGCATTAGAGATTATATGCGTATTCAATAATAATCAGCGGTAGAAAACCATTTAATTTATTAATTTAATATATTTAATACATTTAATATATAAAAAACAGTGCGACAGATATTAATTGCTAAAAGTGCAATCAAAACTTTAAATTTTACGAAAGGCATAAAAAAGTCAGAAATAAATAAAATATTATTTTAAATTTACAGGATAGTTATATTTAACATTTTATTTTATATCTTTTATCGGGGTTACTAATGGATGGCGATAAGAAAAAGTTCTTAAATATGAAGAAATTTTTCGTGCAAAAGTGAAAGTTATATTATTTTTTATAGACTATGTAAATTATTAAATATTTTATTATAAAAAAAACAGGACTATTAGATATAAATTACACAATTTATAATAATAACATTCTATTAAATACCACAATGTTTTTGATAATTATTTAATCTGATCAATAGCAATTAATAAAATATTTAATATATGATTATTATAGTTAAGGTTTGTTTATGAATATGGACTTGCTAAAATGTTTAATATTCTTTAAATATATTATGTGTAATTGAACAAATTTTTTTGGCCTACCCAATATAAAGAACACCTAAAACTATTAGCTGTCATATTAAATTAAAATATCTTGATCAATAATGATTGCTAATAGTGGTAAGCGATAGATAAGAAAAATAGATTTGTATTTGGCGCAATTTGGACATGACTCGTGTATGAAAGTGAAAACAACTAATGGTTTGTTCGTGTTAATTCTCCAAAATTTTATTGTATTATTGTCTATATTTATTATATTTAATTTATTTAAAGAAGTATTATTTTCAACTCAAATTCTTACTCTTTACAGCAAACTAGATGAAAATTTATACAGAAATTTTCAACTTCATAATTTCACAAACACTTGATTTTACTATTAAGCAGAAATGAATAAACACTATATTTAAAATAATGGCAAATTAGAATTTATTAAAAAATATACGCAGCACTGCTCAAGTTACCCCTTGAACAGTACAAAGCACACTGACTGTATTTTATCTATCATACGATTTTTGGCAACCCTTATCTTGTTTAATAATTCCGAGTAAAAGCAATGTATTGATAACGAAATGCTTTGGTGTAAGCAAGACAAAAGACGTTCACTCAAATACTGAAGCCATTCTTTATGCACTCACAAATTTATAATATCTTGATAAAGAAGAAATAAAACAATTATTAATATTAATACAAGTTTATTCAACAGAAACTATTGTATAATATAAATAAACAAATTAAAATGGTTAAGTTTTTTTTACATACTATTGTAAATAATAATCATTTATTAATGAACACTTAGTTTAATTATTGCTAAAGTATAACATATTATTAATCAACTTGTTTACATAAAGTTTATTAAAATATACTTTACATTATGACAAATTTTAACACAAATATAATGGCGTTTTTATTTCGTTTCTATATTTTCTTTTCGATTATCACAGATAGTACGTTATACGTAATCTAAATATATTACAATTTAAATTAAAATATAATTAAGTAGCCATAGGCTCGTTCGGTGGACTCATTTCGTCTTGATTGCCTACCACTGAACATTTCTTCATGTGGGTCCTCATGTTGCTGCTTTGACTAAAAGTCAAACCGCATTTGGAACATGCGTACGGTTTGTTGCCGGTGTGATAGTTTAAATGCGTCTTCAGGTGATGTTTCTTGGTGAATGACTTCGGACACAGGTTACAAGAGAAAGGCTTGACACCTGGAATTAAATTTCAAATTGATTTGACGTCAAAAACGATGAAAAAGAAATGTTAATAATACCTGAGTGCAGTCTCATGTGGAGGGTCATATTAGACCTGTCAGCGAATCTCTTTCCGCATGAACTGCAAGCGTAAGGTTTTTCTCCGCTGTGAGTTCTAGAATGTTGTTTCAGAAGCATTTTTCGCGAAAAAGCTTTTCCGCAGGCCTCGCATTGGTGTGGTTTTACTCCTAGACATAAAAATGATATTATTAATAAAAAATTAAGCGCTTCTCGAAAGCGACTACCGTGTAAATTCCATAACTGAGGAGAAAAGTTAAAAATGCGAGTTATTCAACGCTTAGATTAACTGATAAAAACGGTAGGCACTTAAAAAATATTTGTGTACAATTACGTAAGATATACAATTTATTATTCATATTTGTAAGAGTAAGATTATTAAAATATTATAAAAAAAAAATTATACACATAAATATTAAAAATGACTTATTTATAAATAATTATAGCATTGAAATTTAATATCTGTACTGATATTATAAATATGTAGACTTTTATAAATATAAAAAAACACATTACAGACTTGATCTGTATTAATAAATTTACTACTAACGTCTAATAACTTTATTCGCGCCCCAAAAATAAATATAAAAATTAAAGAACTAAAATAATATTTAAAAAGTAAATAAATTTATCTTACAATATTACGTATTTTATTTCACTTCTTTATCAATCATTAAATAACTTATTAACACATAATTTTAAATATTTATTTATTATTAATAAATAAAATATACTTATTTTAAATCCTTTTGTGTTAATAAATTTTAACAAGATTAGTTATCACTTTAAAAATAACAAAAGAGTTTAAAAGTAGATAAGAAATCCCTTAACCCTTTGAGTAGTGAGTAAATTTATACGCATTTGTTAATATACTGAGAGGAAGAAAATTTTACGTTTTTTTTCGTTATTATTTATTTATTATTATTTAATGTTGCATTTATAGCAAATTATTGAAAAAAATTAGTGATTCTCAATATTTTATTGGTTTGATTTATTTTACTTGTTTTGTATTAGTATGTTTTAATAAATTATTCACTCTTTTTTAATTACATTTCGTTAATTTATTTTACTTATTATTTATTTGCCTCTTCTGGATTTTTTTATATCAATTTAGTGAATTTTTTTTTAAAATTAATATATTATTTTTTGTGTGTTTATTGAATCAAATTTAAAAAAAATATTATATAAATTTAAAGATTTTTATTTATTATTTCTTTAGTTATATATGTAAATACCTTAAAATAATGAAAGTAAGACCACCGTACATGTACGGCGATTCTACTCAAAGGGTTAAAAGGTAGTTAAAAAGAAAAAAGATTTCTCACGATTTCTTGAGCATTAGAAACAATTCTATGCGTTTTTCTATTTCATAATTTAATGAATGTATAATTTTAATGCATAATTTTAAACAAAATACATTTGAACTATAGTTTATGAAACTTTTATACTTTTTCATAATTCTTTACCACATAATTATAGTAAAAAGGTATACAAATAAAACCACAGACTTAACTAGATATAAATTGAATGAACACAAGCTAATTCAATTATACTAAAATTTATTATACCGAAATATAGTTTAAATACCGATATCTCATGAACCGGTTATGACATGAAGTAAATTTTAATTGCTCGTATCAGTTGTTTGTAATATATTAACGACTTTAAAACGATGGATTAGATCAGGGATGTCCAATCCGCACCGCTTGAGCTGCAAGCGGCCTACAATACGCATATCAATATTGTTAAAAAAATATTAATATGTAATAGGATTTCAAAAATTTTCATTATTTTTTGATATGGCTTTTACATATTAAAATTCCTGAATAAAACTGGTGAAATAAAAAGGCAAAAGCGTTTCATAAAAAAAGACTGATGACTATTTTTTTGTTTTTTTTGTAATGCAATAAAATTTCATTTTTAAAGTCGTAATATTTTTTTTTTAAATTGAATAAACTGCAATGAATATACCTTATACAAAAATTAAAGATCTAGAAAAAATATCACGTTTCAACAAAAACTATTCCAAAAAATTATTTTTCTATTCAAATATACGGCAAAAAATCTTTTCATAAAAAATGACTGACGACTATTTTTTGTAGAAAAAAATAAAATATTTTTTGATAATGCAATAAAATTTCATTTTTAAAGTAATGATATTTTTTTATTTTTTTTTATTTAATATACTGCAATGAATGGTAGAAGTACGCTCGGGATAAGGATTCCGGTTTGTTATTGTGTGCGTGAACTGTGTGACTCAAAACAATTTCGCTCAGAATATTTAATTTTTTTTATTTTAAAAGAAAATATATGTTTATTTAACATACATACATCTGAGCTAAGTTGGAAATTTCAACGGACAATTAAAAATATATTTTATAATCGAAGAAACCAGACATTGATGTCATTAATTAAATATTTGCAAAATTCAAAATCTTCCACTAGTCAAAAAAATAATGAAGTCTTTAGCTATTCTTCAAAAGCAAAAATATATAAAATGGAGAAAGAAATTATTCGCAGATTGTTTAATGGCTCGATGACTCTATTAAATCATTAGAATCCATTGAATAAATTAAAAAAATATCATTGGCGCAACGATAAGAATAATAACTTTTATAAGCCTTACCAACCAACAAAAAACCCAACAACTTACGGATTAATGGAAAAATAATTAAAATATATTAATCCACGGGTAAGAGAACGAATAACTTACAGTGTATATTTGAAGCCTTGATATCAATTAACCCAGATATACCCAAGAAATTTTATTCTCTTAAAATTTAATTTATAAATAAAAAACAGTGGCACGAGTTTAGTTACCTACCCATGGGACAGTGGGCATATCTGGGTTAAACCAATATCAACACAAAATTATTTAAAATAAATCACTAGAGAAGATCCAACTTCTGTGCCACACTGCACTTTAATAACGAATACCTTAAAAGAGACTGTCCTTAAAAGAGAAAGCGAGACAACGAAGTACACACTACATCGCTTCTCCCTCTCATATACATGTACACGTACACAATAACAAACCGGCATCCTTATCAAGAGCGTACTCTACCTTCTACAAAAATTGTTGAAGATCTAGAAAAAATATCACGTCTCAGCAAAAACTATTTTGAAAAATTACTGTTCATTTCAAATATACGGCAAAAAGCGTTTCATAAAAAAAGACTGACTACTATTTTTTGTAGAAAAAAATAAAATATTTTTATGTAATGCAATAAAATTTAAATTTGTAAGTCATAATATTTCATTTCTTTTAAAATTTAATAAACTGCAATGAATGTGCCTTATATAAAAAAATGTAGATCTAGAAAAAATCTCAGGTCTCAACAAAAAGTATTTCGAAAAATGACTTTTCATTCATTAATAAAGGGTTATGTGGTAACAAACTTCATTTCTACACAAAGCAAATTCGTTTACTGACAATGAATTTGTGTTTTGAAAGCGCTGCAGAAATCTGTTCTAAGAACGTACAAGTCTTGCTACATAATTTTGGATAAAACCACTGTTATAGATGTGGTTCAACTTCTTTCGAGGAATTGACAACGAATTAAATATTATCGAAAAACTGACCTATAAACCAGATAACGCTTAACTTAAATTAAAAAAGCAAGTTTTGTTATTGTTTTGTTTTTTGAAAAAAGTAAAATTGTAATCGATCCATTGGAAATATGGATAGAAAATAAATATTAAATTCTATATACGGCCCTCGAATTTTTTTTGTTGTGTAATGCAGCCGAGAATATCAAAAAGGTTAGACATCTCCGGATAAGATCATTCTTTAAGTTTTTTTATACGTTACATTGTATATCTCTAAAATCTTACAAATATTACTAGATTCTTTATTGAGTAATATTATATTTAAATCGATTTATTTGCCAACAGTTAACCTTAAAATCCTAGTAAGCTCACAACGGCGCCTGAACGCAGCATTATCCAATTTAATCTAGGGTCTTCTATATCTATACAAAGTTAACGACTCAGGGAAAGTGGCTAACCTATGATTACCGGCTACTTTTTCCTGTGAGAATCACAACTGCCGTCGCCGTTGGTAATCGCGACTCTTGAGGTTAATTTATTTGCCCGGCGACTCTGTGGAGATTATCCGTAATCGCTCTCTGGTGGCCCTTGTTGCTTTCTAAGAAAATGTCTAGCAACCCGGGCTTAATAAAATGATCGCTTTTTAATAATTTCCACCATATATCGCGCGGCGTTTAAACATAGGAAAATTACGCAACGAAAGGCGACATGTTCGATGTAAACGACGAGGACGTGTCGAGCATAAGATATGTTATGATAGGCAAAAGGCTGTATTTAGCGTGTAATGACAATAATGCTAATAAAGTATTTTATTTATTATGAAGCTACTATAGAGAATTAAATTTCATTTTAATCGAATAAAAAGTCGTCATTTTATATGAATTACTTTAGTGTTTTATGTAGTTTAATAAATAATAATATTGTTTTATATTAATATATATTTGATGACTGCAATATTTTAAACGATATGGTGTTAAAATTTTATCATTTAAATTATGCTATTAATAAATAATACGGGTTTGAGTAGTAGTATTTTTAAAATAAAGTTTGTATCTATTAATTCGTTCTCTCTTTTATTTATTTATTTTTTAGGGCAAAAAAAAAAGTTTGTAGTAACATAGTAAAGTTTGTAGTAAAATTTATATAGATAGTTTTGCAACAATGTCTGCCTAAATAATAAAATATTTATGCTTTTTATTTTCGTATATATACATATACATATATTATATATTATACAATTATTTTATAATAAAAAATCAACAACAAACAAACCTCTTAACCCACTTCATTAAAATCTTTACAAAATACATGTTCTAGGTTTTTTGTGAAAATAAATGAACGATGTTAATAATTTATTATCATCATATAAGTTAGAAGTTAAGAATAAAAAAAATAAGTTAACCAAATATTTTATTATTTTAAATAGAACATACCTGTTTTTACAACTTATCTGATCATTCGAAAAAAATGTAACACAACATATTTATTATTTATGCATATCATATACATTTTTCATATGTATGTATATATATATATACGTATATAAAGAAGGCGTTAGCAAGATTTTGGTTACGTTTGTAATTTACACAAGTAACGGTTAAAACCCGTATATGAGCTTTAGGTTTCGTTAATTATTATTGTTTATTACCTTAGGCGTTGACTGCGAATTCCAATATTTGAGCTATCTAAATTTATAAAACAAATTTAAATCGCATTCGAAAGTTTACAGATAGTGAAATTTTATTTTTAAAAATAAATCTTAAATAAATAAAGGCTCGCGTTAGTCATACAATTTGTACCCAATTAAGTATATGAATAACTGGATTTATTTAGATGGGAAATCGATTCGAATTTTTAACGTTTCCAAATAAGGCTTTATCGGCAAGATAGCACTTCCGCGTAATAATATCGTTCGACGTGTACCATTGAATACCGTTTGAATTTTTCGTTAACACATATTTGATCTTGAACTCAGTAGAAGGTATGTTCAATCAAATCCGTCATTGTCGCGGATGATTGGTATATTTATATTTTTGGAATTGCATCACGTTTTTCATAAGTACATATATTTTTTACTCGAGTGATTGTATCTCACCTGTGTGAATTCTCACGTGCATGTTGTAGGCGACCCTCTGGTTGAAAGATTTGGGACAATGTGGGCATTGGTACTCCTTGCGGTTTCTGTAACAAAACATCTTCATCAGTGAAATTTCTCTTTGGCGCGGCTGTCAGCGAAGGGTAGATAAAAAAATATTTATGACATGGGATATAATTGAGTCTTTTTTTTTTTTTTTTTTATAAAAGTTTATTTCTTAAATAGACATAGGTAAAATAGCATACAGATATATTAAATGCACAATACTGGTTCATAACCATTTACATTGTTTACAAATTGTTAAGTTATACAATAACATAAAAAGAATAATAAATTATACGAGAATATACTAAATTAAAGGAAAAATACATAAAACCTTTTACAAATTTAAAAAAAAATCCAAAAAAAAAAAAAAAAATTTTGGAAAAGAATGAAGCAGATGAGAAAAACAAATTATACAAAATACATAATATACAAAATAAAACACATACAAAGGTAAATAAACCTAGCCCTGTAGACCTGAAACTGATGACACTGTGATGAGCTTAACTGCATCAAAGCAATATGTGCTTAGGCATTTTATGTTTGTATTTAAATTTAAGTTTTGCTTTGTCGTAATCACCGATTCTTGAAATTAGTGGGTTTGCGTGGTCTCGCGAGATTTTTTTATAGTATTTTTCGGTTTGATAATAACAGTATTCTTTAATGGTAGGAATTAAATGTTTGGTGTGGAGTTTTTTAAGGTTAGTATAAAACGGTGTATTATAAATTATTTTTATGGCTTTATTTTGAATTACTTGAAGTTTATTAAAATTACTATTACTCGCGTTACTCCACACTGAACAAGCGTAAGTTAGTTCAGTGTGGAGTAACGCGAGTAATAGTAATTTTAATAAACTTCAAGTAATTCAAAATAAATAATTGAGTCTTGAATCCTTTAGTGTGTGGGCATTACGAGTGGCATTTAAGCTACCATTTTTTATGCATTAGCATAGAACTCAGAAACATAAAATTCAATATATGCTACGTTTTTATACTATTAAATTAAGAGAAAATATATTATTCACAATACAGTTTTTTATCGAAATCACAAGCTTTACAGTCGTGTATTATAAATAATTTCTAACATAAACCCCGAGGAGATGAAAGTCGGCATCTAAAGTTTATCTCTCACTTAACATCGTTTTGATGCATTTGAATTCGCGATACAATGTTATTTTACATCGAATCAAATAAATCTTTCATGTATCTAATTAAAAATGGTAATCTCGAATAAGAAATAAGTTTATCATAGTCAATGGATTGCGAACGCATACACGCCCATTGAAGTTTCATAGTACGTTCCCAATCGTTGTACCGTAATTATATGTATGTGTAAACATTACGAAATTTCATTACGCTGTAAATTGATATAATTTGTTATAAGCGAACGTTTATTATAAATGTGTATTTTCGTAATGAGTGGGAAGCAAATCATAAAAGTAATTTTATTAATTACTTATAATTGTCGATAACTTTGTATTTTTATAAAATAAATATTTGATTAAAAAAGGTCGTTAGCAAAGTACCGTTCTTGTGTTTAACTTTCAGTAAAAATCTGATAACGATCGTCTCACTCTTGTAATTATATACCTTTATTTATGTCGATACTATAGCATAAAATGTGTAATTTTATGTCATCTTGACAGTTTTGCATTTAATATTAATTGAGTCGTAATGAGTACAATTTTCGATCGTAAAGGAAAACATAATAGATTGAATGATAAAAATAAGTAGAGCGTTCACTTTAGTAATTTTATTATCATGATACAACTATAGTTTGGCCATTAAAAAGTATATAACTTTCACTAATATTTTTAATGAAATTTTAATATCATATGAGGTAACTCATGCTGTAAAAATTTAAGACATTCATAAAGCATATTTGAGACAATTCTATCAAGATAAAAGAGTAATAATGACTTAATAAGGACTCAATTTAATAAAATTTACTTGCCTGTCTTAGTAGCAGTAAATTTTATTTTAAATAATCTATTCATTAGCAAAAAAAAATACTATAAAGTAATAGATTGAAAATTAAAGATGTAACATAAAAAATATCTGTGAATTTTAGAAAATATTCTCGCCTTACGGGTTATCTCAGCGATCCTTGATAGTATTTTTAATGAAGAACTGTATAAATATCTACATAGCACAAGAGCAATTACGGCGAGTGAGATGTGAATTCCTAAGAAAGGAACGTCCCCATCACAATCCGGCTTAACTATATGAGATTTTTTCTTAATCGAAATCTTTCCTTTTCCTGAGAAAGACATATCCGTTATACGTCGGCTTCTTTGAGACTATATAAAAATATTTCCAACGTGCCTGGCTTGCGTAATCATAACCAGCGTAAGCAAACGTGGCCAATTTGAAGGAAAAATGTCAACGCTGACCTACCGCGACGAGGATGATTAATAACAGATTTCTCTCCGGTGAGTTTTAGTAAAAATTCTCAAACATAGCCGAGAATTTCTAAAGACGATAAAAATACATACATATGTGTTTTATCTCTACGAGTTATAAAAATGCTAGATTAATACAGGGATCGACCGAGTTAACCCACTTAACGAGTTGTTTATACGCATCAAATTTTCTACGCAGTTTTACGATAGTTATTAATTTAACATGTCCAAAGTGTGTTTAAATAAATAAATTAATGCCATTTATCAATCAATGAGTGTATTTAAAAGTTGTATATACGTTCGTGATTGCCCTATAAAATAGTGTATGTTTAAAAGTCAGTCAAACTATTAACTAAAAAAATGTTACAAGTTTATATTATTAAATTGATCCTGGAGATAATTTTTTTATATGCAAATTTAACTCAACTGGAGGCAGGATTATATGAATATCTTACCTGTGTATCTTCATGTGGCTGCTTAGGTACCCCCTGTCGTTGAAATACTTCCCACACACGTTGCAAGTGGCCGCAAATTCTTTAGTGCCTTTGTGCACAGACACGTGGTATTTGTAATTCCTGAGCTGTGAAAAGGATTTGTCGCACTGGTCGCACCTGTATCTGGCCCTAGCCACGTGGGTAGCTGCATGTGCGCTAAGTACAGCCCTAGAGGTGAACATTTTAAAACAGGAAGGACACTTGAGTACGCAGGCATCGCCTTCGGTGGATTCCTCCTGGTTTTGATTTGTGGAAGTCGGTAGAAGTCTGACATCGTTTGTTGGAATTTCTTCTATGTTTTTGACGAACTCAGGAGTTTTTTTGCTTTTTTTTGAGTCCAGTATACTTGCCAACATAAAATTGTCTCTTCTTGTTCCGGTGTCATTAGGTTCGATTGTTCCGTTGACAAATTTCGGCCCGTTAGCCTCGATGATTTTTTGTTGAATGGTAGCAACTTCATTTTTTTCGAAATTATTGTTGTTTTTGTCGTTAGGCTGCCTGTGATCGTTTAGCGATTGCTAAAAAATAAAAAAAATATTATAGTAAATTTTCACATAGTTTCTTGTTAGAAATGTTCCATACTCTAATAATATATTTTCCACACGCTTATAAGATATTTTCTAGATTCTTATTAGACATATTTGTATGTTTCTTGTATTCTAAGAAAGTAGCTAAATATGCAGAAATTCAAAACAATTATTTTATTAATGTTAATACTCAAATATGTATAATATTAAAAGGAAAAATTAAGATAATATTTAGATTCTGTCTTAAATCACGAAAAATATTTTTTTGTAGTGATTACAAAAATATAAAAAAAAATTTAAATGGATTAAAACTAAATTTAAGAAAACATAAGTACAATACAATGAAAATTCTGGTATGTTTAATTTACAGAATTACAAAATGAGCTATGTTTAAATCATGAACTTAACATAGCTATCACTAAATTAATACAAAAAATGTAAAACTGCTAATACCGTTGAAGTTAATTATTATATAATGATATATGTAATATTTGTATTTTAGAATACTGTCAAAATCGATTTAGACAGTGATAATCTAATCTACTTACGGCCCGCGTGGCCGCATGCGGCCTATAACACTCATTTTACATTATTTTTTTATAGAAATGGTGAAATGAAAAGGCAAAATATACGACAAAAAATGAAAAATGAATAAATTTCCAATTATATCACCATTTTTAAAAACAAATTAAATAATATACTATAAATCTTTCACTGTGTTAATAATCTTTAAAGAAGTATATAAAACGTGTAAATAAGACTCGTAACTGTAATATAAATACAAATACATTTTTTTATGAATTCCGAATTTTAACACTGATTTTGTTTATATGATGTAAAAAATAAATTACATTTTCAAATTAACTAATGCTACGATTTTTTCCAAAAAAAAAAAAAAAAAATTAGAAAGCTATAAAATAAAATGCATAATAAAGAGGTTATAAAAAATCGTACCTACGCCTAAGAATTTGTTAAGAAAAAATTGATGTGTTTGTACACATTTTATGTATACAAACACATAACACAAAGTCCATTTCATACTGAAATTCTGTAACAATTATGTGATTTATTTATAAACATCTTTATTCCCAAGATTCCAAAATATTTTTAAAATCAGAATTTTCAGACTGTAGGGTAAAAAAGAATTATGCCAAGCTTAAAATAATATTCTTTAAATATATATACTGCAACTATTAAAGGCTACTTTTAAATGCACTGCCATTAAAATATTTTAATATGCGATTTAATCAGCATTTAAAATTGATTCATAATTATTTATCTGTTACTACTTTTTGAGTGTCTAAGATATATGAATCAAGAAATATAATACTATTACTAATTATGTATATATTAATTAAACAATTTTAATTTTTAAATACTCTATGTAATGATATTTTTAAATGGGGCATATTATAGTGGTTAACCAAAACCATATAATCAATATGTATTTATTTCTAAAAATAAATTTAATGTTTTAATGATTTCTTCTAACGCACTAACCAATTGTATCCAAAGATTACAGACATAAAAAACATATTATCTAACTGTTTTAAATTGTCATTTATATTTTTAATGAAGGTCACTCATTTGTGCTCTAATCATGTATTTGTATAAATACATATATATATATATAAATACATTTTTTTCGTAAAAATAAATTGTTACTACACTTGTCACATAGTCAAGTTAAATGTAAAAATATGATAGTTTATCGTGATAATTATTATACACGGAACAACGCCTATCAAGGAATATTTATATACACAACATCCACGACATTGTTGATCCAATTTTCACTTTCTTACTAATTTGCCGTTATTTGATCGCTCCGTGTATCATTAATTAAATCTAGCCCGCCAAGATAAATTTGATTTATATCCATCTCCACCTACACGCATCTCATTAATAAGCCAACACAGAATGTATTAATAATAAAATGTATCAGCTCCGTATTTTATTATATGGTACAAATCGATTGTATTCATTATCAACCTGGACATTCAACGGTTAAAAAATCGAACACATAAATTTCAACCACCCACTGGTCCCAATATTTTTCGACCGCAACCCGTTGAGATTTTGTTTAATGTAAATATAAAAATACATTGCAATACAATTATTTGCATACAAATACATGAATACACCTATAACCTGCATTAGTTTTTATCAATTAAATTTGTAGTCGAATGCTTTAATAATCACTGCTAGACATTATAACGAGAATAATAGTGCAAAAAATGCGTAGATCAATATTATAATCGCATAATGATAGGTGAAAAAATAACACAAAACATTCCGCCCATACAAAATCTCAACAAAGCTTTGATGTAACGTTGAAAAATACATTAATGTTAATACGAGTATAAAGATTTTGTTTATTCAATGCCGGAACAATAAATTGTAAGCGTAATAAAAAAATAATGTTATGAAACTGTATCTGATATGAATTGAATTATTGTAGATCAATGTCTACTTGACATAGTTAATTATATGACATTAAATACAGTTTTTTTATTTATTTAATAAATATAATATTGTGTACACCGCAACTCAACTTAATAGGTTGTTGCATAAAAATGCACATTGTGATTATTCATAATTGAAACAATTTTTTTTTGTATTTTATCAAGACAAATATCTCCATATGTAGCAACCCAAATAAGATTTTTTCATTGAAATTTTTGTTTTAAAATCATATTTTATAGTAATAATCCTACTAACTTTCAAAGCAAATATGTATTTATATATATTTTTTTTATTAACTATGTACTTTTAGTAACATATTATTAAATTCATTATAAAAAATCATGTGTTCATTCAACTTTCAATACGAGACAAAAAATAATATGTTTATTTCGAAACAAAGCTGTGCTGTATATGGTAGCTCAAACAGATTTTTTTTTAATTTTTTATTATAAAATTTTCTTTGACCTTATATTTAATGCTATATTGAACACCAGTAGCCCCATTAAATACATTTTAAATAAAATCTTTAATTATTTTTTAATTATGTATTTTTATTAATATAAGTATGTATTATTAAATCAAATAAAAACTTTGATGTAGTAAAAAATCTGGATAAAAAGAGAGCTGTCACATTTAATTTCAAAACTGTCCGGACCGTGGCGTCAGGGGTTTAATTCTGAAACAATTAAAAAATGTTTTTCGTGACAGGTGGATACGAAGAGAGAAGCGGTGACTTCTGCAATCTTCAGTGGCTTAAAGTTGAGTCGGCCTTCTCATAGATGTAGTAAAAATTTAAGATCTGAAACGGATGTTCAATTGTAAATGCCAGTCGAAGTGTTTTATTATTACAAATTAATACAAACATGAAACACGAAATGAAAACATTTATTCAACCAAATCTCTAGAAGAGGCAATTTTGAAAAGTACCAAAAATCAACTGGCTGAAAATATTCTGAATACGATTTTTAAGAAGCGTATAAATTAAATTGTAAAACATCAATCGAAAGTGATTCACAATTTAAAACTATTGATTTATCGCCAAAATGGGATAGACCAAAGATTTTTTACAAAATAACATTGCCATCTTTAAATGGAAAACTAGGTCTATTACTGAAGAGGAATATAAAGATATGATAAATATATTTATTTATTATGTACCATCCATACATCATAAGTACTTCAAAAATTTGCACTATCTTAATTTAAAAAAATAGTAGTAATATTCCTTTAGGAATTTTGTTATATTGTATTTAAGTTGTTGTGTGTTATGTATATAATTATTATATTTTTATTTTTGTTGTTCTCTCTTTTCTATCCTTTCTACGCCACGCGCATCATATGATGCGCAAGTGAATCGACTCTCTCACGCCATGAGCATCATATGATGCGTTCCTTAAAACCTTCGTTTTTTAAAGAAACGGAATGGTAAAAGTTAGCAATATATGTTTTAAAAATCCGTTTGAATTCCCAGTAAATGATTTCAGTGATTTTATTTATAGAATTTGCGATGAAACAGTGGTATATATAATTATAAAGTCACGCCTTAATTTTAGTCGTTTGTATTTTGCGCGCGGTTTTGATCGTGATATTGCAGCGCCACTTTAGGGTTGGCACAAACGCGTCGCGGAAATTCGTTTTTTTATAATTTAATTAATGAATCGAAATTTAATGATGTCATCAATATTTTAATAATTATTGTGATTTGTAAATACTTGTGAATATAGTTATACGTTATTTCGACTGTTTTAATATTTTCAACTGTTTTTATGGTTGGTTTTTATTGTTTGTAATAATTAAATAATAATAATAATAATTACTATTAAATACTTATTAATAAATAAAAATAATATATAATTAATAAAATAATAATAATAATTTTGTAACAGAATGTGGGTCAGACGACGAATAAATGCGTTGCAAATTTATATATTAAAATTGTCTCAGTGTGGAAGCATGAGCCTGCTTGTCATTAGCTTGTATAGTGTCGCGCGCGTGCATGTGTGTGTACGTGTAAGCACGCGGGCCAACGCGCGGGCCAGCCAATTGATTTAAGTGCATAATAAGTTTTGTTTACTTCATATTACCAACAAAACGATGAAAAATGTTTGTTTATTAATATTATTAGAATGTTTAAATCGTCTTAATCATCCGTTTTTTATTTTAAAATATAAAAATTGAGTATTTTGGCTGTAATGATGTGTTAAACAGAGTAAGTAGGCAAAAAATGATATCGCTAAAAACGCATGGCGTACAGCGAGTAATTAAGAATTTACCGGTTGGCGGTCTAAGGGTTATTGCACCTATTCGAAAAAAAGATGAAGTGTTAAAATAAAATAGAAAAGTAAAGAAATATTTTTTTTCTTATTACAATTGAAGTCTTGAAAACAGGAAATAAACATTTTTATAAAATCATTGCTTTTGAAAGTGAGGTAAGACCATTGGGCCCAATTTAAAACATGTCCGTTGTTTAAATTACTTCAATAACATTATTATTGCATATGAAATTTTTATGAAAAAATACTGTAAACAATATAAATTAGGTCTATTATTGCTTACTAATATTTTTAAATCAGTTCAAACACAAACCATTAATTATCCAACAGAGAAAGTTGCTGTCAAATTTACAATAATATGTATTTTCACAGAACCGATATTCTCAAAATAAATAAATCTAACAAAAATATGTACTAACAAATAAACCATATTTGTTTAAAAATTACAATAATATAATTCTGTAATAATTGCGATGACAGGAAATCATCAAACATCTCTTAATGACCGAAATACCTTGAGAGAAGACAGTGTCCTGATTTCTTTTATAACTTATGGAAGGCTTGCTTTATTTTTAGTAATAAAATTATCTCATCAGAAAGCCATCTAGGATATGTCACGTCAATCTTAAAGTACTGATCGAATGAACATTAAATATAAACCCTATAATCTGGTATATGTGAATAATATATATAAGAAATAATATCTGTTAATTATTAGTAATATATTAAAATCAATTAGCCCTGTTACTTTGAAACATACAAATTATCTATCCATTTATTTAATCGTATTTTTTTTATTATATCAATAATTCACATGCTAGTATTGCATTATAAATTAATTTTATTACACAACTTTGTATGTTTCATTAATTTATACGATATCATACACAAGAGGATGGCGAACGCTCAAATGCATTTTAATCACTCATTAATAGCGCGATATAAATCAACCCGATGATTTTATAACATCTGCATTATTCATGTCAAATATCAGATAAACGAATCCATCGACTCTTCTCTTTGAGTTATTGCTTTTGATTAGGTATGTTCGAAGGCGTTCGACGCCTTTCAACCTTCGAGTGCATTCTTTGAGAAACACTCCCAAATACCGTTAAATCTAAGTGTTATAAATGTTAAAACATATTTCAATTCTGACCAATTATTGCAATTTGCTACGTCTTAAAAGCAAGATGGATAATTAACATCTTTAACGGTAATGTATACAATTTAACGCACGATGCTATTTTTTTATAAATGAAAAGTTTTCATCGAAGAAGAATAACCATAGCCATAATGCGCATGCAAAAAAATGATTGAAGTAATAAGCGAATAAGTTTGACGGGGTAATTGGAGGCATAATTCGACACGTTCGATCCACTTCCTCGTGACCTATCGACAGATTCATGCGGACAATGGAGGCAATTGTTTAAATTTGCGAAGATTACATGTTCTACATATGAATAGCAATCGATAAGATAAAAAAAATCAGCAATATATAACATACAATCACACTGACCGATCCATTGTTAGACATACTGGAAATCATCATGCGATTTATATTTATATTACAATTTAAAAAAATGCTTTTGTATACGCGAATCGATTTGTTTTATATCTATTGTAGTGCATTCACATATGTACATACTTTTTTATACAAACATATAATACTTTTGGTACTTGAACGAAAAGCTCGTTCTCGCGAGCTTATCAAGAAACTTTTTTAGCTATCGTTATGTGCTTTTAAGTCGA
Organism: Plectrocnemia conspersa; assembly: GCF_051122295.1. Lineage (NCBI taxonomy): Eukaryota > Metazoa > Arthropoda > Insecta > Trichoptera > Polycentropodidae > Plectrocnemia > Plectrocnemia conspersa. The sequence goes on along the minus strand of NW_028277174.1, from coordinate 6,116,674 downwards.
TTCGAATAATTTCTCTTTTTCGTCTCGTTTAACAAACATGAAATCTCCGGAATGCCAATTAACTTATTTGCGTTATTGTCGCTCCGGTGCGGTCGAATAGTATCGTGAGCAATCGCTGTATTTTTATGCGCGATTTATACGCGCAGCGATTTTATTTTCAGTTTCTGCCCTTTCTTGGATATGGCTTTTTTTATAAGAAAATTGCTCTTGAACTATATGGATCTCACATGAATAAATCTTAATTATATGAATAATTTAGAGCTTAAACTTATAATTTTTCCATTGATTTAGTTTTTTTTTTAAATGTATAAATAAAAAGCATGTTCCGTTTTATCTTAATTATCTCTTAGTAAAATAATATTTATAAATACTAAATAAGAACAAATTTTTTTATTAGTATGATTTATAAACATATACACATAAAACAAATGTTGACTTCTTGATCTTTAGAACTTAAAACTGCTATTAAACGGTTGACAGTAAGAATTTATTGCTGCACATGTAAGTGCACGTTTGTCAGAAATAATTGCACCGTATGAACCTTAAAATTTACAGTCATAAATCGCAATCAATTCAGCACACAATCGAAAACATCCGTGACGCCAAAATATCAAAACATTTTTTTAGAGAGTAGAATGCCAAATAAAAAAATAGGTATGAATATACACCAGAACTTTTTTCCCTTTGTTGGATTTTCCGGTCGACCATTGAACGATAGATTGGAATTCCGTGTCACGTAAATAAAGCATCTGCTATCATAATAAATCCAACAATCGTTTTATATACGCATATACATTAACTTTTGAAATGGGCACTGGCAAAAAAATAAATTGTTTTCGAAGACCAACTGCTATTATTATTTCAATTTGCCTGTGAATAAGATGAAGTTATATTAACGCTTTCGCCTCCCTTTATCTGACCGTTAAATTAAAAATCCATAAAAGAAGACGCTGAATTATGTATTGGCCTTTTTAATTGTAACATTAATGCGCCGTAAAGCGTGTAACAAATTACGTTAACGATCCAAAAAAGTTACCTGAACATATAACGTGTTTCGGCGATGGTCGTTTGGTAAACGCATATCGCAAATCACGTGTGCATCCCGTTCGATATGTGTCTTTTGAAAAAACCGGTTGCATATAAATAAGGACTGCAAGGGGGTTCTGCTCTGGTTTTATTAATTTTTAAGAGAGAGACGAAATATTTGGAACGGACGTGACGGTTAACGGAGTAAAATACACGTGGATCACGGGTTACCTGAAGTCCCGTTATGGTCGAGGTCCTTTCCATTCAAATCGAAACAAGATCGTGTGATACGCATACTTGTTGATGAAAGACTCAAGTGAAATTTCATTTTTTTAACAGCTTCTCAGTATAATCAGGAAAAAATTCGACAAGGGCCAATTTGGCTGACACAAGACTGGCATTAATTATTAATCATACATAGCATAAACTAAAATAAAAATACGGTAAAGAACATACTATAAAATATAAATTTTAATTCAATAATATAAATTTAAATTATAGTCTGATGGTTAAAATAATACTATTTCTTATATTAAATTGCAGTAAAAAAAAAATTTTTTTTTATATTAATTTTTCTGGAATAATAAAATCGTATTTTAAAAATAAATTCAATAATTTATCTTAAAATTAAATTAAATGAGCTAGGTTTTAACTAATGTTTTTTTAACAAATGCTTGGTTCAATGTTAGAAAAAAATTGAAAAATTGATTTTTCAAAAAGTTTTAAAACATTTATTCAATTATTTTTTTTTAAATTAATTTTATTTATCTTGTTATTACAAGTTTATTTCAATAATATAATTTTTACAATATTTTAAGACTCTTGTATTCGCGTATTGCAGTAGCACGTAATCAGTCATAAGCATGTCGTTGTTCAGCTCAACTTTTAACTTAAAAATTTGCAATTTAAAAGTTAAAAATATCACATTTTCCCTAAAAATGGCAGCCATCAAACCCAAACCTAGCCTAATAAAAATTCTAAAAATAATTATAGTTTTAGAACTTTTATTAAGTAAAGTCCAAAATAGATACTAAGCTAACTCATCTATCAGAAAAAAATAAGCGAAAGTATAAGTACAGACAGACATCGCATCTCACATATTGCTCCATAGTTTGTCTGCATTTCGATATTACACAATGTTTTAAAAATATGATAGCTCTCTTTACTGATAATAAATACTATGGACTTATAATTAAGAGGGCTGATCAAAGTATATTCAAACCGAATTTTGGTCAATAGGAGAGCGCAAAAACAATTATCATTATCATATTTAGGTGTTCTTTAATTGATTTGCACTTGTAATATTGTTAAAAAAATACTTAATATAAACGCTTGATAATTGAGCGTTTTCACCGTGAAGACACGATTTAATTGCTTTTCACCTGCGCTGAAAATTTACTATATGGCAACACTGAGCAGCTAAAAAAACACTACTAATTATCAAGTAAAGATTTCGAGTAGATATTTATAATAATTTTTTTTAATGCCGAATTAAAATATTTCGAATAAAATATGTTTTCAGAAAATATATCGCAACGGTGGTTAATTTGTATATTTATTTATAGCATAGAAAGGGTTAGCTCGTATCTATTATTATTTATTTAAGAAATTAAATTTTGATGCTAAAAATATTTACAGTGCCATTTTTGTCATGAGGCCCGGAATCATTGTTTTCTAAGGGCCCGAGTTCTCTCTCGGCGGCCCTGTATTAAATATAATATAAATGTATATAAAATATTATATAAATTTTAGGTTTATATAATATAATATATATATATATAAGAAATACGGCGCATTTAAAAATATATTGAATTAAAATTAAAGGTAGCCTAAATAAAGCAATAAATATTATTAAAATAAAGCAATAAATATTTTTTTTTATATTTTTTAATAATTTTTAGAACTATTAAAAGCAATTTTTAGAATTGCTTTATTTTTTTTGCTGTATGATTTTAATAGCATATGATTTAGAATGTTAGAAATATTGAGAAGCATATTATACTTAAAATCTTTCAGTGAAATTAGCAAATTTAAATCTTAGACAATTAATATTACTTTTCTAATAAATTATAAACTGCAAATAGATGTGATGATTTTGAATCATAAATTACTTTTTTATCTGTATATTTATTTAAAAACTCTAAAATTAATATAAATAATATTATATGGCTTAGTTTTGGACTGAGAAATATTTTTTAAGCAGAAAAAGAATTCTTCACAAGAAAGTGTAGAATCAACAGCTGTAATTAATTTTTTGTGGCACTTTTACTGCTACGCATGACGCGTAGCATAAATCGATGTTTTTGTTTGAAAGGTTCAATAACCTGTTTTAAATGTAATATTGAGCACTAATTACTTTATTAAAAATTTTATTATATACATAACAAAAAAATTGAAGAACTATAAATTTTGTTTTATTTTAAATTACTTTTTATATAAAAGAAATTTAAAAAAATAATTTCTTAAATTACTTTTTAATAGTAAATGTACAATATAATTTTTTTAAATTACAGGCTGTAAATTATTATGTTTTCTAAATTTCGTATAGTACATATAATATATATTATGTAAAATTCATAGAACTGAAAAACTGACTTTCCTAGTTCCCTTAAATGGCAAGTTTTTCACATATTGTTATGAAGCAGAAAAAACGACATTAACAAGAATTCGCTTGACCGTCACATGTGTGATATAAAAACTGATGGTTAGCTGTAGAAAAGACTAGCGAAACTAATGGATAATGATATAAAAAATATCAAAAAGTATCACTGCATTCTACATCAATATAGCGACATTAAAAATAAGCACTTTAATAAACGTCGTCATTAATAAAATAAATTGAATTACAATCAATTGAATCAAATCACTATAAATTTAAGTTTATGACTCCTCTGAAAACTAACTGCAGTAAAGTGGTTAAGTTATGAATTCAAAAGTAAAACCAGTACTTGATTAACATATTTAGTGCATATCACTGCTCATATATAAAAACATATTAGACATCTCCAAGATTAAATTTGTTAATAAATTTAATGTTCCAGATACTGTCTGAACAAAATCACGTAAAAAGCAAAAAATACGCTGCTATAATTGATATTCAATCACACGATTTAAGAGTAAATTTTAAAAGTTCAAAACTGCATTTCAGTATATTTGCTACTCTATTATTAGTTGACATCGACACATTGCCTGCGCACTTGCAAATTTAAGGAAATGTATTGATTAGAAAGCAAATATATAATTTTAAGATATATTTATTCAAGTGTATTACTGCATAATGAAAAATACAATATGCTCTATTTATGGAGAGTACGTTTATTTTTTTCCCGTATATAGCATACAAAAACGTAATACGAGCATCTTAAAAATATTCTTTGCATCGATATTTTCATTATTAAAAAATATATCGATGCACTGAAATCGAAAAAATAAGCTTAATGTTCAGATTAAGAATAATTTGTAAGATTTTCTGTGTAAAAAAATGAAGTTGTAAATGATCTTTTATTAATATGGATTAAACTGTAGAAAATAAATATTAAATTCTATATGCGGCCCTTGATAATTTTTTATCAGGAAATGCGGTTCAGAATATCCAAAAGATTGGTCCTCTGCTCTAGAATATATAATAAATAATACTTTGTGTAGGTATAAATGTGATATTCAATACTTATCATATAAATAAAATTTTCAAAATGTCTCAGATGAAATACTGATTTATGCATTTTTCCTGCTGCAAGGAGTTTGCATTTAATTATGATTTATGTTGTTTGACTGTCGGTTAAAATATTTTTAATTAGAAACGGGTTATGCTTTACAGCTAACTTAAATACACTGGCTATTAATGCAAATGATAAAAATACCTTATTAACATAATTTAGCATATTTTCACAGAAAAGTCATTACACTGATCATTAGTTATATCCTTAAAATTTATTTTTATCGATAACTGTAAACGACCTAAATTTTTTGCCGTATATTTTTCTAACATCGAAGTGTACAAAGATCCGCTTTCTTTCTCGCGATCCGATTTCGACATGAAAGGAATGTAATTTACGGTTTCTTTATGCAATTTCTTTTCTAGTAGTAGGTATATCGGATCGATTTTTCCAACTTGCTGTTCGAGCGTGATGTATAAAAATATGATATCAGTGTTTTTGAGATCTAACGACCGGTTCAGAGGTTTATTGCACTTTTAACACACTCACCAAAATAAAATAACCGGTTCAACGTCATGCTCTTTAGCCGATATATACCATACAATTTTACTAAAAAATACCCAGTACTTTGATATTAATGAATTTCTTATGAAAAATGGCGGATGTCTTGTAAATTAAAATTGAATTTGTGCGATGAACCGCCTACGAAAGATGGATGTGACTTTTATTATGGCAAGGTAACTGTTGAAAAGAGTGATGGTCTCGGTCACGGCGGGATGTCCGTACTTTTAACCGTGGACGATTAACTTTCAATTTTCTCGCGACGTTCGTGCTTAATAAATATGAATGAAAAATTTGTATATTGAAGAAGTATCAGATTTCGTACTCGATAAAATATATCAGATTTGATGATGAAATAAAAGTATTATAATATATCATGCGTATTACACATATTGTGTTATAATGTCCTAATAATAAATATATATGACAATGAATAATGAATAATTAGAATTTTGCTAAAAATATGATATATTAATATGAGTCGAAAATATTATTATACTCGGAGAACAAATATTGTACTTATAAATGATATGATAAATCAAATTTTATGGTTTTTAATCTATTTTATAAACACAAAATTTTAATGTAAATCATATTTATAATTATAAATGAAAAATTTCTCAATATAAAAATACAGTATTGCAGTATACATGAAAATCAAAGAAAGCTCATAAACATATGTATGTAAATCATTTTAAATTTTATATCAAACATAATAGTTTAAAACCCGATAAAAATTTAACTTTTAAGAAAAAAATGTGAAAATATATAGTTGATTCTTATTTTAAGTACAACAATATTTTTTTTATTAAATTATTTTCGCTTTAATTAAATCTACAACATATTGCTAGTAGATGCTTATAAATGCATAAAGCAACATACTATATAAAATTTAACATTATTATCATGCATCATAAATAGCTTAGTGAATCTTTATTTTTTTAAAACCCAGTTCGTAAATATTTATTGTTAGATTAATACCTCTAAACTATTATTACTTTGTATAAATAAATTATTCCTTCTATTAGTATTAAATAATAAAACTTTTAGTTAATTACTACTACTTTGAACGTTGATAGCAATTATTTATAATAATGTGAAGCAATTAAAATAAAAATTAATAAGTATCTACATATTTAATTCATTTTCATATTGAACTAATTAGTTTTTACTTTTTATGTTGTATTAATAAACTTTCATGGGTAATAAATAAGTTTTTTTAATTGGCAGCCTAAGTTATATTGCTCATTAATGATCAGTACTACAGAATGCAAGTTAAATGATTACTATTTTTCTGGGTTTTCAACATAAATATGTTTACAAAAAAAATTAAATTACTGAAATATCACAACAATGCACTTATTATTGTTTCATAAAGAGTATCTCAATGTCGTATTTTTTAATTGGAAGGGAGCAGAACATCGTACTTTCTTTAACATGCGGATAATTGTGAGGCAAACAATAATAATGCTAATACGTTTAGAATATTGCTTATTGAACAGTCGCGACCTGACTTTTGCACATGTCATTTTGGCTGCCATTTATAAGTCAGTTGTGCTATTTTAAACTTTAAAATTTAAAGGTAAAATTTGAGCTAAACATCGACAGGCTATACTGCAATACGTGCCAAAGAAATCGTTTAATAAACTTAACAGCGACGTGCTGACGACCGATTACGTGCTACTGCAATACGTAAAAACAATCGAATAAATATAATATTTTTGCAACAGGATGAAAATTAATTAAAATTAATAAATAATGAATTTGTATCAATTCCGGGGAACGCTGGGGTAATTTAATTATATATTTTAAACTTATATCTGGAATTCAGTTAATATTTATATATTTAGTCGTGAATATGGTATATATGATATCACGCTATAATAAACATAGTTAATAAATACAATAATCTATGAATGAATATGTATATATTTTCTAAATAAATAAAAATATATAATATTACAATCGCAAACGCACAACAAAGAATTAGTAAAAACGCCCCACAATAATAGATTAATTCAATCAGAATATTAAAATTATTTTTTATAAAAAAATATATGTACATGTGTATGTACATATACAATATATAATTTAAAGTTTAATAAAAAAATGTTCTATACAAATTGTTATTTTCTAGCTTGCGGTTATTTTATTTACAGGAAATTTCACGCTGCACGGAAAAAGTTGTCCTCGCTACTTTCATAAATTAAAATTCAATTTTAAAAAGCATCGTCTTACTGATTGTAATATGTATATATTATACATAAAAATAATTGACTATTGATTATCTTTAATTTTAATAATATAATTAACAAAAATCACGATCTACAATTACGCACTATTTTTTATCTCAGCATATGACATATGTATCTTTCTATATTATATTTTATTTTTAACCTTAACCATAAAAAACGTGTACAATTAAGTTGTACTTACTCAGACACAAATTTACATTAATTGAAAGATTATGAATTGGTGAATAAAGAAAAATGAGTTAGTATCCAAACAAACAAAATTCAGGTCCTTCCTAATGAAATAGTACTAAAGTAGTATTATACATAGACTAATGAGGATTTAAATGTAGTGATATAATAGCTCCTTATATTTATTCTGTTATTCAAAATTCTAAATAAAAATGAGCAATTTTCTTCATAAGAAAAGAGAAACAAAAAATTGCAGAGAAAATAATACTTAAAATAGTGCGGTAATTAAAATGAGAACCAAGCATTAAAACCAAACTTAATAATGCAACAAAAGAGTTAAAACAAGTCTTAAGTGACATTAAGAACCAATCAAAAAAAGACTATCTAAAAAAATTAACTGCAACGAAGTCACAAGTTATTCTCAAAGTATTTGGTTATGCAACTCATACTAATAAAACGCATATTTGTAGTAAAAAGAAACAACTAGGACTCTGTGAAAATATTACTGGCATATGGGCAAAGCCTCCCAACTGACAATGGAGATAAAGCTGCTCATATATAAATCCATCTTAAAGACAATTTAGATGTAGAGTATTTAACTTTTGGGATCAGCAAACAACTCCAACATATAAATAATTGAGAGGTTCTAAAATAAATTTTAAGTATAGTATGTCCCAAACTTCCATATTCACAAAGACTTGAAAATGAAAAATTTCATGGAGCATTGCTTAGAAGGAAGTAAATATTTCAAAAAAATTGCCTAGAAAAAATACGGAAATACAAGGAATGACTGGAGAAACATACCAATAAATTAAATCGAAGAGATCGACAGGAAGATTGAAGTGAAAAATTGATTTATAGTTGTCCGGATGAATCGCTGATTCGCCCACGTGAGATTTAAAGATAGAAGTTTTGATGAATATCAGGATGGATTGCTATACAAAACATTCTTAATAATTCATACGTACTATGTGAAAATTTTTAATAATGATTTTTAAATGTAGTGTTACTAATTGCACATTTACTAACTGGTCCTCATACAATATTTGTAATATACAAGGGTGTAAAGTTTAAATGACTCATTTTAAAAATAAATTGCATGTAAACAAGTCATGACAGATAACATTGACTATTAATTAAAAATGTATTCAAAACTTATAATATAAATAGTATAATGCTTGAAAGTGGTTAAAATAAAATAATGTGATTTTATACAATATAAGGAACAACAAAAAATCATTCATAAATCGTCAGATAGGTCGTTGTTACGTACAGTTTTAGAATAGTTATTTTCTAACATGCTTCCCCTTAAACCATGACATGACCCAATTGGGATAACTAATGCGCCTCATTATCCACGCGAGGCTACCGAAATTCCGCAAGTAGAACAATAAATCATCACACTTTGGACTCTTCAAATTTGGCAAAACGATCCATAGAAATGTGTTCTTAACGTCACAAATCGCTCCTTTTCGCATTTGCATACGACATGAATGGCAGCGCTCGTTTGGCGCATTTTACGGCGCATATTTATCATTTTATTTGGTGTCGATTATTATCCAAATTTCCAGCATTGGTCGCTAAATCGTTATTTATGGCGTGTAATTACGGTAACGACCCGTGGGCGAGGGCGAAAATGGCTCGAATGCGAGAAAAGTGCATTACGCTAACGACCCGTTAACAGGCCGTCGGTCAACTGTCACCGAAAACACAAAAACGTAACGCTGAAGAAAATACACGGGCAGTTTTCCAGTGGCTGTGACTGATAATGAAACATGGCTTTACGACAGTGAATCAAAAGAAAACTGTTCGCGCGTAAAGGAGAACCACTTTACGCTGAATTTGATGCGAAATGGTCGCGCATACGTCGACGGAAGCGAATCTTTCAAGCGATGATTCGTTTGTGTGGAGATTAGTGATGCAAAAATGGAAATTGGAAATTTTTCGCACAAGGGGAAAATTTATAAAAATAATATTTTATTAAATTATTGTATCGTTAATTAACAACACTTAAGATAATGATCTATAATAGTCGGTTAGATAAAAAAAAACACTACAAAAATTTTTGTTTAAATATAAATTTACAACCTGAACATATTAGTTTCTATTTTTAGATATCGCCCGTCGTTTTTTTTTTAGAAATTTTCGTCAAAATATTTGCTTTACTTTTTTATAATAATATGATTAATTTAAATCAATCGATCAAAATACATTTTTTTTCGTGGTTTAAAAGTTTTCCCTACAGTGAATTATCTTTAAAGAACAGTTTTAGTTGTTGGATTTTTATATCCTAAAAGTGCTACATACATAATTTTTTCAATAATAATGTTCATCATTACATAGTATGATTATTTTAACACTTGCCTGTAATATGGCTTAGTGTATAACAATATTTTTTGCAGGTCAGTTTTGTGATTGTTACTGTGTATTATGAGCTAATTTATATTTGCGGTTCCTTTGTTCAAAACGCGATCATTGAAGATGTTAAAAGAGCTGAATATTTTGATATTATTGCTGATGCGACTCCAGATTCATCTCATTAGAAACACACGACACTAATTATTCGTTATATCAAGTTCAGCGAATTGGAATTTTCAATTGAAAAACGTTTTATATGCTTCGATAAGTTTAATGATAAAACGTGTCAATAAATTGTTATCCAACCTTTAAATTTAATACGTGAATTAAAATTTAATTAGAGTTCTCAAATATTCGTAGTTTTCAACTATTCGAATATTGAATAAAAAATAGATTCGAATATATTTGTAATTTATTTTTCCATTTTGACTGATAATAATTTATTTAACCAATTAATGCAAAAAAATCAATTATATGTTTTTAAAATATTTTTTAATTAAAAAATAATTACTACTTAATTATTTTAATTATTAATTAATTTCATAAAATATGCATAACACAATGCTGTGCAAATTACTGATCAGTGAGCACGTCAAAAGAAATAATGAACATCATTAAAGCTTTAAAAATCACCAGACTTAAAACAATTTACGATTAAATTAATTCAGAAAAAATAATGGAACATTTTAATTACACAATTTTGTTGAATATACAATAGCTAAGTTATGAATTTTATATATGTACATAAAGATCGGATTAGTATCGGCGTTTGTTTTGTGCGAATTCATATAAAAATAATAATTTAACAAATACAACAACGTAACACGAACTTCACAAAAATTGGCGACGCACATATGTTTTTGAGATAAGCGTTAAAAGATAATAAAGAGTGGGCTTTTCAACATTTTGTTTCGTTAAACGAATGCATTCTGCGAATTTCGGTCATAGTAGATACAGCTGATAAATATTTTATTCACAATGTTTTTCAAAGCTTTTATATTAAGACTTTTTATAACGATATTACAAATGAGAATGGAATAAAGCACATCTAAACCGAATTTTGCCCAATAGGTGAACGCACAAAACAATTATCCCTTCTCAGAAGTCAAAAATCCACGTCAAAAGCAATAAAAACGTGCCGTCGCCGTCGCAGTGGGAACGCTCGTTACCGAGCGTTCCCACTGCAATGTCGCCGACACGATTTTATTGCTTTTGACGTGAATTTTTGCCTTCTGAGAAGTGATAATTGTTTTTGCGCTCTTCTATTGAGCAAAATTTGGTTTGAATATACTTTGATCAACCCTCTTAATTATAAGTCTATAGTAATATCAGTAAGGATAGCTATAATATTTTTAAAACATTGTGTAATATCGAAATGCAGATGAACTATTGAGAAATATGTGAGATGCGATGTCTGTCTGTTCTTATTTTTCTGTTTATTTTCCCCTGAGAGATGAGTTAGCTTAGTATGTATTTTGGACTTATCCTAATACAAGAAAGACACAAATCCCTTTGAATAACAATGTTTATTGTGAAAGTACTACCTAAGAAGTGGGTGTTTTTGAAGGCAATGTTCTGCTCCTTTTATTTTTTATATTTATAAAAAGAGCTGAAAGAACATATACCTGAAATACACCAGTAAATCTCAAACAAGTGTAGTTTAGTTCATATTCATTATTTAAGTTCGATTTTTACTTATAGGGCCCCTCAAGGAGAACATTTCCCGGGAATTTGCCCCCTCCCTACCCTCACGACAAGCCAGGGTCTACCATGTTGCAATGATAAATTTTATAGATTCGGTAAAGGACTTTCAAATCACAAAATTAATTTTTGAATAAAAAAAAGTACGATTTTTTAAGCCATAGTTTTTACGCAATCGCGGACACATTTTTTAAATACATATTATAACTATATTCAAACAGGAATAAAAACTACAGGTTAACTGTTTCATAAGACTAGATTTGTTTTTATAATTTAAAAATATTCCCCTTTTTTACAATAAAATATAATAAAAAAAATGACTAATGGTAAATTTATGGGTAAAAATGAATGCCAAAAATTGCATTTTTTTTATTCGTCACGATTCTTTCCAAGTATGTCGCACTATACATATATCTGACAGGTTTTTACTTAAATTAATAGTATCAGTTTTTTACAATAAATTTGATAACTGTTTATACAACGAAATGCAAAAATGTCCAGTTCTAGATATGTTTACTAGGTTTTCAAGAAAATGAAATTTACCAAAGTTGCTGCTTTATTATTTAAGCAAGTTGTACAGAAAAAATCATTTTAAAATTAATGCACTAATAATCGCTATTTTCCGTTTATAAACCAAACAATTTTTAAAAGTTCATGGATTTCATAATCTAATTTAAATTTCTAAATAAAAAAATAATATTAGCACATATACAAAATAATATATGTATATATTATACATATGTATATTATTCTCATAAAAATGAACAATGCTAAAAATATCAAACTAGTTTTTAATGATTGATGACGAAAACTGGTTATTATATTTTTTATTTAAAATATTCATATGAAATGTATATTATCTAAGATGTTATATTTATAAAAAAACTATCCATCCATAAGTTTGTCAACTATATATTATAAAAGTCTCCAAACGAGTCTAAGAATTCACTTTATAATAAATTAAACGGTACTGTTTCTGAAATGATACCAAGTTTGCTCAGATTAAATTTATCATACATAAATAAATTATGCATTATTATGTAAGCCAATATTTAGTATCGGAGGTTGAAAATTAATATTATTTTATCTGAGTGCAATAAATACAATTTATGTAAAACTCGTTATGATAAATAGAGTTCTACTCTTAATACCATGAAAAATAATTTTAACTTTAATTTATATTACATATACAATGTTATAGATGAAATAGATTAATAATTGTATTGAAATTTTAAATGATAAATTCACACCATATGTGTGTAAGTTTTTATTGCATACTTTAATCGGATACAAAAGCAATTTCTCTGAATAAAAAATATAGATCGATTTATCTTAGACTACGGAACATTGTTAGTAATAAATTATGATTTTAGAGCAAATAGTATTAAGACTTACTTGACTAGATACCGGACCAGCAACTACGACTGATTTATTCTTGCATCTGTAGAAAATCGGACCTCTAGCGCTCCATGGACTATCCAATACTTTATTGTATGGAATCTTTTTTATAACTCGGGAATCATTTTTTGTATTTTCATTTATTGTAATTTCGAAACCTGATCGTAACGGTGGTTTATGGCTTTCGACTGCTTGAGGGTTAACGTGATCGAAATTGTTTTGTAAATATCCATTCCTTTGCAAATTTACGTTGGACGAATGTTTAACGCGTTCAAAGGCACTATTTTTATTATAACTCAAACTTCCTCTTAAAGTCGACAGATCTAATAGATCTGGCATTTTTTTCATCGGCGATCTTCTCTCACTCGGATTTAGGATTGAAACTAAACTATCGATGGGCATCAGAGAAGGTATTGGTCTGACTAACTTTTCATTCCTTGAAGTATGGCTCAGTCTACCGTCAGATTTGCTTTGTAAATTTGGCACGTGACTAGGATAGTTTATAGACAATTGTGAAGCAAAACTTCCATTGTTAGATAAATTTAGAGCTGAATAGCTTTCGGCAGTTTGATGAACACGATTCGCATTATAACCATTTTGCGCGTTCTTCCTCAAATCTGTAGCTTCACTGTTTTCGGCAATCATATTCGTGTTAAATTGCAACGATTGCTTATCTTCTATGATATTGTCTAGTTTATCGATAGGACTTTTGTCACTCTTTATTACTACTTCTAATTTTTCATAACAACCGTTTTTCATATCATCGGATTTTTTATGTATCAGTCTCGATAGGTAGTAATCTTTATTAGCACCAAATTGCTTAAAATAATCTACTTCGTCTATTTTCTCTTCAAAATGTCTTGAATTAACAACTTTTTTATTATTTATATTCATTCCTTTTATGTTGGCAATGTCCACGTGAACTTTTAAAGCTTCTGACAGTGACAAAAAATCTTGGACTTGCTCAGGAAAAACGCTCACTTCACCACTGTATATGTATTGAAGTAAAGCTTCTACAATTTCGTGTGAAAAATCAGCGAGTACTATAGTTGTTGGAATGTCATCACTAGGCCTCGATAATAAAAGACCCTATAAAATATTTTTTATATTATATCTATATTTATTGTTATATATATTATTGTTTTATGTTTATTCTTACTCTAATAAAGGGACTAGCTGACGATAAAACCAATCTATGGGCCCAAAAGTGTCTTCCGCTGCACAAAATGCTGACATCACACCATTTCCTGGACATCACTGCTTCCGACAGCCATCTTCCAATCACCATCTCTTCCATGATTCACCAAGATCATTCCCTATAAATAAAAAATATAATAAAAAAGTGTTACAACACATCCTACCTGACTGCTTATAAATTATTAATTTGAATCAATCTGATACAATATTAAAATAATATTGATCAATCATTTGACAGATTATTAAATTAATCATAATTTCATAGTGCACCGGAAAAAAATATGTATAATTTGTAATTACGATGGTTAAAAAATGACGGTAAAAAACCTTTTGCATACATCATGTTGCGTTGTTTGCCTTGTAAATAGTAGATATTGATTTTTTATGATGTATCAATAACGGTACTTGCGTTTTATAATTTATCTATAGTCCAAAAATCTGACAGCTTTTTTAGAAGCAGTAAAAAATACTTTGTTGTTGTGGTAACGGATGATGTATATCGATCTAAAAATAGCATTATTTATTCAACTGTTTTACTGTTATTAATTTAGTATAAATGTGTGTATAACATTTAAATGATAAGTTAGAAGTAGTAATTTAATAAATAAAAAATAAGATGCAACGTAAGTAATAGAAATTATCATACAGCATTTAAGAAAATAATTTTGATGATAAGGAAAATTCTTTTCTTAATGATAATTCGTGTACCAATTTTCGTTAGAATATTGATTAGAAACGGCGACACTCATTATTAAAACATTAAAAATACGTTATACCATATTTTATATTTGTATATAAGGCGAAGCTATTGTTCAGTGATTGTATCTCACTTGTGAAGTTAACATACAGAAGCAAATCAAAATGAAGGTAAGCTATATTTAAAATATATGTTGTATTATATATTTTGTGTTATTAACTAATAAATATAATGTGCATTTATATTTATTATGTAATTATTATTTTTAGATCTTCGTCGCTTTGGCTTTCATTGCTTGCATCGCCGCAGTATACGGTAATAATATGTTTATGTAAAAATTATAATTTATTATAAAATATATTGATTTTAATTTAAAATTTTAGGAGATGATTACGAGTATGAACCGAAAATAATAGAATATAAAGAGCCGATCGAGAAAATTATACCGTATCCAGTACCAGTCGTTAAGCCTGTGCCATATCCAGTACCAGTCATTAAGCATGTGCCGTATCCAGTGCCAGTGCCAGACCATGGACATTGGGATCACCACGATGAACATTTCGACGATTATCACCATCATTATTGAGCTATATGCAACATCGCATAAATGTCCAAAAATTGGTTATTAAATAAAATGATTATAAAAATGAGTGTATATTGATTGATTGATCCAACTTTAATATAAAATTAGAAATATTATAAAAAAATTACATTTCCAAAATAGTAAGTAATTATTAAAATAAAAAAAAAATGGCAACTCTATTGCCACTAAAAGCGACACTATAAAAATGTAACTCCTTCACTTATATGATATATATATATTCACTTATATTAAAATTCAGGGCTTCAGTTTCTTGAATATTTTATTTATATTATTATAATAATAATTAAATTAACTTATTCATATTAATTTAATATCACTGTTTATCGCACTTATCGACTTATTGACATGTTCTACCGTAGCTCAATACGCAAGACGCGTTATCCAAATTTCCAAATTTAACAAAAAATCAAACATGACCGCACTCGACACGGTTCCGTTAGCCTAACGATATTTGTACATAGAAATCCAAAAATCCGCATTGCCTACTCAAAATATACCTCACTGTGCTTATCGTCCATTTAACCCGGATTTCTGTAGGCGTGTCAGTGCCAGTTCTCACGTATAAACGTAAATTTGGACATAGTGTGAATTTTTAATACACAACAAGTTACTGTTGCTCCTTTTGACCATACAAATAAAACTCGTCTCGTACGAAGCTTCACACACCGAGTTGCGGTTTTATTGAGTAAAATATATATCATAGTATTAATTGTAATGCAAATCCATACTAAAAATAAAATAGGCACTAAGTGCAAAAAATATATTTGTATCATTTTTATATTATGTGTCTAATCATAATCTTCAGCTACTGATTAAGCGAAATTTCATTAACCTTGATTTTAAAGCATAGTAAGAGTAGCTTGGATGGACATCAATCTGTCTGAATAAATCGTATAAAAATAAATAAAAATAAAATGCATGTTCTTATTTTACTGATAAAAAGTTAGTGGCAAGACTCTAATGAAAATTTGTGCTCCAATTCATATTTATTTTTAAATTATTCAATTAAAAATATGTTATTGTATTTTATATAATCAAATAGTATATTATTATCCTAATATACCAAATATTAGTTATTTGTGGATTATTTTACTCGCGGCTTACTTAAGAGAACTACACAAAAATATGGATTGATTTTATATTAACTCTTATGTTTATGTATTTTTATATATGATAAAATGTATGCATATAATAAATTTTTTCCGCTAATTTTTTTCGCTAGGTTTGTTAATAATATAAGCGGTAAAAAACATAGTGACATTGATACCAACTACAATAAAACGGTTCTAGCCAAAAATAATTATTAAAATTGACTCTGTACACTATTATAAAAACATATACAAATATTTTATGAAAAAGTATGACTTTTTTACATTAACAAATTTTGGACCGTTCGCTAAATAAAATATCGCAGTTTCTTGGAACTAAATGTTAGAACCACTAAAACTGCAATTCAAGAAAGATTATAAAACGTGATCAAATTTATAATTTATATTTCGTTAAGTCACACGTTTCTGAGACTTTCCGAGAAAACCCTTCCCTTGACTAGACGCCAAAAGAGAGAGAGCACCCCATACCATTTTTCATAGCCAGTGTTTATTTAACCATTAACTTATTGTCCCCCTCATTAAGGCCTCATAGCAAACAATACAGCAGTTATTTGCCAAACTGTCTTGATTGACCGCCCCCATGGAAGATTCGGAGCTGAGCTTTCAAACTTTGGCCAGTCGGATCCCATTTAAGGTATCCTCCAGAGAAAGGCCCATATCGAGGTTCCTTTTTACTTCAGTATCTACGGAGCGAGTCTTTTTTATAGTAACCTCCAGAGAGCTGCTTCCACAGAGTGACCCAACTTTGACGTTTAGCCAAAAGTCTAAGCCATTTCGTCGTCATGAGAACTATCATCGCGTCACCGGGGGTCTGTGCCCCTTAATAATATGCTCCATAAACCGTGCTCTATCTCTAGTGCTTTCTTATTTTTGTGTTACTCTAAATTATCAGGCAATAAATCGATCTGTTCAACTTAAAAATGACTTAAATTGAGCCTGCTTCGGAAAATCCTTCCAAATTTATTATACAATATAAATTAAAATATCGTACTATGAAGTTATTAAAAAAATAAGAAAAAACTTAGTATATGCATGCTACAATTTATTCAAGCATTTTATTATAAATTTAATAAATTTTACATAAAATTATTATTTTTACTATATAGATATATTCTTAAATTAAGGTTTAAATAATAGTATTATATAATAAATTATTATAAAACACACCCTGTAAAATTAACCCCTAATATTTAGTATTTCACCTTATCATACCTAATAAGTAAAGTGATTTTTAAAATATTTATAAGTGGGGCAAATATAAATATTTAGTTCTAAAAAAACTGCAATAAACTAATTTTAAATAATAATTTAAAAAGTAATTTTACATAATAATTTCTAACATTTTTGTAAAATCAAGTAACTTTTTATTGTTAATTACCTGCATTTCTGATTATTGCCAATTTTTAGAATCCAGAAATTAAGATTCACGTTGATAATTTTCGGGACTAAATAATTACATATGGACCGTATAGACATAATTATTCATATGGAACATATACCTTAGTAATCTCACATTGGTCTTAATTTTTACAATTTCTATTGTGTCTGAAAGATCGGAACTAGTGATTTTTATATAATTATAAATTCTATCGATCACCATATTTTATGTTTTCCTAGATTTCTCACGAACGAATAATTATAATAAAATTAAGTTAAGAATCACAGTAAAATTTATTTGTTTTAATATATTATTTGTTTGTAATTAATAAAAAATGTCACTGACTTACATACTTTGATTTCAGCCTTACTATTAATTTTGTAGTTTTTTTATGAGGTTTACCCCGTTATAACACATTGGACTTATGTATGCTAATCATGTTACAATATTAAATAAATTAAAATGTTGGAGTTTCAAGCACCTGCATAATTAATTTAAAGATCATTCTCATGACAATTCTTACTAAATGAAAAGACATATCAACTCGTCTCGAAAGTAAGAGTTATTATTTTACGAACCACCTATAAGCACATCGTTCTCGAGGCGTGAAGGACCGGAAAAAACTAATCTTTGCTTGGAAAGGATGTGCAATACACAATGCATTCCACCCTTTGCAAATGGACTATTGTGTTTCTACATCTTTGTTAACTTTTAAGGCGTAAACATATTGCGTGGGCGTGTCGAGTAGATAGAGACAGAGAGAGATATGCAGAAGGAGTAAAGTCACAACACGAGACGCATCAGTAGATTTTACAGCACCTCACAATAACACATCACAACTGATCACAGCTGACAAGAATACAACTCGACACTCCAGCTTCTCCGACTTCCAAGACCTGCCATTTCTACTCGCCCACCGGATAGCGGCAGTTACATTTATATATTTAATATATGATTATAAAATAAACTGTTATCAGCTTTTCTAGCGTCTATTTTTGTTACAAAGTTACATCCCTTCAGCCTCAAAACCCGAAACAAATAAATAGACCATCAGGTTTTAAATCTGTAAATATTAATGAATCACTATTAAAATTTATATTCTCTTTTGGAACATAAAATAAATAATAATAATCAGGGTTTACATATTATTAGTATCATTAAAGCTCTTTAAACAATAAAAAATAGTATCTCTGAAGTAAAAAAAAACTTCTAAAATATTTTTTAAATTTTAAAATACAGCTTTCATTCCATTCTTTATTTTATAAAAATCACACAAAACCTGAAAGCCTTAATGTTTTTTTTTACATTTTATATTTAATTTCACTTGAACTAGAAACTAAAGTATAGTAATAAAATCATTTAGTCACAGCGCTATTGCAGCTTCTATATAAATTAACTAATAAAAGTTAATGGCACCTGATGCTCATTTTATTGCCGGCATAGTGCATAGTTTATGTGTTATTATTTTCATTCATAAAACAGTATTATGGGTCATGATTTTCCAACGAGGATGTTAACCTGGGCTTTTCTCATTATTTGCGACTAGGGCGGTCGGTATATCATAAGGCGAACGATCCTTGTTTGTGTTGCGAACCGGTATCAGCAATAGCCTAATAGGCCAAATCATCGTAAGTGGCAGTTGCGGTCGCCTTGAGTGAACACTAGCCCTTAGGGCCTTAGGTGAATAATATCGAATTTCAATAAATCATACGTGTCGAAGCTCCTTTGTGATCGGCACCGAGCTGTTTAATGAAATTAATTGAATTCCTGAGAACTAATCTAATAATGACGAAGAAAAATGATGCGAGTCATTCGTTGACTGATTAAAAATTGTATTGTGTTATAATTTCACCTAGATACCAACGCTATAAATGGTATTTAATTGATTATAAAGCGTGGGAAAATATTTATAATGCATATAATTATTTATTAAATATATAAATAAAATATATTTACATAGCATACTAATTAAATATACTTAAAGCAGTAAAGCACATGCATCTCAAGTCAACCCAATTTTTTAGAAGCTTTAAATATGCTTAGTATAATATTATATAAACAAACTAGCTATTTTACGCACTAGCACATTTTTAAAACCATGAATACATATCAATTTCATCCAATCATATTTTTGAAAGGGATAAAAAATAAGTTAAATCAAGATGAGCGTTGTAACATTTTTTTACGATGATAGCCGCCATGTGGAAAAAAATGTGTCACGGGAAAATATTTATATTTCAATCTATCAACTTTAAGCAAAGGCTAAGCACATTGTGAGTGACATCAATAGACAATTAAATAGCAAACCAAATGCTTTAGGGTTGTTTTATTAAGCCTTGCCCAGCTTTTACCAATTAATTATAACAAATGCCTTTGCGAAATATCAAATATTTTTATAATGAAAAATATCCGCAAGAAATGAACGTCTATTTAAACTATTTATATTTTGTTTTATAAAAAAAAATTAATTAAAAATTTTAATGACTTTCAAGGGTTATCTTTTTTAAGTATATTTGATAATATACATATAATATTTTTTTTAGTGTATCATCCTTATGATAATACCCCTGTATCCAAAAGCTCTATTCTGCATCAAAAATTCAAGTCGCACAAAAGCTCGTATGGGGGTCCAATCAATTTACAATAAAACTTGTTTTTTTAGATGTAGATTAAGCTTTTAAACATTTTTTAGTAGGATTTCATTTCGCAAAGTTGTGACACTTTACATTTTTAAATTGGCCGCCATTTTGTAAAAACAATTTATATTATTTTTCATACCAAATATTAAGGGGGTGCTTAATCATTCTATACGAAACTAAAAATTCAAATCTTAATCTTCAAAACAAAGGAATTAAGAGCGTTAACTTTTTTGCAAGTTTCAAAAAGGCTCGTATGGGGGTCCGATCGATCTGATACATCGCTTGTTTTGAAGCAAAAAGCAATTTTTTTATATTTTATTTCAATGCAGGTTTAGCATTTAAACGTTTTATAAATAGAAATCTTTTACGTAAGATTTAAACCTACGGAGTTATCAGTGTTTAAGTTTTTAAATTTACCGTCATTTTGCAAAAAAATTACATATTGGATTTTGCTAGCAAACATATACAGGATGCTTAAGAATTCTACATTGTCACCAAAATTGAACTCTTAATCGATATAAATAAGCATATACTGACCTTAGCTATATTGCAAGTCTTATAAATAATTGTATGGTGGGCCGATCGACTCATAATACTAACCTTGTTTCGGAACAAAAAACTTTTTTTTAAATATGTACTTTAATTTAAAACAATATAATATTTTTTATATGAACGATTAGCTTTGAATAAGTTGTCACGTTATATCCTGTTCTACTTACTTAATTTATTTATATTATAACCATGTTTTATATCTATCTACAATAGTATGTATGTACCTCGAAAATATAAACACTAATCTATTGAACTTCAACGTTCGATCGTTTTAAAAATAGAAAGTATTTTTACTATTGCCATAAAATATACATATTTATATACGAGTACTCCAGTCCATATTCATCTTGAATACAAACCATGATATTATTAATAAATTTCGTATTGAAATAAGCCTTGTACGCGGCACGAATGACTCAAAAACGCATTATCTGGACAATGCCTATTATGGTACCTCACTCACGCGCACTTCGTGAGACTTTTCCATATCACGGACGCAAATTTACGGTAATTTTTTTAAGGTCAAACATTGCCGGCTGTGCTTATTTGCGCATACAATTAGGAGACTTACTCTCTTTTTACTTATATTCGACGGAATGAAAGCCTGCCTTACGATCGTCGGTTATGCACACTGCCAATTTGCATAAGGTACGAGCCAAAAGTGTTTACCCACTCATATCATAATTGACATTCAGTTACCGTACATGCTATTTTTTTATGCACAATTCATTGCAAGCAACTAACGCATTATGAATATATAAAAAGTCATGCTTCGGTCCGAATATATTCCATAAATCAAACTTTCCTCACGGACTGCAATTTTTTTGCTAATAATTTAGTGTGGCATACTACTTTGTTTAACCAGTCTATACTTAAATGCTTAGTTGTGGGTCAAAGATAGACTGCAATTAATATAATGTCGATAAATCAGCGGCTCATCGTAAATTGTGTGTCTAAGTAAATTTATGGTGCTTATAATTACTTAGTCGTAAATGTTATTGTATATTGTTTGATATTTCGTTCATATTTAATTAATATAATGATACTTAAGTTTGTCATATTTAATTACAGTATTAACTTAAAAGTATAAATTATAAATGACCTATGACCATTAAAATATTTTATTGTGAAATTAAGCAATAAAAATATATTTATTATCTACAATCACATTAATTTATATAGTATGCATTATTTTTTATTTGCAGTACAAATTTTTAATTGTAAAATTAGTTTATTGATATCAAATATCTCTATATAAAAAATCTATTTTTTAAAACACGTCGATTTAAGGGTGCGAAAAATATAAAAATTCATATTAAATGACTAAGTATATACAACATAAACAATATAATCTTTTATTTATTGTAAGCCAGAGTACAATATTTAAATATAAATTAGGTTATTGAGGCATTATTGCAATAAAAAATATATTTAAATCAATGCAGAATATCACGATAAATGTGCATTAAAAATAGCCACAAAAATATTCAACATACTGTAATATCATATTAAAAATATATATCTAAAACAATTTTTACATATAAATATATACTAAATTTTACTACTTTAAAAGCGTTATAAAAATAAAAAAATATTTATTGCTGTATTGTTAATGTTTGTTTATGAAAAAAAATAGTAGTATAAGACTAATAATGAATTATTTAAGATGTATAACGATGTTATGGAGCTTTTTAATTATTATTTTTATCAATCAATTAAAATGAATAACTTTTAGATACTAAGAGAGAAATTCCATATCAGTTAAGTGATGCTAAAAAAATTTAAATTTTTGATTATCATTGAAAACAATGTTAAAAGGCTTACGGTGTAGCATTACACGCAATTTATTTGTATTAATCAATTTGACCACTCTTTTAAATATGTTTAATCACTTTTTAATCTTTTATATATGTATGTCTCTTGACTATCTTGAACATTAAAAAATGAGTTACGTTTATTACAATTGTTTTCGCAACTTTATACACTCATCGCTGTCATAAAACTTGGCATACACGACCAGAACACGTTTCGCAAAGGGCTTGCACATGCGATGAGCTTGATAAGAAGCTTTCATCCAAAAAGGCATAACGGACAAAATAAACTGCCGCTTTTATGCATCCACACAAAGTAATAAATCTCGGCAGGTCACACTCGTAAAGCAGCCTTTCAAAATATGCGGCCAAAAGCGTCAAAAACGTTGCCAAAAAATAAATTTCTCCGCGACAGAAGCAGTTTGCAACATTCCTATTGAGCGTTCCGCCCATTGTTGATATTCTCGACACGCGCTTCTGGTTAGTGCTTCCAAGTGAACTGTACATAGAAGCAACCGGGTCAATTGGCGTTTTTAGCCATAGTCACACGACGAGTCGACCGTAAGTCCGAAACTTTGACATTCTCCAAATTTCGCCAAAAAACATTCGTGTCGAGTGTCGTGTTTGAAAAACGCTTCACTTGTATTGTACATACAAACGCACCGTTATAAAACGTGGCTAAGTTTACATTTCGACATTAAATATTTAACTTGTTTAAAAGATGAAATGTAAAAAAAATCATCGAGTGCTCTTTTCTTAACAGTTTTCCTCAGTTGGACACTTGCAAAGTACGCAGCAAAATAAAATCATCGAGTCATGAAAAATAATAGTTATGAGCCAATTGTTATTACACGCACACACAATTTCGTTTGCCAGCTCTGTTGAAAAGCTCTCAGTCAAATATATTATTCAAAATTAACGATATTCTCCACTCGAACTGACAATGTGCGTAATTAAGAAATATGTGCGTATTCAGGTGTACACGTGGGTTAAGTATTAAAATTATGTAGAAAACCATACGTACAAACTAGAAACAATTCTAAGTATCACGATAAAGTAAAACCCCTTTGAATATTTAAAAAAATATCAACAACACAGACCTTTAAAATTTAATTACATACCCTACAAAGTTTTAATTAAGTGATACAATTTGATCTATGTATATTAATAATTTAATATATAAGTATAAAAGTAAAAATGTATTAATACAGGCGCCATTTACATGTTTGTATATTGATTTTAATGGATTATTTGGATTACAATATAAATAGGTCTACAAGCTTTATATATTTTATTATATATTTAATCTGTACGATAGACTAGTCATTACTAATATCTGGAAGACTCTAGTGTTTTACAATTTCTATCAAGTCTAGAAGATCTAAATTAGTGATTATTATA
Source organism: Plectrocnemia conspersa (assembly GCF_051122295.1). Lineage (NCBI taxonomy): Eukaryota > Metazoa > Arthropoda > Insecta > Trichoptera > Polycentropodidae > Plectrocnemia > Plectrocnemia conspersa. Next base: position 6,092,163 of record NW_028277174.1, on the reverse strand, counting down.
TAATTATTATTTTGATTGATCACCATATATAGATTTTTCTATATTTTCCTTATCTCACAAATTAATATCATGATAAATAATTGTAATAAATATGTTATATCGTTCATAGTGTAAATATGTAAGCTATAAAATAGTTTATATAATAAAATAGACTGATACACAAACTTTTATTTTAGCTTGATATCTCTCTACTTATGTAGTAGTTGTTATTTGTGTTTTAATAATTTATTTTAAGACTTTTCTATTATCAAATTTTGTTAATTTATTTTACATCGACTTTATATATTTTTTGCCTTTTACGAATTTTTTTATATCAATTCAGAAGCTCTTAATATTTAAAAAAATAAATATTTCAACATATTTTTTGTTAATTTATAAGTATTATTTTCTACAAAAATCATTTACATCAAATTACATTTTTTTAAATATTAAATAAATATATGGTTTATATTAATTATTTATTCAGCTATATATGTTAATATATAAATATATGGGGTACCTTAAAACAGTGAAAGATTGACCGCCGTACATGTACGGCGATACCACTCAAATGGTAGGAATCAAAAAATTAAAATTAGAGCTTAACTTTTTTCATACCATTTTTCTTCATTTTAAACTAGCTATTAATATGCTATTACCGCTCTAGTTTAAAATTTAGTAGTATTTTATTTTTATTTATTATTTATTTATTTTATTTATTTAGACAATTTTTATACTAAACAAATTTTAATTAAGCATACATATAATACATAATATAAACATCAGAAAAAATAAAAAATAATATATTTCTTAATGCAAAAAGTTATGTATTTTTATTTATTTTGTTTAGGAAACCCGCTACAGTTTTATTTTTGCGGATTATCCCAGGAATTTTTTTATACAAATTCACACCTCCGTACTATATTCCCCTAAACCTACTCATTTTCTATATGCCCTATATACCTTTAACTTATTTATATTTCTAGTATTAAAAGCATGTACATCTTTATATATTAATAAAACACTCTGGTAATATATTATTTTCCAACTTATATATAAAAACTGCAATATTTTTAATAATATTATAGGCTAATATTTTTTTTGCATGGGCGCAAATATTTCATTTTTTTATGGCTGAATAAACGTTCACGATTTTTAGTAGATTATGATAGTAAAAACTATCTACCGCTGTTTTAAATATATAAAGTAGTAACACAGTCTCTAAAGTACATACATGTATATAATTCTCCGTATACACTATACATACTTAGATTGTATGTGTTACAGTGAATTTATATTTTCACAACTATAAATATAATTTTACTAAGCCAGTTAAAATCAGTAAATTTGTGTTGTTCACAAACGGATGATCTGAAATACGTATTTCCATTTAAGTAAATATTCTATTCATCATAATGTATGTGAATAATAATTACATACACATAAATAAATTCGTGATGATCTGTATCAAATAATAAGCTACACGCCTCTGTTATTTTTTGTATGGTATAAAATTAGATCTTATGCACCAGAACCGGTAAAACGAACTATGCTATAAGACCAAAATGATCCAAAATCCAACCGGTAATTTGTGAACCGATTTCGAATAGCAAAGTTAAGAGCAGGCGTTGATCCAAACTCGTTACTGAAATATTCGAGTAATTTCTTTCGTTTGTCAATTGAAAACGTAAACTTTCTACCGTGACGCCAATACGTCTTCTGCGGTTGTGGTTAATGACAATAACAATAAATAGCACAAAAAAATCAAAGCAAATTGAGTGGAATGAATTTTATGATCAACGATGTGTCTCAAAATCACACGGGAAATAAGTACCTGTATATACATGTCATAAAAACCGAAAGCATTTCAATTGTATATATGCAATGTATTATTATAATTTATTTATTTATTATAAAAATATAATCAAAATTAATTATTTAAGATATTAAATGTGTAGGATATAATTTTATAATAAACGCGGATCTTAATATAATTAATTTAATTTAATAATTATACAAAACTATATATCATTTTTTGCAGCACTACAATAATTTTAACTTACAATGAAATGTCAGGGTTGAATAATTACAAAATATAATTCATTTTCTTTTTGCTACATTAAGAGACCTTACTGTTATTGTAAACATGTATTGTATTATTATATTGAATAACAATGAGAATTATTGTTAATTAAAATATATCCTGATTGATTTTGATCATTTGATACTTATAATTATATTTTTTATTCAAGTTTTACTTTAATATTAATTAAAGTAGCTTCTCGCAGAAACAAAATAGTTAATCAATTACAAATTTAGAGCACCGTGTATTTATATGATAATAAAGCCAATGATAAATGTAAAATAATTAATAATTGTTAAAATATGAATGAATGAAAACGTATTAGTATAAACTAAATAGGTATATATGAAAGTAAACTAATAGAATTCGAGTCTTTTGAATCGATAGAATTCACACTGCCGTCTCATATACAATAGTATTCTGCATGAAATTGGAATAATAAACCTCTGACATTTCCGATCCAATTAGTTTTTTTTTATTTTTTAATTATATATATCATTTGATTGCATTATGAATAAAAATGTTTAATAATTGTGTTAATAAACTCTTTAATTTCCTGTATTAACGAAAGTGATAAATTAATAATTTAAAATATCCATTAGAAAATATTTAAAATATAAAAATAGTGAAAGTACATTATATTTGAAATTAATGAATCATAATAAATATTTGTTTATAAAGAATTTAAATAAATATTTATTAAGTGATATAGATCACATTATACATTACTCAAGTAAAATTTAGCATATTTTATAATACATAATAAGTTGATATGGATTTATATTAAATTAACTATAATAATACCCTCAATAGTTTTATTTCCATAATGACATAACAAGTCCAATATTATAGTATAAATTATATCACGTTACCAGATTAAATCATTCTATAAATTAATTTTTAATCCAACTATTTTCTCAAAATAGCACGTAATGTTTGCTCTGGTAAATTTATCGCTATTACTGATCAATCCGTCGATCGTTTAATATTCATAACTCATATTCAGAACGTCAACGCTGCTGTATGTTATCCGAAAGATCAAGCGGTCATAATAGAGCAATTACTTTCAATATATCGTGTCAGTCCGCGTGTAATTGCCGATATTAGATAACACTTATCGATCAACACTTTATAAAAATGCGCCCTTTCAGGTCACACGACAACTCAGCGTCGTGTGTAAGAATTTTTTCGTTATTGTGGAAAATATTATATATGATAGATCGCGGTGACCATTCGAGAGCAACTAGGGCAAAAATGTCACACGATAGAGTCAAGAATTGCTCCACCCTGACGTCAGGAATCCGCCCTGACACTCGTTAATTTAACGACGAGATCGTCGTTGCGATTGCTGAACGTTGAAACGTTAATTGTTGACGAACGTAAACGAGATTTATTTTAATCGGCGGTCATTTACTTGCGTGTGTTTATCTGTTGCGTATTAAACTGTAACGACATATAATTTATATTATTATATAATAAATGGACTGAAAAAGCATATATTTATGTAATTTTCATAAAGCTTTAAAAAATAAACTTTTTTAGAATCGAAAGCATCAAGATTGTTCTTACAGTTTATTTTCCTTAATTTATAGATATTTTTTTATTATTTAAATATAAATAATACATCTAACCTTAACTAACTATCGTTATACACTTTTTTGCTACAAAGATATATAGAAGGGTTGTTAATTTGTAGAAAAATACGCTGGAAAAGATTTAATAGGTACAATTTATAGCTGGTAAGAAGCCGCAATATTGACGATTCGCTGATGTGAATTTTGGAAGGCCAGATGAAAATCTTTGGCGGGCCGGATCCGGCCCGCGGGCCGTATGTTGGTGATCACTGATTTAAATAATAAATATGAATATTTAGATAAGAAATAAAATTAGACTTAACACCGAATAATGATTTTTTTAATTGAGTTGCTCAAAAATTTGTATTTTTTTTAAATAATAAACGTCCAGATAAAATATTATTTTTTTTAAATTCTGATTTTTAACTTTTTTGCAAAATTCATATTTTAATTGAAAATTTTGCATCGTCTTACAATCTATGATTTATACTATTAATACAGAATTTTAGGCTTTACATTATTAATATGTATGTTTAAATAAGAAAAAATATAGGCTTTCGATTAACGATTTTATTAATTAAATCACCTAAATAAATTCCAGGTATATAAAAAAAATAAACATTTTAATAAAATATTACTTAAGTAATATTTTCATTTGAGGCTGATTTTTTAATCAGCGGCTACTTATGACACGTAGCTATTTTTGCACAGAAAATACGTGTAATTTAAATTTTCATATATTAAAAAATACGTATTTTTATTTTTGTATAAAGATATTTTAGATAACCCGAGCTTTTATTTAATAATCATTATTCTAAGCAATTTTGCAAGATTTTTCAATTTATTTATTTTTATATCTGCTATTTTTACAATAATATTATACAATAAAAATACCATATTTATTTTAAGAAGTTTTTTATATCTACTTTTTGTTATTGTTTATATGATAATTTGAGGAAAAGTTTTTTATTGCCCTAAAATATATAATAAAATCATGTTTTTAAATATTTATATTTTTTGCTTGTTATACGTTGATATATCTGTCCATGATCTTTGCTTTTCATTGAATAGTATTTTAAATTTTTGCGTCATATATAGCTGTATGTTATAATATTATATATATATATATAAAAAAAACAATTTCAGATTATTGTCTTACGCAGATCCAACAACAAAAACCTACATCGCTTTTAGTTCAAAGAACGCTCACCGTTTAATCGTAGACCATAAAAACAAGAATAAATATTCACAGCATTTATTCTCAATATAAACATATCAGCAATGAATTGAAAATGATTTTGCTAGGCTTTGAATCGATTAGTGCAATAATGACATGAAGCCGACACAATCAACGCGCAATTCATAATTAATGCCATGTACTCAACGGCAAGACACAAATAACGCAATTTGATGTCCGATAAGAAAGTTTATCTATATGTCGCGCACAATTCACGAGACGTAATCGGGTCGTGTATTGAAACGGTCATAAATAATTAAATCACTACCACGTACGACGTAACTGCATACTTTAAAAGCCTATGAAAGAAATTCTAAAATAATCGTCTTCATCTAACGCATATTTATTGCCGATCAAAGCCGTATAATTGTATGCATATACATCGACTCTAAAACACGTACCAAATAATGAGTTAAAAATCGAAGTAACATGATGCGATTTTTAACTAACAGGAAAAACGGGTTAGTCGTCATCAATTTTGATGCGGTATCTTAAGTGCACCTCAATCTGTGATTATTGAAATCGATAAACTAGAATATTATAAATTAGTTATTACATTTATGTTCATAAAAAAGTTTTTATACACATATTGATTTATTCCTTGACTATAAATTATATATTATGACTATAAATTATATATAAATATGATGAATAAAACAACCTTAAAATCTTTTTGATGCTTTGTACATATGTATATATAAATGCACATATTTAATTAAACATTACACATATTTACAAATATTATAATTTTTCAAAGGAAGAAGTTTTGATACAGGTATTTTAATAATAGTAATGCTTATTATTATTATTTATAGCTATAAATAATCAATATAAATGCTTTTTTTAATTTTTAATACGATAACTGCACGGATTGTATGAAAATGCTGAATAGATATCGACGCGCTATAAACGCGAAACTTTTTTTTTTAGCTGACTCGGTTATTAATTGCTTAATGAATGTTTAACTACGTTACTTCAATAGTATACTATCTTATAAGTAAAAGTATATATTTTTTTATGCATTTAAAGCAATTAATACTGTACTTCGATATCGTCTCATTTGGCACTTCGTCAATTTATATAGTAACTTCGTCTTAAAATTTATAAAATCATTTTTTTTAGAATAGAACACTTGTAATTATTTCAAATCGAGGTCGATTTAAAGGTGAAAGCTTCCCAAGGGTCCGTTATTTGATTCTCGTCTCGGACATATATGGGCTGGGCACGGTCGGTCTCGTAAGTATTTGCATCTAATTGACGGAAACATAGTAGAATTTAGCTAGTATGTGAACGTGTACACAATTTCTAAAGGCGTCGGTTATCGGGAGATAGTTAGCGTGTGAGTTTATGCGACCAATGATAGGAGATGTTATCAGCGGACAGTTGCTGGTTTTGCTCTTAGCCATCGCTCAAGGCGCCATTCACTTTATTATGTACAAGGAAAATAGTCACTGCTGTTATCAACAGTACAGTCGAGGTAATAGTGAAAAGTTTGCATGTCTGAAACTAAGAACATACTATGAAATAGCTACTTTTTTTATAGTAACTCTAAAATTATGATAATCTGTTACAATATAGTTTCACTTAAATAAAAATATATCTCTCGTTGATTATCATAATCCTATCAACTTGAATGAGCTTCCTGAATGTTCTGAGGAAGTTAATGTAAGTAATTGCTAGGATGTGAAGTTGCTGCTGTTGTCATTGACAAATGCCTTCTCTAAATTATAATTCGCATCGTTGATCCAAAATAATTTATGTGATTAGAGAAGAGGTTATTTAATTTTTATTATCTAAATTAAAATATCATAACCAGTACAATAACGGAAAACTTAATAAAAACACGTGTCTTACTACTCTAAATTATTTGGCGATTCTATCCTATCTCTTCCGACGCTGTACAGATTGTATAGCATTATTTTATTTAGACAATTATTTATTATCTTGATGGCTTTGTAAGGTACAGGTATCACAACGTTTTAGAACGAAAATATTATTACGTATCGCTAAATAAAGTGTGCCACATAAACCATAGCAGAATAGTCATTAGTGTATATAGCGCTACCTATATATTAGTAGCATTGTCTGAATGCGAGGAGAATTTTTGATAAAATTTTGATCTTATGCATTAGTTAAATGTGCTTTTTCCATTATGGTTTTGTTTGTACGCGTCATCGTACATAAGAACTGGAGAAAAATTGTCTTATGCGACTAGACTTTATAAGCCTGAAATTGTTTAACTTAATAAAAAATTATGACTTCCAAAATATAATTTTTATTTCTACGACACACCTGTAAAAGTTTAAATATTTGGACTAAATCGAACGTAAACTGAACTAAAAATTTTGCCCATAACAAAAACTAGATATTTATTGAAAAGCTAAATAGTTTGTTGAAAAGCTATAATTAATTTACTATACTAACTTTATATAGTAATGTTATTTCAATTTCAGACATAAAATTTTACATATATTTTTAAATTTATATTAAGGCTAATGTTCTAAATAAAATAAATAATAACTGTAACCTTTCTTGCCATTAAAATACTCATTATCGAGTAATATACCATTACCATTATAATAAATTTAATGGTTTTGTAGCCAGTATTGACCTTTAAAGTATGGTTTATCACTTTAAATAAACATAATTTAGATACAATAACCATAAATTTATATTCAGTAATAAAATTAATTTATAATAATTTTAGTTAAATAATAAATGTATATTGATTAAGATTAATCAATATACCGTATAATACGTGTTTTAATGTTAAAAAATATTAAAATATAACCACTAGCGCTAACTGTACTTTACCATTATACATATTGGACCTCGGCTGTCAGTGGACCCCGAGCTTTTAATAAATGCCATATATCCTGTCTACAAGCCGGCGCTGGACATATTAAATCGACTACGCTTTCACGTGGTGGCAGGAATGAATTGATAACCGTAAACGGAGGTCTCAGGTAATAAACCGTAAATCACACCCCCAAACGAAAGTCATCCGACAGATGACTAAAATAAATAAATCTTTACAGCAGACACCTCGTTTGCAAAAAAACGACTATTTTATATAACACGATGTGTCAACTATTATTTTAATATAGGCAAACTCTTAGATTTATGGGTTAAGTAAACGTTAGATTCTTTCTAGTTTAAGAAAAGAGTTTATTATTTTTTATTGTAGATAAAAAAATACACATAGGCATGTAATTACTATCTGTATTTATTTTTACACTTTTTACTGCTAGATAAATGGTAATTAAGATTTGTTAAGATTTTTACTAATATTTTTCAAGTCCTAATAGTGACATCATTTAGCATTAAAAAATATCTAAGTGTGCGTATGTGCGCGTAACACGGCGCCAAATAAAAAGAGTCAAAACGCGCACATATGCGCGTCCCGGCGCTTAGTAAAAAAAATTAAAACGCGCACATGTGTTAACGTAACAATTTAAATTAAGATTACTTGATTAAAATATAGTATTAAAAATTGTTTTTTATTCGGCCAAAAGTATTATAAAAAATAAAAAATATTTAATATAAAATAATTGTGCATTTTTTACGTACATATTGATTATTAATTTTTCATGTTTTTTTTTGATAAAATTATGTTTTTAATACTGCTTTTAAAAATATTTTTTTACACTACTTTACTTTGAACAAAATACCAAAAAAATCAGTTTATGCTTAATTAATGTAGAAATTAATATTAAAAATATTAAATAATAAAATTTAATAAATTTATTTACTACTAAGTTTAGGCTTGGATACATATTATAGATATTAAAAGTGTAAAATGTGAGATTTTCTGTTTTAAAATGCTCAGTATTTATTTTACAAAATTATTATTTTTCTTATTCTAGTTCATTTGTGTTATTTTTTTTACGTCTAGATTATAGTGTTTTAAATTTTAGCAATTAACAGAATCACAGTTTTGAAATAAAAGCATAAGTATATCTAAAAATTTCGTACAGATATTTAAATTATTGTAGTGAAAACATATAACGTAAAAATTAAGTCCGACTACAAATAAGAAAATTAAATAAAGAACACAAGACTCTCCGTGAAATAAATAAAAAATAATTATATTACATAGGTACAGTTTAATTTCTTATTTATTTTGTAAATATCGATAATTTATTAAATTATTGAATTAAAACCTGTCAAGTCGTAATGAATAAATAGTATAAAAAAATGTTTATCTGCACTAATTAAAACAAATTGATTGTTAAACTGATGTAGTTATATTTTAGGCATTATTTATAGCAACAAAATAAATAGCAAACAAAATAATAACAAGTATCATTTTTTTGTAATAAAATGTCTGCCAAAAATCACTTAATCTTAATCTTAATAACGTGCACATACATTTAAAAAAACAAGATTCACTAATGATGTCCACATGTTCACAATTAATCACTTTTGATACCTACGTACCGATGCATACATACGAAACAAAAAACTTTTACCATTGTATACTAATCACACTGCCGAAAATTGACGTGTTAGAAATCGCACTTCATCGACTAGTATTTTTTTTTCAATAGCGGATTAATCTGTGTTACTACAAAATGTATAATAAACTTCACCCTTACAAATCAATCATCGTTATTTCGTTCCGAATGTACAGTTACAATCCAGATACAATCGACATGATACCATACACTTTTAGGCTTCAGTGAATGGTAAAAATACGTTCTCCCAACGTCGCCAATTATCAGCATACACTTAATTCTGCCCTCGAAATGTGTAGCAGTGTACAGAAAGCCGTTAACCCGAATCGCTTTTATTGCGTTTCAATATGTACAGCAAGTTTCGTCGCCGGTGAAAAAAATGATTCGGTTCATTATACGTCAATTGAAGCTCACGAAGCTTTCGCTCAGTTCTGTGTTAATTAATTATCAAAAAGAAGTGCCGAACACGCTATGTGATTCTGTGTTAATTTATGGCTTGCAGCGCGGTCAAAAATAATCATCAATCATTTTTAAGCAATTGTGAGACTTTTAAGGAAGACGTCATGCTCAGAATTAATTAATTATATTAAAGAATTATGGCGTGTATAGTGTAACAAACTGTAAACATAATATAAATTGAGTTACTCTTGCTAAAATATAATAACAGTCAAACAATTTATTTTATAAAAAAAATAACGACAAATTTATTTTTCAATGTTGATATTGGCACCTTCAAAGCAGTCCCTATTAAATATAATACACTTATACTAGACTTTCTTCTAATCATGATATGTACTTTATGTACTTTAAGATTTAGTATTGCACTATACTGTTATATAAATAAATAAAAACTTGACATTCGAGCAAACTTGACGTGCTTTTCTGATATTGTTTTTTCAAGACTGTTTTGATATCATAGTCATTCGCCCATGATTCGTCACCTGTTATGATTCATTAAAGCAATTTTGGATCGTCAGCAACTTCATCAAACAATTGCTCGTAAATTTATTTGTGATGCTGTTTTTCTTTAAAATTACAGTTTTAAAAAAAAAAGTCTAAAATGTCATTTAAATTTGCTTCACATAAACCATATTATCAAATTTTTCCTAGTAAGATTAGTATCAAATTTTCATTTTTAAATATTTGAACCCATTGCTTGAAAATATTATTCTTTCACTGTACTTTATTTTATTTTAAAATGCTAAATTGCTTACTATTTTCAAAATAAAAATAATTACAGAGTATGACAAAATGCGTTTTCAATGCACAATTTATGCGTTCAATATGGCTGACAATTGACATGATCTCAACCAAAAATAAATTATCTTTGTTTTTTAATCACACCTGATATATAGTGATGGCTTAAAGTAAAATAGATAATAACTTGTAAAAATTATTTCAATAACAACTCGTGCGGTTTTATTTTCTATGAAAACATTGCTCAAACACACTTTAAATTTCATCATAGAGAGCGGCAAGGGTTGCGTCCAGTTAGTACTTGCGCCCAATTACATTTCACCATTTTATTACATTAATTTAAAGTATTAATAATAGTATCTATACCAAAAGTAAAGGTGACAAAAAAGGCAAATAAGATTAACCATATATTGTATTCAATGGAAATTATTTAAATTAAATAAAAGTTGCTAATTTACAACTTGGAGAATTTGAAAATATGAAAAATCAGTTTTGTAGTAGCCATTCTATACGGATATATTGTGTAAGAAAACGTAAAGGAAAATTTACATTTATAAATACAATAATAAAATTAGTATATAATCTTGAACTTTTGCATGTTTAGTTTACGATTTTATCAAATCTTATTTCGACTCAATGTTATTAATCTCTTCATTATTCCAAATGCAGCATTTCTTAAATGAGTAATTGATTATAAGACGCACTCCCAAATTCAAAGACAATAAATTGGGTAAAATCCAGACGCGTACCGTGAGATACTTTCCCTTTCGCTCGCTCGCGTGTTAAGTGACGAGAATGAGTGAGAGATAAGGGCGTGCGTTACATGCGTTCCGCACGCCCTTATCTCTCACTCACTCTCGTCACTTAACATGTCAAAAAAATGCATCTTACAATTGTTGGAAAATCTATATAAGAATTTAAGAAGAAGGGAATTAAATATATTGTTTAAAAACATATATATAAATGTAGTTTATAGATATACATATTTATATATATTTATTGAAAATAAATTAAATTTTAAATATGATAAATATATTTTAAATTAAAATGTGATATTAATTAGTAAAGATGTAACAAATCAGATATTGTTTCTATATCGAAAATTGAGTAATGTTTATATTTTTGCTTCATATTCCCACATTCAATATGCAAACAAAGAGAAAATGTAGTAAGATATTAAAGCAATAGCATCGATATCATCTCAACTATTTTTCTACGCAATAATTCTAATGCCGTATTTTTAAATAAAATAAATATACAATCGATGATATTTTCTTTTATCGTTCTTCATACATTCTTTTAATTTTTCAATTCAAGCACATCATCATCACATCATACATGAATATGCATATTTTTATATTCTTATACATTTTTTATATTCACTATTAAACACAATACACGAGCCTTGTTATTAGTGTTCGGCGTGCCATTTTTATAATACAACAATCGACCCTTTTGTAGACACGTCTCGTCAACGTCGATTGATAAAAATTAGTAAGACTTTCTAGTGTCACTACGAGAATATTTGGATATAACCACATAAGACCGGACAATGCCCGAAGAGTATGGGTCAATTTACATACACACTTATTTATGGAATGTAATATTCGTCGCATGAAACGAGTGACTTCTACTAGACATGATTTGTGATAATTGATGTAATATTTTTGACACGCTGCCTGACCCTTGTAACTGTAAATTTTAAATTTAATATTTAATTTTAAAACATGCATAATATTACTAATTTTATATAGACAACCTGTTACAAATATATTTTTTTTTATATGTATAATTAAAGTCGTGCTTCTAACAGCAGACGATGATACCAACTTTCTATAATTGACTATTGTTCATAACAAAAAGACGCCTCGAGATGAACTTCACTCAAAAGCTACACATTTTTTACTCGAGTATATTTTCATGCTTTGTAATCGATATGTTAATAGGTAACGTTGTGCACGTGTGTAGCATTTTTTTAAACATTTTTTAATGCTGTTATCTTGTAAACCGTTTATACTACATACAAAAAAGAAATTTAATTTCAAACTCAATGTGCAAGGTCATATCAATGTTATATTAGAATCAATAGTTACTCAAAATAACTTTTCACACAATGCCTTATCTTATATACAATCATTAAAAATTATTTAAAATGAACCTCATTTTCCTGACGTTCTTTTATGATACATTTTTTTGAAAAAGCTGCAGTGCTCATTGCAATTATTCTACGATCTTAAATCTAGATATCTATAAATAACTTTAAATTTATTTTGCTAATCTATATTTATAATATTGATTAATTTTGTATATTATTTTATATTAAGTAATTGTTAACAGTTAATTTTAGTATAGTTTATATTTATTTATTTTTAAATGTAAAAAATACCTGTATTAAAAATACTTTTACATTTAAATATATTTTAGATTAAATTTATGTTCAATCAAAGAAAAGCATATTGTTATAAATGTATCTGATAGAACCCCAAAAAAAATATGAACGTAATTTTTAAATAAAATAACGTTTGAGAATGTTGATATGTGAATCTTTACACATTTATCGTTTTCTCTGAGAAGCATCATTATTTTGAGTTGATTTATATAACAATGATTCTATTTTAAGACATTGGAAACTCTCTTACTGTGTATGTCAATATACGTAACACAAGTAGATTTCTAATACAGTATATGTGTAATGTTTTGAACTTTACCCATTTGTGTAAATATATTTTCTGCGTAAGTTATTAAAAATGGTCATATATATATATATATTATATATATATATATATATATATATATATATATATATATATATATATATATATATATATATATATATATATATATATATATATATATATATATATATATATATATATATATATATATATATATATATATATATATATATATATATATATATATATATATATATATATATATATATATATATATATATATATATATATATATATATATATATATATATATATATATATATATATATATATATATATATACATATATATATATATATATATATATATATATATATATATATATATATATATATATATATATATATATATATATATATATGTATATGTTTTAATTTAAAATAATAAGCTAGCAAAAAATTCATAGTGATATGAAAATTTGCTTAACTATATAACTAGTAATAATTTTAAATCAAACTAAATATTTTTCATACATTTATAATAATATGTATATACATTATAACTAAGTTTAGTAAAAATAAATTTAAAGTGATAATAAATAGACATTATAAAAATGATAAATTAAACATGTCTCATATAAACTGCCTATTGTAATATATTTTCGAACCAGGATCTGTCCAAAATGCCTTAACGGTAAATCGAACTCACCCCGCGAATCGCATACATACATGCCCCACATAATCGTGTAACCCTTTATCCATAATGTATGAAGAATGTGAGTGTCACACGTCCAACGTATGCTAATGGGTCCGTTTGAATCGATCGGCGATGAAATGAAAACAAAAAAGTACAACATTTGTATGCCAATTGCGAAGTAACGGAATGCTGATATGTGTATCGATGTCAACATTTAGCTGTTATCGCCTGTGCGATATTGTCGTGCGCAAATGTGTCCCGCTGCGTGCACTAAATTATATGCACACGCACGTGGAAGTACATAAAGAGTAGCGGTACACTGACAACATAGATACGCGATTTTATTCCCGGATAATAAATTCAATGTACATATATCTTAAGGATTATATAAATATTTTAGTTTTCCAAAGTATAGATAATTAAATGAATATTTTATAAATTTTTATTTTTTTGAAATCTCGGAATTCATCGCAATTTTTGCTTAGTTGTATTCTATATTTCGGCCGTGATTTTAGGCCATGATCACGAATTATTCGCAACTGAATAGTATTCGCAAATGAAGCGAATAATTCGTGATCATGGCCGGAAAATCACGGCCGAAATATAGAATACAAGTAAGCAAAAATCGCGATGAATCCCGAGATTTCAAATATATATATATATATATATATATATATATATATATATATATATATATATATATATATATATATATATATATGGTTAATATTTCTAGGAGTCGGATTACTCCGCGTACTTTTTTGATTCCATGTGGAATCATGGTCCCTACGTTTCGGCCAGATTCGCCCGGCCATCCTCAGGGGAAAATTGAGAATATGAACATCCGGTGTGGGCAAAGCCCAGTATGTGGTTGTTCGGAGTAATCCGACTCCTAGAAATATTAACCAAATATTTCTCCGCGAAAACGCATTCAACCACAAGAAATTGAAACACTTAAAAAATATGCAATGAAAATATTTCTTGTTGAAATTTGGCAAAAAATAAATAAGCTTATTAAGTAAAAAATAATTTTACAATCTAATAGATAATGAAATTGTCTCTATTCATCAAAAAATATTAATAATAACTCATGTTATATTTACACATAAATATTGACTAAAAAAATATATACGCTTTATTTAAAACATACAACTTTGTAAAAAAAAGTCGTAAAGTAACATAACACCAGTCAGATATTAACAATACGCATTATAGTTATACCAAATCATACACAGTCCATAATGTTCGAACGATTATTGTAGTACTTTCTTTACGGGTCACTAACACCGACCTTGTAAGAAATATGTTTTTAATATCTTTTCACTGACTAGACACAATGTAAACGTGTGTTTCTCAAATCTAGATTTCACCGATAACGAAACGATATGCACGGCAAAGAGTTGTAAGTGATTCTTTAACAAAGATTTTCACATTAACTTCTCGGTTGGAAGCAAGTAATGAGCGGCATCATTTAGTTATTCTGAGAAGTCGAGTTTTAGGGCACACGTGTGAACTATTTAATCTATTAGGTGCAAATTGTCGATTTAATTTAGATACACATTTCTACCAGTCATCATGAGACTTAGTGAAATATCTGTTTAGATTGTTTCATAAAATTGAGAAGATATATATCATATATGACAGGTGGATTTGAAAGACAATGTGAATAGTATACAATAAGAGGAAAAATATAGGAAAGAAACGCTTGAAGGTCTTCGATTACAATTTCAAATTGTCGCCGCCCATAAGTACGTGAGTTACGTGTACTTAATAACCGGTTGCCGGTTCATAACTAAACCGGGGTGTAGCCACGAAATAATTCGATTGTATTGTAATGAGGAGATAATGGGGGGTGAGGTCGTACACCCACGTGCGACCTTAGAAGGACGTCTGACAAATCGTATCGAGTCGAACACCTCGTATGTTAATTTCCACAAAGACACTGCATTTTCACTCGTCCCACTCACGTAAATGTACATAATGTGTACGAGCTTTTTTATTGTTGTCATTCACGACGATTGTTAATTGTGCCCGTTGACAAATGAGCATCCGTGTGCGGGTGACATGCCGTGTTTGTCGAGGAATGTATCAAAGATGATTGAGGAAAGCTTGCGGATGTTGGCTTAAAAATTAAATCACAGTGACAACTTAGAAACATTTTCATGCAAATATATTTATAAATCTTTCCAAGTTTATTAAACAAATTTAATACTTCTCAAATGCAAATAATCAACTTTTAGTTAAAAATATATTTTTTAATTAAAAGTACCTATAAATGTAATTTAAAACATATACAAAAAACGATACTGTCCAATAAAATACAATAGGATCTATAGACATAAACGACATTGAAAATGCATAAAAAATAAACGATCATATAGACATGTAATACGTATCGTCTATTCGTTTCAAGTTCAATCGCAATTAACCCTTTTGCATGTACCGCCAGTAAATAATAACGGAAAACCAATTGGTTGGTCACGCTAAAGTTGTATCTTTAACCACGAGAGATAGATTTTGACTGTCATGCGTCGTTCTTTGCATACATCTTAATGAACCGACGAACAATCAACCTCTGGTCGTTTATTTTTTTAACTGGCACTATAAGTGAAGTTAAAATAACACCGCTCGATGATTTGTTCAACGAGAAATTTGAAGAGCAAACCTATTGTTTTTAATGACTTAATGGGTTTCACGAAGGTGAGTTATATATTCGCATTTTACGATATCGATTGCACAAAAAGTGTATTTAATTGCTCTTCGATTCTACACACAAAGAAAAGTGAGCGACTAAAACGTTTTATTGACCATATATATTATAACGCCACGCTATTTGAAAAGCCCATGGCTATAACATGCTTAAACTAACACATTTGTACAGATGAGTATCCGTTAGAATAATCTTCGTGTGCTCTTTGCTTCTCAAAGATTATATATGGTCGTTATTCAGAGATTAATAACAAGTATTCAAAATAATTTTTCTATAAAAGCCAATTATAGTTAATTTTGCTCCTTATTATTAATTATTTATGCATAGAAAAATCAATAATATCGAATATTATATGTATAGTAATTTACAGAACATATACATATATAAAAAATAGAAAGTCAAATATATAAAGATGTTTAAGATACCAATAGTTTTATTTGAAGAGTGTTAGTTATTTAAAAATAATCTTACTACACCAACATTATTTTATACAGTTTAAGTTAGAAATAATAATTTCATTTTTTTATTTATTTATTTATTTATTTATTTATTAAAATTATAACCATCGTGACCTGACAGGCAAACCCAATGCGTCACGATAGTCAAAAGTACTAATACATCATAATACATACAAATATAAACAAGACAAAACAACAGACACAAATCACCTCAACAGGTGTGCATTGTCCCATACGAACTGAACCAAAACTCCATATGTGCAAGAGAAAATGTCAATATTACTATGGACAGAATTGAGCTGATAAATAGCCTTGGCCAGAGAAGAGTTGGCTAGTGCTCCAGTTCTAGACTTAACAGGCAAGAATAGTGGACGCGATCGAGAACTATAACCACCTTCAGGAGCCCACATTTGAAGCTGCTCGAGCACTGAAGGATTGTCTACGATGCCCTTGAGCAATTTCCAGAAGTGTTTAATTACATAAACACTTCTGCGAGTCGACAAATAAACGTATCCCAGGGCTCCCAAAATAAAAGCACTGGGAAACAAGAACGGATAATACCCGTATTCCTTCAAGTATAAATATCGAAGAAATTTACGTTGTACTTTTTCCAGCTTCAATTCATTACATTGATTCATTACGCCTGGGATCCAAATGATGGAGCTAGTTTCTAGTATGCTGCGGACTAGAGTATCATAAAGAGTGCGCAATACTAAAGTATTCCTGAAGTAACGCGCATTTCTCAAGATAAAACCGAGCATTTTTAAGGATTTGCTATGAGTCTCTGCAATGTGCTGGCTAAATTTCCAACGTTCTTCGAAAGTCACTCCTAAATCCTTAGTTGAAGAAAACCTTTCCAGAAAATATCCGCCTAGATGGTATGAATATTTTGCCGGCGTTAATGACCTTGAAAATGAAATTGTGTGACATTTCTTTACACTGAAAGGCAATTGGTTATAGCAAGCCCATTTCCATATAGAGTTGAGATCCTCCTGTAGGTCGAGGGAATCAGAAATCGAATGCATTTTCTTGTAAATTTTCAAGTCATCTGCATATAATAAAAAATCTGAATGCTCTATTGCTGTTTCTATGTCATTAATGAACAATAAAAACAACAATGGACCCAAATTGGATCCTTGAGGTACTCCAGTAGGGGTCTTATATCGTTCTGAAAAGGAGTTATTATACTTGACGAATTGATATCTATTGGTCAAGTAATTTGAGAATAGATTTATGAGATCTTCAGAAAACCCGAAATTAGATAACTTTTTTAGAAGTAAAGCATGGTTAACTTTATCAAATGCTTTTTCAAAATCTGTGTATACGACGTCCACTTGTACACCAGAGTCCAATGATTTTGAAACATAGTTAGACAAAACCATTTGATTAGTGACAGTGGATCGAGATTTATGGAAACCATGTTGTTGGTCGAGAAGCATACACCTGCAATGATTAAAAATGTATTTATGCAAAACAATTTCAAATAATTTTGCAGGTGATGAGATCAAAGCTATTGGCCTGTAATTGTTAATCTGAGATTTGGGACCCTTTTTATGAATCGGAGTGACTTTTGAACATTTCCACAATTCAGGAAATTATGTTATAAAAACAATCACTTAACCATTACGGTAAGTAACTACATATGTCAGTTAACAGAATTACTCAAATTTAATAAGGATAAATTAAAAAAAAATATTTATCATAATCTTAAAACAATGATAATGTTTTATTTCACATGAGTTTCAACTAAAGTTTTTATTATCTAAAACTGGGCAATTAGTATGTCTTGCTATAGGGCATAAAGAATTTTATTTAACAAACTTGTTTTAATAGGAGAAATGGTACAAAATTTACGATTCACACGTGTGTGTTTGTTGTCTTCAATAAAACATCTACAACATAGGAATGTTAAAAAAATGGGTTAAATAATAACTAGTTAGTTAATCAATGATTTTTTTATACGAGAAGACGATCATGAATCATGAAATGATTTAACATCTATCAATCGTTAATTTAAAAATAAAGTTGAACTAAATACATAAAATTTGCATAAATATATTATAGTATAAAATGTTTTCTACCCACATATTCATATTAAACCCCTTAGGCTATATATTGTATATATATATTATTACTATATTTTTTTCTTCAGTTTTATGCTTTATTTTATTTATTATAGTATACGTGTAATATAAAATTGCATTAAAACATATATATTATACATTGTATAATAAAAGATCTAATTCAAAGATTATCATATTTTAATTCGAGTTAAGTTAAATGATCAATTATCGACACGAAATTGCACGATTTGCATAGTGATTCGAATAAATTATGTGATATACAACCAATTTGCATAACTAAGCAGATTATAATACAACACTTACTATTAATTTATAATATCTTACTTATAAATAGAGATGATATTTTTACAATTTAATTAGCGGTTGAATCCGCAATATTCTAATTAATTGGATTGCATAATGTGGTGTATATTGTTATTGAGTAATGCATAGAGATGATTCAATGAATTTATTACTGAAAGCAAAACTTTATCTATCAAAAGTGATTCTAATTATCAAAGATGTAGTAATAACTATTATAATATATAGTCGTGATTCAATATATTTCAGAGCTATTGATAAATTCAATATATTTATATTGAAAAAATAAAGTAAACACTCAGCAATAAAAAACTGCACTGTAAACCAAAATGTACGAGTCATTTATGTACCGGTATAATTCGAAATGCTGGAGATACAAATATGATAAGTAGCCATTTCTTACGATGCACGATTACACTCGATGTATTTTATTAAAGATGTACGGTAGCAAAACTTGCTCATAAAATTATTTATTAAACGATACAAAAAGTATGTTCATGAAATTGCATCAAGTCAAGCTTTTGATTGGCGTTTTATTATTGCAAAAGTTATTAAAGTTCTTAGTGTCTAGACATACATAAACTGAAACTGTTAATAAAATCTTATGCATATATTATATACTGTCTATATAATAAAATATTATTTAATATAGTTGATAAATTACAACAATAAATTAACAGGTTTTAGAAATACGTAATTTATTTTGTGAATAATTTAAATGAGCAATATATAAAATATTTGTTCCATAAAACGAATTGTTTGTGCATTACTTTTGGACAGATTAGTTGCGAGCCAGTATTGGTTATTATACTATTTATAAATAACTTTTTCGAATAAATGTTCAAACAGTATTTATTTAAATGCACATAACTCTTAAATTAATTCTCTGTTAAATCGCACCCATTTAATTTATGCGTTTTTTAGATTTCTTAACCAAGAAAGTTATACAGTATTAATTGAAATTTAATATTCGTAAATATTAAATTTATATTTAAATACAAGTAATAGTAACAAATTTAATGTAAGCTAATAGTGTTATTATGAATGTTCTCACATCATAGAAAAGCTAAATAATATAAAATCTCCATCATCTTATATAAAAATCAAAGAACATAGACTTACAATTTTCAAAACTCATGGTTATTTTTATTTTAGTATTAATACAGATATTTTTTCTAGACACTTCAAAAAAGTATGGAGCGAATAACTGATGCTAGGAGTTCTCATCTAATAAAAAAAATATTCAGACAGTGATCCATCAAATATTACTTATTAAAATCTTAGTAAGTAACATAATAGAATTCTGAGACTAATGCTGCGCTGAAAAAGAAGAATCATTTTGGGTTAAAGTAAGAAAGTTTGACAGCGGCAGAATGCCAGTGGAAAGTGAAAATTTTCTACGGCAAAAATATTTATAAATAAAATTAGATTTCAGATTCGTAAAAAAGTGTACTATAAATACATAATAGTAGTATAATAGTAGAAATATATGCTACTAGAAAAACTGTCTAGTAAACAATATATTTGTAAGAATGAATCTCACAGAGCTAAAATAAGAAAAATAAATCTACAGATGATTAAATTTTGTGTAAAAAATTGTAGTACTATATATTTTTTTGCGTAGGAGTAAACCTTTTATATATAACATGTAATCAGTTTTAACCTGTCATGATCACAATTAACTCGGTAACGAGACGTTGTTAATTATCGAACGTGACTGTCATTCAGTGAAAAAAACTTTTCACTCATAATAAGCACATCGCCATAATGACATTATTAAAAATCGATTGAGACACAACTTCGAACACTTGTTTTGCATTTATTTGACTCAATGAACGCATCGCAAAAAACGATAATATACTTTTATCAAGCAAGTGTTGAAAGCATATTGAACATTAAAAAATGTTTGTACCTGTTACACACCGGTAGTCGGCGTCTGAAAAAAAAAACATCTAATACACAATGCGATCAGTCAGCATTTCATTCCGTGATATTTTTTTTATATTCCTATCCATTAAAACCCAGCAGGCATTCTTTGGCCATTTCGATTGGCCATGGTGTAAAGATGGCACACTTTCTTATTCTGGAAACAGTTTCGCGAGAGACAAAAAGTGCGATAAACATTAGGCAAAGCGTACTTAATCTGCGAAACATGGTATAAAATTAGGCAATCACGCACAATCTTTCCTTTTGTCTATTTTTATTGCCGGATTACCGTTAAAACGTCGCTTGGCAAAATGACGAAGTTCACACTTTGAACGTGAACGGTTTTCTACCGATCGTGACCCGATGTATGTTTTTTTTTTAATCTGAGAACTGTGAAAAAATCTCTAAAACCATGTGCAGCATGTCACGACAAATTATTATTTCAACATACATAAAGTTTTTTTTTAAATATAATTATACCAATCATTGTTTTCTAATTTAAAATAATAATAATAATAATAACCCTTATATATATATATTAAAATAATAGAAAGATCAAACATATTTTACCAAGATTTTTTAAATATGATATTTGTATCAGAAATAAACAAGTAACATTTTGAATATCAAAAATAGTTACCGTAGAAATTTAATAAATACTTTAATATTTCTAGTTATTGAGTTCCACTTTTTTGCCTCAGAACAAGCTTTTGCACTTTTTGAGACACAAACAATCTCAAGTCATACCCATTTTTAAAATATTCACCGCCCCGGACAAAAAAGGTCACCCTGAAAATTTTCGTTTGTTTAGGGATACTGATGGGGGCTAAAAAAAGATCACACCTCAGACATTTTACTAATAAAAATTCTTGGTGTGACTTTTTTTGCGGTTTACATAAAATTAAATCTTATATTTTTGCCCCACACCAGTAATCGAGTTTGAGAGGCTTTTATATGTAATATATATTGTGCAAGAGAACTTAAAATAAATACTATTACAAATATATACTTAATATAATATTAAAATTGCTAATAACTGTATGAATACATATAATATGTAATTCTAAAATCCTTATTTTTTAACATTTTATATAGTAAAAATATATTATTACGAATTAATGAAAAAACACATAGTCAACTTTAACAAAATTATTCGTTCATGAGTAAACAGTAATAAGGAATTAAAATTATTTTTGATGTACTGAAGCTGTTCATATTTTAAGATGTAATAATAATAATAAATTTATTTAATAAAAAGTAGATAACTAGTCAGAAGAAGTAAATAGCAAAATTTGTTTTTAAATTAAAACAGCAGTATTTTCCATGTACTTGAAGATATAAAAAAATTAGTATTTAATACATCCTTAACGTAAAAAAAATAATTTAAAAACTAGTTGTATTTTTTATAAATTCCAAAATTAAAATAGCAATTGAAAATGAAAGCAGCAAAATAAGAATTAGAAATCTAATATTATTCGCAATATATTTATAACACTTTTCTCGCCATTTTAAACAATTACCGTTATTAGAAATCAGTTTATTATTATGTTAAAAAATCAATAAAAATAATATTGAGTCACAAAATTTCACCTTAATCTATCCATTAGCACGTATTTGATAAAATGTTATTTTCACATATTTAAACCAACGTGCTAAAAGTTAGTTAATCCGTGGGGGTTAGAACAATGACTCCGTAACCGGGACAAGCTCGCCTTGGCAGTTATTTCGCAGGGCAATCGAGAAAATATTAAAAATTACAATTAACATAGAATAGAGCGGTTAGATTGGTATATTCTTTTTTCTATACGAACCTTGAAAACGCGATAGTTGTTAAAGTGTTATTCGTGCCCATCCTACAAATTATTCAAATCGTATCACAACAGACGTTAATTAAGCCCACAATCGATTTGAGCGAATTTAATTGAGTAATTTACACCTGTACAAGTAATACTGTTGTATTTAACAACAGTTTCGAAATTAACACGTGTAGTTTCGTCTTCGATTTGAAGACAGTGGGATGTTAGTAATCATATTACTCATTATCTCAGTTTAATTTAAATGAGTCCATATAAAAATTGCGTGAAGTACTTGATAAATTATCACAAAAAGACCATTACAAACTCCCAACGACGTTTTAATAATGTCTCGGTTTATTTATAAGCGTACACATTATCTTGCTCACAATCGATTGATTTATTCAATTACAATATCTAGATAGACTGGTTACTTTTAATTATGATGTCGTTGCACAACAATGGGCTCATCTGGTAATGAGCTGCATCTGTAACGAGGATGGCGACTTTAATTGATCACACCATTATATTTATACAATTTATATGCTTATAAAATAGGCGGAAAAAGTGCTATTGTTTGAGAAGTGTTTAACACGCGTTTTTATCGTACAACGTGTGAGGATTCAATTAGTGCAACAATGTATATGTTTTATAAAAATAAATTAAGCATTATAAAATATGTACGACTTCATTCGAGTATTCTGAACGTGCCATACATCTGACAAAATATTTGCTGCCATTGCGAACCAAAAACCAATATTTAACCAAAATATTATTTTACTATTTTCAGCAAATTAGACCGATTATAACATACGCTTTCTCGGTTTGGAGTAACATAAATAGGTATTAATTTATTTCTAAGTTCATTTAAAATAAAGCGTTATATGGAAAACGTTTGTATACTAACTCTAAAAAACTTCATGGTAGATTTTCAATACCATGAATTAAATATTAATACTGAAAAATACTACTGCTTTTCGGCGATAGCTATGAAGAGCTGGAAATAAATATGTGGTATGATGCCCAGCACTTTTTGGTATGAACCATATTTTTTTAATGTTTAATTGTATAATGGCCATCATGACGCATTGGGAAAACCTGTCAAGTCATAATGATCAGATTTGTAATAAAATAAAATATAGCTTGATTTTACTATTTTGATTTATTAAATCGTACATGATTTTTGCCACAAATATTTATATACAAAATTACACACTGACTAAATTTATGTTGTGTAAAACACTATATTATGTATTATATTTTTAATATAATTAAATTATATTTGATTTAATTACAGATTATTAATTTTTTTCTGATTAATAATATTAAATTATATAGTGCTTTCAAATCTATATGTAGTATAGTTTGTTTTACTATTTTTATTTCTAGTTTGAAGTATTATCTTTAATAGTGAATATTAAACTATTTTATATTAATTCTTATTAAGATTTAAAAAATAGATAAATATATATATTTATTTATTTTATATCTAACCCTCTGAGCCCTAATCTGTCATATATAAAGTATTATAAATTAAATTAAAACTGTCAAATCTGTATCCTATATACTTATTACGAAGTATTTTTTAATGAAAACAACTGCTAGATTATTGGCATATACCGCTAAAAATTATTGAGGATAAAAGAGTTAATATTCTCAACTTTGCCCTCATCATTCTGATACACACATCATTAAAATAGCAATATAGGTTAAATAACGTATCTAAAAACTTTAACAGCTTTATTATAACCCAAAGAAACACAGTAAAATTTCTTAATATAAGTTCAAAGTGTACTTAATAAATTTAACACATGATTTATATGAAGTTATATAAAAAACTCGATAGACCTTTATAAGTACGACTTCGATATATTATAACAAAGAACAAGCAGCGTGCAATCAATGAACCTAATTATTTTAATGAAAACAATATTAGTTTTTTTTTCTAAAACTAATAGCTGTGAAAATAATAACCTTCTCCAAAAATAATAACAAATAATCTATTTAGAAATGCTATCATTTTTTTTCATCCATCTATAGCACTCATTTACATCTGATACAATTTTATAATTTGTCACAATGACCAGGTACTTTTTATACACAAAGGCCACTTAATTATCTTTTCGAACATGTTCCATTTGATAGAATTTATCATATCATAAATGAAACATTTAAATGATCCTAACAACACTGAAAATTACATGCTCATCAATATTGGATATATATCGAGGAGATCGAATCACAAATTAAGTTTCCATTCAAGTTATTAATTGAATTGTTCTCGCAAGTAGATATTTTTTTCTCTTTTCCCATATACTTCTTTCTCTCGGTGTCATCAATTAATGTCATTCATGACTATACGTTTGCGAACGCGTATGTATTGTTTCTTTTGACAATTTGTTAACATTAACACACTAGATTTGAATAATGGTTTTGCCGCACTAAAAAAACATAATGAAGTTAGAAAAAAGTATACGTATACAAAAAAGGTATGCAAATAATATAAATTCAACAACAGAATTAGTACAAGCCTTTTAAGAAAAATCCGAGGGATAATTCACTATATTTAAGAGTTCATTGTGAACATACAATAATTTGCATTTTTGGATTAGTATGAGTTGAAAAAATGCTTAGAATATCTAAAATATTTTAATGCTACTGTCGCTTTTTATAGATGATAGGTAACAGTAATATAACAATGAACATGTTACATTATAGATCAGCAAAAAAAATCTAATACGTAATCATAGTTCATTTAGAATGTACGTCTATAAATCTTTTTTATGTTATTGTATAATTAACGTCAGCTAATGCTAACTCATTAAATTATTTTGTGAAAATGAATTTAGCTGATACACGCGGTAAATATTCACCATAGAATTAAGTATTTTTTTAACATTTTATACAAATGTGAATAGTGTAAATTTGACTGTATTTGATAGATGTTGCGATAGTGATACAATAGCAAAATACTCATTTGTTATGTTATGAATAGTGATATAATACAATACTCTGATATCTATGTCATATTACCGCCGTAGAGCTTCTGGAGTGATAAAAAGCTTTTATGTTATATTTTTTTATATAATGAGAATAGTTAACTACAACTAGATAAATTAAATTCTTAATATATTAAACTGCAAATTATTTAATTTTACGGTAAATAACATAGCCTTTCCATAGCTAATTATTGAAAAATGTGTTTTTGCGTTGACATATGACCAAATCCAATCATATACGCATGACCATGACCAAGTCAAGTAAAATGACCACTGGCTATAATTGTTAGCATTTTTTAGCAAAACGCTTGCGTGTTACATAAAATGTAAAAATCAAGATCCATATTTTTTTTATAAAGTGTGATTACGCCTCATGTGTAAAACAAGTTCTCCTCTTTGTTTTTTTTTTCATGCGTAAAAATAAACCACAATTGAATTTAATGAAGCATTTAATACTTTAATATTGGTAATCATGTACCATTATGAATATATGGCAGATATGTATTTCAACCGCAGCACGATCGTAAATGTAAAACGTAATTTCCAATAAAAATTTACGATATAACAAAGCCATTTTGTGTCATATATCGAATTACTACAAGGTTTATTTTAACTGTAAAATAATTTAATCTAGAGCTGTGCAAAGAAATCTCATTTTAATAATAAAATTAATCAAATATAAAAATAAAACCGGTTACCACAAAAATGAATCAATATCTTGTGTTTTATTCCACAAATATTTTTTATGAATTAGATTAATATGTATAAATATATTTATGAGTCATAATAATTGCGTTTCGCTTCTGACAGAGCGATACATAGATTTCAAAACATGATAAGCCATGTGAGTGTCAAATTAGAGAAACCCAAATTTTAGAGAGTAAAAAATGAAGATTACTATTAGTCGATATTTTTTTATTGAACATCAATTAGATTAAAAAGTTTAAATTACACTCAAAGATTAATTTATTAGTTGCTAATAATATATTACATACTATAGCGACATATGAGTGGGGCATAAATTTGTAAATAAAATCTACAATAGATTATTTAATCTTGACGCTTCTTAATTGCAAACCAGATTTTTTAAATGCTAATATAATCGCAGTGACATATGATCACATATACAATAAAAAATAATTGATCTACATACACGTCCGATGATCTTAAGAGCTTCGTGTTCCATGTGGAAAAAAATTGGCGAGTGACATTTCAAATGTCTCCATGGCCAGCAAGTGATCTTAAAGGCAACATCATTTTATTTATTTTTTACTCACTCCATTGTCTGCTTCTGTTCTCCTTTTTCAATCAGTGCGTTTTAAGTGTAAGGCCACAACAATGTACGATAATCGATTTGCTCGTTTAATCAAGTAATCTATGATCGAAGTGATTTCACATTTTCATCCATAACCTTTCATAGAGTTAATTGCAACCATCCATTTTGTATTGAAGCTGGATGGTAAGTGGCAAAAAGTCGCTTCAATAACATTTAATATGGACAAATTGATTAATTTATGGAGTTATTTGACTTTTATAAAGAAATGTGATAATGATTCATTTGAGTGCTTAAAAGTGAGTCAGTATTAATTAAAATAAATTCATTATATAATATACATATATAAAGGTTATATTAATATATATAATTATAAAAATCATTAAGTTTAGATCTAATTGAACAGTCAGAGAGTTTAGCAAACGAAAAATTGATAAAGATATATATTATGTATATATAATAATACTACGATTAGGCATTTTCACTTCTAGATTTTCTCAAGAAATTTTGATAAATAAAAAAATATATGTAAATTATAGTATGTGATAATGTGAAAAAATTTCAATAAGACGATGATTTGTTATAATGGACGCGAATAATCAAAGAACTACTTCGACTGATTACAGGGCGTCGAGTTACTGAGAAATTTCGAACTCCCGTATTTATACTCGAATCGTAGAAAAAACTGTCAATAACAGTTGTTCCGACTTTAAATTTATCATATTTTAAACAAGATAAAGGTAAAAAACATCTTTGGATTTAAGTTCGCCGACAGGTAATTTTAAGGCGTAACTTTGCGGAAGGCCCTCATAATTTTTTGCATTCTGCCGATTTTTACGCGGAGCGGTTTTATCTTATCTGATTATTAATGCAGTTTTTATAATACCAAAGCAAAGATAAAGCCGATTAGAATAGTTGAGAAAGATCGTGAACAATTTTTGTGTCAATTAAATACTTCCCACTTTTATGAAAGCTTCTAAGAATAAAGCATATTTTCAAACATCTGGCATGGACCCACTTTAATTAGACTGCATGCAATACGACGAATAATACTGAAAATTAATCGTCTATAAAATCATAAATAGATGGATTGAATTGTACATTATTTTTATATCGTACATAATAACTGATTTTTTCCTTCATTTAATTTCTGTTACTTAAACTTTTGAATCATAATCTAAAATGCGTATTTTGTACTGTCTTTTGATTTTAACGAACATATGTAATAGTAGATGTAACATACATCATTAAAATCAAAATACAGTTAATGTTAATATTTTAGTTTTAATTAAAAAGTTAAAGAGAAAATAATTGAATGGAGTTAAATTTTATATTATCCTTACTTAAAATATGTATCAATGGATTATAATACACTTTATTAGTGTCATGAACTTAAAACGCTTATGTCTCTCGTCTGAGCTCTAAATATAAATCAGAAATAATAGACATGTTCAATTAATAACTACCAAATTGTAATGAAGAAAATATTATATAATAATAAATTTGTTTAGAGGCTTAATTATTAAGCTTAATTTATAAACAAATATAATTAGCTTATAGTAAGCATATATATATACAAAAAATGATGATTAAGGTTTGCAGCTTAACCGTTCGTTTATCGCTATTTATGTAACATATTGATTAATATAAATTGTCTTACTCCACTTTTTGTAAAGTTTAAAATTATGGAGTAAACCAGTTTAAACTTTAAGCTATCTTTTACAAGTGTGAACTAATTATTAGTAAAATTAAATATATAAATACTATTTTAACTCACCAATTGTTACAGTCCAACGCCTTTGCTTCAAACATTTACTGTCACTCTCATGCCGACGGAGTTTTTCTTGTAAGTTTTTAGCACAGCACACACAATATAATACAATATCAACAACAATCTCCAAATTCAGCAATAAAAATGTTATTTACATGCTTAAAAAAATATATTAAGTTATAAAATAATATATATATATATATATTTTTAATTTTATATGGCAGTATATATTTTTTAAATGTTTATATAAGTGTTTTCAAAGTTATTAAGTTCACTTTTTCATAGTAAGAATGATGTTTTTTTTGTAAAAACTAAGCATGCGTGCTACGACGCAACCTCGACGGACGGACGCTCTTGACAATCTGAGGCTCAATGGCTTTCGAATTAACCCGCGCTCCGAATGTGCGTCTCTTGACGTCATCGAGTGTTTACGTGATAAGGCAAGCTTAAGTTTTTTTTACATTAAGAGCTTTATAGAATCTATTTTTTTTTGCATAATTTAAGCTTTATGCGATCTTAACACGTTTGACGATCTTAACACGTAAAAGGAGGTGTAAATCAGTTCAAATGATGGATGGAACTGGTAGGTAGCACACGATTTTTGTTTCAAATAATTATTATTTGAAAAAAACAATAAAAAAAATATTTTTAAATATCTGTACAAATACTTTCTTAATTGCAATGGAGAATGAGTCAAGTATTATTTTATTTGTAGCATCAGTGGTTTTATTTATTAATAAATAATTTAATTATACATGTGTATGTGTATAAATATTTCTAGTTTTTGTTTATTGTTTTTATATTATTTTGTGTGTATTGTAATAATATAATGTATTGTTTATTTTTGACCATCGTGACGAATTGGGTTATGTCACGATGGTCTTAATAAAATCTAAATAAATAAACATTACTAAACAGCAAACTATATTTTTTCAATACTAATTCATAATTGTATATTAAAATCAATGCATATAAATAAAGAATAGATCTAGCAGTAATATATTTTATAAATATATAATAAAGATATTTTTTCAATATATAAAATATATAGCGTGAGAGTACTTAAAATAAAAAAAAAATTAAAATTCTATACATTCTATAAAAATTGCAAATTATCTATAAATTATACATAAATTAAAAATTAAGTTTACGTAAAGAGCATAAAATCAGAGAATAAACAAATTGAGAGCAATCGATCGAACGTCTTCACCAGGGACATCATTTGAGAAGGGGACAGATGGGGGCATTTTCCTCCCCTTGAATTAAGGCAAAAAAATGCATGTCATTTACTATGAATCTTATTAAAATAAAAATATTTAAAAAAAATTGAAATAACTGTCATGTGGTTATTCATAAAAAAAATCTAGAAAAATCAGTCTCGAATCTATTGCAAAAATATTTGCATTGAATGTGAATTTTCATAGTTTGTTTGGATATGACAATTTCGAAACGTCCATTTGCTATTCAAAGCCAAGCGTAGCCTAATGAAAGTTCTAAAAGTAATTATAGTTTTAGAACTTTTATTAGGTCAACTCCAAAATACAAACTAAGCCAACTCATCTTACAGGAAAAAATAAGCGGAAAATAAGTACAGAGAAACATCGCATCTCGCATATTGCTCCATAGCATGACTGCACTTCGATGTTACACTATGTTTTAAAAATATAATAGCGTTCCTTACCGATATTACTACGGACTTCTGATGATAGTATTGCTCAAAGTGTATTCAAACCGAATTTTGGTCAATAAGAGGGCGCAAAAACAATTATCACTTCTCAGAAGTCAAAAATTCACGTCAAAAGCAATAAAATCGTGTCGGCGTCGTCGCAGTGGGAACACTCGGTAACGAGCGTTCCCACTACGACGGCGACGGCACGATTTTATTGCTTTTGACGTGGATTTTTGACTTCTGAGAAGGGATAATTGTTTTTTGCGCTCTTCTATTGGTCAAAATTTGGTTCAGATATGCGACTCTCACTTATTGTATGACCTAATATTATTATAAAAAGTCTTAATATGAACGCTTAAATTTGACTAGAAAAATACATGTCATTTAATGAAATACTATGAATCTTAATGAAATTGAAATATTAAAAAAAATGACTTTTGCCCCTCTCTGGAAAAAAATATATGACGCACCACTTCGCGTTTCAAAACAAAATTAATACAAACTTATCGTAAACTTTACAAAATAATAACACACACAGATACAAATTAATGCAATCGTTCAATTTTTATGATTCCAGCGAAAGCTCCATTACATACTTTAAAGTTGTAAAATTCAGGCAGAAATAATCCGCTCCATTCTCAGCGTTTGCAGCATTTTATGAAAACAAAATTGTTCAATATCATATGTAAATACCGTTAACTGAATTATAAAATACAATAATTTTAAAGTAGTTCCAAATATTTTACTAGTCAGCAAATGTCAAATAAAATGGCGATTTATGTTATTTTCCAATTGTGTTCAAACAATTTAAAATTATATGTATATAAAACCAATAAACAGCATTTTTTTAATTTATTTAACAGTAATAAAATGAATTTATGTATTAATATGCAATTACTGCTTAGATATATAAATAGTATGCTTTAAATGTTTATAGAGTCAAAACAAAAAATATTGCTTTAACACAGGTATGTCATAATTACTGTATTCAATACTCCCTTATTATTAGTATAAATGTTCATAAATTTAATAAACCATTATCTTGAACTTTTCGCTTTTTTATTTAATAGTTCATAGAAAGCCTTTCATATATGATGGAAAATTCGGAAAGTAGAAATAAAATGCTGAAAATTAATACAATATTTTACTCGATTGATAACACTGCCGATTTTAGCACGCTTTATTCGTAACAACATTATGTTTTAAATGGCCGTGTCATGGTGCGAAAAGATACACAGCTGCTGAAAATCATGAATGGACAAAATGTTGTTTTAAATTCTAAGATGTGGTTATACATTGTCACTGATAAATACATTAAACAAAATAAAGAAATTCACGTTTTGGTGGATATTTAAGAATAGATAAACTTATTTACAATATCAAGAGACACTCGATGCGCGGAAAAAAGATTAAAAGAAGCGAGAAGTCTTTGACGTTGTAATCAATAAAAATGCATTAAGGTCCATGGTTATGGCAAAAAATAAACATAATATTATAAGTAAATACCATTTTTCCTGTTTTTTATACCTTATTGCTCTGAATATCCTTAATAAATACTTCCTTGCTGTGTTTATAAATTAAGAAGCGATGTAACATATTGTATCAAAAAACATACGTAACCATTGTTATTCTAATCATTTGTGTGAAGCAGTGGCGTAGCTAGGGTATGTGCCGCCCGGGGCAATTCTTAAAATTGCCGCCCCCCCCCATACATTTTTTTGCAGGGTCATAAAATCAGCATTTCTTAAAATAATAAATTGAATATTTTTAAGCTCTTGGTATTCGTAGACTTACATAAATTTTGGTTTATTCAGGGTTAAGAACCACACTAGACGATTCCATCGCGAATATGCCGCCCCCAAGCAAGTGCCGCCCGGGGCGGCCCGCCCCCTCCGCCCCCCCATAGCTACGCCACTGGTGTGAAGCTTTTACATAAATTATCAGAACTCACTAGAATAAATAATGATACAGTACCATCTGTTGAATTACTGATATATGAATATATTTTTTTCTTTTTATCCTAATAGATGTCTCTGTATAATAAATAATTCTAACAAGATTTATTGTATATTAAATATTGTCAAATTATACTCTATTTAGAGTAAAGAAAAAATTATAGACAAATGAATCGATACGAACAGCTCCAAATATATCTCACCTTTAACATGGTAGATAAAACTGATAATTTCTCAACCGCTATATTAGTAGTCCAGCTTTTGAAAACACTCTCACAATGTAAACAAATAGCCTAACTAATGTGAAATCCTTTAAGTTCTTAAGAATATCGCCACACTTACCGTTTCAAAACTAAATTCAACTAGGCAAAAAATTATCTAATAAATATACACAAAAAAGTAGAGGGCCAACGACACCCGGTGTTCCCAAGCGGTCACCCATCCAAGTACTGACCGGGCCCAATGCTGCTTAACTTCGGTGATCGGACGAGAACCGGTGCATTCAGCATGGTATGGTCGTTGGCGAGTGTTGTGGCTCAATTATGCTATTAATTCACCATTCCATGATTGTTACAATAAATCAAATTATTGAATTTATATTATTTTTACTTGATTCCATTTATTAAATACTATTTTATTAGGTAGCAAATATTTTATATTAAAATAACTATATATACCATCTTGCGATTATGTCAATAATGTTATTTGCTAAATGGTCGATGTAATATTTATTATTATTTTATCCCCTGTGAATGATGTTCCGTGTGAGTAATAATTCGCGTGAGTATCTTTCTGTAACCAGTTGTCATGTGAACAATGCCCGTCACCACTAATAACCAATTATACAATGTTACATAAATTATTGATATAATCGACTAGAAAAATAAACAAATTTTTAAGTTCTGACGCGGCATTTGCCAACGACCATACCATGCTGAATGCACCGGTTCTCGTCCGATCACCGAAGTTAAGCAGCATTGGGCCCGGTCAGTACTTGGATGGGTGACCGCTTGGGAACACCGGGTGTCGTTGGTCATTCTCATTTTTTCTTTTTTTTTTCTAAATCTTCAAGAAAAAAAACGTTAAAAAAATGTGGAACGCTTCACGATTTTGCGTGTCATCCTTGCGCAGGGGCCATGCTAATCTTCTCTGTATCGTTCCAATTTTAGTATATGTCCTGCCGAAGCAGGACAAATGTTACGTATCAAACTGACTATATATACATAGTTTAATTTTACATTCTGCTTGCGAAATTTACGTTCGACCGTGCTGCCATCTATTATCTCTTAAATCACACTATTGCTTACAATGGCATTAAAAGTGTTGCTACATAGAAAAATATTAAAAAACTAATTAGGTACATATTAAATTATATTTTTACGTTTGCCAGTTACGACTAATGTTACTCATGCGATTGTTTTTACCCAGAATGTATCTTCTAATTTGTATTTTTGAAACACACTAGAAAACTGTTGTTAGCAATATATTTTAATTACTTTTACCTAATTTGTGGTGAGTGAATAACATCATCTTAAATTTATTCGTAAAATTGTATATTATAAGAATTTATTCTTTAAAAATTAAATTATTAACTATATTTAGGTATCGATGGTTATTTTTTATATTTAAAATCCGATCCAAACATAGAGGGACAGTAAATAATTAATAGGGTTTAGATTTATCACATATAACTTCGAAAAACATTACGTATTCAATGTAATGTAAAAAAAACTAGTTTCTCATATATGTATATTGAAATGATTTAGATATATGTATATACATATATCCAGTATTTTTTGTGAGAAGAAAGATGCTGGAACTTACATCTTGTGAATATTTTATTAAAAAAATATATATTTAATTCTTATTATTGTATTTAAGGCAAATATTAATACTATGTTGCAAAGTTTTGTACAATTATCGTCCGATAAATCTTCTAATTAAAATTTGCAGATACAAAATGGCAAATGAAACGACAAAAATATGTATAATTCGATTTTTCAGCTTTTCTTTGCTCTGCGGTTTTTCTTTTAGACGGGATGATCTTCAAACGTTTGACAGGTTATTTAGGTTCGATACCATTATTCGGAGTAACAATTGCAATATAACCCAAATTATGAAAGGTTCATTTATCATCAAGCGTATTAACAACAAAGTCTGCATTATCATTCACTAGCTGAACAAAAATACCCGATGTTATATAATTTGGATTTGCAAAGATTGCCGATGTTTCATAGATTTTTTCTTTCTTTTATGAACCTCAAAAACCCAAATCATGTCTCATTATTTTTTATCCAAATTGTATGACTACTTAAAAAGGAGATAAAAATGATAGCCAACGCACTAGTGACATTATAGCGTGAGCTATTCAAGTGAATTTTGTCTGATAGTAAATAATATTTTGCTCTTTATTATTTTATCTTTTAAAAGTATTTCTGATTAAATAAAAGTCAATGATTTTGGAATACCATTTCGAAATTTGTTAATATGTGGGAAACGCCTATTCATGTCATTTACCATTTAAATTATATAAAATAATTTATTCGAAAATAATATATTGAATCTTAATTTTTTTATATGGCAATATTTCCAAGTTGTCAACTTGACGTGCGTCGTGTTTGTATACTTATCCGCGAGGTTTAGGATCAATGACATAAAGCATGTTAAAGAACAAAACTGACATTGTCCAATTGTTTGGTGACGCTAAAAACGATGAAAAATATTTAAAAGTTTGCGCACCTATGGTAAGATACAGCAGATTTCAATTTAGAAATCTAGTCAGAAGGTGGGTTATTATTTAATATGAGTAATATTAAACTCGATATTAAATTATTCGATCTTTGCAGATATGGAGTCAATCTTTGCTTTTCGCCAATGATCCTAGCTGATTCATTTTGCCAGAGCGAGAAGGCCAGAAACAGCGAGTTCTCCACAAACCCATCAGATACTCCATTGATAGTGCAATTCGCTGCCAAAACGACTTACGACTTTGTAGGAGCTGCCGAGTTAGTATACCAGTATTCAGACGGTGTCGATCTTAATTGTGGATGTCCTCAAAGATGGGCTATAAAAGACGGATACGGCTGCGCTCTATTGAACGAACCTGAAATAATTCACGATCTAGTCAGGAGCTTTAAAAATCGCTTACCTAACGACTTCAGCGTCTCTGTTAAGATTAGACTATTGAATAATGTTAATAGTACGATAGAAATGTGCAGGCGGTTGGAGAGTTGTGGCGTGACTTTCTTGACGGTGCATGGAAGAAAAATATGGCAAAAGAACAGCGAACCAGTTGATTTTTGTTCTTTGCGTGATATTAAAGATTCTATTAAAATACCACTGATTGCTAATGGAGGAGTTAAATCGCTAGATAACGCTAATGAAATGTACGATAGAGTAAAATGCGATGGAGTGATGGCTGCTCAGGGATTGTTGACAAATCCTGCAATGTTTATGAATGAAAATACTACACCCTTAACGTGCATTCAAGATTGGATCGATATTTGTCACAGTCAAAAGAAACCAGTAACTTTTCAATGTTTCCATCATCATTTAGTCTTCATGATGGAGAAGATATTGAAAAAGAAACAGAAGCAAGTCTTCAATAATTTATCCACTTGCTCTTTGGTGTATGACTTCTTAGAAGAAACGTTCGGGATCACTCCGCAATTTTTAGATTTGGATACGTTGGGAGAAAACATTGATTGTTGTTATGAAATCATAGATTATTTAACGTTACAAAACAAGTTCAAAGATAAAGAATCAACATTGCCAACGGAGACTCTTTACAACCCAGAAATAAGGCATGGAAAATATTTCATGTCGCACATTAATAAAAGTTGTGATTTAGATAATATGGATTGTACGTTATTTGATGAAGAATAAAAAAAATATATAAATGCCGATTTTATTTTATTTCATGTATGGAAATGAGTAAAATTAATAATAATTTGCAATGATTTTCAAATTT